>NW_024467127.1:3713226-4313226 GCF_017591425.1 Ochotona curzoniae | reverse complement strand
CTGTCTTGGGGGCTGCAGAGCAGCTTGGGCCTGGTTCTGCAGGAAGGTGCTGTGAGCACACCGGGATTCCAATGGCTATAGACAATGGCCAGCGCCCCTTGCAGATCGGGACTGGCTGCCATTAGGGGACATTGGACCTGGGCTCCTAGCCACTGCTCACACTGCTGTCCTGGCCTTCAGAGCAGTTCAAAGTGGTCCCAGACTTGCCTCTCCCTCCTCCCCTGCCTGCGGGTGCCATCTCCCCGCCACAGCCCCTCTGCACTGCCCAAGCAGCGTCCTTCCTGCCCAAATCTTTCTTCCCGTGGGTACTGACCTTCCTTCCTGTCCGGGATGTGGCCATGTCGATGACCTTTGTGTCCACTCACAGACCTTCTCTCGCCTACAGTGCAGAAGCATCCATCAGACCCACTCTGATCCTTGCGTGCCTGTCCCTCCCCAGGTGGAAATGGAGGCGAAGCTGGCAGGTGTTCCCTGCACTCCAGTTCCCCTCAGGCCTTGCTTACACTCCTGCACGTCTTCTTCATGGCTCAGCCAACCTTGCGGTGCCACCTGCTTTCCATCTTTCCTTGTCTCCAACACCAAGTTCTTCTCTGCTCACCTGTGCATGGGCCTCTCCTGTTCTGACTGGTGCCAGTCTCTGGGCCCACATAGCAATGTCCTGCATAGCCTAACACCCAGTTCCCTGTCTCCCCACCATGCCCTGATGCCTTTGCTACTTGACCTTGTGTTATACCCTGCCTTCTCCTGGCCCGGCAATGCTCCCACAGGGGTTGCTGTGTGAAGGGTGAGTTACCTGTGGAGCTGGGGACTCTGAGAACCCAGGTTTCATGGGACGGAGATTATAGCCAAACTGGCAGGCGAGGACAGACATTCTGGAGCATGATGGGGGCTTGGTGACTTGCTGATAGGTGCTGGGTCGTGTATAGATACTTCCTGGGGAAGCGGTGGACTCAAACTGGGCCATTTCTGCTCTCCCACTCTTCCTTCTCTTTCTTCCCTCCTTCCTTCCATCCATTCATTCATCTGTGTGTCCATCCATCCATCCATCCAACCACTACCAAAAGCTTGCAATGGTGCCAAATATAAAAACAGGGATCAGGTTTTTGGGTTAAGGAAAGAGAAAGTTTGCTCTGTCGACAAGTAAGAACAGCAGAACAGCAACAGATAATCAATGTTAAGTATGGCCATCCTCCCTAGTGAAGGCCGTCTGTGATTTTTTTTTTCTTGAAAAACAGAGTTACAGAGAGGAGAGAGAGAGACACAGAGACAGAGAGAGACAGAGATCCCATCTGCTGGTTCACTCCCCAGATGGCTGCAATGGCCACAGCGGGGCTGATCCAAAGCCATGAGACAGGAGCACCCTCCAGGTTTACCACACGGGTGCAGGGACCAAGAACTTTGGCCATTTTTCACTGCTTTCCCAGGCCATTTTCAGGGAATTGTATTGAAAGTGGAGCAACTTGGGCCCGGCGCGGTGGCGCAAGTGGTTAAGGTCCTCGCCTTGCACGCCCGGGATCCCATATGGGCACTGGTTCTAATCCTGGCAGCCCCACTTCCCTTCCAGCTCCCTGCCTGTGGCCTGGGAAAGCAGTCGAGGACGGCCCAAAGCTTTGGGACCCTGCACCCGCATGGGAGACCCGGAAGAGGCTCCTGGCTTCGGACCGGCATAGCATCGGCCGTTGCGTTCACTTGGGGAGCGAATCATCGGACGGAAGATCTTCCTCTCTGTCTCTCCTCCAATCTGTACATCTACCTTTCCAATAAAAATAAAATAAATCTTTAAAAAAAAAAACCAAGCCCAGAATGTCCAGCATCTATTAGCTTCTTTTTTCCCAGCAGTGTAGCACTTGTCTAGGTACAAGGCATCTTAGGCAGTTGCCTACAACTGGGAAGTTGACAATTAAACACCAGGCAGGGCCAAGAGTGTGATTCAATCAAGATAAGTGTGGGGACTGCAATCACTCCAGAGCCACCTGCTTCGGGTTTTGGAGTCAGAGATGGAGCCTGCCCAGTCACCCGCGAATAAGTCACTCCTTTACTCTCCACCTTAGCTACTTCTTCTGTGAAGTGGTGAGAGCCACGCGTGGCCCAGGATGAGCCCAGCCGGGCATGGGCCAGCACTAAAAATGCATGCAAACTGGTAGCACAGCAGATGCTCAGAACCCATGCTCAAAACAGAGTTAGAGTATTTAGTACGGGAGGTGCCTGCCCTGGCCAGAAGCAGTGGCCAGAGTGGCCAGGGAGGATCTTCCAGGGGCAGGGGCCACCACCTCTAGCCTGGAGAGGAAGGGGCCCCCAATCAGTGCCAGACATTTCCTCCCTCTTCCCCTTTGCTCCCCATCTCTGTTCTTCTTGGCTGCTTCCGCTCAGAGTACAAAGGAGGAAAGGGAGTTTGGAGAAGCAGAACAGAGTGGGTTTCAAACATCCTGTATAAGGTGAAAGTCTTGTTTTTCAGAGAAGTGCAGGGAATAAAAAAGATCAGTTCAGTGTGGGGCTGCTGGCCAGGGTCTGGGTTCTCCTTCTCTCAGGCATCTTCCCGTCCCCCTCCCCAACACCTGCTCAGGGAGATGCCCTGGGGGGTAAGGAGCTGCCTCTGGCTGGGGTGGGGGAGGTAGCTGAGAGCCTGGGTATGCTCCAGACTGTGCAGATCTTCAGGCCAGAGCTGGCTATTCTGTGTTCCAGTGAAGGAGAGACGGAGGGCAAAATCTTCTATCCACTGGTTCACTCTCCAAATGGTGGACACTAGTTGAGCTGATCCAAAGCCAGGAGCCTCTTCCGGGTCTCCCACAAGGGTGCAGGATGCTCTACTGCTTTCCCAGGCCACAAGCAGGGAGATGGTTGGGAAATGGAGCAGCCAGGACACAAACTGTCATCCATATGGCATCCCAGCACATGCAAGATGAGGATTTAGCCACTGAGACATCAGCCGGACCCCTCTCTGAGTTTCTATCTCTGTCTCTCCCTGTTGCCCTGCCCATCCCCCCATTTCTCTCCTCCCATCCAACTGCATTTCCCTTCAGCATTCCTTGCAAGCTGCAGATTCCAAATGGGGTTCCCATTCAAAGAGGAAAGGGAGTCCCGGGAAAGAAGCCTGAAAGAATTTCTGATTGGTCTCATGGCTGTGGTGAATGAAGTCTTTGGGTCTGGTGTCACTGTAAGAATTGTGTGACCCAAGAATCAGGCCTGGGATCACCTCAGACGAAGTTTCTTTGGGGAATCCCCTCCAACTGAACTGCTGATCTCAGAATCCCAACCATGAAGAGAAATGCAGGTTCCATGGCCTGACCGTGGAGTGCAAGTGCCAAACCTGGGGCTCCTCACAGGCTCAGATGGAGCAGTGGACAGCATATCCAGGTGCACATGGAGAATATGGCAGGCCATCGGAACCTGCAGAGGACACCTGATACCACAACAGAGGATGGAGGACAGAACAAATCAATCAACTACCCCAGCCATGCATTGGCAGTGCAAATCTGGGTCAACGGAGACTCTAAGGTGGACTATATCAGTCTGTGGATTCTGGAGAGATTTCATTGCGCTCGAGACTGGCAGCAATTCGGAACTGTTGAACTCTCAAAACCACTGGAGCAGGAGGACCCTCGGCGCATGCCCCACATCGGGGACCTGGGATGGGTGGGAGGCTGAGTGGAACTTCTCCTTTTATCTACTCCCCCACCCCAGACACAGAAAATAATAATAACAATATGGAAACAATGGTCTTACCCACTTTCCTGTGGCCCTCGACCCTTTGTGCCCCGATCAACTACGTCAAGATTATTAAAAAAAAAAAAAAAAAGGATTGTGTGATCTTAACCTATTCCCTTTGTAAAATCTGGTCACAAAATGGAGTCACTTTGGGTCAGGCCTGCATAAGCTTGCTCACCTGCCCTTTATGCTTCTGTACAAATTGCTCCACCAGCTTCCAGCTTTTGGGGCCAGATCACAAGGAGCAACGCGCCCTGCCAGCAACTCTTGGTCCCAGGCTATGATTGACTCAGCCACTGTTCCTACGGCCGCCTCCTGCGACTGCCCAGCTCACCTGGCTCCCACGGCTGCGTAACTCACCCTTTCCATAAAAACCCATCCAACCCTTACCTTGAGGTCACTCTCTCAAAAGAGAGCTGACCCCAGCCAGTTGGTGGGCTTACCTGCCTCCTCAACAAACTTTGCTGCTTAGCAGAGTTGCCTGGGCTGCGCTTCTTGGGGAGAGGCTCGGATGGGATGCAACGCCTTCACTTCTCTGAGCCTCTATACGCCCCATCTTCCCACAGAATCGCGTGGAGAAGATAATGTGTAAAGAAAGGTTTAGTTACTCATTTGAAAGAATCGCAGGGAGGGACAGAGAGATAGGGAAGGAGAGAGGAGAGAAGCTGCATTTAGAGGCCCACTCCTTAAATGGTTACAATGGTCAGGGCAGATCAGGCCAAAGCCTTGAGCCAGGAGCTTCAGCTGAGTCTCCCACGTGGGTAGCAGAGGCCCGGAAGCCTGGGCCTTCTCACACTGCTGAATCTGAATCAGGGCGGCTGGGACGTAAACTGGCACCCAGACATGGAATGGTAGCACTATAAGCGATGGCTGAACCTGCTGGGGCGTAGCGCCCCTTTGAAGAATGTAAATAAATCCTGTGAATTCCTGCAGACTGGGGACAATGTCTTTTAGGCTAATTGTTGAGTCGAACCTGTTTTGTGAGCAGTGTGTGCATGCATCAATTTTTTTTTTTTTTTTTTTTTGGCTACAAGAAGTAGAAAATCCTAATTATAGAGGCTCAGTCATGTGATGGGATTCTCCAAATCAGGAAACTGTACGGACCAGTCAGCGCCACCTCATCCGCAAATCCCAGACTTTGGCTTTTGCTTGTTGCCTCACGATCACAAAAGACCTGCTGTGGCTCCAGACATTGTATTTGCATTCAAGGAAGTGAAGGAGCCAGCTGCCTATTTCCCTTTAATGAAGGAGAGCAACCCAGACAATAGGCAACTCAGGCCTAATGCCCCGGAGCTGCATCCAGTGTCTGCTCAGTTGCAGGGGCCCGCTGGGCAGGTAAGCATTTAACTTTCCCAGGTTCTTGAGGGGACATGGTGAGGGCCCAGAGGTTAGGGATCTGAGTGAGCTGAGGCAGCTGCTGGCTGCCACCCGCTTTCTGGTGGAACAGGGACACTTTGTGAGCTTGTCAAGAATCACTTCTTGGCCTTTTGACTAAGATCAAGTGAGCTTTTCAGGAGAGGGCCTGGCAGACACACGAAAGTGCAGAGTTCAGAGCTGGGCAGGAGGCTGAACTGCCTCAGTGTGCAACCATTGGCTGGTCCGTCCTCTGCTCCAAACCACGGATGTCTGTCAGGGCAGAGTCAGGTGGGAGAGCCTCTCCTTGTTCTTAGGGGCTTGACTTCCAGCTATCCGGTGTGTAGGCAATGATGAAGGGAGAACAGGAGTGAGGTGAAGATGTGGGAAGAAACGTGTCTGTCTGAGTGTGTGATGCACAGCTGAGATCTGTGATGGGCGGCAGAACGTGGGAGCTGGAACGCTGGTCAGCCCAGATGGATGTGAGTCGGCTGTGGGTCATCCTGTGCAGGTGCAGTGGCTCCAGCTGCTCCGATTGGTGCAAGGGAAGGAGGAGGATGCATCTAGCTCCTTCTGCTTCATCTGTTCTTTCTGGGGAGGCCGCTGGTTGTTAGCAGCCCCAGCAGGTGGAAGACCTGTTCTCTCCCTGGGTTGTCTGCACTGCTCCATTTCTAAAACCGGACCAGCGTGGCCCAGAAACTCGAGCCCAGAAACTCGAGCAGCCGCGGGAGCTGCCTCCAGGAGCTGTCAGCATCTCCACATGGCAACACGTGGTCATATGCCCTCAGGTCGCCAGCAGAGAGGCGGCTGAGGGAGCCACTCCAAGCCTACGGCTGTATTTATCATTGCTCAAAAGAGAAGTGATGTGTCACTTGTTCAGATTATATTTTTAAAATGGCTTTGTTTTTTTTTTAATTGCTATTTTTAAATCCGCCAGGATGATCCCACAACATATAAAGAAATCACTCATTATGGAGAAATTTTGCAAACTCGAATTTGTGGGTTTTTAAAACCTCAGTTGCGTGTTTTCTCAGTATTAAAGAAAGAAAAGTCTACAATTAGCTGCGGTGTATTATCTTCAATTTAAATTATTGTAGGATTTGCTGACCGCCACCAGGAAGGAATGTATCAGCCCAACAAATAAAATGAATGTAGATGGCTTTTATTTCAGGGAACTGCGTGTCACAGGCTTCCCTTCCCTGTGTAGCTGGAAGACAGACGTGAAGCAGGGAGCTACGGAGGTGAGAAAAGCCAAGAAGAGTCTTGCAAGGGGGTTTTAAACTCCCTCAGCAGGGAGGCTGGCGGGGTGCGGGGCTGCTTCGGCCCTTCATTGGTGCAGCGCTGATTCACTGCCTCAGCAGCCCGCCAGAATTCTGCAATTTCAGTCAGTTCCAGGGTGGCAGGCTGGGACCGGGCTGGAAGCAAGCTCCGCCCTCCTCTGGTTACCGTGGCAACCATCAATTATGACCTATTTTGGTTATGTTTCTTCGATGCCAATATAAAATTTTAAATTTTATGCTAAATATTACAGGACCTGGTAACTTTTTTGGGGGGAAAGATTTATGTATTTATTTGAAAGGCAGAGAAAGAGAAAACCTATTATCTGCTGGTTCATTCTCCAGACAGCCAAAATGGCCAGAGCTAGGCCAGTCAGAAGCCAGGAGCCAGGAGCTTCGTCCAGGTCTCCCACTTGGGTCTAGGGGTCCAGCACTTGGGTCATCTGCTGCTGCATTCCCAGGCCATATGCAGGAAGCTGGATAGGAAGTACAGCAACTAGGACTTGAACCTGAGCCCATATGGTGCTGCAGGAGTTGGTTTTTACCTACTATGCCACAGTGCTGGACCCAAGACCTGGTAGCTCTTATACTATTTTGAAAATAAGCAAATCTAAAAATACAGGAACAAGAAAAAAATTAACATGAGGGGTGATTTTTTTAAAATCTATTTTAAATTACTTGAATCAGAGTTACACAGAGAGGAAGAGACAAACACCTTTCTACTGATTCGTTCCCCAAATGGTTGTTGTCAGTGTGAAGTCAAAGCCAGGAGCCAGGAACTTCTCCATGGTCTCCCGAGTGTTGCAGGGTCCCAGGGGCTTGGGCCATCCTCTGCTGTTTTTCCAGGCACATGGGTTGGATCATGAATGGAGAAGCTGGTACTCAAACTAGCTCCTAGAATATGAGGAATATGCAGCAGCCTAATCAGCTACACTACAACACCAGTCTTGGGATGATACTTTTTTCCTTGAAGATTTATTTAGAGAAGAAAGAGAGAGAGAGAAAAATCTTCATCTCCTGGTTCATTCCCCAAATGGCTGCAATGAACAGAGCTGAACCAATTTGAAGCCAGGAGACAGGAGCTTCCTCTGGGTCTCCCACATGGGTGCAGGGTCCCAAGGACTTGGGCCGTCCATCACTGCTTTCCCAGGCCACAAGCAGGGAGCTGGATGGGAAGTGGAGCAGCTAGGACATGAACTTGCACCCACATGGGACCCAGCCCTTAAAAAGGGAGAAATTAGATGTTGAGCCATCCGTAGGGCCCATGCCTGTATTTCTTTCTTTTCTTTTTTTATTTTTAAGATTTATTTATTTTTATTGGAAAGTCAGATTTACAGACCTTCCATCTGCTAGTTCACTCCCCAAGTGGCCGTAATGTCCAGAGCTGAGCTGATTCCAAGCCAGGAATCAGGAGCTCATTTGGGTCTCCCATACAGGTGCAAGGTTGCAAGGCTTTGGGTTACCCTCAGCTGCTTTCCCAGGCCACAAGCAGGGAGGTGGAAGGGAAGTGGAGAGTCTGGGATATGAATCTGTGGCCATATGGGATCCATTGCATGCGAGGTGATGACTTTAGTTGCTAGGCTACTGTGCCAGGCCCATGCCCACATTTTCAATGATGAAAAAAATGGTAACAAATCTTCACTGAATAACGTAATTCCTTCAGGTAACACAGGCATTATAATTTTAAAGCTATTTGGATTACATGCTAACAGAAAAGTAAACAAGTGTTTATACTAAGTATACCAGAATGTTTAGTTTAATGAAAAAAAAAAAACAAAATAAAATCAAAGCTGTTAAAGGGAAAAACATAGTAATGTTGAATTTGAAAAATGTGGAAAATGCCATTAAGCATGACTTTTTAATGTGAATTTTCTAGTGTAAAACATTCAGACATTCTGAGAGGGTGCAGCTGGTTGAATAGCTATCTCCCCTTTCCAGGTTAGTTTATAGCACGAACAGGAAACGGAGGTTCTGCCTCCACCTTTTCTACCGCTGTCTCAGGGCATTCAAGTGGATTGAATCTGCAAAACTGACTTTGGAGTCTCCTTCAGTGCGCCCAGCCCGCTCCTGCCTCCCCCCATTTGAGATCATTGACAACACGGAAATAGCTCTGCAAGCTCTGTGCACCTGGCCCCTCCTGACTCCTAGTGTGCTACTTAGATTAACTATAGGGAAACTTTGGGCTCCTAGCTGCTCTCTTCCTGCCTCTGGACAGTTAATCTACGGAAACTTTGTCCTGTTTGGCTGCCAATCTGTTGCAAGGTGAGAGCTTAGAAACACCTCATTTTGGCAGCCTGGGGCGGTGGCTCCTGGAGTGTAGTGGGAGCTGCTGTTGCCAAGCTTGGCTGATTTAAGCTCTTCCTAATATCCAACACTTGTCAAGTGTGCTCTGTCTCACACTCTTCAACAGTATAAATTATGGCAGAAAAAATTATTTTCCTTTTTATGTGTGCCTTAGCAGCAGTGGGGGATGGCTCCTGGGCGGGGGAGAGGAGGCATGCGAGGACTGAGTGTTTTAAAAACTCACCACACCTGGGTGATGTCATCAGATGCTGTCACCTGCAGTCTAGAGACTGAGACGTGGAGGCCAGGGCTGAGTGCCAACGAGAGCACACTTTGTTGCCCTCTACACTCCAGGAGCCACTGCTACGGGTGGCCAAAGTCAGCGTTTTTTATATATGTGTTTTTATTTTGAATTTTGAATTATGTGGTACAATTTCGTATAGGCTGGGATTCCCCCCCCCCCAACTCCCACCTCCCGACAGCTTTTCCCCATATACTATAATCGTATAGTCCTTCATACGGGATCATCATTCTATCAGTCTCTTATTTAAGTGTACCCCGCAAAGTCAGGGGTTTTTAAGCTCTCATCCTCCAATCAGATTGAGAGCTGTACAGAACAAAGTTTCCATGTGTTCAATTAAGTGCAGGAGGCCGGAAGGGAGCTGCTGGAGCCCAAAGTTTTCCTATAGTTAACTAACCTAACCTAGCATAGTGGGAGGTAGGAGGGGCCACCAAAGCCATTTCCAAGCTGTCAACCTGACAAGCTGGTGGCAACCATTGACTGGCAGTACCCCATCACACTGGTTTGTAATGGCTATCTTACTCTGCAAGCTCACAGGGCAGAAAGCTGGAAGGGGGCTGTATGGGATCTGGTTGGATCTGGTTTACTGGGGCGCACATCCCATTCACTATCGGTTCTACTCCATTCCTAACACCATCCCTTTCGTGGTAGGATTCTAATGATGGCCTTGGGAAGCACGCAGAGTTCTAGTCTAAATTTTCTAAATATTTACTTTTTAAAATTTTTTTTTATTGGAAAGGCGGATATACAGAGAGGAGAGACAGAGAGGAAAATCTTCCGTCCGATGATTCACTCCCCAAGTGAGTGCTTGCCGATCCAAAGCCAGGAGCTTCTTCCAGGTCTCCCAGCGGATGCAGGGTCCCAAGGCTTTGGGCCGTCCTCAACTGCTTTCCCAGGCCACAGGCAGGGAGCTGGAAGGGAAGCGGGGCTGCCGGGACTAGAACCGGCGCCCATATGGGATCCCGGGCGTGCAAGGCGAGGACCTTAACCACTGCGCCACCACGCCGGGCCCGAGTTCTAGTCTAAATGAGTAGTGGGCTTGGAACATCTTGTGTTAGAGAGCAGGAGAACGGTCTACAATGCATTCTAAGAGTCAATATGGCTAGGCTAGGGTCCAGGCGCTTCCATTGAAGGTATTTGGTAGCTGTGATTAGTATCTATGATTAGTGGATTTTAAATAATACCAGTCAGATAATGTGGCTGGCCCTCATTCTACTAATTGAAGCTGTTTTGGGAAAATCTGGTATACAAGTCCAGCCATCTGGTATACAAAGGCACAGGTACAGTGAGGGCATGAAGATGTGGAGAGATGGAGAACCACACAGGAGATGCACTAGCAGGTTAATGGACAAAAGTGTTATCTAGGGTGGCAACAAGACAGGGTGTCCTGGCCCACGGCTCACCACAGTGCATCTGGAAATTTGCAGGAAGCACCAGTATTCTAGGCATCAGACACTATGCTGCCTGATGTGAATGCCCAGCAGGAGATGCTCAAGACTACACTGCTGACTGTGCTTGTCCATAGGGCACGGGGACAGTCAGGTCCATGTCCAAGGCAATGGGTGGTGAGCACACAGGTGGCTGCAGTTGTGCCAGGCTGGGCCTTATGGAGCTCTCAGGAGCAAACATGCTGTATTCTGGAACCAAAGGAGTTCTGCCTGCCTGCACTTAGAAATCCTGTCAGAGTCCCCAGCCTGGAGGCCAGGACTCCACAACTGCTCAACTCCACAGACATGCTAAGCAGCTCCTTCAGTTGCTCCTCTCCTCCCCTCTCCTCTCCTCTCCTCTCCTCTCCTCTCCTCCCCTCTCCTCTCCTCTCCTCTCCTCTCCTCTCCTCTCCTCTCCTCTCCTCTCCTCTCCTCTCCTCTCCTCTCCTCTCCTCTCCTCTCTTCTCCCTCTCCCTGTTTCTCCCAAGGACCCTGGTTGCCACATCCTCAAATACTGATAGCGACAGAGCAAAAGTGCAAGCAGCCACCCAGGAGGAAATCTCAGAGACGAAATTGAGCACAATTTAAGCATCACAAAGAATAAGCACTAAATTGAGCTAAAAATCAACCAATTGCCAGCCTTTGGGTTGATAGCAATGTTGAGAGAAGACGGGGAAACACCTAACTTATTTGCTGTCATTGAGGACTATGACCCCAATTCATTATTCTGGAAAGAGAAAACAGCAAAGCATGCGTACTTTTTCGGTGGGAAATGTAGAAGACATGCTGGAATTAGAAAACGCCCACATTTTGATCCTCAGTAAACTCACTGATTTGAAAAGGCTCATGCGTGAAGGCTTGGTCAGGATACTCACGGTGCCATATGATCATCTTGCAGCCTCCCTGCTAAATGCAATGAAAAAATATACCTTTACAATGAGAAGAGCACACTGGGGCCCAGCATCATGGTCTAGAGAGTTGAACTATTGTTTGCAACAATTCCAGCATCCCAAAGGAATACCGACTTGAGCTCCAGCTGCTCTACTTTGGATCCAGCTCCCTGCTAATGCATCTGGGTAAGCAGTGAGAGCAGTGAAAGACCCTCACCCCTCCTGAGTGCCTGGGCTGCTGCACCCTCATGAGACACCTGGATGGAGTTGCAGGTTCCTGGCTTCCGGTCTGGCCCACTCCCAGGGGTTGCAGCCGTTAGGGGAATGGATCAGTGGGTGAAAGATTTTCTCACTTTCTCCCTCAGTGTATGTGCGTGTGTTCTTCCACCCCGTGTCGTCCTGTCATTTCTGCCAGCATTCTGCCTCCACACTGTCAGCTCCATGACCATGGTGCCTGCAGCATGAAAGCATACTCCCCCAAATTCCCACACTGTTAATCACGGTATGTGACTCATTGCTGGCCCACAGGACGAAAACAGAAGTCATCTATGGGCAGGGCTTCTGAAAGGTCTTTGGGGTGGGGCACACTGGGAGGGCTCCAGGAACTTAAGCCTTTCCTCTGTGCTCCTCCCCTTCTGGCCGACACAGGAGACACAGCAACCTTCTTGGGGCCGTGAAGATGAACACCCCACAAACCACAACCAGAACGGACAAGCTGGAGGAAAGAGGAACCTGTCCTCAACAGGACCCCTGGGGCAGCTCTGCCTGCTCTGGTCTGCCCTTACCTCAGCTTCTTGTGTCATGGGAAAGACAAACTCTGAAGGGTCAAGCCAGCATTCGTAGACTTCCCTGGCAAATAGACGTGCCCAGAGATCTGCTCAGAATATGTGAATGCGAAATGTTTAGATGACCATATGTGGCAGGAATACAGATACAATAAATTTTCACAACATAGTAGTTGTTAGAATTCCCCAATATATCAAAAAAAAATTCTATGAGATGACCAAGAGGGATTTATCTCATGGATGTAGAGTTAGTTCAATATTCAAAAATCAGGGGCTGTTGTTACCACCGGGCATCCCATATGGGTACCAGTTTGTGCTCTGGATGCTCTGCTTCCATTCCTTCTCCCTGATAAAGGTCTAGAGAAAGCAGCAGAGGATGGCTCAAGTGTTGGAGCAAGAGCTTGTACCCATGTGGGAGACCATGTGGGCTCTTGACTCTTGCTTTGGCCCACCCAGAGCTGGACATTGTGGCTATCTGGGGAGTGAACAAATAGATGGAAGGTCTCTCTCTCTCTCTCTCTCTCTCTCTCTCTCTCTCTCTCTCTCTCTCTTCCTTTCTTCCTTTCTTCCTCCCTTCCTTTCTCTGTGTAACACTTTGCAAATAAGTAAAAAGTAAGTGTGATCTATCATATTAACAGCTGTCAAAGGACAAAATTGTAGCGATTTGGAGTAAAGATCTTAGATGGCTTTAGTTTTCATTTCAGAACTCATCAACACTGAGTCTCATAGAATGGAATTAGTAACCCCAATGGGCTGAGCAGATGCCTCCTATACTTTTTATTTGAAAAGACTAAAAATCTATTATCATAATAATTCATTCAGGAAAAGCATGTGGCAACATGTAACACCTGCCGTGATTAAAAACACTCAGAAAGAGGCCACAGTGGCTCAACAGGCTACTCCTCTGCCTTGCAGTGCCAGCATCCCATAAGGGTTTTGGCTCTAGTCCTGGCTGCTCCACTTCTGACCCAGCTCCCTCTTTATGACCTGGGAAAGCAGAGGAGGATGGCCCACATGGTGTCTTATGTTTTTTTTTTTTTTTTTTACAAAACTACTTTAGAGAACAAGAGGAGTGGAGAGGAACTTCCCCAACTTGATATAGAACATCTATATGAAGCCTTCAGCTGACATGATTCTTCATGGTGATGACAGGCTAACTGCTTAGCTTTGGGAATTAGAAAAGATGCCCACTTTAGAACCAACAGGTCAGTGCTGCTGTCCAACAGTAAGCCAAAAAGAGGACACCGAGGCATACAGATAGTGAACGGAAACAGATTTACCTATTTTTATTGGAAAGGCAGAGTTTTATAGCGAGAGAGACAGAAAGATGGTTGCAATAGCCAGAGCTGAGACAATCTGAAGCCAGGAACCAGGAACCTCTTCCGGGTCTCCCATGTGGGTTCAAGGTCTCAAGGCTTTGGGCCATTTTCTGCTGCTTTTCCAGGCTCTAAACAGGGAGCTGGATGGAAAGTGGAACAGCTGAGACATGAACTGGCATCCATGTGGGATCCTGGTGCTTACAAGGAAAGGATCAATAAATTGAGCCATAGCACTGGACCCAATGAGTTAGAAGTAACACTCTCCTTACCTGTAGAGGATGTGGTGTCTACATAGAAAATCCTGCAGAAGGATGGCCAAGAAGCATTCAACAAATGGAAGACACAATTTAGAAGGCTTTGCCTTGAAATGTCAATTCATGTCAATTCTCACCTCAAAATGTGGTGAGATTTCTACCAAAATCAGCAAGAAATTGCATCTATAAACCAGAGTGTCATAAGTTCGTATGTGAAGGCAGAGGAACTGGAAGGTTATCTTCCCTTTTTAAAAATGTATTTTGGGGCCCGGCGTGGTGGCACAGTGGTTAAGGTCCTCGCCTTGCACGCCCGGGATCCCATATGGGCGCCGGTTCTAATCCCGGCAGCCCCGCTTCCCTTCCAGGCCCCGCTTCCCTTCCAGCTCCCTGCTTGTGGCCCGGGAAAGCAGCAGTCGAGGACGGCCCAAAGCTTTGGGACCCTGCACCCGCGTGGGAGACCCGGAAGAGGCTCCTGGCTTTGGATCGGCATAGCATCGGCCGTTGCGCTCACTTGGGGAGTGAATCATCGGACGGAAGATCTTCCTCTCTGTCTCTCCTCTCTGTATATCCGCCTTTTCAATGAAAAAATAATAAAAATAAATCTTTAAAAATGTATTTTGGAAGTCAGAGTAATAAAGAAGGAAACAAAGAGACAGAAAGAGCTCTTCAGCTCTTCCATCCACTGGCTCACTCCCTAAATGGTTGTAATGGTTCGTGGCCGAGTCAGGCTGAAGCTAGGAGCTTCATCTGGGTCCCCCATGTGGCTGGCAGGAGCCCAAGCACTTAGACCGTCTTCCACTGTTTTCCCAGGTGCATTAGCAGGGACCTGTAGGAGAAGTACAGCACCTGGGACTTGAACTAGAACCCGTATGGGATGCCAGTGCTGCAGACGGCAGCTTTACCTGTTACACGGAGGCATCAGTCCCCAATACTTTGTGCTTCTGCTCCAGCTCCCTGCTAATGCACGCCGAGAAGCAGCAGATAAACTGAGTACTTGGAACCCTGCCACCCACGTGGAAGACCTGGATGGAGTTTCCGGCTCCTGGTTTCTGTCTGGCACAGCGCTGACAGTTGCAGGCTTTTGGGGAGTGTAATAGCAGATGGAAGATCTCATTGTCACTCTGCCTTTCAAATAAAATAAATATTTGTGTTCAAAAGGCAGATTTACAGAGAGAGAGAAGGGGCGAGAGGGATATCTTCCATCCACTGGTTCACTCCCCAAACGGCTACGACAGCTGGAGTTGGGTTAGTCCAAAGCTCAGAGCCCGGATCGTCTTCTGGGTCTCCCTTGGGAGTGTAGGGGCCCAAGAGCTTGGGTCGTCTTTGACTGTTTTCCTAGATGCATTAGCTGGATTGGAAATGCAGCAAACAGGACTCAAACTGGCACCCATATGAGGTGCTAGCACACAGGTGAAGGCTTAACGTACTACAACAATGTGCCACCCCGAATAAAATCAATCTTTTTTCAATGACACATGTTCTATGATTCCATTTATGTAACATCCTTGAAGCGACAAGGTCACAGGAATGGAGACTGTGTCTGTGGTTGCTGGGGGTCGCAGGAGGGTGTGTGGGGGGAGGAAAGAGCTGAAAAGTTAGCGCTGGGAAAGTCCTTGTTTGATGATTCTGGGGGGGGGGCTACTACAAATCGACACATAGATAAAATGACAGGGCACTGTGTCGGTTCCCTTAGTAACAGCCTGGACTGGGTGCTGGGCTTGTCAGTGGGAACCCAAATCTGCAAATGTTTTATCCCTCACACGCAGTGGTGCAGGATTGGCTAGAATCTACTCATGTTCTCCCGTGTGTTTGAAAAGCCGCTAGGTGGCGGATCTCTCAGTGGCAGTCTTCCACCAGTGCTTGCGATGCTGTCCAGTTGTGTCCAGTCTACATGTTCTGTGCAGATACAATTCTTCCCCCAGGTATTTTCCCACACACAGATGGTTGAATCCAAGAGGATGGGTAGAGCTCCTATCAACGTCAGTCTGCTGACTTATTTTTTAAAAGATTGATTTTATTATTTGAAAGGCAGAGTCAGAGAGAGAGAGATAGATCCTCTATCTGCTGGTTCACTCCCCAAATGACGGCAATGGCCAGAGCTGAGCCCAACCAAAGACAGGATCTAGGAATTTCTTCTGGGTCTCTCTCCCTCATGGGTATGGGGCCCACGACTTGGGCCATCCTCCTCTGCTTTTCCAGGTGTACTAGCAAGGAGTTGGGTTAGAAGGGAAGCAGTTGGGACTGAAACTAACACCCACAGGGGATGCTGGCACCACAACACCAGCCCCCAAGTTCCTGATGTGTAGATAAGAGTATAACCACGAAAATGCCACACTGGGGGAACTGGATGAAGGGTACAGGGACCGCTCTATACACTGTTGCCTCTTCCTGTGTATTTGTCATTATTTCCAAAGGGGACTTCTTCAGGCGAACATTCTGCTCAGTTGCACGGACTTTCTCCCAAACCTCTGTGCGCAAAGTCTGGTTGCCGTGAGTGCACCCAAGTAACTCCAGCTGCGCGTGTTCCCGAAGATGCTCCCTCTGTCTGGGAAGGTGCGGGCCTCACACCCTCCTGCCCTCTCCCCTGCCTGCTTTCTGCCTTGTCTCCTTCACAATGCACAGTTGGGCCTCTGGTGCTGCTGGGTCTGTGTGATGAGGAAGGAGGATGCAGAAGGCACAGAGAGCCATCAAGTGGAGCAAAGCGGGGACCTCCTCCTAATGCAGGTGCTGGCCCAGCTGGTGACCCTGGGTATGGAAAAATGAGCCAGAACCAGTGAGGCAGACATGGTAGGAGCAGGAGGTGAGGGTTTTTATGCCAGCTGTAGCAATCATGGTGATAGGGGCTAGGCAGGCAGTCAGTGAGGTCTGTTGAGCTGGACATCACAAGTCTATTATAAGTTTCTCTCTCTCTCTCTTTTTTTATTTTACTTATTGTTATCATTTTATGATACAGTTCCAAAGACCCTGGGATTTCCCTTATTCCCCCCCCAATTCCCTCCCCCCCCCCACTGAGTTCTCCTATATCATTACTATAGTATAGTTCTTCATACACAGTCATATGTCTGGGCCCGGCACGGTGGCCAAGTGGCTAAAGTTCTTGCCTTGAAAGCACCGGGATCCCATATGGGCACCGGTTCTGATCCCAGTGGATGGCTCCACTTCCCATCCAGCTCCCTTCTTGTGGCCTGGGAAAGCAGTCGAGGATGGCCCAAAGCTTTGGGACCCTGCGCCTGTGTCAGAGATCTGGAGGAGGTTCCTGACTCCTGGCTCCAGATTGGCATAGCACTGGTCCTGTCATTTTAGCAATGGGTTGTTCATTGGTTTAGTCTTCTGTTGTCATTTTACCGGGATGTTCTTCCACATTTGCCTTTGGTAGGTGCTATTCCTCTTCTCTGTCGAGAGAACATCTTGAAGTATCATTTGTAGGGCAAGTTTGGAATACCTCTTATTCTTTTAATTTTTCTTTATGTTATCCTGGGCTGACAATTTTTGCTGTTAGGATCTGGAATATGTCACTCCATTCTCTTCTTGCCTGTAGAGTTTCCTGTAAGAGGTCTCCTGTGAGTTTAATTGGCATTCCTTTATATGTCAGTTGATTTTTTTTTTTCACGTGCACATTTAAGGATCTTTTCCTTATGTTTGATTGAAGAGAGCTTGATAAGCATGTGTCTTGGTGAAGATCACTTTTGGTCAAGCCTGTTGGGAGTTCTGTATCCCTCCTGGATCTTGTTTCCCAATTCTTTCTTCAGATTAGGGAAATTTTCCCTTATTATTTCATTAAATACATTTTAAACCCAGCTGCTCTTTCTGCACCTTCTGGGACTCCCAGAACTCTTATATTTGGCCTCTTAATAGTGTCTTTCAATTCTTGAATGCTTTTTTTGGCCTGATCCAGCTCTGCTTCCAGCTTTTTGTTTGTTTCCCCTTGGTAACAGGAAATATCTTCCAATTTTGAGATTCTTTCTTCTGCTTGCTTCATTCTATATTGGAGACTCTCCACTGTACTTTTAGTTTGCTCCACTGTATTCTTCATTTCTAATGTATTGTCTTTCTTTTGACTGATTTCCAGTGTGACATATTCCTTGAATTCCTGCTTTACAGTCTTCTTGTTGTTGATAAGAAGTTTTATAACAAGTGCTTTGAATTCTGTATCCCCCATTTTCTCAGTGTCTTCCCTAGTTAGCTCTGAGGTTGGCAAAGGCTTTTGCTCCTTTGCAGGAGAGTCTTCAGTAATATTTATTGTGCCTTTGTCTCTTCTTTTGTTCTTGGTCATTGTACTTCTGGTTAGCAGAGTCTTCTTCTTAGGGCAAGTTTTTAAGCTGTGTCACCCACAAGTCTACAGTTCAATTTTACTTATTGCAGTTGGTACACAGTTCTTTGTTTGCACTCACCCGTGCCACTCCCTCCAGCGAGTTCCAGGTCTGGGTTCTTATGTCAGATATCCACTGTGGTCTCCACAGCCCCAGCTCCTGGCTCACCACTCTCCACCTTCTGATACCGTGCTGAGGCTGCACCGTTGTTTCTGCAACCTTTCTCCCACTTCTGGGTGGTGCAGGTCCCAGGATTAGGGAGACACCAGGTGAATTATATAGCTAGCTAGGTTTTGGTGGTGCTGATATTGCTGGAGCCTGTTGGCTGTTAGTTTTGAGGGCCACACGGACCTATTTTGACCTGTACAATGCCATAATCAGTATTATTTTCCTGTGGCACCAGTGCCATGCACAGAGCTCAGTGAGTTCTTGCCAAGCTCAGCACATGCGCCGTTCACTGTTGTTCCTGCAGTCTTAAAATCTTTGCCAGACCATAAGAAATGGCACCTGGTGTGCCACTACTAGAGTTCTTGATCTGCTGGCTGTCTGCTCTGAGGGACACCTGGACCTATCTTGGATGGAACCTATAGGATGCCATGTTGTTGCAGTTCACTGAGCTAGAAATGAGTTCACTCCCAGCTCAGTGCATGCACAGTACTTCCACAGCCCTTGCGTCCTTAAGCACAATGGCACCCGATTTGGCTCTAAGGGGTGGACTGGACTGTGAAATTTACCCTGTTCCCACACTGCTTGGCTGGGATCTGCCTCTCTGTCTCTGTTCCTGGTCAAATCAAACAGACCAGCAGGATGGGCAGTTCTTTGTCTTGGTTCACCTCCTGAGCTCCTGGTAGATGTCCCTTCCCACCTGGTTGCTGGTGGAGTTCCAGCTGCTGGTGCAATTTGGATTGCGACTGGCTGAATGTTGCTGGGGTATTAGTCACTGCAACACCACACTGTTGTATCCGCTGCTTTCCAGTGTCTGTCAGCCTCCAGGTACCCCTCTGCTGTTGTTCTGTCCTCTCCTATTCCCTGGAATATGCCCTCTCTGCTTTACATTGGCTAATGTTTCTGTATGTTTAAATGTTTCCTTACCTTATTCTGCCATCTTGATTCTCTCCCTGAGTCTTCCTTTAATTAGTCTCTATCTTTTTACTTATTAATCAAAATGCCCCCTATGTTAGGATGCACTTGTCTCATCTGGGCCTTAAGGGAGGATGTGTGGACATACATATGTGGAGCTTGGTGGACTTATATGGCGTGGTAGGAGGCACCTCCCCCAACCTCATCAAAGAGACCAAAAAGTGGGAGGTGCTTTGTCTCTACTCTCTGACGCCCTGGAACACCGCTAGAAAGGCTGGAATGGCTGCTCTCTCTGTCTGCCCTAACCCCATCCCTTCTCCTTTAGTCTCCTGGCCCACTGCCCACTCCTGATGGGGATTTCTGTGTCGGGGGCAGCACTTGATCATGGGTGTGTATAGGTGTGCTTTCGCTTTCTCACCTAGTGTATAAATTGTCACTTCACACGCCTTACGTGTTGTCAGCACTCAGCAGGCCTGCACAATTACAGAGCACCCCAGTGGCTCAGACGCAGGCCAGGCCTCTTCCAAGGATCCCTGGAACAGAGCTTGTTCCTGACTGCCAAACTGTAGCCCCTCCTGGACCCTGGGGCAGGGTGGGCCTCGCCTGGGGCTGCCTCCCAGCTCTCCCAGCTTCTGGGCCAAGAGTAAGCTCACTGCTTGGGAATCTTCCTGCAGCTGTCTGCGAGGCCGGCCTTGCAGAAAGGGTGAATCTTTTAGGGGGTGGCTGCAGGGGCCACCCCAGGCCCAGGCAGATGCAGTTGTTGAGTACCCATCCCTTCCTTCCTTCCCTTGCTGCAGGCCCCACACGGAGCAGCCGCTTTCCTCCCAGGCAGCCCGTGTGTGTGTGTGTGTGTGTGTGTGTGTGTGTGTGTGTGTGTGTGCCACGTCCCTTGGGAATGTCTGGGTCCTGGACATACTTTCTTACGTGATTGCCCTTTATCTCTATGAGTCACTTCAACAGTGCAGGCTGTTTCCTTCCAGACCTGGGCCTCCTTGTGGGCCTGGCCAGGTCCATTGTGCTCTGTGTGTGTCCCCGACATTCCCACTTGCCTGGGGAGCACTCACTGCCTGGGAGGCAGATGTCACCAGTAACAGCCTGTTTCTGTATTTTCAGGCAGCCTGTGCGTGTATGTGTGTGTGTGTGTGTGTGTGTAAGTGTGTATTTGTGGGTGTGTGCATGTGTGTGAGAGAGAGATTGGAATGACGTGACTTGAAAAACATCTCCGAGTTTTCACTGGGGTTTGCTCCAATTGTCACATACGCAAGGTACTCCAAAAATGTTAACGGAAAACAGAATTGAAAGATAAGTTTGATAAGATAAGCGCAGTACAGCCAGTTAAATCATTGCTTGTGACGCCCACGGCTCAACTCAGAGTTCCTGGCTTTGAGGCCTATGTCTTCTTCCCGAGTCAGCTTCATGTTAATATTAGTGCAACCTGCAAGGCAGCAGCTGATGATGTCTCAAGTGCTTGGGTCCCTGCCAGCCATGTGGAAAACTCAGATTGAGTTACCAGCTGCTGGCTTTGACCTGGTTCAACCCTGGCTCTTATGGGCATTTAAGGAGTGAATTAGCGGTTGGAAGATCTTGCTCTCTCTCCTTTTCTCTCTGTGGCTCTGGGTTCCAGATTAATAAATGTGTACTTTTTACAAAGATTAATTTATTTTGGTATATAAAGAATTTGAAATCCTTGCAAAAAAAAAGATCTTCAATGAGCTCCTGAAAAATGTGTTGCATGGATTGAAGATCTTTCTGTACCGGAAGAGCTTGCTTTTTCGTTCTATTTTTTTCACGAAGGTTACAACAAGCCCTTGTTTGTCCATATAGCTGGGTAGGACAACCACAGGACAATGTTTAGGGTTCACCCGTGCTTTGCCCTCTGTAGTTCCTGTAACCTCTGCTCTCCCTGGTTCAGCCAGACGAGCTTTCCGCTTTCATTGCTTCCAGATATGGGTGAAATTCTTGGCTTTTGACTTTTAAGAGCCTGGGCCTATTTATAAACCGGCAGACTGAGGGGCCTGGAGCAAGACTTCCTTCTGTCAGACAAGAAAGCTATTCTTATGGTGGCATGGTGGGGTAACCGGAGAGGAAGTGGAGAGAATTTAGCTGCTTCCAGGTCCAGAGAGCTAACACACAGAGCACTCCTGGCCCAAACTCTCCCCAGAGGCATGGGGAGGTGACAGAAACCCCAGCTCTGACCAGGAGGCCCTGGGCCAGGGCAGATTCTGCCTGCAGGAGGTCCTGACAGTCACGTGCAAGGTTTCAGAAACATCTGCCCTGGGCAGCAGGCACAAGAAGGAACTGGAGAGAGTGGTCCCTGGTCCCAGCATGCAGGGAGGGGTGCTGGAACACAGCCTGGGAAACCTTGGGTGAGGTCGGCGGGCGGTGGGGGGGGTCCTGCTGGGGAAGCCTGGACTGTGGAGGAAACCATGTGTGGCCAGCCCAGCCAGGACTGTGGCTTCAGATGCGTTCATCTTCTTACTGGAGGCAGCTTTTGTTGTGTGTGTGTGTGTGTGTGTGTGTGTGTGTGTGTGTGTGTGTGTGTGTGTTCGCTGGCGCCGTGTGGAACCCATTGAATCGGACATTGTCGGGTGTTTACTTTGGAAGGACATAGTGGTGATTATGTCCCTGTCGGGAGACACGTGAGCATGATGTCACCAGCCAGAGCATGTGAGCCACCTGCTGTCTGCCTCTGTCCACTGCCCAGGATCCAGGCAGTCAGCACTCAGCTGCGGGGTCCTGCTGGGGGTGCAGGCGATGGCTTCAGAAGCCATGCATGTCAACAGGAGGAAAGCTGCTAAATGTGGCCAGGGACTCATAAAACTCCCGTCCCCGAGGAGGCTGGAGTTACAGGGCAGCCTGCGACACCTGCGTCTGTATCCTGCATCTGACATCCACGTGCCAGACCTTGTCCCAGCTCCTCCACTTCGGATCCCACTTCCTGCAAATGCATCCTGGGAAGCAGCAGGTGGCCCAAAATATGTGGGTCTCTTCCACCCATGCTGGAGACCGTGGAGGGATTTTGGGGGTTCCTGGTTTTATCTTGGCCCAGCTGTGGCTGTTGTGGGTAGTAAAAGAAACCAGTCAGGTGCGGGTGCAGTGGCGTAACCGGCTAATCCACTTTCAAGCACCAGCATCCCATATGGGCACTGGTTTGCGTTTTTGCTGCTCCATTTCCAATCCAGCTCTCTGCTTATGGTCTGAGAAAGCACTGGAGGATGGCCCAAGTCTTTGGGCCCCTTTACTTACCTGTGTGGGAGACCTGGAAGAAGCTCCTGACTTCTGGCTTCGGATCAGCTGAGCTCTGGTCTTTTTAGCCATCTGGGGAGTGAACCAACAGAGGGGATCTTTTTCTGTCTCCTTGTCTCTGTAAATATGTCTTTCCAATAATAATATAAAAAACAACGAAAAAGGTACCAGTGGAAGGAATCTCTCTCTGTCTCTCTGTATTTCACTGTCTTGCCTTTCAAGTAGGTGTTTAATAGGTAAACATTCAAGGATTAGAAAGAGGTGACAGGTGGGATGTATGTGAAGAGACAGGCATGTGAGCCGCTTTGGATACCTCCAGCTTGGCTAGTGCTGAGACCCTGGCTCCAGGGTCTCATCCTGTGCTTCCAGCTCAGGAACAATCAGACCCAGTCCCTCCCCACTCTCAAACCAAGGGCCACATTCACTCAAGGACAACCAACACAGTGTTAGAAGTTGTCGTTCTCAGCTTGAGGTCTTAGCAGGAGGTGCTGCTTCTATGCAAACAAGTGTGACCAGCCACATTCACTGAGGGTCAGTCAGGACCAAGGGCTGGGTCCTTGTGCCTTCTCTCTCCATCGTTGGCTGCGTGATGGTGGTGGCAGAAGGCTCCGGGGATGAGGGAACACCTGTGCTGGCTCCTAGGGGGGAGAATGTCATAGAGTTAGGGGACAGACACGGTTGGAGTCCCACCTGTTTCAGGGCCTATCCAGGCCTGGCTGGTTGGTTGCACGAGCTTTGGAGGTGGGGCCCTGTCCACATTGATTAGTGATTTGTAGCCACAGGGACATGCTGAGGGTAGAGGAGTCGATGAGTCCCCATTAGGTTTCGGATGCATGAATTAGGGAAGATGGAGAAGAAGAAGAAACAGATCAAAAGAAAAGGAAGAATTCATCATGAGGAAGAAGAGTAGACTTCTACCTGTTCCACGTTCTCACCAATGTTTGATGTCAACTCTGAGTGTGCAGTGCAAATTTGCATTTCCCTGGAGACAAAGGGAGTTTGAACTTCTTCCCCCATGCTTGTCACTGTGTGGTTTTTAAAAAAAGATTTGTTGAGCTGGTGTTGTGGCTCAATAGCCTAATCTTCAGCCTGCTAGCACCAGCATCCCCTCTGGATGCCAGTTTGTATCTCAGCTGCTCCACTTCCAATCCAGCTCCTGGCTTACAGACTGGGGAAGCAGTGGAAGATGGCCCAAGTCCTTGGGATTCTGCACCCACGTAGGAGACCCGAAGGAAATTCCTGGCTCCTGGCTTCAGATCAACTCAGCTCGAGCCATTGCTGCCACTTGAGGAATAAACCAGGTGATGGAAGATCTCTCTCTTACTCCATCTTTCCTTCTGTCTGTAACTCTGGCTTTCCAATTTTAAAAAATCTTTTAATTTTTAAAAAGTACATAGAAGCTTTATTTATTTAAAAGTCATTTATTTTTATTGGAAAGGCAGAGTTACAGACAGAAAGAAAGACTGAGAGAAAGATCTTCCATCTGCTGGTTCACTTCCCAAGCAGCCACAACAGCTGAAGCTGAGCTGATCAGAAGCCAGGAGCCAGGATCTTCTTCCAGGTCTTCCACACAGGTGCAGGGTCCCAAGGCTTTGGGCCATCATCAACTGCTTTCCCAGGCCACAAGCAGGGAGCTAGATGGGAAGCGGGGATTCTAGCCAGGAGCAAGGCAAGGACTTTAGCCACTAGGCTACCGTGCTGGGCCCAGATTTGTTTATTTGGAAAGCAGAGTGACACGGAGAGAACAAGGGGCAGAGATCTATCTGTTAATTCACTCTCCAAATGTCTCTGACAGCTGGGCTTGGCCCAGGTGGAAACCAGGAGCCTCTTCCAGGTCTCTCACCTTTGGCAGCAGGGCCACCCTTTGCTGCTTTCTCAGGAACATTAGTAGGAAATAGAACTGGAACTCCAACTGACACTCATAGGGGATGTCGGCTTTGCAGGTTGCAGCTTAGCCTGCTGAACCAGAACACCAGCTCTTATTTCCCATGAACTTTGTGATGTATCGTTGTAAGCCTCCTCATGTGAGGCTGTGTAAGGTTTTTGTTCCACACCCTAATATCACCTTCCTAAAGGGAAGTGACTTGACAAATGAAGCCTGTTTTCAAGCAATTGGGCAGACTTCTTTTCAGTCCCACAGCTTTGCGTGTGTTTGCTAATGAACAGACTCATTTCACATCATCCTGGGAAATCCCACCTCTCCACTTTATTTAGTAAGCCATTTCCCCCCCGTATTGATAATACAAAGAAGTTAAGGTCAGGCCTTTTCTGTTGGAGCTAAGCAGTGATTTGCTGGGGTAGGAGAGTGGACAAAGGGCTGTTTGCTTTCCTGGCCCTCTATTTACCTTCCTGTAAAGCTGCCAAAACCTTGTCCTAGCTAGCCATACGGGCCACACAGCAGCTTCATTGAGATACTGGATGTAGTCCCCAAGCCTGGGTCTGCCCTTGGAAGCAGGTGCCTGGCAAGGATCGGGGCTCCATTCAAAAGAAGCAGACCGGGGCCATGTTGTGTTGTGGTGTGGTGAATGAAGCTATGACGTGGGAGGTCTATATCCCACGTCAGGTTGCTGGATCGAGTCCCGGCGGCTCCACTCCCAATCCAGCTTCCTGCTAATGTGCCTGTGAAAGCAGCGGAGGATGGCCCAAGGGCTTTGGGCCCCTGCACTCATGTGGCAAACCCAACTGGAATTCCTTGCTCCTGGATTTGGCCTGGTCCAGTTTTGGTTGCTGCTGCCACTTGGGGAATGAAGCAGTGGATGGACGATCTGTGTGTGTGTGTGTGTGTGTGTGTGTGTGTGTGTGTGTGTGTGTCACTCTGGCTTTCAAACTAAAAATAAATAAATAAATAAATAAATAAATAAATAAATAAATAAATAAAAATGCACCTTTTCAAAACAAAACGAAAGGGTCAGGCAGTGAGTGGGCCAAGGGCACACGACTAGCAGGCTGCTCTCTGTCCTTGTCACTGACTTCTCTTTTAACCACACCACGGGGCAGGTGGAGGTCAGCCAGGACTGGGAGACACGGAGGAGAACCGGCAAGCTGCTCCTCTGGTAAGCGGTGGTGCTGGGACACACTTCCTGTGCTGGTGTTGGTGTGCCTTCCTGTCCCCGGAAGCCTTGCCCCTACCCTGGAGCAGCCTGTGACTCAGTCGCTGGCCATGCCACAGGCGCCTCCGAATGGACCGAAACAGTAGTGCCAGCAGGCATGTTAGCCCCAAGGAGAGGGCCGTTTGGAGGGCTCTGGGGGTGGGTGGAGGCCCCTTTGTCTCTGTGGGGATTAGCCTAAGGAGAGATGGACAGATGATAGCTCACCTGAGGCACCCAGCGTGCCCTCTGCCCTCCTCACTTCCACCACTTACTTGGTGTGCGTCCGTCTTGTAGCCTGGGTTGTCCATGGCAGACTAGCAACGGCCTCTTATCCCTCTGTCACTCAAACCTGCCCATAGTCAGACACAGGGCCCAGGAAGTGGCTACTCCAAGGTACCAGATAGCAATTGGGGTGCATTACGAATGCCCCCAGCAGGATGCCTGTGTGATCATAGTTTAATAGTCAAGTGCCTTCCAGCTATGGTTTCTGGACAGCCGGGTCATTTAGGAGAAACAGAGACCTGGTTTTTGAGTGACATCACTCATTCTTTCTCTCCATTTCTGTTGCCATCGCTTTCTGGCTCCACTCTTGCCTGCCTTGCTCTGCAGCCAGATCTTCCATGTGACGAGCACAGCAGTCGCGGGCAGCTCATGATGCCCATCCTCACCACTGGCAAGGTCTGTGGGAAGAGAAGCTTCTGGATCCTACGAGTGGGGATCAGCCCAGGGTGTGTCTGGACTCTTGTTGCAGGAAACCCAAGGCTGCACAGTGTAATGGGAAGAGGTTCACCTTAGCCCTCAGCTCTGGCACCTGGGAGCCCGTTGGGTTGGCCACTGGGGAGGGCCTTTTGGCTGTTTCCTGAGATGGCAGAGAAACAGAAGGGGGTGGTAGGGACAGAGGGATGGTAGCATGCAGAAGGGGTAAGACACAGGCGTGGCCTCATCTCTGCCAACCCTGAGGACTAAGCTGCTCTTGTAAACTACAGCGAGATGGATCCAATCACCACCTCCTTTCTACACTGCTTCAGTGGAGCCCGAGCTTGGCAGCCCACAGAGCCCTGGTGGACACACTGCAATCATGTGCAGTCACAGCACAGGACACAGTGGAGAAGTGCCAACACACAGCACAGCAGACCGGAGTGATGCCCAGAAGATCCTTGGCATTGTGCGGAGTCACGCCTCCCATTCCAGGGACTTTTCACGCGAGTTGTTCACGATTTCCTCAGTAAACCAGCCCTCATGTTACAATCGAGCTTGTCCCTTGTAACTGACACCCCAAAGGAAGGCGTGTTTGAGTCAGGGGGCCCTTCTTGTCTACCATACCACACTGAGGTTGCCCTGAAGAAACTGGTTCTGCTAGTCAGCTCTCTGCAGGAGGTGAAGCCCATGGTCCCAGCATAATGGCTCAATTGGTTAATTCACTCTCTCCTGCAAGCGCCAGCATTCCATAGGGGCACCAGTTTAAGTCTCAGCTGCTCTACTTCCTATCTAGCACCTTGACTGTGACCTGGGAAAGCAGTCAGGTACAGCCCAAGACCTTGGGACCCTGTACCTATGTGGGAGACCTGACTCCTGGCTCCTGGGTTGGGACTAGCTCAGTTTCAGCCATTGCAGCCATCCAGGAAGTGAACCAACAGATGGAAGATTTTTTCTCTCCATCTCTCTTTCTTTCTGTAAAAATCTGCCTTTCCAATTGAAATAAATAACTTTTAAAAAAGAGATGATACCCACAGTCCCCTGACCTGAGAAGACCCACCTGCCAAGGGCCTCCAGGTAAACCCTTATTCTCTGTATCTGCATCTGTAAAAACACTTTTTACTTTCTAAGAAGGTCCTAGTTCTACGGGATTCAGAGTTGTTCTGCTATTGAAAGTATGTAAGCAAAGTAATTGTTTTTTTTTTTTAAAGATTTATTTATTTTATTGGAAAGTCAGATATACAGAGAGGAGGAGGAGAAACAGAGAGGAAGATCTTCCATCCGATGATTCACTCCGCAAGTGAGCGCCAACGGCCGGTGCTGTGCCGATTCAAAGCCAGGACCCAGGAACTTCTTCCGGGTATCTCCCACATGGGTGCAGGGTCCCAAGGCTTTGGGCCGTCCTCGACTGCTTTCCCAGGCCACAGAGAGCTGGATGGGAAGTGGAGCTGCTGGGATTAGAACCGGCGCCATATGGGATCCTGGTGCGTTCAAGGCAAGGACTTTAGCCACTAGGCCATGCCACTGGGCCCCAAAGTAATTGTTTTAAAAAGAATTTGTTTTATGTGGAAAGCAGAGTTACAGAGGGAGAAACAAGCTGGTTCACTCCCTAGATGTCTACACTGATCAAAGCTGAGCTGATTCAAGGTATGGAGTTGGTGCTTCTTCCAGGTCTCCCATGTGGGTGCAGGGGCCCAAGGACTTGGACCATCCTCTGCTGCCTTCCTAGACCATGAGCAGGGAGCTGAATTAGGAAATATAGTGGCCGGGGCACTAACTGGTGTTTAAATGTGATGCTAGTATTGCAGACACAGGATTAGCTTGCTACTTTGCTCCAGCAAAGTAATCTTGGTTTATAAGACAGGATCATGATGATCCTGTTGATGATGACAGAGCAGTGCCAGCCCAGACCCTCTCACTTAATTCTTGAATTACAGAAGGGAATTCAGGGCAGGGCTTTTTCTCATTCCCAGGCGAGAATACACCACTCCATGCCTTTCAGAACAGCTAGAACACCGACAGTGTGGTGGGCACGCGAGCTGTGAAATGAGGGTCTCTCTGCTTCAGCTGGGGCTGGGGGATCTAGAAGGGGCCCACCACTTGGGAGGACAGGCTGGCAGCTCCTGGCTACGCTAAACACACCCTCCTGTGTGTTTCTGCCATCACTCTCTCTGATAGGCATCCACCCAAGGGCGTCGGGTCCTTGTGTCCACTCGGACACTCTTTATTCACGACTGCGTAAGGCCGTGAGCAGTGAAGGTATCTTCCCTTAGGTGCTGGGGTAGACCACGCTATAGCATGACGATGGGTTATTGCTCTGTGTTTCAGGAAATGAATTTTTGAGCTGCGAACAGACGGGGATGAACCATAAACACGTTATCTATCGGCAAAAGCAGAAACCCCAAAAGCCTCTCTGCTGTAGGTTCCGACTCTGACATTCGGAGGAAAAGGCAGAACCGTGCAGAATTTGGTTGGTGATTGACAAGGGGGAGGCAGAGCAATGGGCAGGTGATTGAGAGGGGCTGGGGGGTGGGCGATGGGCAGGCAGAGCGCAAGGATTTTTTGGCAGTCACTACTCTGACACTGCAGCGGTGGAGTGCTCCACCATAGTGTGTGCATGTGTGTGTGTGCGTGTGCATGTGCGTGTGTGTGGTCTGTTGTGGACCAGGGCCTATAGGAAATCTCTGCAACTTCCTCTCGGTCCGTTGCAAAGTTAGCATTGCTCTAAAAGTCTGAAAAACAAGCAAGCCACCAAGCCAACATTTCTCCCCAGCTCTGGCTGCTCTGTCTGCTGCCACCACAATGTGGTTTCCCAACACCGGTCCTGGGGGCCAGGCTCCTCGTTTGCATTTTAAAAATGATTTATTTTTGATGGCAAAGAAAAAAAAAAAGAGTGCATGTACAACATTGGGGAAATAAGAAAACGAAGTGGGGAAAAAAAATCTTCACGCCTAAGAGCCGCATCCAGAAATTGGATAAGGAATCCCATTCCTGAAAAACAGATCTGTGGCTGAATGTAGCATTGCTCAATGCCTAGGAAACCGAGGGAAAAAGCCAATTACAACACCTTGCCCTAAATGTCTACTTCCTTCCTTTACGCACAGCAGGCTCTGTGTCCATGGGCATCTCATTTATTTCGCTGTGGTTGCAAGGACAGGGTTTGTGTAATTTCCTGTCTTCTTCCTTTTCACTCCCAAACATCCCACAAGCATTATGTTCGTGCTGCTACCTTGTCTTGGCACTGGTCCGTCGGCGCCTCCCATCGCCTAGCAGCCACCGCTGACCCCTGTCTGGAGGTGGACATCGTTATCTTTCTGACTCGCCTGGCCTCCCCCCTTCCTTGGGGGAGTGTCGGCTTGGAGAGAATGGCTAGAAAAACCACACAGACAACCAGGGGAAAGCCTGATGGGCTTCTCAGAGGAAGGGGGCTCAGAACCCCAGGCTGGGGGGCGTGGGACCTGTAGGTCCTCAAAGTGTCCTCCCTTCCAGGAGAGCCAGCACCCAGCTTTTGGGTGGGGGCCTAGGGGTGGATCCCCAGCAAAGCCCCGTTTTTCTCCAGGGAGGCCTGGGCAAGGCATTAGCATCTGGAAGGACATGAGTAGCCAGTGTGGGGGCCTGCATCGTGGGGCAGCTGCTGGTGAGGCATCTCCTGACAGCTCCCACTGGAGTCCCAGCTGTTCCACTTCTGACCCAGCTCCCTGACAATGGCCTGGGAAAACAGCGGAAAAGGGCCCAAGTGTCTGGGCTCCACAGCCACGTGCGAGACCGGGATCCGGGTCCAGGCTCCTGGCTTTGGCCCAGCTTCTGCTGTTATGGCCGTGTGAACCAACAGATGTAAGATCTTTCTTTCTCAATCTGTAACTCTGTCTTTTGATTAACAAAATAAATGTTAAAAGGAAGAGAGAGAGAGAAAGAGAAAGTTTCAGCATGAACTCAGGTTGATCTTTCGCTCCTGGGCTCCCAGCTTCTGCATTTGTACAAACTGCTGTCCTGTGAGCGCTCCACCCAGGGCGTCTCCCAAAGAACCCTACCTCCCCCTTCCCCACCCACAATTCCGTCCCCCTGACTGACCTGGGGAGTCACAGCCACCAGCTGTGGCTCCTGTCCACACACTGGGCAGGGCTAAGCCATCTCTACAAGACCCAGCCAGCCCCCAGGTAGGACTTGCATCAGTGGGCTCAGGGTAGCGTCTGTGAACACAGAGTAAACGACGTTGGCTTTTGCAGGCAAAGCCGGCTGACCGGAATCACCTAGTCGCCGCTAGGAAGGTGGGACCAGGACTGTTTCCCGCTGGCAGGTGCGTGTAGGTGGTTGGATTGCAGGGCCTGGCCTCTGCGCGTCTCAGGTGTCCCTGCCCGTTACAGCCTCGCTCAGCCCGGTGTCAGGCACGCAGCTGGCGCTCGGCCGAGCGTTCGCTTGCAAGCGGCAACTCGGAGGGACTGGCACCGCCCGGGCGTCCCTGAGGTCGCACCTGCGCGGCTGCCGGCGGGCAGGGGGAGGCGCCGGGCGGGCAGAGGGCGCTGCGGGGCGGCTGACCGCGCGCACCGCGCCCGCCACGCAGCCGGGGGAGCTTGGGAACTCGGCTCCGCGCTCCTGCGGCACAACTTCCCCCTGCTCCACCTGGTTGCCCCGAGGTGCCAGCAGCGGAGGAGGAGCGGAGACGCCCAGCCCGAGGCGGGGCCGCACTCCGGACCCAGGCGTCAGTTCCCGGCGCGGGGCGCCGTCACCATCGCCCCCAGCTCCTCCAGAGCCCCTCAGTGCGGAGCCCCCCGGCCAGAGTGGCCCTTTAAAAGGCAGCGTCTTGTCCGGCGGGGGGCGCTGACCCGCGCCCGAGGCCCGGCCCCTCGGTCCCCTCCCCCCGCCCCCGGCGCGGCCCTCCCTCGGTCCCCGCGTCGCTCGCCGGGCGCACGCTCCGCCTCCCGTCAGTCGGCCGGGCCGGGTGGTGCGCGGCGCGGAGCGGGAGCCGGAGCCGGAGCCGGGGCCGGACGCGCGGCTGGGGCTGGGGCTGGGGGCTGGGAGCGCGGTGCGCACGGCCTCCCCGCGCGATTTCGGCGCCCGCCGTGGGCTGAGGCCTGCGCCGCGATGGCCGAGATGGGCAGCAAGGGGGTGACGGCGGGGAAGATCGCTAGCAACGTGCAGAAGAAGCTCACCCGCGCGCAGGAGAAGGTGAGCGCGCCGGGGGCCCCCGGACACCTGTCCCTCTCTGTCCCTTTCCCTCGCCGAGCGGCCGGCGCTGTCTCACCTTCGGGACCACCAGGGCTAGGATCTTAGGGGGTCCCCCAACCTGTACCCGCCGGCTCTCTGCGCACCCTCTTCTCTCGCCTCCCCGCCCAGGACAGGAGCCCGAGAGGGCGCAGCTGTCTCTTCACCCCCACCCCCTCCTCCAGTCGCTTTGTCCCTGCTCCGCTGGCCTGCGGACAAGTGGCGGCTTTGCTCCGGGCTCAAGTCCGGGCGCGCAGTGTGGGTTGCCCCCTTTCCGGAGGCCGCAGCCCGGGAGTCTGGGAGGTGCAGGGGCGACCCCCGCCCTGAGGCTCCGGGCCCATGCGGCCTGTCTATGCGACCCCGGGGCTACCAGAGCCCGAGATGGCCAAAGCTGCTGCTGCCCAGCGCCTGCGGTGGCCTCCTTCCCATTGGTTTCCTTTCCTGGGAGGTGCCTGCGGCCTGGGAGCTGCCGCCGGCCCCACCGGGGGCTGAGGGCCGAGCGCTCCTCCGGGAGGGTCCCCCGCGGTCCCCAGTGGCCCGGGAACGGGTGGCGGTGACGGCCACAGCGGTGCTGGTTGCGGACGCCCCCGGCGGACTGGGGCCGGGAGGGGCGTGGAGCGCGCCACGGGGAACCCGAGCCCTATTTGCGGGATGCGACTCCCTGCGGGTTCGGGAGAAGAGTCGGAGCTCCCTGGGGGTGGGCGACTTGCTGCCTGTGCTGGAGGAGCTGTGAGGGATTCCGGGCGAGGGGAAGGCGGGGGTCTGGGCCGGCCAGCCCCCTGATCCTCGGGTGTGCTGAATTGGATCGCGCCAGCTGCTGACGCCACTTCCCCTGCTGATCCCGATCCTGAAATCTGAGATTGCAGAGTCCCTGCCTTGGCCAGGGTGGCCCCTGAAGCTGCGGGTGGGGCCTGCCTCTCTGGCAGCCCCTGGCTAGTCGAGAGGCCGGGGGGCGCAGGCTCTGTGCCTGTTTCTAAGGCTGTTTATAAACAGTGACTGGTGCTGCGGGGACCGGCGGGCTGGGCCCCCCAGGGGTGCAGCCACGTGACAGGGAGGGAGGGGGCTGCTGCTCATCCTTGCGTTCTGGGCTGAGTGGGTGGGTGGGTGTGCGAGCAGGGATAGGATGGCAGCCAAGCTCCAGATCTGGCCAGACTCAACTCCCCCCTCCCTGCTTGGAGGGGGTGGAGACGGGACGGGAAGAGGGATTGGAGTCCCCCATGGTCTTCAGCAGACCTGCAAGGCTTTGGGTACCCGGCTGTGACTCCCTAGCCACAGGGTAATCCTGAGGGTGCCTGCAGTCCTGGGCCTGGGGGACAGGGAGGGCAGGGAGATGGATGGGGAGCTGGGATTGCGAAGGGAGCTCCCCCTTGCTCTTGCTGAGTGTAACACCCCACCCCCTAACCTCCCACCCAGCTGCCTTTTCTCTGCAGCGTCTTCTTTGCTGTGGTTCTCAGAGTAGGCTGCGTCCTCTCTCTCTGCAGCCCCTGTTCCTTGACCACAGCTGCTCAGTTGTGGATGCTTCCAGAACCTGTGCACTGTTGGGGATCCTCTGGGCATAGCAGGCCTCTTGACTCTCCCTGAAAGCATTGTTCCTTGAGCTCACTGCCTTCTTGGCTGTAGGTTCTTCTGCCTTCTTCCGTGTCACAGACTGGGTGCCCCCAAGCCGGTTACCTTCTCAGTGTCTTCCAGAGGGGATGCTGCTTCTACGCCTGACTCCTGTGGACTCCATCCTGCTGCCTTGCCTCTGCCACACGCAGAAGCTGTGGAGCCATTCCAGCTCCCCTGTCGCCCCTCAGTGGGGGAACCTCCATGTGGAAGGAAGGGTACCACCTTGCATCTCCTCCTCATCTCTCCCAGTCTGAGACTCAGAGGGTGACCCTGAGGTCAAGGGCAGCCTGCCCTTTGGTACTGCAGGCCTGATGGGTGTCTCTGTGGCCTCCTAGATGGTGGCTACCCCCTGGCCCACCTGGGCAGATGGAATAGAGTGTGCCTCGGGCAGTCACCCAGCTCCTGCAGGTACATCATGGATAGTTATTGGGGCTTGGCCTGGCGCAGGCTTAGAGACAGGGCCAGGCTGTGCTGAAGGCCCCTCCGCCTTCCCTCCTCTGTCACTCCCTGCCTGACATCTGTTGTGCACTACTTCCTGGGCTGAGCCCCTGGATGCTGACTTAGGCAGGGGGCAGTGTCTGTGGCCCACACGGAGCTCTGTCCTGTAAGGGCTCATCCACATTCCGTGCCTCCCAGCTGTCCCCAGTGTGTGGGGTGCAGAGTGCGTGCCTGGAACTGCGGCCTGTGGGTGCCATGAGGTCATCTTCCCATTGCGTTTGACTCTGTGCAACGACCGTGTCCATTTTTGGGCCTCCAAAGGTGACTGGGCAAAGCCAATTTAGGGTGGGACTTGGGTCAGATGACAGAAAGGATTAGAGGTTGAGAAGGACAGCTGGGACAGGACAGGGGAAGGGAGTGGGAGCTTACCCCCTGGCCCCTGGAGGGCTGCCACCTAGGAGTCCTCATGGAGTGGGCTGGAGGGAGGAGGGTGGGATGCTGGAGCCGGGCAGGTAATTACAGGAGGGAAGAAGGGGTGTGTGGGAGTGAAGGGGTGCAGGCCAGTCCATGGGCAGCGGAGGGCGGAGGGCTGGCAGGTGCTCCTAGAAGAAAGAGCAGGGGAGGATATTTTTAGGGCCCTGACACCTGCTGGGAGTTGCACCAAGCCCATGTGGGTGCACAAGGTCTCAAGCCATAGCCATGTTGCTCTGCTCTGTGGTAGCCCATGCTCCGGGCCTTCTCCTTGCAGTTAACTTGAAGAGTAGCCACGCTTGCAAGAAGCTTTCCCCGAAGGGACCCCTGGAATGTAGGCACAGGCCACATGGGCCCTGAGTTTGTGGGAGCCCGGCCCCTCCCCTAACCCCCAATCTGCAGCTGTTGCCTTCCACCAGCTTCTTGTCATCCCATCCATCCATTGGTTGCCTCTGTCCTTGGGTGTCGGAGGCCCCTCCCTGAGCCCCTCTGGCTACCACCCTGTGCCGGCTGCTTCCCTGTGCCCTTGGTCATTCATGGTGGATGGTTCATCTCCCTGCTGGAGAGGTACCCTGAATGGGGGTAAGGGTGGAGAGGTTAGATACAGGGACCCCGAATCCCCCTCCTTTGAGCACCCTTTTTCTCTCCCCTCAGCACAGGGAAGGTTGCTGGCTCAGGGCTGGCTTCCAGGGGGTGGGGCACAGGAGGTAGGGCCAAACGGCCTGTGTGGGGCTGTGAGCAGAAGGGATTCCAGGAGACGCAGGCAGGCCCCAGGGTGCAGAGGTGGGAGTGAGAGAGGCAAGGATACCAGCTCTCCTGCAGAGGAGGCGTGGATGGGTCAGATGTGAGCTGGAAGCTGCCAAGCGTTGGCTGCTGGGGAAATAAATCCACATGTTTCAGGGGTTCTTAGGGAACCCCTCTGCCCTCCTTCACAGATCACACCCTATGGGGGTGGAGGGTGAGCTGGTCTCCTTCACTTCCAGGCTCCTGATTGGGCCCTATTAGGAGAGGGCTTCTGTCCCAAGCTTCTACAATCTCCAATCCCCCTTCTGGTTATGGAGCACACGCGGGTGCTGAGAGCTCCGCCTGGCAAACAGGATCTTCCTTATGAAACCTGGCTGACAAAGATTCTCCTTCCTTGCCACGTGTGTTCATGAAATGCTGGGGGAGCCCACCCTGGGAGTCCCTGTCCTCCTTCATGGTCACCCTTGCCAGCTCCTCTCCTGAGAGTGTCCATTACAGGCCTCCATAGACTGCTAATCCCTGCCGAGTCCTGAGCTGCTCCGGGCTTAGGATGTGGTCACAGTCCAGGGACGGTGTGTGTGCATGTTTGGGTGAGCAGGCGAGCGGAGGTGTGGGCGGGCAGGTGGGCAGAGGGCTTGGACTCAGGCGTCAGAGAGTTTTGCTGTGAGCATATTGGGTGGTACCCAGTGGCCGCATCTTCCTCCCCTCCCCGGGCTCGCCTTCTCACCGTCGCTGAGGCCGTGATGAGGTCTGCCTATTCATTCGTCCATTCGTCCTGTAGAAGTGGAGTACCTGCTGTGTGCTGGGCGCTGTACTGGAGGCTGAAGGTGCACAGTGAAGGTGGCCAAGGCCCCTGGCCTGGAAGGCTGACGCTCCAGCGGGACAGCGGGGCAGTTCCTAGGGACCCTGCACAGGAACAGCCCCCGCCATGGGAGAGTTGAGTGGGGCCAAGGCTGATGGAAGTCAAGGGTAGAGGGCGTCCTGGGGCTGCTGCCCTGGCATGCTGTTTTCCTAAAACTGCCTGTTGGGCATGCTGCCTTTTGCGATTAAAAGTACCAAGGAGAGGACCCTGGTAGAAGGCAGGCCTGGGCAGATGTGCAGCCTCGGGGAGCTATTTGCGTAAGGTCAGGCCGGCAGGTGCTACTGCCCAGGCTGGGGGATGACAGAGGCTAGGGTGAGGAGGAAGAGTTGGGGGCAGCTGGGAGATTGGGAGATTTCCACGCCAGGCAGTGACTTAGTGTAGTAGAGAGGGTGTAGGGGGGCCAGGATACGGTTGGATCCTCTCCTGCTGCCTTCCTGCCCCTGAGCAGGTCTCCTGGCCCTCTTGGTGCCTTCCTGTCCTCATGCGGAGCCTGTCTGGGGTCGCTGGGGAAAGGGAGACTCCAGCAGAGGCTTTTTTTTTTTTTTTAAGATTTATTTATTTATTGGAAAGTCAAATATACAGAGAGGAGGAGAGACAGAGAGGAAGATCTTCCGTCTGATGATTCACTCCGCAAGTGAGCACAACGGCCGATCTGAAGCCAGGATCCAGGAACTTCTTCCGGGTATCCCACACGGGTGCAGGGTCCCAAAGCTTTGGGCCGTCCTCAACTGCTTTCCCAGGCCACAAGCAGGGAGCTGGATGGGAAGTGGGGCTGCTGGGATTAGAACTGGCGCCCATATGGGATCCCGGCGCATTCAAAGCAAGAACTTTAGCCACTAGGCCACGCTGCCAGGCCCGGCAGAGGCTGTTAACTCGGAGCTGCTTGCTGTCCCCTTGCTGTATGTCCCGTGGAAGGCTGGCCTGGCCCCTGGGGCTCCTGGGCACCTCCCACCCCCGCAGGCTGCTTTCTCCTCCTTGGGGAGGGTGTGCGGTGGTGGTGTCACTTGAGTGGACCGTGGGGCCATATGCAGGCTGGGCTTTCCAGGCACAGGTCTAGAGCCACGAGCACAGATGAGATGCCCTGGGTGTCTTTCACATGCAAGGAAGTTAACATATCCCATCCCTTGAGCCTCTAGGAGCTCTTTCTTTCAAAAAGATTTATTTTTATGGGCAAGGCAGATATACAAAGGGAAGGAGATAAAGAGAGAGAAGGATCTTCCATCTGTTGCTTCACTCCCCAATTGACCACAACGGCCAGAGTTGAGCTGATCTGAAGCCAGGAGCCAGGAACATTTCCTGGATCACTCATGCAGGTACAGGGTCCCAAGGCTTTGGGCCGTCCTCCACTGCTTTCCCAGACCTCAAGCAGGGAGCTGGAGGGAAAATAGAGCAGCCGGGATATGAACCGGTGCCCTTATGGGATCCTGGCCCTTGCAAGGTGAGGATTTAGCGACTAGGCTATGGTGTTGGGCTCTCCAGGAGCGCTTTCTTCTGGGATACAATCCTGTCTGCTTTTGCTTTTGTCACATGGCTGCAGTGTTTTGGTGTGAGAAGATGGTAATACTAATTGAAAGTTTTAGGGCAGGAAATAGCCATGGTGCTGAACACACACACAGGGGAGAGTTTTTTTCTTTTTTAAAGATTTATTTATTTATTTTTATTGGAAACGCGGATATACAGAGAGGAGAGACAGAGAGGAAGATCTTCCATCCGATGATTCACTCCCCAAGTGAGCAGAACGGGTCGATGCTATGCCGGTCTGAAGCCAGGAACCAGGAGCTTCCTCTGCAACTCCCACATGGGTGCAGAATCCCAAAACTTTGCGCCGTCCTCGACTGCATTCCCAGGCCACAGGCAGGGAGCTGGATGGGAAGCAGGGCTGCTGGGATTAGAACTGGCGCCCATATGGGATCCGGGTGCATTCATGGCGAGGACTTTAACCGCTAGGCTATTGCGCTGGGCCCGAGAGACTTTTCCTGGTGTGCATGTAATGCTCTGGTGGGGTAGAGGTTGCTTCGCATGGTCCCTGTGGCATGCCACGTTCCGGTGCGACTCGGAGTGGGTGCTGTGTGCACCCAGTAATCTTCCACTGTGCTCTGGGATTGGTTCCCAGGGATGCTTAAGCCTTAATAAAACAGTGTAGGGCCCGGCGTGGTAGCCTAGTGGTTAAAGGCCTCGCCTTGCGCATGCCAGGATCCCATGTGAGTGCTGGTTTGTGTTCCGGCGGCCCTGCTTCCCACCCAGCTTCCTACTTGTGGCCTGGGAAAACAATAGAGGATGGCCCTGCCCCCGTGTGGGAGACCCTGAAGATGCTCCTGGCTCCTGTCTTCGGACCGGCTCAGTCCTGCCTGACTGCTGTGACCACTTGGGGAGTAAACCAGTGGGCGAAAGATCTTCCTCTCTGTCTCTCCTCCTCTCTATATATCTGACTTTGCAATAAAAATAATAAAGCCTTAAAAAAATTAAAACACTACGTATTTGCATGTCACCCATACATGCTCTCATATCCATTATTTTTGTTCGTGTTTTTGCCTATTTATTTGAGAAGGCGGGAGAAAGGAGAGGAGACGAGAGGAAAGAAGAGGAAAGCTGACCTCCCTGTGCTGGCTTACTTTCCGAATGTCCCCAATGTCCTGGCTGGCCCGGTCTGAAGCTGGGACCCAGGAGTTCGATCCAAGTTACTTACGTGGCTGGCAGAAATACAATCGTATGAGCCCTTGCTGATGCTCCCCAGATTCTTAGCTTTTTTTTTTTTTTTAAATATTTATTTATTTTTATTGGAAAGGCAGATTTACAGAGAGAAGCAGATACAGCAAGATCTTCTGTCCACTGGTTCACTCCCCAAGTGGCTGCAATGGCTGGAGCCGAGCTGATCCAAAGCCAGGAGCCCGGAGCCTCTTCTGGGTCTCCTATGTGGGTGCAGGGTCCCATGGCATTGAGCCATCCTTCACTGCTTTTCCAGGCCACAAGCATGGAGCTGGAAGGGAAGTGGAGTAGCCGGGACACGAACCAGTGCTCATATGGGATGCTGGTGCTTGGAGATGGAGGATTAGCCGATTGAGCCAAAGCGCTGACTCCCTAGTCTTGCAGGAATCTGAAGCCAGGAGCTGGAGTCAGGTATCACACCCAGGTATTTGGGTATGGGACACGGGCATGGCAACTGCTGGCCTAAATGCTGGCATTTTTTCACACCCCCCACCCACCCACCAAATATTTTCCTTCCTTGACTGCTTGAAATCAGAGCCAGGACCTGTGGATACCGAGGACTGAGTTACTCTTGTCATATATAACGAACACAGATCTGATGGCCGGCAGTCCCCCTATCCCCACCCCTCCAAGACTTCAGGGCTGTAGGGAGTGAAGGGTTCCTGTGATCATGGACCTCTGAGTGCCCCAGGTCTGCCTCCATGCCACCTTGTCTGTGCTGGGTAAGCTGCATGGGGCTGTCCATGGGGCTGCATAAGAATCCGGGGACCTGAGAGTGGGGATCTGTGCTCTGCTGGGGCTCTCTTGGGGAGTCTCGTCGGGTTCTGGGCCAGCTGCCAAAAGGGGCTTGGCCTTGGCCCTCTGCAGTGGGGTGGCAGGTCCCAGGGGGAGGGATTGCTGGGCCCAGGAGGTCAGTGTTAGGCCAGCGAGCTGCTGCTCTCGGATGGGCTCACAGCTCCCTGCTGAGCCTCCTCCTCCGTTGCTCCCTGACCCAGATCCCCTGGGTGTGTTGACAGATGGGGTGGGATTGGGGTCACAGCATGGGACGGCGGCCTTGAGGCCCCCATCCTGGGCCCTGCCCCCACGGCCCAGGCCGCCTCCACCCGCCCTTCGCAAGGGCAATGAGCTGCAGGCATCTCCCATCTGCAGTGCGGTGTCCTGGAGCCTGGATCGCTCTGGGAGTGAGTGGGCGGCTGGCACAGCAACAGCCGGCCGGCCAGCCAGCTCACTGGCTGAGGAGGGATTCCTCTGTGTGGCGGCTGGGCCTCTTCACTCTCAGGATCCCCTCCCCTCCCCCCACCGAAGGAATGCCTGCTGGGTCCCAAAATAAGCCCCTAATTTTTTTGTTTAGCAAAAGACTTACTGATTTGAAAAGGCAGAGTGACACCGAGAGAAGGAGAGATCGAGAGACAGAGAGATCTTGCATCTGTTGGTTCACTCCCCAGATGGTCACCATTGCAGGGACTGGGCCAGGCTGAAGCCAGGAACCAGGAGCTTCATCCAGGACGTCCAAGTATGTGGGTCATCTGCTGCTGCCTTCCCAGGGGCACTCGCAGGGAGCTGGATAGGGAGAGCTTTGTACCGGACACCGGTGTTACAAGGGATGACTTCCGCTTGCTGTGCCTTAGATGTTTTTTATTGAAGTAACCCCCCAAAAGATGGAGGACGTCCCCACCCTCCCACCTGTTCGGCCATGGCAGCCTTGCTGCTGTGGGCAGGACCCTGAGGTGGTAACCATATCCTGGAGGCAGTAGACCTGCCCCCTGCTTGCAAGCAGTTCTCTGCCTCACGCAAGGTGTTGTTCCCCTGATGGTCTTGGGGGTGAGGAGGGCTTTGGAGCTTGGAGGTATTTCCGTGTTTTGCTTGGGCAGTCAGGGAGAGCTCCTTGGAGGAGGTGGTGCCCATGCTGATATTGAAAGGGCAAAGGATGTGGGTCTTGGATGGAGAGGGATATTTCTGGCAGCAGTGGGAACAGTGCTTGGCATGGCCCCAAAAATGGATGAGTGTTGGGGATAGCTTGTGGCTTCTGGAAGGGACCAGCTCTGCCCAAGACCCTGGTGCCTCCTGGCTCCCTCAGCTTTGTTTGCTTGGTGTTGGCTGAGTCCTTTTCTGTCACCTGCCCTGGGCTTAGCCTGTGTCACTGTCCCGGCTGTGGGAGGCCCAGCTTGGCGAGGAGAAGCATGGCACAGACAGCCAGGGCAGGGCAGGAACTACTGTCCTGGCGCCACCTGTCTGGGCCAGCCTAGCCTATGAGTGTCCAGCGTATAGGGGCTGCTTCTCCACGGGGCTGACCACAGGGGCTGAGCGTGGGGCTGCTCACCCCTCGTTGGGATATTTACAGCCACCCAGATGGCTTTGGGGATCAGAGCTGGTGTCATCTCCATCATGGATGGAGCTTTCCAGGGTCAGCAGGGCCGTTGGAGGGGTGGGGAGGGACCAGGACAGCCTAGGCTAGCCCGGCCCCTTTTTCCAACAGCTGTTGCTTCTTCGTTTGGATCCTTGCTCCACTTGACTCCTCCCTGGGGCTGCAGCCAAGATGCCGGAGCCTTGGGCCAGCCTGTACTTGCCACTGGACCCTGGGGACTGAGCTATCATTGAGAGACCAGGCCTGGACTGGGAGACCCCCTCCCGTCACCAGGCGGACCCCTGTGTCCACTGTGGCACTCCTGTTTCTACCGCCTACGGCAGTTCAGCCCCCTTGATCCCTGTCATCCAGACCCTTGATAATTATCTGGTGAAGGCATGGCTTGGGGGCACTGACTGGGACCCAGGAATGCCTGGCAGGTGGGCAGGGAGAGGGAGGCATTGGGTGGACAAAGGGGAAGAAGAATTTCTGGGGGTCATGCCCGGGATGGTTAAGGGGGTGATTAAGCCAGGGAGTAGGAGGAAGGCATCTTCTGGCTGTGTGGTCCCTGGCCAGTCGTCTGCCCTCTCAGAGCCCCAAACTCCTCCACTGTTACTGGGTGATGAGACTTCCTACCTAGCGGGGTACAATCCTTGCTCCTTGATGGGGGAGGACTTGGGAAACCCCAGCAGCCCACAGCCGTGCTCTGAGCCCTTCTGGGCTGCTGACAGCTTTTTTGACATTGAGCTGTGGTGCCTTTTTCTTCTTCTGTGAAAGCAGAAAAAGCTAAATTGAGAGGTGTTGGCATCACCTCTCCTGGAGAGAGGCTGAAAGAAGGAGGCAGGGTTGAAGGGTGACTCTCCCAGGGGCACCTGCCCCTCTCCCATGGCAGGCGCACCGAGTCACTTCATTCGTTCATTCATTAATTGTAGGACCCGATGGCAGCAAGGGGAGCAGGTGTGAATGACCTAAGTGGCACCCTGGCTCTGCCACAGGAAGCCTAGGATGTCCCTGGTCAATGGCATCAGGACAACTGGCCCCTGCCCAGAATGTGGGCCTTGAGTAGGCGTTCATTCCCTGTTGAGAGCCCCCTACACCTGACACCTTGTGTGTTTCTGTGCCCTGGGGGGGGGGGGGTTATTTAGTCACTGGGAATGCTGAGGCTTAGGGGAACCCTCAGGACTTCCCCACCCTTAGGTGGTCTTTCCCAGGTGCTGCTGCCACCTCCCCAAATCGTGGCAGGAGAGGGTAGGTGTTTGGTAGTGGTGACTGAAGAGCAGACATCTCTTGGGGGGGCTGCCTTTGTTCCCGGTCTGTTTTGGGAGCCATAATAGGCTGGCACACCAGAGGGAAAGTGAACCCCCAGAGCGGGGGGACACCCATTGCTCAGAGATTTTTGTGTGGTCCCTGTGGCCCTAGGAGGAAGGTGGGGTGTGTGTGGGGGGGATCCAACTAGGAGCCTGGAGGAGGAGGGAGGGCTGGGTCAGCGTGCCAGCCCACCTAGCACCCATTAGGAGAGCCTGGGTTTGGGGCAGGGAGGGGAGAGGGAAGGGTGCTTGCAGGTTGGGAGGGGACTTGACTTGGTGAGGAGCTGCGTCCTGTCGTGCACAGAGAAGCAGCATGCACAGTTAATTGGATGCATTTGCTGAACCTAGGACACGGCCCAAATATTGTTCTTGTTCTGAAATACAAAACTCAGCCAGGAATGTCTTCCTTTGTGTCCCCTCCTTGTAAGGACTTAGGGATGCAGTGCGGCTTGGCTCAGCAGAATGTCCCGTGTCCTAGCCTGGCCTGGCAGGGGCCTCAGCCTGGGGCACCCTGGGCCTCTTGCAAGGGGAGAGGTCATTAGAACAGCACTGGCCAGGCTCTCTGGGGGTCTGGGGCTTGCCTGAGGAGTGGCTGGGGAGTTGAGTCAGCATATGCGGGGGCTGAGCTCTGTGAGAAGGACATAGCTGCTGCATTCTGGGGTCACCCTGGCCAGGAGGTCACCCCCACGGTCTGCAGCAGCCTGGAGTGGCCTGTGCCACCTCCAACTTCCGAACTGATGCCCCAGCAATACAGCGAGGACAGCCCCGGGCTGTTACTTGTCCCCTGGCTCCTGCCATGCCAGACCCCCATTTCCAGGCAGGGTAGGGGAGTCTGGCTGTGTATGGCAGGTGCCTGGTGCCTGGCATCCAGTGCATGTGCAGTGCTGGGATGGTGGATAGATAAAAGCAGAGCATGAAGTCAGAGAGGGTTTTGCCCAGGGCCTCAAGGCTTTGCACAGCCCCAGGCCCAAGGTCAAATCCCAGCTCTTCCTTCCTTGAGCCCTTTGAACTTGGGCAAAGAAACATAGCTCCCTAGCGCCCACACCTGCGTGGAGCCTCTGTGCTCCTGTCTCTGAAATGGGTGAATCTCCTAACCTTGACTTGACACAGGGAAATGGGCATCTGTGGTTCCCACACGAGGATCCTGGTAGTGGTGGGGGTACCCCATGGGTGCCAGTTTAGGGACCTGGCCCTGCTCCCTCAGTGGGGGTTGTGCACCCAGCTGTGTGTCCTCTGCCCTCTGTGTGTGTCCTCTGCAGGGCAATGGTTGAAGATTTCCATTTCTAGCTCCGGATCCAGATTGTGGGTCCTGAGGCCTGAGGGGGCGGGGTTGAGGACAGAGGAAGAGGGTGGCTGGCTGCTGGGGAGGCAGTGGATCTACTCCCTGAGGGGATGCTGGGCTGGCACCTGGGACCCCGGGGTGGACGTCCACATCCCATTTTTGGAGAAGAGGCCTCCCTGGGGGTAGGAGGAATGGCAGGCAGGGAGGGTGGCAAGGTCAGGGCTGTGGTGCTGGACCCCCTTTATTCCTGGCTGGGGGACTCTGGGGAAAAAACTGCTTTAGACCACAAGTCTGGGTGTGCACTGCGGCGGCTGCACAGCCAGTGGGAATCTCGGTGGGGGGGGGTTCCCTCCTGCACAGGCGCTGTGTGACTCTGGGATTTGGGGTCCATGGGCAGTAGTTTGCTGGATCTGCACTTGCCTGCAGAGGTGTTCTGGGTGATATGTGAGCCCTGGACTGTGGGTGTGGAAGAGCCTATGAGTGGGGACAGTGGCCTGCTCGGAGCTGTGGACCCTGAGGGGCCCCTGGCCGGCCTCAAGGGCTGACCTTGGTGGTGCAGGTCCAGGCAGAAGGCATGTATGGCTTGAACCCACAGCTTGACCCCATGCTGGCCAGCGGGTGGACCAGAGGCTGGCCTCTTTGTGCCCTCATCACCTATCTATGTGGGGTCAACAGGACCTGGTCTTGCCCACAGAGGGTTGAAACAGCACAGGCTGTTGGTGGAGGGCAAGAGGGTTGGGCCATCCCCTCACTTGTCTGTTCTGTTGCACTGGGCGCTGACCCCCTGCAGCTGGTGGGTGCCTCCCGTGACCCCTTCACTCCAAGTTCAGATGCCTCCTGTGGGGTGATACAGAGTCATTGGGGTACAAGATTGGCCAGAGGGCAGAGCCTGGGAAAGCCCATTCTCTCCCCACAACAGGGGGCTGGGGGCAGTGTGGGAGTCCCTCAGCCTTGAACTCTCTCCTGCTTCCCCCACTCCCAAGCTGATCACCCGCTGACCCAGCACCCACACTAGATGGAGTGTGCCAGAATGTGGGTGGGCAGGCTGGTAGGGGCTATTTAAAGCTGGCGCTGGGCACTGATTCCTTTGAGTAACAAATAGCACAGCAGCAGGAACATCCAAAATAGTGGGCAGGCATCCTGATTGACTGATTAATGAACAACTGTGGGTTTGGGACAGAACTGTGGGGAGCTGGGGTACAGTCAGGGAAGACTGCCTGGAGGAAATGGCATAGAGCATCCCTATCCTGGCCAGGGAAGCAGAGCTTCTTGCTGAAGACTGTGGGGATTGGGGTGAGGGGGTGCTGGTCACTCTGCCACATGGCTCAGCCCCTGACTTGACCCTGAGGTAGGCAGTGGCTGGCAGAACCTTCGCCCTCTTCTCTCCTGAGCTTTACCCTGGCCCGAGGCCCAGTTGCTCCTCTCAGCCGAGGAGCTGGTGGGAGGTGGGTGGGTTGCAGCAACAGATTCTAGCTGCTCTTGATGGCTGGCGTCTTGATCCAAGGCCCAGAATAGCAGCCACACTTGTGTGTAGGGGACAGGTGGGGCCTGCTGCTGTGCTGTGACATCTCTGGACAGGTGGATGGAGGGAGGGCTGTAGCCATGGGTTGGGGCAGGTACCTGCAAGGCCAGGCTGTCCTCACTGGACCCACCAGGCATGACCAGAGGGCAGGGGTCACCCTGTGCCACCCCTTGGGCAGCCATTGGGTTTGGCATTGGAAGTGGAGTGGCAAGGGGCTTCCTGTGGTGGTTACGGCTGGGTTGGGCCGGGATTAGCAGGGGGTGGTGGTGGTTTGCAGGGACAGGAGGGGGCTGTGAAGGAAGCCTCCCTCCATCCCCAGAGGATGGTGGGACAGGGCGGGGTGGGGTGGGTGGTGTTTGTCTTCTGCAAGGAATGCCACACGTAAGCCTCAGTGAGTCAGGCAACAGGTGCACAGGGAGGGGCGGACTAGGCCTGGGTCCAGGCGCAGGAGAATGCGCGTGGCCAATCCCAGCTCAAGATGGGGTAAGAGGACAGGAAGGACAGTGACCACTACTCTGTGCTGTCCCTCTTGTTCACACAGCCCTGCTCCAGACTTGAAATCTGCCCCGGCCAAAGGGCTTTGTTACCCTGCTGAGACTGGCTGGTTCTAAGAGGTGCGATTAGTTGCTCTGGGCCACACAACCTGGGCCTGCCCGCTGTTCCTCTCTCTGACCAGAGTGGGAGGCCGGGCAGTTGTCTAGACCTGACCTTCTAAGTTGGTCACACAGGGGTGGGGACAGTGTGGCCTGTCTCTGTGGCTCCAGCAGGGGGTCCTAGCTGCTGTGACTCCCTCCCTGACCACTTGCTGGGCATCCTAAGCTCACGATGGCCCCTGCTGCCCCCTGCCCACGCCCCCCAGCAGATGTTCCTCCATGCAGCTGTTCACACTCAGCTCTGCCAGGGAACTTTCCCCACCCCCGCCATGTCCTAGCTGTCACCGGCTATGCCTGTAAGTGTCCCCCTGTGTGTGCAGTGGGGAGTCCCGGCCTCACAGGGCTGGCTGCATGGCACAAGAGTGTTCTAGCCACGTGGTGGCTGAGCAGAGCCCAGGGTCCTCTTGCCCAGCACCTGCCCCCTCACCTGCTCTTTGGCACCTCTGGCCTTGCTGTGCCCAGCCCATTCTCAGCCTTAGGGGGCCCTGTGTCCCACCCGCTCTCCTTGCACTTGGCCTTTGGCATGCCCGGCCCTGTGCCCTGCTGCCCAGCCCTGGGACCTGCTGCTCAGCCCTGTGTCTTACTGCATTCTTGTCCTCAAACTTGCTTCTTGGCTCCTGGCAGGCAGGGAGCTCCACCCTGTCCCCTACCAGGCCCAGCGGGAGGTGGAATTGCCTGGGAGGAAGCCCTGCCTGGTGACCTTGGGCTTCTGGTGCCTCTTCCCTGGGCAGCAGGTGGGAAGGGAACCTACGAGCCTTTGGCCAGGGTCCCCACAGTGTGCTGGGGCTGCGGGGGGCGCGGGGGGAGGCATCCAAAATACACAATCCCAGTCCCCCCCCCCCCCACACACACACAAGCTTCATGGCTCAGGGCCCAAGTTCCAGCCCTCATTGTGGGCTCCTCTCTGAATTGGGAAGGGGGCTGCATGGAGGGGTGGTAATGCAGAGCTGCTTGCTCTCTCAAGTGCTGGCTGGAGAGGGTGGGGAGGGGTCGGGTGGAGGGCTGGCTGGCTGGCTGGCTGAGCCAGACCCTCCCCAGGAAGCTCCCACTCCCCAGGGAGGCCTTTACCAGGAAGGGGCTTATCTATGTGTGTGTGTGTGTTGGGGGCGGGCAGAGGGGCAGCCCTCCCTGGGGCCCTGGCTTTCTCCTGGCTGACCCCTGATCCTGGGGTTTCCTCACAGGCTTTCAATAAGACTTCTGGCTTTGGTTGTGGGGGCGGGGGGGTGCTTTGGATGACCCTTCTCCCCAATAGCCACCCTCCCTCCCCCGCAGCCCCGGCTCCCTTCTGCGTCTGCTCTGGCCTGCCCAGCTCACCCTGGCTTTCTCTAACTCCACCCTGGTAGCTGACTGCAGCCTTATCTGCTAAGCTGGCTGGAATTTCAGGCACCCTGGAAGGAGGAGAAGAGGAGGGAAGGGAGAGGAGGGCTGGGGGTGAGCCGCACACCCAGCCCTAGGGGGTCTCAACCTCCTTCCAGCTGGAGAGGCGATGCAGGGAGGGGGGGACCCTCTGGCTTCTCTCTCCCCCACCCCTTCTTTCTCAGGGGGTAGAGTCCAGCTCTCAGCCCTGAAGAGGGGGGTCCTTGTGTGGGAGAGGCCCTCCCCACCTACCAGGGCCAGGCAGGGCCGAGAGTGGAAGCGGGACCATCTGCACGCAGATTTTTACCCCATCCGTCTGTCTGCGAGGTTCGTGGCAACCTGTGCTGACCTGCACGGCCACAGTTGTGTTCAGACAATGAAGGACGGAAGGAAGGAAACCCAAGCGCCCTTCTTTCCTCTGGCTTGCAAGTCACAGAGACGAGGCAGGATGGCTGGAAGGAAGGAGGAGGAAGAAGAGTGACCGACTCTGGGAAGCGGGGGTGGGGGGGAGCCTTCCGCAGCTCCCACCGAATGCCTGGGAAAATGTAGAGAGACTGCAGTGTCTGGGGGCCCTGGGGCCTTGGGCTTGAGACCTATCTGGGGATCTCTGTGTGGGAGGGGACCGCTGGGAGCCTCCTGAGCTGGGAAGTTCTTTTCTGCTTTTGCGTTTCTTTGCAAAGCTCCTGGCCAACTTTGCACGCTACTCTGCAGTCGCAAAAGTCTTTCCTCTCTCAGAGTCTCGGACCCACAAGCCTCTGTTTTTCTGTCTGTAAAATGGGGCTCAGGGCGGCCAGGTGATATGAGTCTGACGTCATCGAGGGTGGTGGCTTCCCTTAGGGTGGGGTCCACAGTCCAGGAGCTCCCGGGCCGGCTTGTGTCTTGCCTGTGAACTTCCTGGTGCTCAGGGGAAGGGGCCGATGCTGTGCCCTCAACCGGGAGGTGATATCCACGGCGAAGGGTCCCTGTTGTCGCCGGGGATGGGGGAAAGGCAGGCTGGTTGGCAGGTGGCCTGTCCCCAGAGCCACCGGCCCCACCTGCCATCCTCTGCAGTCAGCTTGAGAACAGTCTGAGGAAGGGGGGTGCAGAGCAGTGCAGGGGAGGGGCCAGCTGGTCTCCTGGGGCAGCTCCGTAGTGGGGAGTCCCCCTCCCCCCAGTAGGTGGTGCGGGCTATCTCTGCTTCCCTTTCTCTGCTTCTCCCTCCTTCCGCATTCTGGTCTCTGCCAGGGTGTGTGTGTGTGTGTGTGTGTGTGTGTGTGTGTGTGTGTGTGTGTGCCTGTGTGCCTGTGTGAGGTCACTGCACATCTGGGAGGGGGAGTGCCTGCCTGGCAGTGCCAGGGGCCCGGAGCATTCTCTGGCTGTTGCCCAAGACTGATGTTTCAACCTTTATCTTGCTTCTGAGCCATTGTGTCTCTGGGGGTTGGGCGGCCAGCTCTGCTGAGCAGGGACTCCCTGCTCTGGGAGGTACTGAACGCCCAGGTAAGAAGCTGGGCCCATGGGCACAGTCTCCCCTTGTGGCCATGGCCAGCAGCTTCCAGGACCATGCAGCCCCTCATTCCTAGGTCCCCGCCTTCCTCCCCACTAAGCCCCCATCCCTCTGCCCACTGCAGCTCTGGCTCCGCTCACCAGGCTCAGCTGTCCCCAGTAGAGTGGCCAGCCTTGGAGTTCAGTGTTGCTGTATTGAAGGGGCAGGGTTGTCCACACCTGCGTGTGTGTGGGGCCTTGGACTCCGAGGAGGGAGAGGTGGCGCTTGCCTGGACTGTAGGAGATAGTGAAGCTGCCATGCGTGCAGCCACCGGCCACAGACCCAAGCCCTGGGCTGCACGCACGCACGCAAGCCCAGCCGGCAGATGTTGGCCCTGTGTGGGTCTGCGGTGCGTCCCAATTGGCGCTTGCTCTTGGCTGCCGCGGTGCCAGCTGTGTGGCTTCTTAGCTGTGTCGACTGGCCTGTGAACATTCAACCCTTCTGAAGTGGGGAGCGGGGGCTGGGTGCTGGAATGCTTAGGTTCAAGTCCCAGATCTGTCCCCTCCTCCCCTTCCTGTTCCAGCTCCCTGCAGACCCTGGGAGGTGGTGCTGCTGACTCAGATCCACGTGGAAGAGCTGGAATGAGCTCCTGGCCCAGGCCCTGGTCCTTGTAGCATTTGAGGACTGAGGCAGCAGGTGGGAAGCACTCTCTCGCTCTCCTTTCAGATAAAGAGAGCAAATGGACCCAGTCAGGGTAATAGTTGGTGGCTGGGGACCCCAGGGAAAGGTTAACTGTCCATGAGAGAGGTGCACACGTACCCCCAGAAGGGACGTGGCAGGAACGACATGGCTGGGCCTGGAACACCTGCTAGTGCCTGTGCATAGCCTCTCCCTGGCTGTGCTGGGGACACTGGAGTATCATGATGGTGGGATTAAGATACCATTGAGTGCAAAACAGGCAGGCGTGCAGTGTCAGACCCTGGCTCCCCATCAACGCCGTGGTGTGTCACAGGGTCTGGCGCTACTGGGAATGACTGCAGAGTTCTACCCAGGCACTTGCTAAGGGAGCCCCACTTGGGTCTGTCAGGCCTGGCTGGGCTGAACCAGTCTGTATGTGCCAGGCCTTCTGGGCACCGGTGCTGCAGCTGTTTGCTGCAGACAGCTCTGTGTTCATGGAGCTAACCCACGGCTCTGAGCAGCGAGTGTGGGCTTCGGGCAACCATGTGGTGACAGTGGTCCCCCTGCTGAGGACCACTCAGAAGGTGACCTGGAGACAGAGCTCAGACCAGGGTGGGCACAAGTTGGGGTCATCCACATGAGCACAGTTGCGGGATTTGGAAGTCCTGCGGTCTGTGTGCTCCTTGCTTTAGTCTAGGGAGAAGAGCAGGTGACTCTAGAATGTGGACCAGGCTACCACTGACTGATTGGTTCCCTAAAAACAGGCACTGTGGTACGACAGGCATAGCTGATGACCTGCAATGCAGCATCCCATTTGGGCGCTGGTTCAAGTCCAGGCTGCTCCACTTTTGATCTAGCTCCTTGCTGATGCACCAGAAAAAGCAGCAAAAGATGGCCCAGGTGCATGGGTACCTGCACCCATGTGGAAGACCCAACTGGAGTTCCTGGCTCTTGGCTTCAGCCCGGCCAGCCCTGGTCATTATGGTCATCTGGGGGAGTAAAACAGTGGATGGAGGATCTCTCTGTGTCATTTGGCCTTTCAAGACGATGGAAATCAACAAGTATTTGGAAAACGTATATAAAGTTAGTAGGTAGGTGGGAAAACTTTCTGGAATTAAAGAGAAAGAGAGATGCAAGAATCCACGCCAGGGTGTGAAGCAGCAATTGGGAGAGAGCTGAAAACCCCACAGATGGCCCAGGCGGGCGGAGGGGAGGGAGCAGCTGAGTGTGTGGACCCTGTGTGAGGTGGTGGTGGATGCATTGGGACCTCAACGGGGTTCGGCTGTGTGAGAGCCTGGTCTTGCAGAGGGATCTGAGGTGAGAGGCCTCCCTTGTGTTGGCAAAGCACAAGCCCAAGTTGAGCCCCCTGGTGCCTGCGGTGTCCTGGACCCTCCTAACTGTGGCCTGGGAAGGACACGTGAAGGGCGCCCCCAGGGACCCCAGCCTTGAACCTACACTTTAGGCAGTGGTGCCTGGGTGGCCAGAGGCCACTAGAGGCCGCCACCCCTGGACCCTGGCACCTGCGAGCAGGTGTGGACCCTTCATGAGGGAGATGTCCTGTGGGCTGGGAGGGAGCCAGGTCACCTCCATCCTGTCCCAGATGCTGCCTTCATCCCCTCACCCAATCAGGAGGGCCACACAACCCTTGTTTCCTTGGAGCCATGTCTCCAAGGAGCTGTGTGTGGGAGGGATGTGGCGAGCAGACCCCCGGGCTTGGGGTTGGCCCCTTTCTGAGGACCCCTCCTCTGTCGCTTTTTGGGGGGTGAAAGAGCCAGATCAAGGAAGGGGTCGGGGTAGGGAGGGAGGGAGTCTGGCTAGGGCCTGGGTGGCGTGTCCGCCCACCCAGAGGCTCGGTGGGAGGGTGTGAGGAGGTACATCCTGTCCCTGTGGTCCCCAGGGAGGAAGCAGTGAGGGCGGGCGCCCAGCCCCCCTTCCTCTCACCCTGCGCTTGCTCAGAGATTTCTTGTTGAGTTGGCCAGTGGGCAGGTGCCCGGGAGGAGGAGATGATGCGGAAGGTGAGGGTGTTGGCATTAGGCGGGGTGGGGGGGTCTCAGCAACTGGGTGAGTGGTTGGCTGGGAGACGCCCAGACAAGATGTTCCCAGCTAGCTCCATGCAGGGATGGGGTCAGCCCTGTCCCTGCAGCAACTGGGAAAGGGGTGTGTGTGAGAGAGAGAGAGGGGCTGTAGCAGGCTGGCTAAGGAACCTTTGGGCTTGGCTGTGCTTGGTCCTGAGTTCTAGAAAGTTCCATGGGCTGTCAGACTGGGCAAGAGTTCCCCATGGCCAGCATGGTGCAGGGGACTGGGCAGATTCAGGCTCCAGGGGATATGGTCCCTTCTCCCATCCCTGGAGGGTCTGCTGGGAGACCAGGGCTCAGCTGAGTGACCTGCTATCCCCACCCTGGCTGCTGCCACCCCTGACTGGGCAGCCCCAGGCCCGGTGTCTTGCTGAGCGTGAAGGGCCAGGGGCAGGCAGTTAGTGCCCAGCTGCTCCCAGGCCAAACCTGCAGGTCTGGGGTACGTGGCCATGGCAGGCTGGGTGCTGGCCCTAGGACTCACGGCCTTGCCTGTTGCACAGGATCCGATTTGAGACCTGAGCTCAGGAGCAGGGTTTCAGATGAGGGACACCCCGCTGAGGCCCCTGCACCCTGTGCCGGCTCAGGGGACCTTCCCTGGGGACTTCCCAGAGAGGCCAGAGCCTGGAACATGGCATTAGGTGCCAGCTCCCCTCCCCACCCTTCCCTGGGACCTGCCGCCCCAGGCACCTGGGCTGTACATCGGGCTGAGGACCTGGTGACAGGAAGCTCTGCTAGGAGGTGGTGACACAAGTGGTATAGATAAGGCTGCCTGGGCTGCCGGGCTGCTCTGTCGCTCCTTCCTCTGCCCGCCCTGAGTGTGAGTGAGCCTGAGCCAGCCTGGTGCTACGCTCTGGAGCTCTGCTTCTCACTTGAAGAAACGAAACGCTTATGTGCTTGAGAAACGGAGCTACAGAGAGGAGACAGAGATCTTCCATCTGTTGGTTCACTCCCCCAGTGGTTGCAACAGCTAAAGCTGAGCCAGTCAGAAGCCTAGAGCCAGCAGCTTTTTCTGGGTCGCTCCTGTGCGTGCAGGGGCCCAAGCACTCGGGCCAGCCTTTGCTGCTCTCCCAGGTGCATTAAGGAATAGATGGATCAGAAGTGGAGCAGCTGAGACATGAACTGTTACCCATATGGGATGCCTGCGCCAGAGGCGATGGATTCAACTGCTGCACCCCAGCCCTGCTCCCCCTCCCCACTGACTTTTGGGGCCCGCTGCCCACACCTTCCTGGGGTTCTGGTGGGAAAAGTCGGGGTGTAGGTTGTGCTGCCTGTCTTGCTCACACAGGTTTTATTTCAGTATCCTGCTCCCACCCCAGGTCACCTGAGACCCCACTGTGCTTGTTCCTTGAGCTGTGTCCATCCCTCCTGTCCCCTGCCACCTGTGGGGCTTGAGTGACTTGAATCCCACTCCCCACCCCCACATCCCAGTAGCTTTTGCTGTAAGCTGTCCCCTCTTTCTGAACTGCCACCTGCTACAGAAAATCCTCCCCGCTTGCCTTGGCAGCAGTGCCCATGGCTAACACTGAGCAATCTAGGTGCATCTGACCTTGCCATGGCTTTTGGACCAGTGACACCCTGCCTGCCAGGACCATTGGGCTGGGGAGGATCTCAGCCCTGTCTTGGCACAGGGCCTCCCCTGGCCTGGGTCCCAGGTGATCCCAGCTAGTGCTCCAGGCCTCACAGCCCAGCACTGCTCCCTGGGGCTGGGGCTCTGTGTGGGGCATCCCAGCAGCCAGGCTGGGTGGGACTGGACCTGGGCCCAGGGTCTCTGTGATGCTGCTTGTCTGGGTCACAGGTCACATCCCCTTCCTGTTCCCTGGCAGGTCTTGCAGAAGCTGGGGAAGGCAGATGAGACCAAGGATGAGCAGTTTGAACAGTGCGTCCAGAACTTCAACAAGCAGCTGGTGAGTGGGCTGGTCTGGCCATGGGGTGTCCAGGCGAAGGGAACTGAAACTGCTGGGTGGAAGATGGTTTGAGGTGAGCTCGTGGTGGCTGTGGGGAGGGTCAGGACTGAGGAGGCTCTGGAGGGCTTCCTGGAGGAGGGGTCACGGCCTTGGGTGAGAATATTGGGGGCGAGCAGTGAGGGTGCCTACTGCCCAAACTTATGCCACTGAAGTGGGACCCCTGACAATTAATTGGCCAGGGGCTGGAGATGCCAGGGAGCACATGGGAGAGGGTCAGGAGAGGAGAACATTCTGGGATGGAGCCAGGAGGCATTCTGGGATAGATCCAGGAGGCATTCTGGGATAGGGCTGGGGCACATTCTGGGAGACAGCACAGGAACATTGTGGGGTAGGGCCAGGAGAGAGTATTCTGGGATATGGCGAGGGAGCATTCTTGAGAGGTCTTGGAATGTTCTGGGAGGGGGCAATGGCAGCAGCAGCGAGAGGACCATGGAGCATTGTGGGAGACGCAGGGTGCATGCTTAGATAGAGCTGGGGAGCACAGGCTAGCCTGTGGGGGGTCCTTGCTAGCGGGAGGCTACCAGAGGATTCAATCCGAGGGCACCCCTGAGCAGGCATGGGGCTGGCATGCGGGCACCCCTGAGCAGACATGGGGCCATCATGTGGACACCCCTGGGCAGACATAGGGATGGCATGTGGGCACTCCTGAGCAGACATGGGCCGGCATGTGGACACCCCTGAGCAGACATGGGGCTGTCATATGGACACCCCTGAGCAGACATGGGGCTGGCATGTGGGCACCCCTGGGCAGACATGGGGCCATCATGCGGGCACCCCTGAGCAGACATGGGGCCATCATGTAGGCACCCCTGGGTAGTCAGGGGGCTGTCATACAGGCACCCCTGGGCAGGCATGGGGCCGTCATGCGGGCTTGCCTCCCATGGCAGGAATGGGAGGTGTTGAGGCTAAGGCAGGCCCCGTGATGGGACCTCTGTGGCTTTGTGGCTCGCACCCTGGGTCCTGAGTCCCTTCTCACCTGCAAGCCTCTGACGTTTTAGCTTCTGCCTCTGCCTCCTGGAAGCCGGTCAGCTGCCTGCGGGATGGGGGCTGCTTCTTGGGCACTTGCCCTGGACCAGGTGTTGACTGGTGTTTCCAGACTGAGCCTTGCAGTTTTTGCTCCATTAACTCCAATGAGGCATTGGTGACTCAGAGAGGTCAAGCCACACTTCCCAGGTCACACAGCAGGTATGGGAAGCAGGGGCTGAAGTGGAGGCACTGGGACTGGATGGCTGGGCAGAGGGTGAGGATAGGCCAGGCCTGGCCCCAGTGACTGTCCCCACTAGTCCCTCGGAGTTGCCCTGTCTGTTCCCCTGGCTTTGGGCATAAGGGAGTCCCCCATAGATCCTTGGGCCCTGGGGGATGGGGTTAGGGATATTTGGCGGTGGCTCTAGAGGGGCTCATGATTGGCTCTGTGACACCACTGGCTTTCCCTGGGTGGTTTCAGATCTTGTTTGGGTCTGGCATGGATTTGACTGGCATGGATGGGATGGGGCACATGGGGCCTGGGGTGCAATGGAAATGGGAGGGAAAGTAAGGGGTTCAGGCCACTATAACAGAGCTGCAGGGGGTGTGGCCTTCATCAGCCTGTGGGGTACATCCTGGCACCCTGGGAGAGGGCAGGATGCCTTCTTGGAAAGGCACGGTGGGGATGGGGTGTGGGGAGCCTGGAGGTGGAGCTTCCTTCTGCCTTTCTTGCAGGCTGGTGAGGGGTGGGGATGGCAGGGAGTGTACCTCCCAGCCCTTCCCATGGGCGCGGACCCTGCTGCCCCCGCCGTCCCATCCCCCAGGTGCTCAGCTTCATCTTGGGTCCTGCCTTCTGTCTCCGTACAGGGAGACCCTGGGTACTATACACTTGCTGCCTCCCACCCTAAAGCTCCACAAACCCAGGCGCTCTCAGAAGCTGCCCAGGTCGGCCAAGCTCCATCTCCTCCTTGGGGATATCCGAGGTTGGGCTCAGGTGCTTTGTCAGCCAGGTCGCGAAGTCCAGTTCCTTGTCCCCAAGGCCTCTCCCTGTTAGGGAGTGAAAGATTGTCAAGGCTGGGGCTACAGGTGATCCCTACTGGGGGGACCAGTGTGGAGGGAGGTAGAGCTGGTATCAGCTGGCCGAGTCCCTCCTAATGCCTGCATGCCCAGGAGACCCCAGGATCTTCCCCTTGAGCTGGGCTCTGGGGGAGCCTAATTAGAACAGTAGGAATTGTTTCTCGCCTGTTGAACGGATTCCAAGTGCACACTCCCTGTTTGGTGCTGGCTGGCTGGGAACAGCTGCATGGGGGCCCCCGGCTGGGGGAAGGGGTACATCTTCCATCCTGGGACCAGCTGCAGGGGCTGGAGGGAAGCAGGGCTCCCGGCGGCCCTAGCACATCTGTGTGCCACGTGGCCGCTCACAGCCCTGGGTTGTTCGCTCTGCACAAGGGGCCCTGGTACGGCCCGTGGCCCGACGGAGCCCAGCAGCCCGGCCTTAGGGATGCGGAGCAGGCTCAGGGGTGGCGGAGCAGGAGGCTGGTGTGCAGGCATCTCTGACATCATGTGACACTGTGACAAAGGAGGGATGGACCCTTCCCTGGGTCCTGGTCACTGAAGGAGGCCTGTGCACTGGTGGATGGGCAGCACGCAGGACTTTGTTTTAATCTCGAATCAGCGAGCTTCAAGCTCAGATGCCCTTGGGATCCTGTGTGGCCAGGAATCTGTCTTCCGCAGCACGGGATTTTGTGTTCAGGGGTTCTGACCACCACAGATCTCACCAACAAGGGCTCGAAAGTATCTGGGAAACAAATGTGGAGTTTGGTGCCTGAGGGCTGTTTCGGGGAGTAATTCCCTTGCCACTGCCCCTCTTTGATTGTTCAAGCACTGCATAATAAATCCCTTGCCAGATGTGCCTGCTGTAACGTAGTCACAGCCTTCATCATAATTAAGAGGCAGATCCAGAGGTCCTCACAGGGGACCGGTTGGGTAACTGTAAAGTGGCCTGTGGGCTGGGGGTCTTGGGGGCTTCCCTGGCTCCCTGCTCTGTGGGACTTGGGCATTCACGGTAGTCCTGAGGCAGATGGCACATGGAGGGGTCGGCCCTGGCAGGTGTGCCGGCACCACAGGAGGAAGAAGAGGCCCCACTGGAAAGAGATTTGTGGGTGCTGAGGGAGCTGCCTTCCCCCCTGTCACATGACCATGGAACCCCCTGTTCCCAGGCCCTTATTGCACTTGTGTCCAGCTGCCTGCTGTGTCCACGGCTGTGGGATAGTAGGTCTCTCCATGCCAATGCAGCTTGTTACCTGGGGCAGGAGGTAACAAGCCCTCCAGGGCTGGCAAGGATACCCAGCAGATCCAGGGCCAATGTGTCTGCGGGCTCAGGACTCCTAAGGCCAGCGGGTAGGGGGGCTGTGCTGGGAGCCCTCTGGGGCCTGGTTAGGTCTCTGGCAAATGGCAGGAGGTAGGGAGGCTCAGGGGCCAGCAATACCCTGGGCCCTCACCCTGTCTCTGTCTTTCTCTTTGCAGACCGAGGGTACCCGGCTGCAGAAGGATCTCCGGACCTACCTGGCGTCTGTCAAAGGTGAGGAAGGGGTTGTGGGGCAGGGCAGTGCAAGTCAGAGGACGGGGCAGGCTGCCATCCCACACTCAGCCTCCTGTCTGCCCCGCAGCCATGCATGAGGCCTCCAAGAAGCTGAATGAGTGTCTGCAGGAGGTGTACGAACCCGACTGGCCCGGCAGGGACGAGGCCAGTAAGATCGCCGAGGTGAGTCGGGTGCTGGGGGCAGGTGGCCTCAGGCCTGTCTGGAGTGCTCCCCTGGACCCTGAGTTCTGTGCCCCCCCAACCGGGCATGCCACTGCCCCTCCTCCTGACACACTCATGGTGACTGCCCGCGCCCCCCCCCCCGTGTGACCGCTCACAAAACTGTCCCATGATGTCACTCGTCCCCAGCGTGTCTCACCCTTGTGGTCACTGCATGGGGCTGCTGCGCTTCGGGGGACTGGGGCTGAGCCACAGGCTCCCTGGGGGAAGCGACAGGTGGAGTGGGGTGGCTCAGCCTCTCACGCTCTGGCCCCGTCGCAGAACAACGACCTGCTATGGATGGATTACCACCAGAAGCTGGTGGACCAGGCGCTGCTGACCATGGACACGTACCTGGGTCAGTTCCCTGACATCAAGGTGAGGATCCTCTGCACAGGTCTGTCCTGGCAGCCTTGAGGGGCACAGGGGGAGGGGGAGATCAGGGCTGGCTCAGGTGCTTGCTGTGGGTAGGCACCCGCCAGGCCTGGCATCGCAGCCCTGCAGAATGGGACCTTCTCAGGCCTCGAAGTACCAAGGCTGGGGGAGGGGGATCCCATGGTGTGTGTGTGTGTGTATGTGCATGCCCGCTGATCAGGGCTGTGTGTCCAGGGTGTGTGTGTCTGCATGCCTGTGTGGGCCAGGCACAGTGCATGCTGGGAGCTGACAGGACGGTCACTGGCCTGTGGGACCTGCCATCTGCTGGGTGTGGTGTGGTCTCTAGGGGCTGTTCAAGAAGGGAAGCTGAAGCCAGAGAGGGGGCTGGGGCTCCTCAGGCTATGTGTCTGTGTCCCAGCTCCCTGCTGACCTCGGACTCAGCATGGCCCCACCCCGTGTCTGTCCCCCAGTCACGTATCGCCAAGCGGGGGCGCAAGCTGGTGGACTATGACAGCGCCCGGCACCACTACGAGTCCCTTCAGACGGCCAAGAAGAAGGATGAGGCCAAGATTGCCAAGGTAGGAGCTGGGGGGCAGGGCCAGGGCATTGGTCTGCCCATTGGGAGCCAGGGCAAGCAGGTAGGGGTCCCAGCCTCCAAGGTGATCCTGTCTCCCTGAGCTAACCAGTCCTACGACTCCCTACTTCCCCGGGCTCAGGGTGTGGACCCTGAGTGGGGTCTGGGTGGTGGTGGGTTGTCTTCCCGCTCCAAGGAGGAGGAGGAGACCGTGTTCCCTGCGGGGACGGATCCTGCTTGGCATGCCCCAGAAGTGGCACAGGGGCAGGATGCCACACAGCGACCCTACAGTGTGACCCACCCCTCAGTGTGACCCCGGGGCAGCCGCAGCTCCACTAACGCCCTCACGTTCTGCTTGCACAGGGGGACTGCCGCCGTGTCCGCGGTGTCTAACGCCGGCGTCTCTGCTCTCTCTAACGTCCTCCGTCTCTCTCTCTCTCTCTCTCTCTCTCCCTCCCGCCCTCCACTCCCACCTCTCCTCTCCCGCGCCCGCCCCGCCCCCAGCCTGTCTCGCTGCTTGAGAAGGCCGCCCCCCAGTGGTGCCAAGGCAAACTGCAGGCTCACCTCGTAGCCCAAACTAACCTGCTCCGAAATCAGGTGACACCGGCTTCTAACCTCGCACTTGCTGCCTGCGACCCCATAGTCCATTCCGTCCGTGCACGCGTGGGCCTCGGGGGTGCCTCGGGTCGTCTGTGCCCCGCGAGGGCTGCCACGGGTGGAGAATCTGAGGGACCCCCGCATCCCTCCAGCCTCCTAGAAAAGCGCTCCGGGACAGTGTGGGACTTGCCCCCAGGAGCTGTCTAGTGGCAGACTTGGGGCTCCCTCAGGTCCCTGGGGGTTATCCTGGACTCGCGATTCAGGATTCAGCGCGGGTGGGGCTTGCCCCAAGTGCCAGGAGCCCATGGGCCTCCTGGTGACTCTGGAGGGGACGTGGGAGGGCTGCACCATGGGGCTGGACAGGGCAAGGCTGGCCTGGGGACACTCAGCGCTGTGGTCATCTGGGATGCTCAGAGGGAAGGTTTTGCCCCAGAAGTCCCGGGCTCACCCTGGGTTCCAATATGGCCAGCAGCTATTAGCCCCAGCGCCCCATGCTGGGCTGTGAGGTTTGTCCCACTGGGGACCCTTCAGAAGGTAAATGCAGGTTTGTGTAGAGCAGCCTGAGTAGGACTCCGGCATCTCTCCCCTAAGGTCTGGGTCGGGCACTGGGGGATTCAGGTGTGTCTGGGGTGACCCTGGTGCTGTAGGGCACACCCTGGGCAAGCATCTCCGGGAAGTGCCTATCTCTGTCCACCTGCCAGGGTGTCCTGTGTCCTGCTCATTGTTGAGCCCCAGCTGGGAATTCTGCAAGGTCAGGGGTGGGGGTGGCTCAAGGGGGATGGCCCTGCTCGGACTCCCTCCCTGTAATCCAGCTGCAGGTGTGTTTCTTTCTGCCAAGCTGACCTTCCCATTGGGGTCCCATCTGTACTGGAGGGTCGCCCCCTTCCCAGCCCCCTGCTGGTGTTCTGGGCACGACTTTGGGGTTGGCTACAGGGGCCAGGAGGCTGGTCAGTTATGGCGAGATGATGCCTTGTCACAAGGCTGCTGGGACCCGCGTGCCCCGCACCCCCACCCCTCAGGTCCATCCTGGGCTGCTGTTCACACTGGCCACAGCCTCCCTGCTGGCCCACATGGCAGATTCGGGCTTTGCTCCCCCTGCCATCCGCACAACCTGGGGCTGTGTGTGGTCTTCTGTGCCAAGTGGAGATGAGGGAGGGGCCAGCCAGGGGAGGGGCCCTGTCCCGTGGCCTTGCCCTCGCGTCTCATACCTGAGAGGGATCTGGGCCGCTGCCCCTGGCCCCTGTCTGCTGGGAAAGGATTGGAAGAGATGGAGAGGGAATGGCGGGGAAGTGGTGCTGGGAGGTGAAGGGAGGCTCTAGGCATTGGCTGAGTGGGACAGGAGGTGGAGGTGCCAGAGCACACTAAGCCCCTGCCCCTTCCTGCGGCCCACTCCCCACCCTCCCAGCCCATGCCATTTAGCTCTGGGGCCACAGGAATCAAGCCTGGGTCAGCACCTTTCAGAGTGCCGGGCAGGGGGTGGTGGGGTGGGTGGTTGGGACACAGGCCCAGGGGAAGAAATGACCTACCATTTTCCCCAGGCCGAAGAGGAGCTGGTCAAAGCACAGAAGGTGTTTGAGGAGATGAATGTGGACCTGCAGGAGGAGCTGCCCTCGCTGTGGAACAGGTGCAGCCGGCGGGCATCCCCGGGGCCTGACCACCAGGCTGTCCTGAGGGCCTGCCCCCCTCTCAGGCCTGCGTCTGTGGTTGGGTGGGCACCCCTGGACTCCTGGGCTCTCCCGGGACACCTGCTCACCATCCCTCCCCCTCCTCTGGCAGCCGCGTGGGATTCTACGTCAACACGTTTCAGAGTATCGCTGGCCTGGAGGAGAACTTCCACAAAGAGATGAGTAAGGTAGGCCCGGGTCCCACTGGAAGGCACAGGGCAGTAGGGGACAGCCCCAGCTCCCCATCCCTGCTGGCATTCAGCATTGCTGGTGTTCAATGCCCAATGATGGGGGTCTTTCCTAAATATGGTTTCCTGCCCTTTTAGATTTTTTTTCTTTTCTTCCTGCTGTTCCTTCTTCTCTCCAAAGATGTGCACCAACTTAGGAAAAGGTGAAAGAACAGAGAGGCGTTGCAGGGAAGGAAACGTGTGTGACATGAGTCCCTGGAAACATGCCACAGGGCAGAGCTGTTTGCATATGGGAGGAGGCCCTGAGCTTCCTGGCGGCTAGAGTGAAGGAGACATTCTGAGTGCTGGGGCCGGCTGTGTGCAGGCAGTAGGCAGCCCTGGAAATGCAGTGTTTCCCGAAGCACAGGTGTGCTCTCTGTACACAGCAGGCAGAGGAAAGGCGGCTCCTGGAGGCAAGGACCGTTGGCAATGCAGCCCACATCGTCCCTGGTCTTTTGGGGTTTGTGGCCTAGTTTCCAACACTGGCTGTGGGGAGGGAGCCCAGGATGGGGGCTGAGCAGAGGGGTCTTGAGGAGTTTGTGCGGCTGTTGGGTGCCCCAGAGGCCTCACCTGCTTGCTCACACTTCCTCCGACTCTCCCCCTGCAGCTCAACCAGAACCTCAACGACGTGCTGGTCAGCCTGGAGAAGCAGCAAGGCAGCAGCACCTTCACGGTCAAGGCCCAGCCCAGGTGGGTGTTGGGTGTGTGTGTGGGGCGGGGAAAGAGACACATGCCCCTTGGAGTGGCGATGGTGTGGGAGGGGCGCCCCGAGTGGAGAGAGGGGGCTGCTTCCTGGAACCCTCCTTGGTTCCTTGGGCATCCAGGGACCTTCCCAGCTCAGCTTCTCTTGCAAGGGCAGCAAGTGGAGGTAGGGCAGTGTCCTGGGACCTCCTTGCCCTTCCAGGGTTGTCTCCTGGAAGCTGGGGTCTGCAGGTCTCCGAGTCTGGAGCCCCGACCCCTTGCATGGAACAGGAGCTATTATCAGAGGAGGGAGCCAGCAGCTGGGCCGGGGAGCAGGGACCGGTCACTCCTGGCAGCCATCTCCTGGGGGGCATCCTGGCTGGGCAGAGGAGCAGAGGGGCAGGGACCGGTCATCCTGGGGGCATCCTGGCTGGGCAGAAGGGCAGGGACCGCTCACTCCTGGTAGCCACCTCCTGTGAGGCATCCTAGCTCTTCAGGGCTGGGAACAGCTGGCACTGCCTTTTCCTGTTCAACTTCCTGTCCCGGCTCTGCGGGGAGCCAGGAGATCCCCGTTTCCTGAGGGGAAGCCTTGGGGAAGAAGGGTGGGACCCTGGCTCTCCAGTCTGTGGGGTCAGTCTGGGGTTTCCATGAGTGTGTACACCTGTGTGTGTGCGTGTGTAAGTACATGCACATATGTGTGTGCCTGTGTACGTGTGTGTGCACCTGTGAGAGCATACGCATGGGTGAGCGAGAATGTGCACACGCAAGAGTCACAAGGACAGAGGGAGCCGACAAGCCTTGCTTTCCATGTCTGTGAAATGGGCTGATTGTATCTGCTTCTTGGGGGTGACTGGGATGTTGCTGAGTCTGAGTGGCGCTTCCTTCTGCATCCTCTGTGGCTGGGCGGTGGCAGTCCGAGGCCAGCACAGAAGGGATAGCCAAGGAGCTGGCCAGGGCAGTGCGGGCAGCTGCGCTTGGGCAGAGGGTCTGAGGGAAGTGGCTAAGGTGGCCCATTGAGCACCTGCCTCTTCGGTCCCCTGACCAACTGACATCTTCCTGGCACTGTGTAGCCTGGGGCCCCATCCTCGCCCCGAGGCAGGTGGACCTGCCCCAGCTCAACCTATCTGGAGCACATGGCAGGTGTTAGGTCCTGGTGTGTGGGCAAAAGCAAGCCCGGCCTTTTTAGGGGTGCGTTTTGCCTCTGGCCAATCTCCAAGTTGGTGAAGGGGGGAAGGGGCCAGGCCAGCCCAGCCTCTGACATTTCCCCAAAATGAAGGCATCCACGTCCCATCCGTCCCCACAGAAAGAAAACAAAACTGTTCTCGCGGCTGCGCAGAAAGAAGAACAGGTACTGGGTGACTGGAGCTGCTCTGGGGGGCCTTGGAGGCCTGTGTCTTGGCCCATGGCCATGCATGCGCTCCCAGGGCGCCACTAACTCCTAACCTGCCCCATGTGTGATGTTGCCGGGTGCGGGACCAGGGCTGCTGGGCTGCGTCCTGGTGTGCGTGTGTGTTGGGTGGGGGAGGTGGGGCAGAGGGGCATGGGAGGCTGTGTGCGGGAAGGCGTCCCTGGCCAGCAGGGAGGTGGACTGAGGACCTGACCCTCTTAGCGGCCCCAGGCTGTGGCCTTGCACCACTGTGCGCTTGAGTGTGAAGGGGTCAGGGAGGTAGCCCAGCAGGAAGTCTTGGGGGCTTGGAAGGGGACACTGCGGTATGGTGGGTTTTGTATCTTATTTATTTAATTTCATTTGAAAGGTAGAAACACACACACGCACAGACACACAGACAAACCTGCAACACGGAGCCTGCATCCCTGGGCCCACACCTGCTGCCTCCTGGGCTGCAGGGTGGCAGGATCTGGCATCAGGGGGCCAAGCCTGAACTTGAGCTCGTGCCCTGGGGTGAGGGCGTCCCCAGCTGTGTTTCAACATTTGTGCCCATCTGTGCATTGTAAATCATGGCTGCAAAACAGGCTTTTGTGCTTCTCTGAGAGCGCTTCAGAAAAGCTTGTGGGAAACTGATCGTGTAAGTATGAATCTATCTGAGTTCAAGAAATTGAGATCTATGCCTAGCTTCTCATGATATACATTTTCCAAGGATTTTTAAAAAATTTTTATTATTTTTTTATTGGAGAGGCGGATATACAGAGAGGAGAGACAGAGAGGAAGATCTTCCGTCCGATGATTCACTCCCCAAGTGAGCGCAATGGCTGATGCTATGCTGATCCGAAGCCAGGAGCCTCACCCAGGTCTCCCACGCGGGTGCAGGGTCCCAAAGCTTTGGGCCGTCCTCGACTGCTTTCCCGGGCCACAGGCAGGGAGCTAGATGGGAAGCGGGGCTGCCGGGATAGAACCGGTGCCCATATGGGATCCCGGGCGTGCAAGGCGAGGACATTAACCACTTGCGCCACCGCGCTGGGCCCCAAGGATTTTTTTTTTTTAAATAGAAGATTTATTTATTTTTGTTAGGAAGGCATTTTTTTTTTTTTTTACAAGAGAGAGTGATGGAGAAAAAGACCTCTCATCCACTGGGTTACTGCTCAAATGGCCATAATGGCCAGAGCTGAGCTGAAACCAGGAACCAGGAGCTTCCTCTGGGTCTCCCACATGAGTGCAGGGTCCCAAGGCTTTGGGTCGTCCTCGACTGCTTTCCCAGGCCACAGGCAGGGAGCTGGATGGGAAATGGAGTAGCCAGAACATGAACCAGCACCCATATGGGGTCCTGGCATTTATAGGTGGGGAGTTAACCAATCGAGTCAACTTGCTGGCCTCTCATGGATTCTATACAATTTTTTTTTTTTTGCACTAAAATAAATGCATAATTTTCATTCTATTCCCCCACCCCCAGAAACTTCTTGAACTACCCTTGTAGGTATTTTGAAGGTGGCAAATGGTTTCTGTCCCACTACTGTCCCGTCCCCAGGCAACCTGGGCAGCCAGACCCCTTGGTGGTTCATGAGCAGTCATGCTGCGGCCAGTGCCATAAAGGAGTGAACACTCGGTTTTGACTCATTCAGTCACAGTGGAGCTGAGAGAGCCCACTGCTTTTCCACTGTTGCCCTGACAGCACAGGGTCGTCCCCTGGCCCTGCTGCGGCCTGCACTGGGCCGGGACAGCTCACTGGGCTGGGCACACAGGGAGCTTCAGGGGTGAGAGGCTGTGCTGTGATGGGGCTGGGGTCGGCGTCTTTTGTGGTGGGTGGGCTCTGGGCAGAAGGTCTGCTGTGTGCTGTGGAGACTCGCTTGGCCTCTAGGGTGTCTGGCTTCCTCGTGCAGTGGATCTTGGACCCACTAACATGGTCATGGGAGAGCCCGGTGGAGCTCATGGGGCAGCCGGGCTGGCATCCAGCGGCAGGCGGTTCCTCGGGATGTGCAGCCGAGGGTCCCGACGGTGGAGCAGGCCTCCTGCTGAGGTGTCTTCCTTCTTCCACTCAGGCACACATGGACCCACACACAACTCCACACACATAGGACTGGTGGGATCCACACCTGCATTTGCTGGGCGCGTGTGGGCATGATACTACGGGCGCATCCACCGGGCACACACCATGTGCCCACACACGACTCTACACAGATCTGTGGGGTGTACACGTGCACACGCGACATCACACATGTACCCACAGGCCATCACATATACAACCGTGGGGTGTGCACATGTCATAGGTACATCTACAGAGCCCGCGCACATGCATGCATACAGTGTCATGCGTGACCAGAGGACACACACGTGCACACGTTTGCACGGATGTCACATGTGCATCCAGTGGTACACAGGCTCACTCACCTACTCACCTCACCCCTTCTGCCCCCCACATCAGGCTCCTTTCTCGTTCTGCCCCACAGCGACAACACCCCTGCCAAGGGGAATAAGAGTCCATCGCCTCCCCCAGACGGCTCCCCTGCTGCCACCCCGGACATCACGGTCAACCACGAGCCAGAGCCAGCCGGCGGGGCCGCCCCCGGGGCCACCCTCCCCAAGTCCCCGTCTCAGGTACGCGTCCTCCTCTTCCCCTTCCTCCTTCTCCTCGCTATCCCTTCCCTCTCGCACCTGTTCCTCTCTGGCCTGAGCAGGCTTGGAGCCAGAGGCTTTGTCCAGCTCCAGGGGCCCGTCCGTGACCGTGACCGGCTGGCTCTCCCTGAGTGTGGCTGCAACTTCCTTTTCTGCCTGCCTTCCCCGCTGGTGCTCTAGCCTGTCTCTTGCAGGGACGGAGGGAGGAGTTCAGCTGGGTGCATGGGCACGGAGAGGCAGGGCTCGGTGTGGGGCCCTGGATCGCCCAACTCAGCCCTGTCCTGCCAGGCGTGGCTCTGCATTGGGCGGATGCTGGACCGGGGGAGGAGCCAGGGTCTGCGGGGAAGAAGGCAGGGTCCCATCCAACTGTCCCGCCATCATCTGACAGGCCTCTCTCCCTGATCCCCCTCCCCTCTTTTTCTTTTCTTCCCCCTACAGCACTGCTGGGGTCTTCCTTGTGGGGACAGCCAGCAGCCCTAGCGCTGTCCATCATCTGTAGAGGGGCGGTGGGACTCTGGCTTCTTCTGTCTCCGGGGTGGGGTGGGGGCATGGCCTGGGGCGTGACTAACCAAGTGTCTGTCTCTGTTTCCCTTGCTCCCACGCGCCGCCCTCCCCTCCCCCGCGGCCCGCCCACAGCTCCGGAAAGGCCCACCTGTCCCCCCGCCTCCCAAACACACCCCGTCCAAGGAGATCAAGCAGGAGCAGATCCTCAGCCTGTTTGAGGACACGTTTGTCCCCGAGATCAGCGTGACCACCCCTTCCCAGGTCAGCCGCGACGCCGCGGCCCAGTCCTCCCACACTTGCTCTCTCTCTTGAGTTTGCATGGTCTCCGCCCTCCATCCATATCGGTGCCTCTGTCTCCACGGTCAGGAATCTGGCCCGTCATCCCCCATCACTCACTGTCCGTCTTGGAGCATGGCCTGTGGCCAGGTGCAGGGGCTCAGGTGAAAGGTGCCTGCCTGCCTCCTGGCGGTGGTGGCCGGCTCAAGGTGGTAGCCTCAAGGTGCGGCATGGGGAGCTGGGAACGCAGCCCAGTTGGCTACAGGCACTCCGGATGAGGCAGCAGTTTCTGCACAGGCCAGCAGGGGTCATTGTGGAGGGACTCAGGAGGGCGGGTGATGGAGGATTTGTGTGTGCGTGGCCGGGCACTGAGATCAGCTCCTTGAGCTTGTGCCCTAAGAGGCATGAGATGCCCGATTGCAAGCAGACAAGAGGAGGGCAGCAGCAAGGCGTCCTTTGGGAGAAGCACCTCCTTGGCTGCCGCCCATGCAGGCCTGCAGGGCTTTCTGCTGTCCTCACAGTGGTGGACACGGCCGGAGCTCTATGGGCCTGCTGACGTGGAGTCTCCACCTGCAGGATCCTAGGCTGGGTGGAGGGGGAGGTGTGTCCATAGGCTGGGATTTGAGCACAAGCATTTCCCCCTAAGGGAGGGTGGGCTTCAAACCCTGTGGAAGGACTTGGGGTTAGAACCAAGGCTGCCGCGAGGCAGGTGACAGGCCAATGGGGCCCCAGAGGTAGTTGAGCCAATCGCTGCAGCAGGTGGCAGGGTGGGAAGGTAGGGAGAGAAGTTTGGATGTCCACCGGGGCAGCTTACTGCTGCGGTCCTCCAGGAGAACAAGACAGTCTGGCCAGCAGCCAGCAAGTGGGCAGGTGTGAAGATGAGTGGCCTTCGGTCTAGAGGTATTGAGGTGGGGACAGGTGGGTGCACGCGGAGCACCTGCAGCCTGTCCAGGGAGCCAGAGCGAGGCCCTGTCAGGAGGTGGCCAGAGCCTGCCTACACCCAGGCCCTGAGCGCGCCTGGCCATCCATGTCACCGCATGCCTCTCTCATTTCCCCCTTGTGCTTTCTCCAGGGAACAGGGTGGGGGTATCTCCTGCATGGGGCGGGGAGGGAGGGGCCTCCTCCTAGTCTGTGATGCCGCTGCCAACCAAAGTCCCTGCTGTGGCGTGGTGAGTAGCCCAGGTTACTCGTGAGTGGGTGGGGTGGTGGCCTTGGACCTACATCCCAGGACAGGTGGCCAGATCATGACTGTCCCCCAGAAGCAAGGAGGCAGGGGACATGTTGAGTCTGCACATGTGTGACTTCTTCTAAGAAGGGGGTGGTACTGAGTATGGATGTGGAAAGGTAGGGGGCGACTGGGGTAGAGCTGCTGGCTGGATTGGGAACACTGGGAGGGTATATGGTGGGGGTGAGGATGGGGGTGGGGACAGACATCTCCCCACCCTGGGCTGCATCTGAGGGAGGATGGGATGCTGGGACTGGAGCAGACTCAGGGCTGGGCTTGGTGAGTTAGCTTGGGGCTGGGCCAGCATCTCTAACCCTTGACCTGTGGAACAGCTGGCCCCTGGCATTGCCAGGACTGGAATGGTCCCATTGGAGAGCTTCTGTCCACACTCTCAGGTCTCTGTCCTGCCTAATGAAGGCTATGATGTGGGCCTGGGCCCAGAGGAAACACCTTACCCCAATCCTTATCTGTCAGATAGTCTTGGAGAGGGGACAAGGGAAGCCAGCTGATCTGCACCTGGGAGACCGGGCACCCTCCCAGTGGGGCATGCGGACGAGAGGGAGAAGCCTGAAGAGAGTTCTCTCTGGCCTGCAAGATGGGGAGGTCCAAGGTGTGAGGTAGGGACAACAACCAGAAGGAACTCTGCTTGAACACAGACTTGTCTCTGGCTGCTGCGGCATTGGCTGTTGCCCATTCCTCGGGAAGTGCTGAACTGTGATTCTTTCCTGCCTCATCCAGGGCTCTCCCCGGGATGGCTCCAGGAAAGACCCTTCTGTGCCAAATGGTCTGGCCAAGCATGCAGTCAGGGTGTGGCAGCATCTGCTCCATGTACATTCCTAGGTCCTAGGTCTCCAGCGCCTGCTCCATGTACATTCCCAGATCCTTGTTCTCCAGCGCCTGCTCCATGTACATTCCCAGATCCTTGTTCTCCAGCGCCTGCTCCATGCACATTCCTAGGTTCCTGGTCTCCAGCACCTGCTCCATGCACATTCCCAGGTCCGAGTCTCGTTTGCCTGCTCCTTGCACATTCCTAGCTTCATGGTCTCCAGCGCCTGCTCCATGCGCATTCCCAGATCCTTGTTCTCCAGCGCCTGCTCCATGCGCATTCCTAGATCCCCGTCTCATGTGTCTGCTCCATGCACATTCCCAGATCCTTGTTCTCCAGCGCCTGCTCCATGCATATTCCCAGGTCTCTGGTCTCCAGCGCCTGCTCCATGCACATTCCCAGGTCCGAGTCTCGTGTGCCTGCTCCATGCGCATTCCCAGCTTCATGGTCTCCAGCGCCTTTTCCACGTGCATTGCTGCAGTGCACCCAGTCTCAGGACAAGTCTATTGTTGTAGCTGCTGGGCAAATCTGTGTCAGACAGAGGTGCTCCATGGTGCACTGAAGCCCTCTGGTATTGAGGACCTGACTTTGCAGTTGCGTTTCCAAGGCTACAGAGACAGGTTCAGCCTGTTTCCTCAGCCTTGAGGGCACGGGTGGATCTCCTACGGTGACCTGTTTACCTATCTGGAGTGCCTAGGGAAGATCTGTGTAAGGTGTTTGCATTCGGGGCCTCTCAGCCGGCACTCCCCTGGGATGCTCATATCCAACCCTATGCTATCCTGGATAGGGAGTAGGAGGCAGAACTGAGCCTGGGAGGTGGAGGTGCCTCAGGCTGCAAGGTCACAGGAGCTGGGCGCTGGCCTGGGGAGGCTGCTCCAGGGTGGGCTGTGTGCTGGGTGAAGAGTTGGGTGCTGAGGGCTGCCCTCATTTGGGTAGGATCTTGAACTAGGTAGGGCATGTATGTGAGGCGGATGGTCCAGTGTTGGGCGTATGTCGTGTCCATGTGTTGTCACATCTGTGTGTCATGCCCTTGTGCGCGCATCAAGAGCTACCAGCCCTCACTAACTGCTTTTCTCACCTGCTGCTGCCAAGTTTGAGGCCCCAGGCCCTTTCACGGAGCAGGCCAGCCTGCTGGACCTGGACTTCGACCCCCTCCCGCCCGTGGCCAGCCCTGTGAAGGCGCCCACACCCTCTGGTCAGGTTGGTTGTGCCTGGGCCTGCCGGCTCCTGGAGTCTGGGCCCTGGGCCCTGATTCTGCCCATGAAGGCCCACTTCCATCCAGCCCTGATGAGGGGCCTGGAGCAGACATGGGTCAGCTTGGAGACCCCTTAGGAGAAGGCCAGCGCTAACCTTCCTGCTGGGTCTCCTGGCAGTCCCTGAGGAGTGTCCAGTACTGGGCTGCAGGGCCCTGGGGTGGGAGTGGGTGGGCTCCCAGGGGGACACTTACGCACCTCTGTCTCTAACTCACCTCTGTGCTAACTCTCCTTCTCCTCTCACTGCTGCGCTCAGTCAATCCCGTGGGACCTCTGGGAGGTAAGCCTTGTGTGCACCCAGGCCAACCCTTCTGCGCAAGCCTGCACCCCCTGGCAACCGCCTCCACGTGGCTCATCACTCAGGCGCACATGCAGTGGGAACCTTCACATGGGAGCCTTCCCTTTGGAGGGTCTCACCTGTCTGATGCTGCCACTGCAGCAGGCCCGAGGGCCGGGGCTCCTCAGCTAGCCCTGAGATGAGGGTTGTCAGTGGTATTACCCAGGTTTCTGGGCCGGGGAGTGTCTGCTGCTGGGTGGTGGCCCTGTGCCCTTGTGTTCAGCGAAGGCCCGGGAATCCAGAAGGTCTGGTCTTGGGGAGAGTTGGGGTGTGCAGGGAGGGGCGAGGAAACGGGGGAAAGGGAGGTGAGGCAGGGAAGACGCGGTGAAGCCAGAGCCCGAAAAGAAATTGGGAAGCAGAGGGATGGAGGAACACACAGAGACCCACACAGGTGGGTGGGGTGGGTAGTGAGCGAGTACCCGTTCATGTAGGAACGGCGATTGAAGCTGGACCAGGCTGAAGCCAGAAGCCTGAAACTCCAGCAGGGTTTGCTGCTGTCAGTGTGTGCTTTAGCAGGGAGCTGAAGCAGAGCGGGGACCGGGAGCCAGACGCTCTGATGTCGCATACGTGTGGCCCCAGCAGTTGTCTTAGCCACTGTTTCACTGTGCCTGCCAGGGCCAAGGCCTGGGGACAGAGAAAGCCCAGTGCTCACAGGATGGATGTCATCTGATAGCTTGGGAGAACTGGGGTGTCCTGTGATGTGTGATGATGGAGCCAGAATTACAGCTGGGTTTCTTGGGCTTGGTCTGAAACTTTCTGACCAAAGTAGGTGGTGTGAAGGGGTAGGGTGGAGGTCCTTGGACTCCCACACCACAACCCTGATCCCAGGACCCCAGGGGGCCCCAGAAATGAGTATGTGCTGGCTGCAGGACCAGGCTCATGGGAAGCCTTAATGGCACCTGCCCAGAGTGAAGAGGAGGGAGAGGGGTGGCCAGGCGGCCCCTGGTTGGCTCCACGCTCCCTTTCCACCAACACTGGCTACTCACCACCATCTTTCTTGTCCTGTGCCCCCTCCCCTGCACCACCTCCTCCCCCTCCTTGTTTTCTCCTGGTGGCCTGTCACTAGCCCACTGAGAGTCCAGCGGGCAGCTTGCCTTCCAGGGAGCCCAGTGCTGCCGAGGGTACATTTGCTGTGGCCTGGCCCAGCCAAACATCTGAGCCTGGGCCCGTTCAAGTAAGTGTCCACCTGCCCTCCCTCCTTCCCACCCGGCTTGGCCTGGTCGCTGGGGCTATGCAACGGAGGAGGAGCCTAGAGCAGGAATGTAGGATGGGCCAGGTCACTGCAGGCTTGAACCAGGAAGCCCTAGGATGGGCAGAGGTGCTGGGACCTGGTTGGGGTCACACCTGCCATTCCTGACCTTCCCCCTCCTATCTCACCCCACCACCACTCAGGGAGGAGCCTTTTGAGCACCTGTTATGCGGGGCACATTCCAGAATTTTCTGTTAATGCTTCATTGTCATCTTTATCAGGCACACACTGGGAGCTAAGCCTTGGAGGTGGCCAGGACTGAGATCGGCCAATGTCAGCCCAGCTGTCGCTGGCTGAGGGACAAGGCGGAGCCCAGGGCTCCTGCTCTGAGTCTCAGACTGGGAGGAGCGTGTGCCACAGGCCCTGCCCAGCTGTGGACGGTGGGGAGGCTCTGTTGGGGCTCAGGCCTGTGGGTGGTGCCCCAGGGCGGGTCCCAGACTTCTCCAAGCCCCATCACTCATGTTGCTGTGGCTGCCAGCGCCTTGCCTTCAGCTGTCTCTGCAGGGCTCCCCGGATGGTGCGAGGGTATGTCCTGCCCGTGGCCCGGTTCCTGTGTCCCTGGTCGCGGTGTCTGACCCCATGCCGGCATTTATGTTGCAGCCAGCAGAGGCCTCGGAGGTGGAGGGGGGGACCCAGCCTGCGGCCGGAGCCCAGGAGCCTGGGGAGACGGCAGCAAGCGAAGCAGCCTCCGTAAGATGGCAGGGACCCACGACCCCATCCTCCCGCCCTCCCAGCTGTCCGCCTGCCTGTCTGTGGCTCCTGCGTGCTCCTTTGTCCGTGTTGTCCAGGGGCCTGGGGACAAGCGGGGCTCCCCTCCCCGTGGCCCTGCCCTCCCTGGACCTGCTGTCTCGCCTCCCCCTTTCGTCTCCTGCCCCCTACACACCCAGCTGACCTGTGCCTCTTTCCCTAGACCTCCCTTCCCGCTGTGGTAGTGGAGACCTTCTCAGCGACCGTGAACGGCACCGTGGAGGGCAGCAGCACAGCTGGGCGCCTGGACCTGCCCCCAGGCTTCATGTTCAAGGTGAGTGAATCCCGCAGGCTCACACAGTGGCTGCCCCCAGAGTGCGTGGGGTGTGGGGGCACCAAGCTCTGAGTCTTGATGGTGCTATTCCCCATCAGCGGGGTGGCCCAGAAGCCCTGATCCCCCCTCTGCCTTCTGCATGCCTGTCTAGGTCTCTACCATGGCAGGGCTGGCGCGGGGGTGGGGGCACTCCAGGGTCTCTGACCCACCTCTCCCACCCGTGCAGGTACAGGCACAGCATGACTACACAGCCACTGACACCGACGAGCTGCAGCTGAAGGCGGGCGACGTGGTGCTGGTGATTCCTTTCCCGAACCCGGAGGAACAGGTGAGTGGGGCAGGGCTGGCTGTGGCTGGAATGGGCACACAGGTGGTGGCAGAGGCCCATCACGAGCAGCCCGAGCAGCCCGAGCATCCTGGTAGCTGGCTGCCTTTGCCCTCTGCACCTGCCTCTTTGCTCAGTCTCCTCCCAGTCCCAGGCGGGCAGGAGACCCGACTATTGTCTCTTCTCATCAATGTCCTGGCTTCAGAGCCTCCCCACAGGCTAGGCTGTCCTTCTCAGTGTCAGGCCAGTGCTGTGACAGGCCCCCTGGCCATCAGGGGATGATACCTTGGGCTGCCCACCTGCTAGGCAGCCTGGTTGGGTTCACCCTGCTTGTTGCCAGGGTGTCCATTTGGCCAGCACATCCCTAGGTGTACATTGGGCTGGCTCTGGGAGGAATCCTACCTGGGTGGTGGTGGGTCTAAGCTGGGAACTGAGACCATAGGGCTGGGTAGTTCCCACCCCGGTCTGGTTCTCCAGGACCCGACAGTGTTGTTGGCCAGGCCTGCTTCAGTAGGATTTGAAGTAGCAGAACTCTAGCCTCCAGCTCACAGAGGCCAGCCAGGTGTCAGAGGGGGCCTGTTGGGACCTCAGTAGGGTCTGTGACAAGATGGGTCATGACATGGAGTGCAGTAACCGAGACCCACGGGCTCCCAGGCTGAGCCTAGGCTTAGGGGCAGCGAATGTCCAGCCCAAGCCAGCTGTGTCACTTCTGCCATCCCGAGTAACAGGAGCTGGAGATGTTATTGAAGCCAAGGACAGGGAGGAAATGGAGGGCTGAATGGGGAAGGCATGGGATCCTTCCAGAAGCTCTGAACTAGTGAATGTCCCTGGCATTTTTTTTATAGTGGCCAGGGGGCCTGGAAAAGCCTCCTTGGGCTGTAACCTTGGTGGACACCCAATGGTAAAAACTCTGGCCCTGGGTCTGGGAGAGCAGTTCAGACTGGAGCAGGTGCCCACGAGGTGACTGTGGGTGTCCGTGAGGGTCAGGGAGTGCCTTCCAGAGGAGGGGCCTCACACCTGTGCCCGCTGTGCTCTGCCCACAGGATGAAGGCTGGCTCATGGGCGTGAAGGAGAGTGACTGGAACCAGCACAAGGAGCTGGAAAAGTGCCGGGGCGTGTTCCCCGAGAATTTCACAGAGCGGGTGCAGTGAGCGCGACCCCGGACGATGTGTGTTCCTTTTTCCTTGTTTTCTGTTTTTGTTTTGAAAAATCTCAAGAAGCAAAGGAACTTGGCCGGGGAGGTTAGGCCGGGGCCCAGAGGTGCTCTCTCTGTCTCTCTCACCACAGGTGAGCAGGTTTTACTGAGAGCCTGGCCCCGGCCAGCCTGGTGGTGGTGGTCGGAGTCCCCGAAGCTGCTGTGTCCTTCCAATCCCTGGTCATTGAACTCCCAGCGTCCCCGCCTATGCCCGCATGTGTGCCTGGCCGCTGGACAGAGCTGGGGGCTGCTGAATGGGGTCCAGACATCAGCCCAGCCTGGCCCCGCCCCGCAGACCACCGTGTGCTGTTTGAAAATAAACCCCAGTGTTTAAAACAAGAGGAAACAAACAAAACCGACGAAGCCCTGGACGTGTCTCTGTGTGTTTCTTCGGCCTCCCTACTCTTTGTCTGCCAGACCATGGCTGATGCCGGCGTCCAGGTGGGCTCAGCTGGCCCTGCTCCTCCCTCTTCTCCCAGCTCCAGGGCATGTAGTCCTGGCCCTGACTGGGCAGCTGTGATGAGAGTTTGGCAGGGCAGCAGGGGTACTGTTCTGGGGCACACACAGGGTGAGCCTGGACTTCCCCACAGAAAGAATGTGGCTCAGTGTTTACCTGCTCTGAGAGTGGGAGCAAGTGAATGGCAGCTTGGACGTCCCTGGCAGGAGTGGGCTTCCTGGGCCCCTTCTTCATCCTTGAGATGATCTGTCAAGCCAGCTCTGCTGCCCACAGCTGTCACAACAGCTGCTGGGTCCAGGGAGCCTGTTTGCTGTTGCCTCTGCTTCTAACACTTAGACTTGGCCTTCCTGCCCGGGCCTCCTGGCTTTTCCTGTTGCTGGACAGAACTCAGGGAGCCTGTGCTCTGGGCAGGGGGTGACTTAGGGTCACTTAGGGTCACCCCCAGCCCAGAGCAGGAAGCTCTACTTCACTTCCAGCATGAAAATGTGGAGTGCACGCTATCTAGGATGACAGTGACATTCTCCTTTAGTGGCAGGCAGAGGTACAAGGATGCTTCATAGAGGTTGTCCGGAATGAAAGCTGAGCTTATTTGCTGCCAAGCAATCAGAAATCCAAGTGCAGGCTTTTGTAATAGGAAATATATAGTAAAACAACAACAACAACAACAAAAACATGTTTAGCATCCCTAATTTTTTTTTGTACGTGTTAAAACTCATAGTTAATTTCGCTTTCCCATAACAAAAAATTTTTTAAATGGATGTATTTATTTGAAAGCAGAGCTGCAGAGAGAGATCTGTCTGCTACTTTAGTCCCCAAATGTCTGCAGTGGCCAGGGCTGGGCCAAGTCAAGGACAGGCACCTGGAACTCCATCCAGGGCTCCCACATAGGTGCAGGGGTCCAAGCACTTGGGTCACATTTCGCTTCCTTTCCCAGACAATGTAGCAGGGAGTTGGATGGGAGGTGGAGCAGTGAATTCATGTAGGCCTCACAGGTGATGGCTTAAAGCCACAGTGCCAGCTCCTTTCCCACAACACTCTCAGAAGGACCTGCAGGTGGTTTTGAACTTCACTGCCTGACCCTCATGGGGGTCCTGACCCTGGGAGCTGGGGAATTTGGGCAGGAGAAGAAGGCCACCCCTGTGCTCTAAGTTAGGGCCTCCTTGAGGGAAGGAACTCTGGACTCAGCTCCCAGAGGAACAACCTGAGATGGGTGGGGCAGAGTGGATGGGGAGCTTGGGCTCAGCTGAAGAGATTGAAAGGGCTCAAGAGCTGGGCCAAAAGAGACCAGGGCTGAGGAGGGCAGCAGGCAAGTGTGGGTGGTATCCGTCATGCACGCACAACCTCACTGCATTGGCCAAGCCTAGTCCCCTGGGCCGGGGTCACACACAGGATGCAGGCTAGGTTTGTGGGTTCTGGGATTCACATCAAGGTTGGTGGCCCTCACAGTTGCCACCCATGCCCTGGGGCAGGGGGGCAGGAGGGCTTGCAGGCTGAGAAACTTGGCCACAGGCTGCTCCCTGTTCCTGGATCCCAACCAGCCCTAGCGATGACATCCATGTGGGCCTCTTTTGGATCCCCAGGAAAGCTACTTACTGCTTACTTCCCTGTATCTTATGGACCTGTTGGCTTGTGTTGGACACTGAGAACCAGGGATTGAAGGACTCAGCTATACCTCTTACCTGTTCCTCCTAGCTCAGGAAGGCACTCTGTCCAGCTCAGCTTGTATCCCTTGTCTGGCTGCAGTTGGCAAGCAGGCTCAGGTGGCATCTCAATTCTGTCTCAGGTACTTAGGAAAATCTATGCCCCTGCCTCACCCATCCCCCCAAATGCCAGCCTCCATGTAGGTGAGCCAACTTGGGTACCTTTGCCAAGTCAGCCAGGTGCCCACAGTGCCAGATGCATGTTCAGGATGTTAGCCATGTACTCCTGTACTCCTGTTCCCTGAGCAATGGTCTTTTCGTTGGTTCCCCAGTGTCACTCCCCAGCAGGTCTTGTGTCACTGGTCTCTGACTTGGGTTGGTCCCTAGCACTGAATCGTGCTGGGCTGAGAGTGGGATTTACTGGTGGGTCCACAATGAACAGACTACAAACAAAGCAGGGGCTTGGCTTTGTGGCAGGAGCGGAGACCCTGGGCCAAAGCTAGGGTATGGCGTCCAAGGAGAGATGGGAGATGGGTGCTAGGAGCTCAGACTGGTGACAGTCCATTCTGTGGTGGCTTCCAGAAAGGGTCACTCCCCCAGTCTGTGGGGTGGCCTCAAGTGCAGCCCAAGACTGGTCATTATTCCTATAGGTCTGAGCCTTCATGTTCCAGAAGGGAGATGTACCTGACACCTTGGCCTCCTGCCCCAGCACCTGCTCTGTGTCATTCAGGGACAGGAGAGACAGCCTGGACTTTCTTGCCACTGAGGTGCTGTCTCTGTGAAGGTCCAGTCTTCTAAACTTCCCTTCACTCATTCACTCCTCCCATCAGGTATTCACTCATTCACTCTTGCATTTAATCACTAATACATTCATTTGCTCCACTGAGTCACTCCTTCACCCACCTATTCATTCACTGACTTGTCCACTTGCTGGGTCATTCACTCATTTACTCATCCACTTACTGATCCACTCATTCACCCAGTCACTCATTTATTCACGAACTCTCACTCACCATTTCCCTGGTAGGTACTGAGGTTACAGACAAGATCAAGCTGTGATTCTTAAACCTGATGATGGAAGAGAAGCAGCCCAAGGGCATGGCAGGTGCAGCCATAGCAGGTGATGCTTGATGTTGTGTCCAAGGCCCTAGGGACAAAAAGCAGGAGCTGTCACCTTCCTTCGTGCAGGAGGCTGGCCCAGCTTAGCCTCTAGGGTTATCAGGAAGCTCTGGTTCAATTTGATTTGGCCCTTCCAGAAGTTGTTTGCAGAAATTTGGTTTGCAATGAACTGTTTTGAGAGGCAGTGGGGCTTTAAGAGCTCCACGCGCAGGCACTGATCAATGTCGCTCTCCAGGCTGAGGGTTCATTCTTGTGGGAGTGAGTACCCATTGGTCTCTGCTGCTTCCTGCCCTACCCTAGGATCCCTGACATTCCTCTGCAGGTGGTCATGCAGCTGGAGGCCCTAACAAGAAGCCACACAGATGGAAGTGTCATGCTCTCCGAGTTACCAGCTCCAGACATGAGTACTTGCAACTTCTGTTCTTGGTCGCCCAGGCTCTGATATTTATTTCAGTGACAGAAAACAGACTGAGTCACTGGCATTCTGAGGGACCAGTGCAGTGGGCAAGGCAGCATGTTGTGTGTGTGTGTGTGTGTGTGGAGGGGTCGGGGGTGGGCTCATGGGTGGCTGGAGCGAAAGTGGGCCAAAGTGAAAGAGCCTGCAGTGTTCACAGTCTCCCTGGGAGGCAGAGGGAGCAGAGAAGAGGTGAGGGTCCACAGGAGAGCTGACGGGTGGGAAGAGAGTGGCTCAGGGGTGACCACGAGCACTACAGGGAGGGGAAGAGGAGGTTTTAGGTCATGTGCTACTGAGGAGATGCTGGGTTCCTTCCTTGAGGCCAACGGAAAGGGAGAGTCAGCCCTGACCCTGGCCTCACCAGTCTGCTCTGGGGTCCCTAGGGCTTGGTGACTGTGAGGAGCACAAGCTATATGCACCTGCACCACCCCAGCCCTGACGCTGGTCATGCGGGAGAGCAGACTCCTGAGCTCAGGCCCTTCTCCGTATAATGGAGAGTAAACGGCACAGTGACAGCCCCTGGCCACAGATGAGCATCCAGGCTGTGGGGCAGAGCAGGGAGGGGATGAGTCACTTCCCTCATCCCAGCTGGCTGAGGTCAGTGCACCTGGCTGGAGTGTTGCTGATGCAAGCGGTTCTGCCATCTAGGGCCCCCTTCCTGTGTGAGCTGGAGAGGCTATGGGGAAGGAGGCACAGCTTTTTGCAAGAAACAGGATGAGACCCTGGTGCCCTGAGCTTGACCCCAATAGCTCCCAGAGCTAAGCCACCAGTTGACACCCCCTCATTCTTATTTTGACACCTAGGTTTTGTTTTGTTTTGTTAAACAGTTTAATGCATTTTCATGGCAAATATACAGGAAATGGCAGAAGACAGAAGGCATGTGCTTGCCTGTGGACAGCTCAGGAGGTCATAATGAATTGAAGAGATGCTCTGTGTGATTAAAAGTACTGCGAACACCATTTAGTTATCATCTGTAAGAAACACACTTGTTGGGGCCGGCATTGTGGTGCATAGTGTGTTAAACTGTTGCCTGTGGCACCAGCAATCCATATAGGCAGTAGTTTGTGTCCTGGCTGCTCCATTTCCCATCCAGCTTGCTGCAAATGCACCTGAGAAAGCAGCAGAGGATGGCCCAAATGCTTGGGCCCCAATGCTCACATGGGAGACCTGGAAGAAGCCCCTAGCTACTAGCTTTGGCCTGGCTCAACCTGGGTCATGGTGGCCATTTGGGGAATGAATCAGCAAATTGAGATTCTCTCTCTCTGCATCTATTCTCCTTTTTTGAAATTACACATTTCAAACAAACAAATAAATAAATCTTAAAAAAAAAAAGGGGGACCCACCGTGGTGGCCTAGTGGCTAAACTCCTTGCCTTACATGCATTGGGATCCCGTATGGGTGCTCGTTCTTGCCCAGTTGCCACCACTTCCCTTCCAGCTCCCTGCCTGTGGCCTGGGAAAGCAGTAGAGGATGGCCCAAGTCCTAGGGGCCCTGCCCCCATTTGGGAGACCTGGAAGAAACTTCTGGCTCCTGGCTTTGGATCAGCTTAGGTCTGGCCGTTGTGACAATTTGGGGAATGAACCAGCAGATGGAAGATCTTTCTGTAAATGTGCCTTTCCAATTAAAATAAATCTTGAAAGACAAAGAAAGAAAGAAAGAAAGAAAGAGAGAGAGAGAGAAAGGAAGAAAGAAGGAAAGAAAGAAAGAAAGAAAGAAAGAAAGAAAGAAAGAAAGCAAGAAAGCAAGAAAAATGCACTTTGTCCAAATGCTGGCAAAGGACAGGAAGTTTCTGGACAGCAGGATCACAGAAGTTCCGGAAGTTTCTGAAGGTCACCCCACTGTGGGTTGCTGACTGCGACTCCATGGCTCAGGGCAGCGTCCTCACCCACACCTCAGCCGCCTCTCTGCCCATCCCCCACAATGTCCACAGATGTCTCAACCCTTTGATGTTCATGAGCAGGCTTGGCCACCCCTGGACTTCTCCTCTGTAATTTCCTCAGGGCAGACACTACAAGGCACAGGTGCACAGGCCAGCCCAGTCCCCGTCTCCTTCCTAACTGGATGCTGACTTTGCTCAGGGGACCCCTGTGTACCACCAGAGTCCTTCCCAGCCATTGGCCCTGGCAAAGAGAAAGGCCTTCAGTTCCTTTCTTCTCTTGGCACATGCCTGGAGGGGCAGCAGCTATCTTGTGACCTTGAGATCACACAAGGTGGGCACAAAGATCAAGTCCTTGAGGTTGCCGGAGGGCACAGGTGAGGCTCACCATTACAGGGAGGGCTCAGCTTGGCCTGAGGACATCCTTCTGACATAACCCCTTCCTAGCTCGTAACTTGAAGTCCCAAGTCCTCTAGTTCCATTTCCTAAGGAGTTCTGTGGGCACACTTCAGTGTGGTGAGTTAAGCTGCTGCTAGGGGTACCCATGTCCTATTTATGGCATTGTCCTATTCAGCAATGCTCAGTTCCAGGCCTGGCTACTCTGTGCAGCACTGTGCTAACACAACCGGAAAGCAGCGGAGGATGCTCCAAGTACTTGGGCTTGTGCCACCTATGTGGAGGAGAATTGGATAAAATTCCTGGCTCCTGGCCTGGCCCAGTGTTGACTATTTGTAGACGTCTGGGGAGTGGGCCAGAAGCTGGAATCTCTCTCTATTTCTCCTTGGCATTCTGTCTTTTAAACAGTTCTTCAAAAAAGTAGCTCTGTGTCTATGTCTTCCTCCCACCCGCATCCCCTTGGATCAGACCTTGCCTCCACTCTGCTGCTCCAAGGCCACAGGGGAGCCAGCACTCTGGCCCATCCAAAGTGGGCCTAGTTGCCAGGGTGAAGCTACTTGGTTTTTTTTTTTAATATTTATTTATGTATGTATTTATTCGAATGTCAGGGAGAGAGAGATATATATCTTTGATCTGCTGCTTCACTTCTTGGTGCCCTTAATGTCTGGGGCTGGGCCAGGCTGAAGTCGGGAGTCAGGAACTCCATCTGGGTCTTCCATGTGCATGGCAGGAGTTCAAGCCTGGGCCATCTTCCATTGCCTTCCTCGGTACATTAACAGAGAGCTGCATTAGAAGTGGAGCAGCCAGGATTTGAACCAGTGAATCCATGTGGAATGCTGGCATTGCAGGCAGCAGCTTAATTTGCTGTGCTATCATGTTGGTACCAGGGTGAAACTTCTGATACTTCCTACTATGGTCTCCACATCTGACACAAGGCCATGTCCCTTAAGCAGGCTCTCATGCTCTGAGCCTGGCCGTCTCTGTCATCACCCCTGCCTGGAAGAGTTGTCCTCTTGCTGGTTTTTCTCGCCTATGCTGTGGCTGAGTCCTGCTCAGGGCAGTGTCCACTCACTCTTCTAGCCAAACCCACACCCATCACAGGACCCGAATGTCCAGCTTGGGGCTAAGCTGCCCACTCTGAGTCCACCCCAATCTGCCAGCATGTCTTGGCACTTGTCATGATTTGTGGACCAGGCTGAGCTCCTCTGACTCCTGTGCAGTCCCTGGGTGCCATGTTGGGGTCTCTGCCTGCCTGGAGACTATAAATGAATGGGAGTGAGGGCTGTGCCCAACTCTGCCACATGACTGCCCAATGCCGGTCACAGAAACCACGAGAGTTGTCAACCTGAAAACTGGACATAAATGAGCCAGAATCTCCTTACTGCACCCCTGGGAACTCATGTGAGGTCTCCCAGTTACCCAAGTCTTCTCCACTGCCTCCCAGAGTTTGGTGGGAAGCTAAAGGCTAGGGCTGGAGCTGGGAATGGAAGTGAGGTTCTGTGACAGAGAATGCTGGGGGTCTTCACTGCTTGCTTAAACACCCACACTAGGACAGTTTTTTAAAAGGTGAAATTACTTGCTCGCTTTGCAGGACGTATACTAAAACTGGAACGAAACCAAGTAGATTAGCATTGCCCCTGTGCAAAGATGACACACAAATTTGGGAAGTGTTTCATATTTTTCATTGTGGCATAGCAAGCTGAGCCATGGCCTACAGTGCCAGCATCCCATATAGGCATCATTTCAAATTTTGGCTGTTTCACTTTCCCATATGGTCTGGGAAAGCAGCAGAGAATGGCTCGGGTCCCTGGGCCCCTGCATCCATTTGGGAGACCCAAAGAAGCTCCTGGCTTTGGCCTGGTCCAGCTGTGGCTATTGAAACATTTGAGTCTATAATGCTAAGGGAAATGAGCGAATCCCAAAAGGTTAGTTAGATACCACATGTTTGCCTTAATTTAACTTGTATTTTTTTTGATCCTGTCATTGATACTGTCTCAACACATGTGTTTCAAAAAATTGAACTTACATTATTTTTAACATATTGTTTACTCAATACTATGTCAATCAATTCCATAACACTATATACTGTTGATGATGTTTTGTTGGGGCTTTTAACTGACCGGGATTTTACTCTGTTAGCTTTGCCTTCAGACCAGGGAAGGCCTCCCCAAGAAGCCGTTGAAGTTATCAGGACAATAACATGATGGACTCAATGCTGGGTGTGTGCTTGCAATGAAGGACTCTCAACTGACCTTGAACTGTGGTTATGCACCATGGGGGGAGGGTTGTGGGAGGAGCGGGGGAAATCCAAGCACCTATGGAACTGTATCACATAAATTTAATATTAAAATAAAAAAAAGAAACATTTGAGTCAACCAGCAGCTGGAAGACCTCTTTCTCTGTCTGTCTCTTTCTGTGTCTCTGCCTCTCTCACTGTAAGTCTGCATTTCAAATAAAGAAATCTTTGAAAAATGAGGTTATCATGCACATATTTTGTTCAAATAGAAAAACCTAACATTTTTATCTGATTAATGAGGAATCAGCAGGTTGCCAGAGCTAGTTTGACTGAGAATGGAGTTTAGAGAGACTCATATGCTGTCCTGAGTGAGACTCAAATGCATTACCTTGGGCAGGTGAGGGGCTCAAAGCATCTGCACTGCCAGAGGCCCTGCTAGCTAATGCTGGCCAAGCAGAGATGGGGGACAGCCCAGCCCCAGGTTAGCCGAGGCAGGTACTCCCACAGAATGAGACAAGCTGTACCAGAATGCCACCGGGAGGATGCTGGCAGAGTCTTTGCACACAGGGACCACTATTGTGATGCAGAGAAAGTGACAAATGATGACCCAAGTCTCAGGTCCCTGCTGCTCATGGGTGAGACCCGGGGGAGGTCTTGGCAGCTGGCTTCACCTGGATCCAAACCTTTAGCTGTTTAGACCCCTGGAATGAGCCAGTGGTCTCTCTCTATCTTTTCCGTCCCTCTGTTGTCCTGCCTTTCAAATAAATGAAATAAATCTTTACAAGCAAACCTTCTGCAATTGTTTTTGGACAGTCTTCTCTCCCACCCAGGATTGCAATCATCTTCCAAAAACATCTTTGACCTCAAAATGATGGCTGCCAGTAGGTTTGGCCCGAGAGTGGATGGGGATGTGGTGGGCAAGTTTGCTGCCTCACAGCCTGCTTGATTCAGTTTTTCAAACAGAGAACTGTGCATCTGTGCAGTCGCCAAGGACCTGGAATTTGCTTCTCTTGGGTCATTTGCGTGAGGGAAATGACCCAAGAGACCCCAGCTGGCATTTCTGAATGTCTTTTTCATTTGCTAGGATGCTGAGCCCAATGACTTGTCACCCTTCCCTGGAGCTCAGCTGCACGCCGGGAACCTTGGGTTATAACCTTGTTGCTGTACCAGGTGAAACTGATTTTTCTCCTGGTCATGCCTAAGCAGCTCAGCCAGGGGTTTGAACACTCTTGCCTAACAGGCTATGGTTTCCCCAGTTGAGTTGGTTTCTTACAGACTGAGAGGGGGCAGGTGCTCCAACTAACATGGAGTCCAGCCCCACATGGAGTCCCATTCAGGGCTGTTGTCTCAGTACCAGACTCACAGAGTGAATGAAGATTCTGTAGATGCTGAGGACTGTGGCTAACTGCTCTCAGCAAGCAGCAACACTGAAGTCCCAGACAGTGCAAGTCTCTCCTGGAAATCACTAGTTTGTAAGCATGCTCATACCGTTCAAGAAACATACTGATGGGGCTCGGACAAACCTGTGGGGCTTCCCTGCACTGAGCGTGTCTGAACGGGCCAGCTCTGCCCAGGCGGCCCTGATCAGGAAGGGTCAGCCAAGTTGCACCCAGCACCTCCTGCTCCCTCAAGGGGAAAGAACAAACCTTGTGACTTTCCAGGCACACTTGGGGAGTGTCAAAGAACGTTTCTCAGGGTAAAAAGGGTTTTCTTTCTTTCTTTTTTTGTTTCATAATGGGGTTTCTATACTTAGGATCCCACCCCAAGAAGAGAAAAATCAAGCGTTGTTTGAGAAGGGCTGAGCCTAAGATGCAGTCACGGGTGCTCAAGGAACAGTTCACAACAAACACAGCTGACTAACAACTCTTACATTTTAGAGTAAATACAGGATGTGATCTGGTTTTGAAGTATTTCATCTCTTTCACAAGTGAGAATTTATGCATGTTCTTTTTTTTTTTTTGGAAGATTTATTGCATTTATTTGAAAGGCAGAGTGACCGAGAAGGAGAGGGAGAGAGAGGGTGGGAGGGAGAATCTTCCCTTCACAGGTTCACTTACCACAACCTAAGACAGGCGCAGACAAGTCCGCTTTAAAACAAAAAAAGGGGGATCTGTTGTGGGCTAAGGAGTTGATTAGCATTTGTTAAGCTTGGCTCCTGCAGGAAATGGGCTTCGAGGCTGTGGCACCTTGTCTGTCAGACTCATTAGTATCCTATTGTTCTGCTAGAGGCTTGGGGGAAAGGTATATATGGCTGAATAAAGGGAGGCCATAGAGAGACCTCTTCCACCACTACTGGTCTCCTGTCGGTGTCTGATTCCCTGACCCTCGCCGTGTCCATGCTACTGGCTCAGCTGGCCGGGACAGGGAGCAGGGCCAGACCAAAAGCAGGAGCCAGGAGCTCCACCCAGTGCAGGGTCCCAAACGCTCACCCATCTCCTGCTGCTTTCCCAAGTACAGTAACAAGGAACTGGATCAGAAGAGTGGAACAACTGGGGCCTGAACCAGGGCCCTGATGTGGCATATTGGTGTTTAGTTTATTTTGAATATTGTTTACCTAGTTGAGAGGGATGCATGCCCATGGGGGGGTCTTTCATTAGGGTGGTGAGAGTCAAGGTATGGATGAAGGTGTGTGGGACAAATGTTTCATTTCTTTTTCTCCTGCAGTAGAGGCATGGGGAGTCACTCCTTGCTGCCTAACTGCATCAGCACCCAGGGATGAGGGGGCATTTGTTTGATGACACCTTAGAGACCTCATTGCGGGGAAGAGCATTCTGAAGTGATGCTTGAGTAGTTTTGACAGTTCTGAGACACTGTTGGGAAAATCTTTCCAAGATCTCTTGGCTGACCATGCTACCTTAATGCATGCACTCTCCAAATGGCTGCAATGGCTGGAGATGAGTCAATCCGAAGTCAGCAGCCAGGAGCCTCTTCCGGGTCTCCCATGTGGGTGCAGGGTTCCCAAGGCTTTGGACCATCCCTGATTGCTTTCCCAGGTCAGAAGCAAGGAGCTGGATAGGAAGCAGGGCTGCCAGGATTAGAACTGGCACATATATGGGATCCTGATGCATGCAAGGCCAAGGACCTCAGCTGCTAGGCTACTGCACCAGGCCCCACCACCACTGTATTTTGAAAATTTATAATCTGTTATCATGAGGGGAGCTGAATGGGAAATGTACTTCCTATCTTACTCTTAGCTGATTTAGATGAAATTCTGGATTTTGGAAATTGAGAGTTAATAAGGGAATGAGTTTGGAGTGTAAGGGCTGTTGAAATGGAATGAAAATACTATTTGTGAAAGGAAACATGATCTAACTCGGATTTACCTGTTTAAGTCAGAGTTACAGAGAGGGAACTGGACCGGACATGGAGCGGCAGGGACTCAGACTGGCACCCACATGGAGGTCACATTCACAGGGACAGAAGGGGGACGGTGGCTGTCGGGGAGTTAAGCAGCTAGCGCCACTTAATAAAGTTTCATTTGGGCAAAACATAGAACTTCAAATTAGGATTACAAGTCACAGAATAGATGGAATTATTTTAGGATTAAGAGGCCAGTGGTGTATATTAGCATGTCAGTGCTAGAGGCCACGTGTGGACATATTGTCCAGTACTAAGGGTTGGGATTGGTGATATTGTTATGTCAGTGTTGGCGTCCACTGTGTGGGTGTGATCACATCGGTGTTAGATGCCACTGTGTAGACATGGATCCTAGCTTTGCACGTGGACAGTGGTTATTTGCATCCTATTTTTCTGCCTGAAGCCCTTGTCCTGCCTAGTGCCCTGAGGTGTGGACGGGAGCGTCTTTTCTCACCGAGGCACAGCACGGGTCTGGCGCCTCCCTGGTCACCAGTCCAGCCTGGTACCTGGGCGGTGCGGGGTTGGCGAGAAAGGTGGGCTCGTGCGCCCTCTCGTGGCCATCAAGGCTTAACGCAGGATGCTTGGTGCACAAGGCTCGGGGGTTGAGGTGTGTGTGCCCTCAGCCCCAACCCTGGCCAGGGAAACACGCATCCCACCTCTTAAAAACAAAATTCAGCTAAGGATGTATTTTACTTCAATGTTAGAATTATAGTGGGAGAGAGGGAAAGACAGAGAGAGGTCTTCCATGTACTGATTTACCCCAAACTGCCGCCATGGCCAGTCCCAAACTGGGAGCCTGAAGCTTCCGTCTGGATCGCCCACGTGGGTGCAGGGACAGAAGGACTTAGGCCATCTTCCGCTGCTTCCTCCTGGCCTGTAATAGGGAGCTGATTTTCTGCAGCTTGAAGGCATTTAGTTAAAAGTATTATTTTGTGACCTCCTAGAATAAAAGATCAGGCATGGTCACCCTCTTTCTGATAGCACCTGTTGCAGGACCAGCACAGAGAAGGGACTCAGAGTGGCGGTTAAAGTGACAGGAAGAAAACAGAAATAGAAATGAGATATCAAGAAAAAGTATGCAGAGAAGCACAATGTTTATACTCAGGGTTAGCACAGAGAAGGGACTTAGTACGTGGTAATTAAAGTGAAAGGAAGAATGTGGAAATCAGAATGAAACACATAGAAAAAATATACAGAGAATCACTATGTTTATAGAAACAGTGGAGAATTTTTTTTTTCTAAACTGTACAGATTCAAATGATGAAGCTGACTCTTCATTTTCTGTTGGAAGGGTTTGGTGGTTACACACTTGAGAAAAGGGAGAATAATACAATTTGATCAATATTTCTGTTATAAATTTTAATGACTTAGAACTTAGGTGATCATTTGAAAGAATTCCAGAAATAGTGAAACATTACAATCAACCATCCACAGATGTGAACTTCTGTTTTCTTCAGTTTTTCTGCATTCTCTCTCTACCTTCTCGCAAATGAGCAGTAATTCACCACCTACGAGGTTTTCCACACTGAGGTTTCAGATCTGCTCCACATTTTTTTCCTGTCAACACATCCCCTGCTGGCTCCAGGCAAACATCCTTTCACCTTATTAAAAACACCAATAATAAGCGAATTGTGGATGTTTTTCAGTGTATTCCCAATCTGATTTAAATGCAAAATAGTTAGAAGGGCATAAATGCTAGGGATTAATTTACATAATGAAGCAATCCAATGAAAGCGACTCTTTCTTCTTCCAAATATGTATTTCCTGAAAAATACCCCTTTAAAAATGTTATGATTTCATGGTAGTTGCTCTGTAGTGGTTCATCCACAAATTCTCAGTGTAATGTCAACCTGCCTTATTTAAAGATCAAGTGAATACCTGAGACAGACACCTGCTGTTTCTCATTTGCAGATTTAACCAATTTAGTGATATCACAGTGGCCAGGGAATCAGCCATTTCCTGAGGGACAGAAGCAGGACATCCATTATATTAAGGAAGAAAACATTATACAAGTGAAATTACTAGTTGTAGTTGAGCTCAAATGAGCATAGTTAGAGAGATTTGGAAGATCTATTCCATCAAGGGAGTTGTGGAGCTGAGCCATTACACGAAAAGCTAAGGTTCTGGAACTAAAAAGCATATGTTTGAATTCTAGTGAGTTATTTAGTAACTTGATACTTAAGGCAATTTTACTTGAATTTCTAGAGTCCTGACAGCCTTAAGTACCAAATGTAGCTAATAATACTGTTTGCAGAATTGTGTCATGAATTTTGAAAGGGAAAGTAAGAGGCAGCCGTGGATCGGTGTCCAATAAATTATTGTTCTCTCTTACTCCAGAGAGCTGAAGTAGCAGCAGCTTACACAACATGTACATTTATTGTTCCAGAGTCAAAGTAACTCAGTGTGGTGATAGAGCCTGGGGAGTCTCTCTGATTTTTCTCCATCTCATTTGATGGTCATCACCCCGTACACTCATACTATTGATGCTATGCTAAAAAAAGAAGAAAAATGACACTTTTTTCGCATGCTCTTGGCTTTTCCCCCCAAGAAACAAATGCTCCTCTTTCACTTCCCCTCGAGTCCTATTGACCAATAAAGGCTGGGTGATCATCCTTGAAGGAGAATATCGCCCAGGGAGGTAGGCTCACTGCAGACAGGATTCTCTTCCCAGTCTGCTGCCCAATCAAGAAGAGTTGGAAACACCTGCTGCTCAGCAACTCATCATCTTGCGGTTGGATGAATCTGAAGACCAGGTCAACATTTGTAACTGGATAGCACTCATTCAGTTAAGTTTGTAAACTTTCCACCGAGATTGTGGGAATTTCAAGAATGCTGATGACAGGACCGGGCTGTGAGTGACATCTCTTCAATCAACAAAGAGCAGTTAACACTTACATCGAGGCACATCAATGTTGCTTAATAAATACTGGATGACTCAATTATCGTGATGTTTCAGTAATGATGTTTGCATATTTCTATCAAGACAAATAATCTTTATATATGCTTACATTTGCCTTTCATACAAAGATGCATTAGCAAATGGAATGTGTTAGAATTCCAGTGCCTATTTACTGAAAGAATTCTCTAATTGAGCTAATACATAGAACTATAGCTTGCATCAGCCTAATAAAAGTACAGTTATATGTATGAGTCTCTTCGGTATGCACAAATGTTAAGCCAGGATTTACCATAATTCACAATTTATTAGTGTACAAATGAAATCTTAGAGTGACTAAGTTACATATTCAAGCAATGAGCTTTTAAGATTTATTTATTTTTATTGCAAAGTCAGATATACAGAGAAGAGGAGAGACAGAGAAGAAGATCTTCACTCCATTGATTCACTCCCCAAGTGGCAATGGCCGAAACTGTGCCGATCCAAAGCCAGGAGCCCGGAGCTTCATCAGGGTCTCCCACACAGGTGCAAAAACCCAAGCCTTTGGGCCGTCCTCAAATCCTTTCCCAGGTCAGAAGCAGGGAGCTGCATGGGAAGAGAGGCTGCTGGAATTAGAACTGGAGCACATATAGGATCCTGGTGCATCCAAGGCGAGGACTTTAGCTGCTAGGCTACCATGATGGGTCCCAATCAATACTTTTTAACATGAAGTAGGATAGGATTTATTTTTATAAGTCTGAATATTTTTATTAAACTATTTTAGTCAGGTTGCTTCTGAAACATAACTACCTACTATCATGACTCCTTGGTTAAAATAGGAAGGGATTCTTTTGGAGAAAGATAAATAATAAAATAAAAATCAATGGAGACAAATTACTTTTGACATGTGTTTCTTGATATGGTATGACTGAGTTTGTATAAATGTAACTATGCAGATATGGTAGAAGTTCAAGTCCCTCTAAAAATCAATGAAAATATTTGAGAAATATATGGCTAGAAGAATAAACTGTCAATATAACCAACAGCATTTCTACTGATTTTTTCATATCGTTGACATCTTGATTTCCAAAGCAAATAAAGAATAAATGTGCTCCTAGAAGCTTCTGCATTCTGGCCCGAGGAGGGGGTATGATATCTGAAGGAGCCTTTCCCCACCAACACCACTCTTATATCAAATATTTTGTGAATACCTACTATGTGTTCTGAATACTCCAAGTTAAACACTCATAAAGACACCGCACAGAGCTAGGGATACAAATTATATGAACAGCAACACTGCACAACAACTATTAAAGACCCTGAGAAAGATCCGTATGGCTGAGGTGAGACATAAAAGTAGGCCAGTGGGGGCCCGGTGCGGTGGCGCAGTGGTTAAGGTCCTCGCCTTGCACGCCCAGGATCTCATGTGGGCTGTCGGTTCTGGTCCCGGCAGGCCCGCTTCCCTTCCAGCTCCCTGCCTGTGGCCTGGGAAAGCAGTCGAGGACGGCCCAAAGCTTTGGGACCCTGCACCCGCGTGGGAGACCCGAAAGAGGCTCCTGGCTTCGGACCGGCATAGCATCGGCCATTGCGCTCACTTGGGAAGTGAATCATCAGACGGAAGATCTTCCTCTCTGTCTCTCCTCTCTGTATATCCGCCTTTCCAATAAAAAAAAATAATAAAAATAAATCTTTAAAAAAAAAAAGTAGGCCAGTGGCTGGGAGAGGAAAGGACCATTACGTGTCCATAGCATGGCACATAAGTAGCTCTCAGGGTTGCCTGAGAGGAAAGACACTGGGATGCTTGTCTTGTTTGGCAGCAGGTAGATGGTAAAAAGATGACTATCTTTGGTATCAAGGATGAGTATATTGGATATAAGATGATGTTTGAGATAGTGACAGGGGAGAGATATTGCGGGATAGGCTTAAGTACTTTTTACTCAACACATGCCTGAAATAGAGGCACCCTGAGAGTCCACTTGCTGGCAGTTTACTTTCATTTTCCCAAGACTTGAATTTGGAACACTTGGAACGTCTTTTGCTGTTTTTCCCAGGCGATTATCAGGGAGTTGGATGGAAAGTGGAGATTTTGGGATCCCCCAACTGGCACCCTTATGGGATGCCATTACTGTAGGAAGTGAGTAGCTTACCCATGGTACCATGATGCTGGCCCCTACTGTCTTTACTTTTTGATGCATTTAAATCTCATTTTTCCCAAAGCAAGGGCCATTGTTTTTTTTCTATTTTCTATAACTGCTGCCATATGTAACATTAAACAGGTACATGTCCAGTACTGGTCATATACTATATTATGGGAAGGGAATAGATGGAGAAAAAGAAAATAGGACTCAAAGAAGAAATGAAAGAAAAATAATTGATTTGACTTTCAAAAATATTTTGAAGACTGCCTTCAAACATAGGTATCAAGAGGGATTATCCTCCCACTAGTATCTTATTTGAAGTCAAAATAATCCAAAAAGTATTGATATTCAGAGTAGCATAGACTGATAGGATCACATTCTGATCTTCTGTTTTATATTCAACGATCCATAAGTTGCAGTGTTTATTATATATGGATCTGTAAAGAGTTACAGGAAACACAGAGGGGGGTTTCATATTTACAGTTTGAGGGCTCCGGGGGGTCTTCTGGCCCACAGACCAACAAGGGGTGGGTTGACAGTGGGCTTCTGCAGCAGAAACATTGGAGACAAACTGGTGGTGAAGAATGTCTTTTTATTTGAGAGAACTCACAAGCTTATATAGGAAAAGGGGGCAAGCAGAAGGGCGGTCCCGACAGTACTCCCGCCTGACAACAACACTGTGACTGGCTGACAGGTATGTCCATCGCTCTGGACCCTCCAATGAAGCTAAAGGTCAGGAAGCACAGGAGACACAGGAAGCTGTGTGTCAGGGCAGACTCCTTACCTGCTGAAAAGCAGGATGAATGTAACATTTGACTTCCTAGAGTTGTTGATAAAGGAAGTTCTAGCAGAGTAGGGAAGAGAGACTGGGGTGCAGCCCAGGGCTCTGGTGGCATGCCCAGTGAACAGGCCATGTTGGGGTCTGTTAGCCAAGGGCACAGTGTGCCACGTACCTATGGCCTCCCATATGGGCCAGACAGCGATCCAGGGGCAATCTCCCATAATTGGACTGTGGCTATTCATTTGCACCTGTCTCCTCTTGGGATTCCATGTATAAAATGGAAAAGGCAAGGCTTACTATCTTTTTCTCATGGGAAGATTACAAAACCAAGAAGATGAGCCACTTTTGAAATATACACAGGCTAGCATTCCATGTGGGGATGATAATTTTCCTCACGCTCAGAGAGTGGTGAAGTAGGCGAGCTCAAGAAGAATCAAAAAGATAAAGAAACAAAATCCTGCCTGTCTCACATTTAAAAGGTTTTAAAAATTTTACTCAAAAGGCAGAGTTACAGACAAAGAGAGTGATACAAATACTTCCATCTGCTTGTTCACTGCCCAAATGGACACAGAGGACAAGGCTGGGCCTGGAGCAGCAGCCTCTTGTTTATTCCCCACCTACATGGCACAGACTCAAAAAAAAAAAAATCGAGCTATTTCCTGCTACTCTTCCCAGGCTATAAGCAGGGAGCTGGATGAGAAGTGGAGCAGCTAGGACACAAACTGGCACTCCTATGGGATGCTGGATTCACAGGTGCTGGTCTAAGGTGCTGTGCCATGGCACCATTGCCTAATATCTCATTTTTTTCATGTTAAGCTTTCATAGAGAGGTTGGACTTCAGAAGATGTCCAGATTTATAATTTGAAAACACATCTTTAGGACGTCAGGTATACGTAGTCCCGTTTTGTGTTCATCCTGTTCTATCCAGGCGGAATGACAAGTGCTCTTCAGCACGCAGTGCCCCGGAAGCGTGTCTGACTCCCTGGAGCAGTGCAGGGAGAAAGGTTGAGCTCTGTCAGCTTCTGCTCCACCCCGCATCGGGTGGATTTACAGGCTGAAAGCTTACGGAAGAGCCTCCGTAGATAAACACCACTCTGCATGGAAAGTTTTAATATTGATGAATACCGCACCCCTAAGAAGCTAACTGCCAAAGGCCCCCAGAAGATGGCATTATTTACACGGCTGTCTGAGCTGTTCACCCCTTGCCGCCGTCAAAGCTGTAGTCTTCTTACTGAACCGTGAACAAATCTCAAACAAATGGCTAACGTTTAAGGCAGAAAGTTTGCTCTCAGAACAGTTGCGCTTGATAGGAAAAAAAAAAAAAAAAAGCTACAACTGTAAACAGAACTTCAAACTAGCTTCAGTTTGTATACCACACACTAAAGGTGCATATGGACATTTAAACACACCGTTCCAGTATTTACTAACAAGTTGAAGGTAATATGGTTTGGGGACTTCATGGTAATAAATTTCCCTTTCTTTTAACATGTATTCTCTGAAATTTTGCTAGCGCAAATAAATCATTGTGACTCATCCTGCCAATAAATGAAGCCAGGATGTTTATAATGTCTGAATGTTTTTTTTTTTAATTGAGCTGAGCATTTTTTGAAGATGTGGAAGATGGGATGGGCTGGTGATACACTAAGCTCAGTGTTATATGGTTCTCGTTTTCCTGTTTATAAAAAATTACGTCTGGGCCCAGTGCAGTAGCCTAGTGGCTAGGGTTCTTGCCTTGCATGCTCTGTGATCCCATATTGGGTGCCGGTTCATGTCTCACTGGCTCGGCTTCCCATCCGGCTCCCTGCTTGTAGACTGTGAAATTAGTAGAGGACAGCCCAAAGCCTTTGATTCCTGCACCCGCATGGAAGACCCAGAAGAAGCTCCTGGCTCCTGGTTTTGCATTGGCTTAGCTCCAGCCGTTGCAGCCACTTGGGGAGTGAACCATCTGACAGAAGACCTTACCCTCTCTATCTCTCCTCTTCTCTATATATCTGATTGTCCAATAAAAAACAAATAAATCTGTTTTTAAAAATTAAGCCTTGAAGGTTAGCAGGGATGTATTCTTCAGCATCGCAAGGGTTAACTTCCTAACTCAGGCAGAAGCTGCTGGAAGCCCAGCTGGGTCCGCAGTTGCTGAGCAGCCCCAGAGCTGGACCCTAGCGCTGGAGGAGCCTGGAATGGAGCAGCCGCCTCCACGGTTAAGACTGGGTGTGGGTAGGAGCAGGTGGGGGCATCACCTCCCCTGGAGTGGGAGGAGTCCGCCAACCCCAACTGGATCTCCAGCTTCCCAACAGAGAAATCATTTTGCTAGGATTTCACAGCTTCCAACAAAAAATAAGTGAATTGATTTAAGGTAAAGCAGAAAGCGTCCCCACATGAAGCCGGAGACGCCATCAGGGTTCCGAATACAGAGCCTCTAGGAAGAAATCCATCGTTCATTTCCTCTGTTCAATGCAAATCTCTTCAAGAGAATCTTCCCATTTCCAGGTGGAGGTCTTCCACGGAGATGCTCCTCCTCCATACCACACCCACAGGGCTCCCTCCGACACCAGGGAGCCTCTCAGGCGCCTGGGGGTGCTAAAGCAAGGCGCAGGCAGGCAGGAGTAGACGCAGGCTGCAAAGGGCCGTTAGCTGGGTGCGCAGTCCTAGGAACAGCAGGGGAGCGACCAAAGTGTCCCCTCACCGCTGTGGGGAATCGCACAATGACAACCATCCTTCGCCTTTCCCTCCAAGCAACTGAGCCAGAAGAAATGAAACCTTGCCCTGCAACTTCCCCCGCGTTCCAAACGGGGTGGCCACACCTCGAGAGCTCACACCTAGGCTTTCCACGGGAAGTCCTCTGTTCTTATCGTGTCCTGACTTCCACCTCCTTTCAGCGTTCTTTCAGCAGCGTTCTTGGAAAAATCTGGTTTCAATCCAAACATCTGTACACGAAATTGGAGGACGAGAGTAAGGGATGGGAGAGGATGGAGAAGGGAAAGAGAGAGGAAAGCTGGGGGAGAGAGAAGCTGACTGGAGTGAGTGAGGAGGACGGGAAGAGAGAGGGGAGGGAGAGCTTCCCGTTCCCTCCTAGCAAGCTGAGCCCGCCCAGGCCACCTTAGGCGAGCGAGGCGAGCCTGGCGGAGGCGGAGCCACTCGGTGCAGCACCCCAATCAGGAGCTGTCCGCCACCCGGTTGCTGATGCCAGCTCAGGGGCTCAGCGAGGTTGCTAGGGCTGCGCACAGAGCTGGGCGCCTGTCCTTGCCTTTGGAGCTGGATTGGCACCGCTAAGGAGGCAGGTTGGAGTGTGCAGAGGAGGAAAAGGCGGGCGAGGACTTCTTAGAGGGCAGGTGCAGGACTTCAGCCTGGGCTGCAGCTTTGGAAGAACCCCCCACCACATTTTAAGAAGAGCGTCTGGACGCGGGATGTAGTGAATGATCACGTGTTTCTCCAAAGAGGGGTGAGGAGAGCCAGGCGGTGCGTGTGGAGGAGAAAAACAAAAAAAAACAGAGACCGAAAAAAGGAGTTGTGTCTGATGCCTGTGAATTTAGGACTGGATCAGCAGGGGCCACTCATTCAAGGGAAATGGGTTCTGTACCACCGTTGACCTGCGCGTTGACTTTGCTATTTTCCGGTTTCTATCATTTAGGATTCACAGCGACAAACTGTGAGTACCCGGAGCGGGCTGCGGGTAGGAGAAGGTGGGGGAGCCGTCACTTTCCAAGCGGCAGTCAGGTCCTTGATCCAAGGTACCAGCTGGAGGGTGTCTGCTCTGGGCAGAAGAACAGGGGTGGAGAAACACTGCCTGACATGTCTCCTCGTTCCAACCATTTTAAAAGTTAGAGGAGCCACCCCTGCCGGATTTCCTGCCTTTCTCCGGGAATTGTAAAGTTCCACGAAGCAGGGAGGTCTCCTGCTCGCGCTGAGATCTCTGCTTATCGTGTAACAGTCAAGCCTTTTTCCGAGAAACACCCCAAGCAGATAGTGAGTGCCTAATGTCAGCTTCCAGGGATAGAGGGGCGCAGTGACTTCCAGCCTGCTTCCAGCCGGGCGCACTGACCGCGACTCCTCCCCCTGTAGTGGATTTGCAGTGTGCCCAGAGTCTCACCCTGCCTGGCTGTCTGTTAAACCCCGGGCGGAAAACACCAGTCGGGTGTCTCACAATCAATAGACATCAGTTCAACGGGAGTGAGAGTTTGTGGGGGAACAATCAGGACCCAGGGTAGTCGGTTGAAAACGCAATGGCTTCCTCGGTGGCAGAAGCAAGAGCCTTGATAGGTCCTCCCCGCCCTCCCCCGTAGTGCGGGGAACACATAATGGGCGTGCAGTAAGTGTATTCTTCGTAATGCAAGCCCTCACTTGGGCAAGCGCGGGGGTATTTAACAGATAGGAACGCTGGGCACCTGGGCTCTGTCACCTGCTTGTATTTAAACAGTGCGGTTATTCAAACTTGAATCAATCGCCGGAGCCATCAGATTCAAGCACAGTTACTCAGCTGCCTCTGTAGGGGGAGGAAAGCAAGCTTTCCCAGCTCTGGGAACACTCAAATGGTAAGGAATGAAACCATTGGGGTGTTTTCCCAAGATGGTTTTTCTGTTTCTCAAGTTCCTGTGCAGGCTTTCCTAACTCCTATCCTTACTACCAGCATCAGAATTTCTATCCGTGCTAGGACAGGTTTACCTTGTGCAATCTGCATCGTTAGCAGCAGAGAAAGAGAGGATGTTGGGGACTACATAGCAGTCCCTTATTCCCCACACACTTGGATTATTTCTTCTTTCCAGAGTTGTACCTCAAGGAAAGACAATGCACATTGTCTGGTGCTGAAAACTGCCCCGTGTCTCTCTCTGGTTATGGTCGGAAGTTTCGGAGCTCCTGAATAAGTAGTTAGTTGTAATCCGCCGTCAAAGCTCCTGTTGAACTTTGAATTGCGAAGAAGGGCTGCGAGAGGGGAGGCTGCTGAGGGCCTCGGTCTAGAAACGGCCAGGGATTTGTGCAGGGCTGGATTTAGCTGTGACATTTGTTTTTCTCTCTTCTTCTTGCTCCTCCTTCTCTTCCCCCCTCCAGTCCTCTTAAATAGTCCTCTTGGTGTTTCGCAAAAGACCCAAGTCCTTAGCAGAGAAAGTGAGATGGCACTTACTTAGTTTCTCAACTCTCTGGAACACTAGAGGACACTCTTGTTCCGACAATTGCTTTATTTTATTTTTTTTTTTCCTTTAAGTCCTTTTGTGAAGTGAATACTTTGAAGACCCACTAGGGCAGGGGTGAGGTATCAGGTGCAGCAGCCTGAGGTTCTCCACAGGCAAATGGTGTGGGCTGCTATTCTCTGAGAACTGTTGTTAAGACCCAGAGGGAAAATAAACTTTTCTGTAAGTTAATTGAATCATGGTTAATGCATTTAAATAATACTCATAAAATCTAAATGGCATGAATTTAAAATGCATGCTTATCAGTACTGATGCAGTGATAAAGCGAATCCTGACCATTTAAAATATAGGTTTTCAAAAATGAACTCTAATATTTTACCTGTGACCGTTTGACTTCCCAGTTTTCAACACAAATTACAGCTGAATGCACTGCAGGCTCCTTGCTGAATCCTTGGGAGTCAGTGTTGTTAAAGACATAGGATTCTTATTTATCTTGCTGTATAAATTCTGAAGGTTCAGTTAAAAAAATAGAATGGTGGCAGAAAATTACTTCATTACTCAGTACCAACAGATCCTCAGAGTCGGTGGCGCAGAACCTCTGTGGGAAAAGCCGTGGCACCCCAGTTCCTCAGGCTTCCGCCGTCCAGGGTTTCTTCATTAAACACAAGGCTCAGATGTGCTATTTACGTCTCTCTGTGTGTGGACATTTATCTCCGAGAAGTAAATGAACACTTAGCCAATTACAGACTGTATAAGTTTCTAATTAAAATTAAAGCGAAGTCAACTTTAGAAGGCCAGCTATAACAGAGCTATCATGAATCTGTTCAGAGAACATAATTATCTACCAGAAAAAATACTCGGGAAATCTCCCCGTTGCACATGTCCGGAATATTAAATAGTTACAGCTCTCCCTTTGCATTTACCCTCAGGGAATTAGTGAATTTCAAATGTAGGCTAGTGTTCAATGAAAAATCTATTTAACATATCCTTTTCACTCCTCTGGCACCAGAAGGATGTGCTTGGGGGGTTGGAGAAAAGGAAAGCAGGGACTGGAGGAGCCATGAGTTCTAGTCCCAGTCACACGTCGGCTCAGGAGTCACACACACATCAGATCACTCAACCCTGTGCTCACGTGCTAGGGTGTAATCAGCAACTCTGCCGTGTGTGTGCCCGCAGAGAGAATCACAGCCAGGTACCTCCCTGAGGAATGTCTTCTGATATGAAAGACTACCAGAATGAGAACATTTGCATTTACAAGATAATAGAAATACATTGGACACAATATGACACTATCTGAGTGATTTTTTTTTTAACACAAAATGCATGTTATAAAAATCTTCAGTTTTGAGGGATAAATCAAGTAGAATGACTTCACATCCTTTAAATAATTTTTTTTTAGATATGAACAAACTTATTGCTGCTACAAATTAGTCTCGCGCAGGTGCTCACACAAAGAGTAACACACCGTGTTCTAGCCCTTTCTCATAAGCAAAATTTCATCTGAGGTATATGAAGATATCAATCATATTTATGAAGATCTCCAAATAAAGAGATGAGCTGTGTCTTGAATTATCTGAAGCTTATCCAAAAAACTCCATCAGTAGCTGATATAATAAAGAGAAGTTAGTCTAATTTTTCTCAGTGGAAGGGTGTTTATGATGCATTTTTCATAATAAAGTCTTGCAACGTACATTGAAGAGTTCTACATATTTTTCCATTGTTGGATTAGCTTATTTTCTTTTGTATGTTTGGAGTTTCTTTCCCTTCTTTTAACATAACACCCCATATCCAAACCGAGTTGATATTTGTACATTTTGATTAAACACAACATTCAAAATTATGACAACATTTGCTCTCACTTTAATAACTTCCTGCCTTGCCTCTTGACTTGTCCCTTATGAGCTTCATTCTAATTGCAGGCTTTTGCTCATCTCTTCTATCCAATATCATTTCCATTCTTCTTTGGGTATCAGATTCTTTTTTTTTTTTTTCCATTTGTCTTTATTGCAAAGTTAGATATACAGAGAGGAGAGACAGAGCAGGAAGGAAGATTTTCTGTCTGATGATTCACTCCCCAAGTGACCACAATGGCCGGGACTTAAGCCGATCCAAAGCCAGCAGCCAGGAGCTGCATCTGGGTCTCCCACGCGGGTGCAGGGTCCCAAGGCTTTGGGCCGTCCTTGACACCTTTCCCAGGCCACAAGCAGGGAGCTGGATGGGAAGCAGCACCACCAGGATTAGAACCGGTACCCATATGGGATCCCGGTGCATTCAAGGGGAGGACTTTGGCCGCTAGACCATGGCGCCGGGCCCGGGTACCAGATTCTTTACTGAACTGCTTCACCTTTCATTATTTACTTGTTAAAAAATAATGCAATATGTCATTATCTAAAGCGATTGTAAAACTGTCATTTGGTGATCCAAGCTGCTTTAGTTCGTAGGCCAGAACTGTGCCAGTGTAGGAAGTGTATAGACAATGCTGATTACTCTTACCAGATGGGAAGCTGGGGGAAGGTTTGTTGCCTGTAAGGCTGGAGTGCACGAATGTGTCACTCAGTAAGGCTTTACTAAGAACTGGACGCTTACTCATGTGAAGCCAATGAGTAAATGTTTTAATGTTTTCATAAATGGGAATGTTGTGGCTGGTGACCTGTAGAGTTTATTTACTGTGATGATCTTCATGTGTTGAATGATTAATTGCTTTAAATTATTGCAAAGGCCCTATCTACACAGAATCTATTTTGTTTTTAACTATTGATGTTGCTTACTGGAAATTCCGATTGTATACATTTGAGCTGATTTCTACTTCAAAAATGGTTAGGCGATTGTAATTAGGGAACAACATAATAGGGTTTTAACTCCTACCAGCTGATCTCACAAGTTGATACAACCTGCTGGCCTTACACGCATGCAGTTTAGAGAAGGATAAGATTAAGGTTTGTAAATAAAAGGGCAGATGTTTGGATCACTTGATTGGATGTGGAACGGAAGAAGAGCTGTGTACACCTTGACTTCGCTGAGGTGATGATCCAAGGTTTTTCAGCACATATCCATTCACCCTTCAAAGAGAAAAACCACTCCGAAGCATCCGAAGTGAGGATGCTTATATCAGTTTGGCTTGTGTAATTTTAGTGAGTTTCTACTAAGTAGTCTCAGAAAACTGTAAATGTGTCATCATTACTACAAAAATCCTTTTGTAACATTGGAGGAATGTATTGAGAAAACGAGTCTAAACTGCATGCTCTTTCCCCTCAACTCCAGTTTCTCTATGAGCCTTGAGAAGGAATTGTGAGAAGGTGTATTCCACGACATCAAGAAACTTCAAACACCAGGCAAAGAAGTTTGGACACACATATGTAATCCTTTCAGGGTAATAAACACTATAAAAAAGGAAAACACAGGTGCAATGGAAGGCACACAGACGGAGGTCAAGCTGGCTGGCATATCAGAGGATGCTCTTCGAGAAGAACGACATTTAAGCAGTTTTAAACAAGTACAGACTTTACTAGCTAGAGTATTTTGAGGACACTGCTCCTTGTCATGACAATGGAAGAAATAACTAAAAACTTATGTCAGTCTGGGGATCTTTATATTTATTTTAAATCCATAAAAAGTCACTGATGGTTTTACTATGGTAATAATTATGCATATCTTTTAATTTAAAATGACCATTCAGTCAAAGAAAAAAAAAATAGATTGACATGGGACAGGTGGTTGACAAAAACCTGTGAGGAGCCCTGAAGGATCTCACAGAAGAATGTTTTGGATTCCTTGGAAGCTACACAGATCCAGAAAGAAAATAATGGCCAAATAGATGCTAGACACAGTAAACAAACTTGCAGAAGGCACAGCGTTGTGGTCCAGGGCTGAATCCACTGTTTTTGTAAATGAGAGTTACAGATGCAAGAAAAGGTGCCATGTCCCCAAAATGAAGTTCTTCTCTGGGAATATAATGACCGTGTTCTCAGGGCAGTGTATTTGATACCTGCGTGACATGGTGTAGCACATGCTGTCTGTATTCATTCTTGTCTAAATTATACCGGGTTTTATCCATAGAGGAAAAAATAAGTTATCAAGGAACTCATAATTAAAACCTCACCATCCTGGTTCTCAGTCTACTTCTGACGAGGGAGTAAGCAGAAATCATGGCTACTGTCAGAGGCTGCTCTGTAGGAAAAGGGACATGGGGCCACATAGATTTGCTATCCTTGGTGAGTGATCGGCTGACATTAATTCCTCGTCTCTACATTTCTGGTTGCTTTTGTGCACATTCTTGGGTGTTGATTACTGCCATCTGTTCCACTGGATCAGCTAAGTCGATTGAGGTCTAATGGGTGACAACAGTAACGTTGCAGATAGAAAGTGAAGGGAAATGCCAAAACACTGTTCATGATGTATATTATTTTTAACCATCCACATTTAGAAGCAAAATCTTCCTCTGAAAATAGTGTAAGATAAATTACAATCTAGTGTTGTATCCTCGGCAGATGTTTTGTAGGTGTTTATCAAGGCCACTGCTTGCTCCCTTTGCATGCTGCTAATGTTTCTTTCCCTCTGTCTCTACCTCCTGCCTATCCTTCCCCTTATTCTCCCTCTTGTTCCCTTTCATGGGACATAGAGTTTTTATGTGAAAGCTTTTTCCAGAGCTCCTGATTATGCTAAGGATGTCCAAAGAGGGAAGAAAAAGTCCGTTGAATCTCAGTGCAATCCTACTAAGCTACGTGGGCACTCTTATTAGTGTGTGTCATGCCAGGAATGTCTATTACCCATGTGAGCCCCACACAGATCTGACTCCCACAGGGCACTCCAGGAAATGCACTTCATGTTCACAACCCCATCCATTTGTCCTTGCAACTCTTCTTGATCCATTAATGCCCTGAATCATTACCTATGGGCGCAGCCTTCCAATTCCAGGAGGTGAACTAACACTCTGAGCTTCAATGGCAGAGACCACAGAAATGTAAACGAATGCTTAATTGATTAAGATCAACAGATCCACCACAGAAGAAAGTAAATGGATAGGAGTGAGGGGATTCTTTGAACTGTGTAAAGGCACTGAGTAGTATGCCCAAGGAAAGTTTTGCCAATGTCCCATTGCTGTCCATGCGGATAATCTTTTCTCAGTATTACAAAGCTGTCAAGAGCACAGCAAATGGGAAATGGAGAGATGATAAAATACAGTGAGAAAGGTCCAAGTCACAACCCCACACTGACCTCTATCTTACTCAGCAACTGTTTCCAGTGTCCACTCCTATGGACCTTGCAGAGTCAGCGTAGTGAAAGAGGATCTGTACAAAATGCACAGGACGAGGACATCCAACAGTTATGCCTGTTTGTGTGATGTCTAATGAGTCTCAACACAGATCCAGTCATTATCATATGTCATGCAAAGCAGGGCAATGGCTACTTGAGGTTCACATTCAAAGATAAAAAGACTGATTCATGTGGGTTGTATGAGAACTAAACCACCACCTGTACAAATGGGGACTTGTTATCCTATCAATTTGTAGGCAAGGGACAGGTGGGCTGAATATGCCTCTGTCTTACAGAGAAATACATCCGTTCCAGGATCCTCAGATGGCCCCTGGGCTCTGCCCTTGTGCGATCACTGCTCCTATGGTTTGGCAGGTGAACTCACCTGCTGACAAATGTCAAATACAGAAAAGTGGAGAAAAAGCTTCCTCCAAAGAAACAAGTGGTGCAGAAATCTGAGCACTGTTTGCTACAGGCATCAGCAGAAGGACAGGGGGTCTCTGCACACAGCACAGGAAACCCTGGGAGCCAGAGAAAGGTGCAGTGTTATCCCTTCCCTGAAACGACCACTACTAACGGAGAATCTAGCCAGCCAAAGGAAGAATGGGTGGGTAGGGGAGAGCTGTGCTGATCTTTCGCCTGTTGGTTGTGGGTTAATGGCAGACATGTTCTCTTTAAGTTGATTTTTAGTTAAAATCAGGATCTTTCACTGTAAGCGAGGGATTGTAAAATATTGCTTCATCTTTATCCAATCATTTGCTGACTTCTCCAAAATGTGTTAAATCCTTGCTGTCTGTGTGTTGTCTGTATAATCGATAAATCCTTCTTTCCATGACACAATGGCAGATGGAAGGAAAGATAAAGATTGTTGCCCAAATAGGTCTAGAAAACAGTAAAACTGGGTAACTGTGACTTAAAAAAAATGTTGGCACAGTTGCTCCCACAACAGTGTATATATATATATATATATATATATACACCTTTACCTTTTTAAAGCAATATTATTGTGGGTCTGAATTTGTGGCACAATGAGTTAAGCTTCAGCTTTCAATGATGTCACTCCAAATCAGAGGGTCAGTTCAAATCCTAGCTGTTCTACTTCCAAATCAGCGTCCTGCTAACATGCCTGGAATGTACCAGATGATGGGTCCCTAATACACACACGTGAGACCAGAGGTCATTTATTGGTTTGGCCTGTCAAAAATCTGACTGCTACAGACATTAAGTGTGAATGGGAAGGTAGACAATCCCTTCCTCTCCTCTCCTCTCCTCTCCTCTCCTCTCCTCTCCTCTCCTCTCCTCTCCTCTCCTCTCCTCTCCTCTCCTCTCCTCCCTCTCCTCTCCTCTCCTCTCCTCTCCTCTCCTCTCCTCTCCTCTCCTCTCCTCTCCCCTCTCCTCCTTTCCTCTTCTCTCTTTTCGTTTACCCTCTCTCCTCCTCTCTTTACTTTGCTTCACTTTTCTCTCTTCCTTTCTCTAAATTTTAAGCATTTATTGATTTGAGAGCCAGAGCAGCAGCAGCAGGAATGAGAGAGAGAGAGAGAGAGAGAGAGAAAGAGAGAGAGAGAGAGGGAGAGAGCTCTCCCACCTGCTGGCTCACTGTCCAAATTCCCGCTCCTTTAAGTATTATATAAATCCAGTATTTTCCCTAAATCTCCCCTTCACTCCAACTTCCCTTACCCTCTTATTTTTCTTTTCTCTCCCCCTCATGTTTTTCAGCTCTTTACTTTCTTCTATGTCTCTGCCTTTCCTTCTGCCTCCTTTTCTTTCACCTTTCCTGTCTTCATGGACTTTTAGTAAATGACTTGCTTCTCTGTTTTATGCTGGAAACTAACGTTTTATAGCTTTTCCACTGAAGTTCTGCTCACTGGAAAACTAGCATGTGTGAGGACCTGAGGGGATCTGAGAGCTCAGCTTCAAGTTGCCACTGAGGCATGTAATTTCTTGAATTTTATCATAAGCTTTCTGGCAGGTTTGCATTGAGCTTCATAACATATTCATATTTGTGTTATGAAGAAACATTTCCAGAAATCTTCAATTAGAGTTTACCAGCCTAATTAATTTAACCCATTGCAGAAGATTGCTTACACCAAGGGGCATGGGCTTGAGAACTTTGGTTCTTTTTCCCTAAGTTACATCTTCTAGAATTCCTGATTCTAGTAAAGCAACCTCAGTGTTTTCAGAATAACATGCTGCTCCTCTTTCCATTATCAGCTGTTACTGAGCTGAAAGCTTCTGATTTTGATTAATCAATAATAGGAAGTAAGAATGGCATATTAATTTATGAGAGGGAATGAAAATTCCCCAACTGGCTTACTGAAGAGTAATGGACCTTTCAAAAGGGCTGAGGACAAAGCAATGCTTGGTTTGTGATGCTTGGATTGTGATCCCCGGACACCTACCACCAGCGAATGTGTGGCTGTGTGCATTGATATTTACCTTTGAGTGAACAAGTGCTGTCAGCTTATAGGACTGGTGTGAAGAAGGACATATGCATATGATTGGGGCCAGATTGAAGCCACCAGCTTAGTAAAACAGCAACTGATGCCTCTCATTCTACAGCAATCAGAAAGCTTTTGACACAGTCAAAAGGAATGACACCAACACATTGAAGTGTTGGAGCATGGAGATGAGAGATACCGTTAATAAGCTCCTCCTTGTTGGGTTTCAAGCACACAGTGTCAAAGAAGGTTCTTAATGAAACTTCATTCTACTCTTTCCACGTTGCTAAGCAAGAGTTGTCACCTCAGCTAGAGAGAGAGAGTAGTGGCTATGGTGGCTAGTTGACCTAAGATCAAGTAGCGGGGTCTGTGCGTACACTGGAACCTTAACCCACCTGTCCCTGACATTAGATCTCATGCTGTGCTTCACTCTGCCTGCTGGTGTACTGAGCTGCATGCTAACTGTAAGCAGGTCCTTCTCCTAACCTTAAAAAGAATAGAATAGAATAGAATGTGTCTACACTCACATGCTGCTATAGTGTGCAGCTGTAATATATCCTCAACCATGGCCAGTGCCTGGAAGGTGTGCAACAGGAATGTCATTCTGGGTGAATGTCACCTGTGTCTGCATTGATCAATCTGCTAATGACCAATTTGTTCAGTAGCTTAACATTACCTCTGCCTCCCATCAGACAAAATCAATAGGTAAACATTGTAAAAGTATTGATATTGACACAAAATGTTTGTACAGTTACATAGAGTATTGTATTGATTTGATAGTTAATGTCTATGGATTTGATATTGACATTGATACTTGAGTAGCTTAGACTGGAAGAATAAGTCTTGAGTTCTGTTGCACGCTAGCTTGTGCTTATTGCAGTTGTTAGAAGAGAGTTGCCTATTTTTAACTCACTGTTAATCTAGGTGTTCTTGCTGCTCTTTCAAAAATGTCAGGGTGAGACAGTTACTGAGTTGAAAAGGTTGTAGCTTATAAAAAGTTTGCCTCTTAATCTCAGTTTGTAACCAATAGCAATTTTTATGTTAAAGATTATCTTGTGAAGGAACTTCAATTACTCACCTCCATTCCATTCCCTTGGGATCTCCTTATGAAAAGAGATCCCATGTGAGCTGTGATTAAACTGCCCATTTTTAGCACAATGAATGGTAAAGTAACTACCTGGCACATTGAAGCACAGAAGGATCAATTGAAACTCCAGCACGGGCAGCAAGGCAGAACTGGAGCAGAAGAGGATTGGCTGAGTGTTGGCACACTCACTGCTCCCCCCTACAGACCTGTGCTGGTCTACAAAAAATTTCATCAGAAAATACAGCTATACCCTTGGCCTCCATCAAGTGCTCCCTCAGCAATCTATAATGTGAATTAGTATGAGTAGAAGTAGGGAAAGTGCCCTGGTTTCTGATTGGATTGCTGATTTTGATATGTTCTTGGTTATCTGCTTGCAATACCATCTGTTGCATTCTGTCCTGTGTCCACAACTGCTTTAGTGAATCTTGAGTGTCCCTAATCTGAGTATTAGAATTTAACACATAATATGACATGGAAGAATCTGTTTAATAAACCATGCAAGGTAATTTTACAATCAAAATGCTTGTGGTATAGACATCCATGCATAGACTTTTAGATGTTATTAATGTTGTTCTGTTATTGTTACTGTACTGGTAGAAGTTTATGTGTATATACTCTATGTAAATCACATATTTCAGCAACTGTCAAGATTTGTTATACTTCAAGGTCAATATTGACTAGGTGTCAGCTTTGTGAATATTCATCTCTGTATAAGAAATTGAAAAGGACATTTGGATGGAAATTAGTATCTATTCTTTTTTGAAAACGAGTTTTACCTGGAGAATCAATAAATCCTGTTGGGATTAGGAAAGCATGTGCCAGCATGCCTGCTGAGTTTCAGAGTGATATTCCACGAACATACTTTACATTCAGAATATAATTTTTTTTCCTCCCCGTAGCTCCTCTGCCTTATGAACAGAATGGGAACTTCACATATATCCAACCTGAGATTCCAATAACGTAATCAGCAGGCAGTGATCCTTGAACACAAGGGTAATAGCCATGTGGTGGATTAATGAACGCCTTGGCCTTGAGATTTATTTAAACCAAGACACTGTTACCAGAGATATGCAATGCTCCTTCAAGCACGACAAAAGTCAGTGGAGAATGCAGAACCATTCATGACATTACTAAGTAGCTCTTGTGATTTGGCGGTATGGATTCCTGGTTTTGAGAAAGCGGTACTGTGTGACCTGTGTCATGGAAACATGATGTGTGTGTGCAAATTGTACCTCTGTCCATGATTTGGTAAGAATGTATGCTTCTTTATTCACAAATGTCAGTACCACATATTTTAGCAGACTTTGATAGTTATTTTTCAAATAAGGTGCAATTTCTTCTAAAATTGTGAGTATTCTCATTAAAACATATCCTGTTATAGCTGTCATCACTACTGTATCAGTCTTGGGTACAAACTTTTTGTCTTAGAGAGAGAGGGAAAGAGAGAGGTATACATATAGATACACACTGAGTTTAAAAAAGGTTAAATAAGTCTTATGATACATTAAACAAATGTATGCTAATGGCAGTTGCTCTATGTGATTACATCAGCATATATGATTTTTCCATGCAGATATTTACTTAGCTACATTATTGGTATTATCCTTTGCAAACACAACGAATTACTCTGTCATCTCAGAAAATCTTTCTTCAGCCATGAATGTTCTGATAAAATATCTCAAAAATATCTCTGATCTTCATATGCATTGAACTGTTTCAGACACTTCATTTACACTTGGCTGTCTAAAATCTGATGAACCAGGGCATGTTTTGCACAGTCAGACAGAACCAGGGTTCAGTGTTATCATTGTGCTAGAGAGGAAACCATAGAAACTACGTGTGTGTGTGTGTGTGTGTGTGTGTGTGTGTGTGTGTGCATTTGAACTTCTACAACCAATGCTTTTGATGTGGATTTTATCGCTCTCTCAGTTTTCAGCTCCTCCATCTTCTCTTTGATGAGAATTCAGTTCCTTGTTAAAAAATAAACTCATTCAACTTTATTAACTAAAGAAGGCACAAGACTAAGGCCTGGAAGACTTATCCTGGAAGACTCAGAATTTAATTATTAATAACACAATGTAGAGCTGTATTCTGAAGGCTTGGCAGGAACTCAGCAGGCCTCTATCAAAGTAGCATCCAGCTGGCTCACAGATCCCAGACAGACCTGAGTCCACTCTTGCCATCTCAAAAAAAAAAAAAAGCTGGCTCCCTATCACCGACCAATCCAAAACAGGCCAGGAGTTTATCATGCAGAGATAACCCTCAGTCTCTTAGGATTCAGCACCTTAATCCCTCTGGAAGCTGGGGAATTGGGCTGACAGCTGCCTGCTCTCTGCATTGCAAAATAAATTCCTGCTTTCTTCTGTCACCCTACTTTCAGTAATTGGCATGTGCAAATCAGAGGAGCAGATCCGGTTTTGAGAATTCCATAATAATTCCTCCAAGCAGTTGTGGGGGTGTTCTGTAATTGCAAAATGTGAATTCATTCCTTCCTCATAGATTTGAACACATTTCTGCTACATAAATACTCACACTTTTAGTAGTGGTTCTTTCCTTTGTCTTTGCTTTTAATACGTGCTTGTCATCACAAACTGGGTCCCTGCCCATAAGACTAAATCAAAATAATGGTGACAGGCTTGGGAGTGAAGGAAATAGGAAGTGTGATCAGTTGAGAGATGAGGGGAGAGGACTTGAGGGTCTCTAGGACTGAGGTTCCTCTAAAACAGGGTGCTTGTGTTGTCTAAAGAAACTGCAGTGGATATCAGACACAAGGGGCAAAGGACAGGGCTGCGTGTTGGACCCTGGTCAGGGTCAGGAACACAGCCTTGCACATTCCTTTTTTCACTGTCAGCAGACGAAGTTGGGTAAGGAGCAAGGTGGTATGCACCTTAGGGCATGGGTTAGAGTGTTCCAGCCATAATGAATCAACCAGATGTTCTGCTGCTGTGATGCTAAGCACTCTTCCATCAGCGTAAAGGCCACATGCTCCATGTGAGGAATTTCCCTGCCCAGCCCTGGGATTCCACTAGAATGAGTGTTCAAGACAATTCTGGGCAGCAATGTGTCATCCACTGAGGGAAAAAAAAAGGACACCGTGATTCTCGTGGTTAGAATCTGCCCGGGCTGGCTGTACCACTCGCTCTGCTCCCCGGATTCAGTGAGTTGAGCCCGAGGAATGAGGTTAAGTGTGGTGACTGATAATATTCAGCATTCCTCAAGTGATCATTATTGTTAGAAGATGACTGCTGACCGCCCGCTGGTGGAATACTATCAGCAAGTTGTCCAAAGTTGTAACGGAAACTTTATTGAAAAATCCGCTCCTGGGCCTCCGCGCAGAGTGGAGGGAAGAAGGAGGAAGCGAAAAGGGCAGTTGAGATAGTGTTGGGGAGTTTTATACCCCTCTGTCATTGGTTGGCTGGAATCCTGCCAGGCCAGTGATGAAACAGGCTTCTGTGGCCCCTCCCGTTCCAGACTGAAGCCTGGGCAAAGTGGTGGGTCTGGAGTGGACCCAGTCCCTTCTCCAGAGCCCTGGAGCCATCAGTTATGGGTCTTAAGGCTCATTAAAGAGTTTACTGTGTCATCTGAATATGTTAGCCGAGAGTCAATTTGTCATCTGTGTGTTGTTTCTCTCCATGCGACTTTTATTCCTCCCCCCCTTTTTAAAGAGTTAGTATTAGTATTAATATTTATTAGTATTTCAAAAGCAAAGTTAAGAGAGCAGAGACAGGGAAAGAAAACAAGAAGAGAGAGAGAGAAAGAGAGAGCGAGAGAGAAAGAGAGGGAGAGGGAGAAAGTACAGAAGGAAAGAAGGACAAAGAATCTTCCCCAAATGGCTGTATTGATGAGCTAGACCAAGTTGAAGCCAGCAGCCAGGAGCTTCATCCAGATCTCCCAGGTGGATGCAGAGACACAACTTTTTGGGCCATCTTCAACTTTTTTCCCAGATCACTAGTAGAGAATTAGATTGGAAGTGATACAGCAGGGACTCAAATTGGCATCTACATGGGTTGTTGGCAAAGCAGGCAGAGACTTAACATAATATAGTATGCTACCTGCCCCATCTATGGGACTTGTAAGGGCTGACAGATAAAGAAAATCACAGGGTTTATAAGTCTGTATATATCTCATTTGTAAATGTATTTTATGTCCAGCCATCCTTTAATTTTTCCTTCAATCTGATTCAGTTAGATAAACATTTTTGCTGACAGCAGAAGTGTGCATGTAGCAAGCTGACAATATATAGCTGATTCCATGAGTGCTGGCTTCTCCAAGAATCTACAAACTTCCAGATGTCCTCCCAAGCGTACAGCAGAAACTGAACAGTTTTCTTAAAGAATCTCACCACCACAAGCATTGAAGTACATTTACTTTTGGGAGCCCTTTCTGAGATTTTGAGTTACATCAATTATATATTTTTTTCCCCCTTAATGGCAGGACTTCTCTGAGCTTTTTGGATACACAAACAAGCAAGGAAGACTCTCTGAAGCGAGGTACAGGAGTAGATTTCCCTTTTTCCTTAGCCACATATCTCATTAGCCTGAGTTACTGCTCTGAGGATGTCCCTTGGATAAACATGCATTGACGGTTATTTATTTACTTATTTATTGTTATTCTGTTCCTGTCCCAATGGCCTCCTAAGGAACTGACAATACGCATATGAGCAGAAAATCAAAACACAAAATCCCACACAAAGGAAAGTGAATACTCAACAACCAGGCATACATGAGAGGTTTCAGTATCTCTTTTTAAAAGGGGAGGAGGTGACAGTCAGCTGTGAATCTCTGTCTGGGTCAGGTGGCAATCCTCCACTCTCTTTTCACTTTGAAAAGATCCTTTCTAGGCAGAAGGCAGAGTTCAGGTGGAAACTCACCTGCATGCATTCTTTGATTACTAAATGGGTAGATAACAGTTTCTTTTACAGAGTGAAAGGTTTTCAGAAGAAGGCACATGTCTGTTTGGGGGAGGGTTACTTTGTTGTCATGTTCTGTCTTTATGTTCCATTTACACTGCTTGATGGTGAACACTTCCTGTCGTCAAATCAACCTCGTCTGGCTCAGTCTTTAGAGAATGTCAAAGACTCAAGTAGACACAGTACTTGAAACTAAAACACCATTTAAAGCATAGCAGTTTAGAGGTCGAATGTAAACCGTGGCTCTATCATGCACTTGCCTGGTGATCCTCTGTAGTTGACTTTCTTACAAATACATCAATGATAGCAGCTCCTCTAATAAAGGAGCATATTAAAGGGGTTGACTGTCACTTTAAACCCGACTTTGTCTATTGAGCTGCTGTGCAACTGGCTGGCTTTGAAAGAACAAGTGTTTATTTCTAAGAGTTGTGCAGCCTGGGGAGACCGAGATCAAAGCACAAACTGATTGAGGCTCCAGTACAGCCTCATGCTTCAGTTCATGGTCAGAATTCCCTCACTGTACTCTCACATGATGGAAGGGGCATTGGAGCTCTCTGCTGTCTCTTTGCAAAGTTCATGAACATCATTCATGAGAGTGCCACCCTCTGGATCCAATCACTTCTCAGACGCCCTCCTCCTGTCATCATCACGTGGGGATTAGTATTTCAATATGACCGTCCGGAGAGGAGCAGCACTAACATTCACGTAATGGTGGCATTGTGACAGAAAGTCATAGTCGTGTTGCTGTGGAACCCCCTGATGTGAGTCCGCTCTCCTGACACACAGTAAACCAATCACTGATATCAACATAGTGGAAGAAAGTGGGTGTTTATTGCAAATCACAGAATAACTGTCTGGGCAACTATTGCTTAATGCCTGGGATACTTAAGGAATTAGTGATGAAAATCATATTATGGATAAAAACCAGGGCTGAACGGTGTGAGTTCAGCTTGTGTCAGTAATGGTGTGCTTTTTAGAGATTTTATGATGGGCAGATGGGCTTCAATTTTCAAGCCCAGACATGGAATTCTCGTACACAAACCTGTCATGAGAATATTTTCTGACAAGGTTTTATTTATTAGAGAACCAAATGACTTCTTGAGTCCAATGAGCAGGATCTTGGTAGTAGGCCAACTGTACTACACACATTCTCAATTCAGTGAGTTCCTTTTGGTAAAGGACAGGCAAGGGAACCATGCATTCATGGATACAAAGAAGAAGTTGGGTCCTGTTTTTTACATTACAGGGATTCTGTCTCAGTACATCAACACTCAGCACTTAACATTTACCGGGCACTTAGTCAGTGTGAGATATTCTTTATATCACTGCTTATTGCTAATAGAGAAATCAATATATATATAGATTTATATACATATTTATATATATACTTATATATATATAATATATATATATATATTTTCCTGAGATACTGAAGAGGAAGCCAGCAAAGTAGGGCTTTGAAGAAGTAACATATTTCTGTACTTCCTGAAATTGTCCTGATATCAAATCCTCAGTTCCCCATGCACTCCTTCACTTGTTCTCTGCCTGTGCCCACTGCTCTTTCCCTGATGGAATCTTTGTGCCCACTCTTAGGAAAGGTGAGCAGCTTGAGCATCTGGAAACGTTCCAGGGAATAGCTCTCTGCAGTTGGATGGAGACTACTGCCCCCCAGACTTGTCATTTCTCTGCAATATCAACCTCACAACCTGCCTGCTGCCTTGGTGACACTCAGCACACCCTGCCTGGGGCAAGCGCTGAAACATAATTTATAGGAGGCGCCAGCACAGAGCCACACACTGTCTCCAGAGGGAGAGTTACAGATGAAACGGGCACCAGCTCAAGGTCTGCAGTGATTAATTCTGGGCGTGTGGAAAATTCTAGTGGACTGCAGCCAGTCAAATGTTCATGGTTAAAAACTAAAAGAGAGGTGCACTGAACTGTCCAGCTGATTAACATTACTGATAGCTGTGGATAGGATAAGGGATGGGGGGTGACAAAATTCGCCCTGATGATGTCATAACCCAAGGAATCATCTGCGACAGTGGCAAGCTTTATGTTACAACCTGATTATGCTAATACTCATTAAACCTTAAAATGTCAGAAATTAGCCTTCCTGTCACTTCTCTCAAGACAAACACACAATCACAGCTCTCAGACATCTAAGCTAAATTTCAGGAGGTGGTTTAAGCTCTATCTCTGTCTACACAGCAATCTGATGTTTAGACTCTGCACTCAGCAGATAAGCCATAATCAGCCCGTAAGAGGACTTCAGGAGTGCGTTGCACAAAGCTTCCCTCCAAGGGAGTCTGTCAGTGGAGGTCACTGGAGTCAGGAGGCACCAGTGTTAAATTAATGCTTTCTGTGATGCCAGGCTAACAGCCATGAACACATAGAGTATCATATGAAAGGGCAGTGGTGTAATACATTGGGATAGAGCTGACTCTTTAGCACCAGCCTCCCATGTGGGTGTGCTGTTTTGAGTTCTGATTGCCTCACTTCCAGTCAAGCTCACTATAATGTGCCTGAGAAGGCAGTGGAAGATAGTTCAAGTATGTTGGTTTGTGCCACCCACCTGGGAGACTGGACCGAGTAGGAACTCCTTTGGGAACTGAACCAGCAGCTGGATTATTCTCTCTCTGCATCACTTCTCCTCTGTGAATCAAGTTGTTTTCCAAATAACTTTCAAAATAAGCAAGCATATGATATAGACGTTGATCTCAATGAACTTTCTAATGCTTGTGGAAGCAGCTGTTATTTTAACACTAAATTATACTTATGTGCTTTGTAACTGAGAAGCAGGAGGCCTTGGCAAGAGTTAGAGTGAGACAGGCAAGTTGCCTATACAGAATTATATATATACTTTATATATGCATACAATAGAACTTTATACATAATGTTTATATATAAAATAACAACATATAAAATTTATATACAAATATATGAAAATATGCAATAATAAATATAAAGTTTATATATAATATACAATGCTTATGTATAAATAAAATAAATAATATAAATTAAAAGCTTACATATATATATATAAACTTTATATATAGACTATATATATACTCAGAATTCTGATAAACAGAAAATGTATGATCCATTTAACCTGACAGGTATCACAGACGTTCAAAATTTCTGGGACTTGTTTTCTTTCTACAGCCCTTCCATTGTAGGTTCTAGGTGTCTCCTTACATTTTTGCCCCTGTCCTGCCCTCAATTCATGGCAAAGAATCTTTCTTTAAGTCTACACTTGTCTGCAAATCATATGTGGAGTTTCTACTGAGTTTCTACACTTGACTGGAGGACAGTGTCTTTCCAGGGGAGTGTTAGAATAAATTTAACTAGTACCTATGGAGTGGCTCAGTTGTCTAACCCTCTACCTGTAAGAGTTGGCATACCATAAATACACCAGTTTGTGTCCCAGAAGCTCCTCTTCTGAAACAGTTCCTGGCTTATGGCCTACGAAGGATGGAACCAATTCCTAGGCCCCTACAATCATTTGGAGACTAGGAAGAATCTCTGGGATCCTAAATTTGCATAAGCTTATCTCTGGCCATTTAGGCTCTTTCTTTCTTTCTTTCTTTCTTTCTTTCTTTCTTTCTTTCTTTCTTTCTTTCTTTCTTTCTTTCTTTCTTTCTTTCTTTCTTTCTTTCTCTTTCTCTCTCTCAAATCTGTCTTTCAAATAATAACTAAATACATATTTTACAAAGTGAGTTTACCTAGGCAGATCTTTAACATGGTCTTGTACATTTTTCCATTCACACTGCTGGAAGACCCTTGGCCTGGACTCTAAACTAGAGCAAGAATCCTTAATCCATGAAGGCCAATAGCAAGTTCCGTCTGAGGTTCTCTGGCAGAACCTGTGCCTAGGGATGTGCTGGTTTCTGCTTAGCCAGCTGGCTGAACTGGATATCAAGGAGGTCAAGTGCTGCTACCTGGAACTCCTGGGAATGCCCTGGGGTACAGAACCTTATTAGGCTTTGTACGTGACATGCCCCAGATTCTGGGCAATCTTGGCATCAGTTTTGCTGGTGTCTTGAGAACTTAGATGGACGGTGTTCCCAGCATCACCTTGATGCCATCTCATCTTTCAAAATGTGTTTATGTAGCACTCCATCCTCTTTTTAAAAATAATTCCAATCTTTGTAACCTTGAGAACATACAATGTCAAATTATTTTCATATCCATCATAAAAGTGAGGGGTGCCAAAGAAGACAGAGAAAAGCTGAGAGATTGATCTTGGGCTAACAGCCATCAAAGTAAAGCCAAAGTTACAGAGCTCCAGGGGACAGTGACGTATCCAAGAAATTAGAGCCATGAACTAGATCAGTGATGAATAAACTTTGTGAAAGTCACATTGTAATAATTCCAGGACTTGTGATCTGTAGTCCGCCCCGATGTGTGGCTGAGAACACTACTGCTGGTGTTTCCGTGAACAGCAGCTTCTTGTGTTGCTAACAGGTGACATCACAGTTAGTCTTAAGATGGCTCCAGCCATGACCTAGATCAGGAAGCTCCTGCCGCCTCATCCACTTCTGTATCTGCACCTTGACTTTCCAGGCCTGCTCCTCCTTGATTTTACTCCTTCAATGCCAATAGAAGCAGATGCCAACCATCCCTTGTCCTAACAGGTATCTAATTGTGCTAATGATAGTTTTTATTTCATTTTTCAACATATGGATAGTGTGAAGCTTTTTTTCAGAGATGATTCTCATGTTAAGAGGTGTTCATATTCTGGGAGTATGGGCATTAATCATTCTTTGCATGTTTGTTGAGAACATTTGGGATACTAGATATAACGTAGTACACGGATTTTCTGTTCTCTGTATACAGTGCCACTCATTGTGGTATTTTCCATGTTGTACATCTAATTCTGCACTTGATCCAAGTAGTAGAACAGTGGAGATTTGACTTCCCATACTGATGCAATGACGTGCTTCTCTTCCCTTTGTGCAGTGGTTTGCATCCCTTCCGCAGGAATTAGCTGGTCTTGCAATCTTCTGGCAGCCTCTTCTTTTATTCCCAGGAATTTCTGCAGTACAAGTCATTGCCAACACCTAGCAAAAAGATCCGGGATATTAAGCTTTCCAAAATGAAACAGAAGCAGCTCCTGGAGGTGGCCTAAGTTTCTGAGGTCTCCATTGCTTAGATCATGATGTGTGATTCATAATTGTGATTGTGTTTGACAAACCTGGATTGAAACTCTGTCCACTACATTCTTTCTCTGAGGTTCTGGCAAGTTACTTGACCTTTCTAACTTCCCATGTCTTTTTTATTTTTTTTTTTTTTTTGTGAAATAGATGAGCAATCCAGAGTGAGTGGATGCTGATTCACAAGCCTAAATGTTAGTGTCCACCTCGAAGTACATGGGTTTAACACCTGATTCAGGCCTGTGGCTCTAGCCTCTCATCAAAAAACAAAAACAAAACAAAACAACATTCACACAAAGGAATAAAGTAGTGCCTGCTAAAGCAATTGAGATTCAGCCACTCACAAGACCTGCGTTGAACTCCTGGTTTTGGCACGATCCTGGCTTTGACCATTGTAGGCATCTGGGTGTAAATCAATGGAATGGAATATCCTGTGTGTGTGTGTGTGTCCTTTTTAATCTCATAAATAAACAAAAAGTAGGCTGGGACCTGCACACTAGCTCAACTGACCTTCCACCTTGTAGCACCAGTATCCCATATGAATACTGTTTCTGAATACACTCGTTTCACAATCTCCACTCTTCCTAAGAAAACTGTTCATCCTATTAAATCCAAGTTGCTCACTATGAAATCCAGGCCCAACATGACAGCTCGATTGGCTAATCTCCCCCTTGCAAGTTCCAGGATTTCATATGGGCTCTTGTTCATGTCCTGGCTGCTCTACTTCCCATCCAACTCTCTGCTTATAGCCTGGAAAAGCAGTAAAGCTTGGCCCAAAACCTTGGGACCCCTCATCTGTGCGAGATTCCTGACAGAAGCTCCTGGCTCCAGATCTGGTTGTCACAGCCATTTGAGTAGTCAATAGGCAGAGAGATCTTTCCGTATCTTCTCTTTGTAAATGTGCCTTTAAATAAAAATTAAGAAAAAAAGAATGGGACTTCTAGTTGTGAATAGTAAATACCTGTGGAAATTCTAATGGAACTCCATAATGTGATCAGTTTACAGTAAACAGCCATATCATGATTTGCCATGTATGAATGCAAATACAGCTGATACTGTTCATGTAAAGGACACCAAAAGCGTAAGTGATATTTCCAAACCTGGACAAATGTTTAGTTTGAACCGTTTTTTTTTTTTTTCAGGGCGTCTTTCTCCACTCTTGGCTATAGGATAAAGGGAATGTGAAATTTGCATAATAATAATAGTATTGCTTTTGCAGGCCAACTTGATGGCAGTAAAATGAAGATGCTTATTTCAACTCAGCATTATCTTGTGTGACTCGTCTTACTAATATCACAGCTTTGGTGTTCAAAAACAAGCTTAAAAATCTGCAGATGTTACTGAATCACGGGGAACAAAAATAATGAGGCAGAACGCATTCTGATAGAGAAATTTGCTCATTTGAACAACTCAGGGTAATGGAGAGCTAATGGATGGCAAATACAGGTTGGTGTAGACAAATGTTGAATAATGAGTTTTGAAATTCAGACTAAATGAAAGGGATGCTTAATGAATTGGAAGTGCTTCAGTGCAATATATTAAAGAAAGTTGCTGAATTATTAGAGGGTTATTATTATTTGCCTCAATGTGCAAACTCAATTTTTCTCTTCTTTGCAGAGGAGGGAAGAAGTGGGTACTAGAAGCATGAATGTTCTCTAGCTGTCAACATTTCAGAGAACAGGAAAAGCAGGGGCATGCCGACCATGCATTCAATTCAAAGTTATGTGGTTCGGGATAATTCTACTTATCTCTCTGAGTTTTGTTTCTTTCACTTGAAAATCGGAATAATAATATTTGCTAGGGGCTGAAAATTGTGTTGCTGCCTTAATACTGCATAAAGGTGCATGTGCTGAAGGGATATACCCCACATCAAAGATGTCAAGGTTTGTTTTTATTACAATAATGTTCTTGATTAACAGCCAATTTTCAGGATGATTTTTGTTATTTGTTGGTTTTCAGTTTTATGCACTGTTTCATGAAAAGCATATTTTTGTTGTTGTTTTCACTGCTGTTTTGTTTTCTGTTGGTTTCAGTTTTGAAACAGAGTAACATACAGACAGGGTTAGGGAGAGACAAAAATGGGACCTTTAATTCTCTAGTTCATTCCCTAAATGCCTGCAACAACCTGGACCAGCCCAGGCCGAAGTTAGGAGCTGGGAATGTTGTCTGGCTCTCCCATGTGGACGATAGGGATCCAAGTTCTTGTATCATATTTTGCTGTCTTCCCAGGCACATTAGCAAGGTGCTGAATCAGAAGCAGAGCATCTGGCACTCCTTTTTAGGATGCTAATGTTGTGAACAGTACCTTAGCCCAATATGCCACTGCACTCATCCTAGTCAGTATGTTGGAAAGTACTTCTGGTATACCTAGCAGCAACATAGTTTGCGGCGGGTGTGGGGGATGGCGGGGGTTAAAGGGTATGCATGTTTTTTTTTTCTTAAACAGCCAAAGGTAATATAGGAAATTTATGGGGAGAGTGAAAATTGTTTCAGTTACCTGCAGCGCTAGAAGATGCCCAGTGTGGTGATAATTTTTGAGATAACATGGGTACCAGTTCCAATAGCAACCTCCTCATGGTGGACATTGCCCACAGGATAAGGGAAAGAACCCTTTCCAGAAGTGGCTGTGAATCTACAGAAGAGTAAATGCTAAATGGACCCATTGGAAGCCGCAAACAGAATCAGACCCCTGCCCCCCACAGGATTCTACTTTTTAAATGCTACACTGCAAGTGTCCACGTTCTGATCTGCCTCCTCCCCCGGGAATGACCTATCTGGAAGGCAGGGAGTAAATCACATACTTCAATTAGGCAGCAATGTGCCTGAAACATGTTGGACACTCAGCACATTTCTGGGAGAACTTGCTCTCCTAAAAGGCAGTACCCTACTTTTAGGAGCAGTTTTCTCAGATGGTCATTTATTTTTGAAGTTTTGCAAGCATTATATTTTTAATTTTTCTTTACTGTCAACCAACATTTATTAAATATACTCTGAATCAACTATCGTAGTAAACTTCTGTTCTTCCTTTATTCTTTCGAAGAAACTGATAAGAAAAAGATGAAGCCCATCTTTCAAAGGAATACATCAAGCCCTAGATAGCAAAATGACAATTGGTTCAGTATTGTCTCCTGATCAGTAGCATCAGCAGTTTTAAAGTAGGTCCGTCTGCTTCCCCAGCGTGTCTCAAGCTCCACTCCTTGGCCTCACCAGCCATGTTGCCCTAGGCAGTCTGCACTCCTGCACTCAAAGTCATGCTCACATTTCCCATTTTGTTTGACACATACATATGGGTACCTACTGAAGGGATTACAGGGAGATCCCTTTGGCTTAGAGATGTTTCTGTGGAAATAGTTTAATTTCATCATTCCCTTGCATACATTCCCAACAGCTCCTTCTTACTGGTTTAATTAATATCATGGCTTGCAACTTTGGAGTCTTTGCTTTGGAAATGTGAACATTTTCCTCTCATATTTCCTGACACAAGCAGTCTTATTTGGTACACATTTGTTTATTTCACCGTTCAACCTAAGCACACTTTTGGATGGAAAACATATGTATTTATATTTATTGAGTCTGTAGACTATTCAAGAGATTATTCTAATAATAGGACCTGTATTGAATCATTTAATCCTCAAAATAGTTCTGAAAAATATACTACTATTATAACCACCTTACAGATGACATGATTTATGGAACTGTACCAGGGATAGTTTAGAACTAGGGAGAAGGATTGGCAAGAGGCCAGTTGAAGGACCAGTTGGGAGCCCAAGGAGAGCTGACTTGGTTCCTCTGGGAATCATCAGAAAGGCATAAAGTATGTGGAGTTGTGCTGGAGCGGTGTTACACACATCAAGCCTGTACTACAGTGCAGCTGGAAGCCACTAGCCGAAGATACTATAGCAATTGTTTATCAACAACAAGATCAATAATAACATCTCCCACTTACTGACAAATGCCTCTAACTGTCAAATCCCTTCTTGTTACCTATAGAGCTCCAGGTCCTGGTTCTAACATTCAACAATCTCCAAAGGTGTAATATCTATTTATCTCTTTGGACTCATCACCTACCTCATTTGGGAAGCTAGGGCTACCTTCCTATGCTTTGATGAGCTTTCTTTCAATTGCATTACCCTTCACTCTCTCCATGCTTGTACATGCTTTTTGGTCTGGATGCCACTCTTTCTGAGTCCAGGAGGAATTTTTTTCTGTGCATAGCTGAAGCGAGACGGCACTGTATATTAGTAAAATAAATAGATGAAAATTACTCTGGGCATTATTGGGGCATACTCCCATTGAGCTGCGGGCCATCTGAAGTGAAGGGTCTACTTGAGTTCTGCAAATCATTCCAGCCAAGTATTAGAAATGGAGGCTGGGGCAGACTGTGGGAACTGCCAGATCTGTTGCTCAGTGTTCGGGATTCCTGGTGATGAAGTAAGACTGGAGATCGCATTTGGAGGACATCACAGGACAGAATTCCAAACTGAAGGGCTTTGTGCTAACTTTCAGGAGATGTTGTCAGAATGTAGCTGACTTGTAGGACATCCAACTGTTGTCTGAAAAGCTGCAGAATTGGTTATTACAAAAGAAATTTCCAGACAGTAGCTTCCCAGAAGCCTTGTGAGCTCATCCCTGGATGTCAGGCTTCACGAAGTGTTAGGTGGTGGCTAAGCTGCAGCTTGCTGAAGCCCTTGGAGAAGTGGAGTACAAGATATGAGGTCAGGGAGAAGGCAGCTGGTGCCTGTGAGCAGCTTCTGGGGTGGGCTAGGCCTGATGCCAGCAGCTAGCTGGGCCAGCAGCGGGGAAGGCAATGAAAAGAGCACAGTGGACTCTACATTTCTTGCATCTGTCAATCTGTTGTCCTGACCAAGGAGTTCTGGACGAACCCATGTCACTTTTCAACTGTCCCCAAGTAACCCTCTGACCTCCTGCACCATAAAAAACATGGAAATCTGGTGAAATCTATGTTCTAAATAAATCTGACTATAAATCTGATCATTGCTCATCATCCACATTTACTAGGTCATTTGTTGTAGATATGCCTCTCATGCATAACGTAGAGTTAGGGATTGTTTTTTGTCTAACCTTGAATTATTCGTCCCCCCCCCCATAATAGTTAATTCTAGCTATTTTGATGTGATGTGTGGCAATAATGTCTATTATTACATAATGTTCTGCTATTTTCTTGTGCCTTTAAAATAAATCTGCATGTAGTCTATATTTTCTTGCTTTATTTTAATAATGAATGTCTCTACACATGGGTATTGGTAAGTTTTATTCATTTCAAATTGGAAGGCTAATATTTTAATACTTTTTTCCCTTTAGAGCTATAATTCTCGGTAGTGTGTTTAATTCTCTCACTCCTTAGACATTGTATATTGATTGGTGGCTACGATGATGACATTAGCGTTACTCCTTTGCTTTTGACAGATTCGTATGTGTTATGCTGTCATTTTCAGCATTTTATTTGTAACAATAAATATACTTGTTCCTCTGTTACTTCATTTGTTTGCATTGAATGACAGACGATGGTAAGTTTGGGTGCTAGTGAGATACCTCCTTGTAGCTTCCATCCCCCTGCCCTCTGACTATTCCCTTCCATTTCATGCCAACATTTTTATAGTTTACATTTGTGATACTTTTGTTTCTTATCTCTGTGTTACTTCTTGGAAAGAAAGACCAAATGTCTGCTTTTCTCAGTCTTGTGTGCATGAAAAATTATGCAGCACATTGCAACACATTTCAAGTAAATGATTCCCAGATTCAGTTCATTTGACAATATTAAAGTCGTTTACTTGCCACAAAACTTGGTGCTTTGTTACAGGAGATTTGTGCAATCTCTACACAGGGAATCACTTACTCAGTTCAGAAATAACAATTTCCCTAATGCATTTTAGAAACTGTTTTCCACTCTAATCAAAATTATAAAACTTGTGCATACTTCTTACTGGCATTCTCATTTAGCTTTCATTCAAGTTTGTGCTATGTTCCCACAATTCTGAAAAAAGTCAGAGGATGACCATAACATCATCGAATTGAAGACACCACGGAACAACGGAGAGAAGTATTGGCAGCAAGCATAGGGTCTCAGCCATCAAGATGGGGTCTTCGTGGTGGTTCTCCTGGTTTTTGAACCAAGAGCTCAGAGGTTTGTCTTGTATGAGGTTTCTGAAGTTCTGTAGTTGGTCCTTGAAGTAATTTAAGAACTAGCTGGTCATTCTTAATGAGGACTCTTACCACTTTAGTCAGCTGTGAATCACTGCCTGAGATTATAAACACTTGTTTCAAAATCCAACAGGTACCATGAGTTATCCTTAGTCAGCAGAACACAGTGTTTCACACAGGACTTGCCATGGTAGGACCACTCGTTTCCAGGGTTCCTCACTAGGTTTGTTTCCAGAGCTACTAGCTACTGGACAGCATCTATAAACCAATCTGTCACAGCTTTCCATGAAGTCATTTGTAGCGGTGGACTGTCTACCTCCTTGGCACTAAGTGTAAATGATCCTGTTTAGTTATGGTGAGGTGGATACAAAGAAAAAGCTCAACAAAGAAATTCCACTTTCAAGTCTGTCTGTGGACTTCAATTTTGATGAATTAACATGGACATGCTCAACATTAGGTTGGGCCCTGAGAGGAAGTGGCAGGGATGTGTGTTAAAAAAAATCACAAAATTTGTCTTTCCAGATCTTAGAATCAAGTTGGCAGCAACATACATAGCCACACTATAGAAAAATAGACAAAAAAATTATAGTGTACATTATACTGAGAAATGAACAAGGCAATAGGAAGAAGACTTACAGTGTTGAATAAGGAAGACCTGTAAGAAATAGCTGCCTGGGAGACACATGGCAAAATCCTTTCACACGTTCTTGTTCTTCCTTCCATCCTCCATGGAGAGGACAGACAGTTCAGCTGAAGCTCAGATGGCTGAGGGTGTTCCCTTGAGTTGCAGAATCTTTTGGAAATCAAAGGCAGGGCAATGTGACCCAAACACGTTCTACTGCAAGAATGCACCTCCCGAGAATAACTGTCTTTTTATTCAACACATTTGCCATCCAGAGAACCTTCACGTCTTGTACCTCATTTGAACTTCACAAAGGCTCTTTGTGATAGAGCTCACCATCAGAGGAGGCTGAGGACGTGAGTCGGGGAAGGCCAGGTTCATTAAGGATTCATCAAGGTGACTCCTCTGATCTCCCGTGATCGCCACTGGTCTGCTAAATAAGTGGAAATAGAAATGAGTGTATAATCAAGTATGTGCTTTGTTCGTGGTGGTGCTGTATGAATGACTTATGAAGCACGGATAGGTCTGGATGGAACATTTAACTAGACCCTTGATCAGATGCCTGTTTTTATGTGCTTTGCAGATGATCAAAAAATGAAATGAATTTTGGCAAATCCATACACAGAAAGAAAAGGAAAAAAAGGTGGAAATTCTGACTTTAGAGTGAATTTGGATTGAGACTGTTTTAAGCCTGTTATGAAAGTGGGCTAAATTGTAGCTACCTATCTCAGAGTGACTTACTGCGTAGTACCTAATGTAGATAGCTAGAGTCTCCTTGTGGTTGTGATGTGATTGGTGGATTTTTCATACATTCCCAGCCTATCCTGACAGGTGCTGACCTTGTTCATGCGTTTAACATCACAGTGATGCAGACGAGCCTATTGCCGTGTTCATTTGAAAATTCAAGGTTCAAATACACATTGTTCTCTCCTGGAATCCCAAATCATTGCACTGTCACTGCTGGCTTTGTGATCTATGTGAGTTATTGAATCCAGCCCTCATTGAAGCAAAAGCAGTGAGGGTTAGGTTCAGGGACAGGGTTAGAGTTAGCAGTTCCAAGAAGAAATCCCATTCACAACTTGAAGGACTAGCACATGATGCAACAAGTTTGGCACCAAGTTGTCTTCCTCCTGGCGCTTCTAAAATTTCTATTATAGAGTGGCTGCTGTTTCACTTTCCAGGAACAGCTTTTGCTTCAGACACAATGCTTCCAGGCCCCAACTCTGAGTCACGAGTGTATTAGAGGTTTGGCATCCCTCTGCATTTCAGAGCACACATTCCTGTGGTGCAGTTACTGTCCCACACACACACAGCATCCCATGCGATGTTCTTGTCTTAACTTTTTCTTAGCTAAGCTGGGAAGTGTCCCTTCTGTGGGGCTGTGCTGGAATCTCACATCAGTCTAAGTTCAGTCACAGTCTTATGTGCGCTCTGCAGCAGATTTTAAGCTCTTTCAAGGTGCACAAAGAGAATTCTGCCCTATACAGTGTCAGACATAAGCCTGTGAGGCCACGTTTTCAAGCTGAAGGATTAAAGCAACATGCTGCACTGGCTGACTTCCTAACTGCATTGGACTACCTTCTGGACTGTTCTCTCTGACTGTTCTCTCTGGCTGACTTGATCTCCCAGTCAGACGTGGCTTCCCCACTTCAGTTCCTAATCCTTGCCCTAGATTCTCCTTGGCTTCCTCTGTGGATGTTTGGAACACTGTTTGAAGCATCACCCATAGCTGGCCCCTACTTTAAAAGTTCTGTGATTTCATCTAGGTTGTGTTCTGACCGCACATTGTGTTAGGAGGGCTCAGTAGCAGAGCCAGTTGGTGACTCTCCTTAGAGACAAGGGTACTTTGCTGGAATTCTGCATCTGCTAAAGCTTACTAACACAGTTAAGTAGTCTCCCCAGTGTGAATCAACAGAGTTCATTTACTGGAAGGATTTCTTTGTTCTTTTTAAATTTTGATTATGTTTTGTACAAGTTAAAATAAATCCACAAAGTGAGAATGTCCAACTTAATTGTTGATTATAAAGTGATTACCTGGTTAGGGATGCTGCATATTGAAAAAGCTCCTCAGACACCTGTGTCCCAGTCAACAAAACCTCTTTTCTGAAATGAGCAACACTGCCCTTCTGTTTTCAAGGACCACTTGCATATTGCTCTTTATAGCTTTACCTCTGCAGCGTTGATAAAACAGCAAACCTTTTAAAATCACAAATGCATGGAATTACTTTTGACAGGCTTAAGTTTCTCTTTATGATCTTTGTTTGAGATTCTATCATTTACATGAAGTGGATGAATTCCACCTATGTCGCAATACAGATTTAGGAGCTCAGAGATACTTTCCACTCCATCGTCCTGCTTGCCTGCATTCCTCAGCCTACCTCCTACTTCCTTATTTCCTCTTGTTTGTTTCTTTATTTTCTAGATGTTACAATAACATACATGCATTTCACTTCAAAATCACTGTTTAACACTTCAATATGTAAAGGGTTTTGTATGTATTAATGCATTGCAAATAGAACATAATAACAAAGAACAAAATAAAGAACCCTACTATACCTTGGGAGGAGTATAAACAAAAGCTCTATACAATGCTTAAATTTCAGACTGTCAATCTTGTCTGTAGAGATTACAGCTTTTGTATTCTGTGTATCAGTTATTGCATACTAGGCAAAACATGTATCTGTCTTTCCTGGACTGGCTTATTTCACTGAGCAGAATAGTTTCCAGTTGCATCTATTTAGTTGCAGAAGACAAGACTTTTTATGGCTGAATAGTACTCATGTGTGTGTGTGTGTGTGAGTCTGTGTGTGTGTGTGTCACACTATCTTTACCCAGACTTATGCTAAAAAGAGCTGATGTATTGCTGTGAGAAACATTAATGTGAAAGACTTTGGCAAACAGTTCCACAGACACTGTGGAAAATAGTTTTCTGGTCCTGATAATATTTAAAACATGCATACATATTCTGACACTCAGAAACTCAACTCCTATATACAGATACCTCTGATATGCATGCACATGACACAACATTAACCAGAGCAGCTGAGAGGACAAAAGTGTTAGCTTTAGAAGAAGGAGGGAGGGAGAGAGGGGGAGAGAGAGAGAGAGAGAGAGATGGGTTGCTTCCTGGTGGGAGATGGCCCTGGACCTCTTGCACATGGCAAACTTACCATATGAGAAAAACGGCTACAGGGATACAAAGCACTGAGCTTTTACACATTTTAGACATTGGGGAATGGGAGAAGGTGACAACTGCTCAGTTTGCACATGCAAGTGACCTGCAGCATGGTATTCATCATGGTAGGCGCTGCTTTTCTGAGCAGAATCAAGGTCAGGGAGATTTGACATTCTATGCGTTCCAGGTTGGGAGTGTAGGTTGACTTTGGAAGGGTGGTGGGGTCGCTTCTGCTTTGCCCAACCAACCTAACGTTATGTAAATTTCCTCCAGTGGTCAATATTTGCTAGTTACATTTTCCCACATGATCGTCTTCCACGTCTCTGGCATATGAGAAACTTTAATCAATTAAATTGCCTCTTATGTGCTGTTTTACTAGAATATAAACTATTAGATTTTTATGTTCAGTTTTAGGATTTCAGGGTGCAAAGTGAGGAAATGACTAGTTAAAAGGAAGACTTGATTTTAGGGGGACACAGTTAAGGTGGGAGCAGTTAAGAGTGGAAGTTGAGCCTGCCGGAACAGATGATATTTACTTGGGTAGGGCAACTTTCTAAGCTGCTTCTTGGGCAAGGAGCCAAGCACCCCTGCAGTCCTGAGCAGGTGGGTGGAGGGTGTGCACAAAGGCCCCCTGGTGATGTTCACAGTGCATTGCCTTAGAAGTTTGGTGTGCCCCCTGCTGCAGGGCTTTCCTGAACAATCCACATACCACCAGCCCTTTACCATCTGCACCAGATTCTTCAGGCCAAACTGAAGTCCAAACTTATTGTTCCAGCCTGAACCGCATAGAAGCAGCAGCAGAAGTATTCTGTTAGTAACCGGCATAGGGTGCAACCCGTACAATGTGCACAACACATTTGTCTTGAGAGAACTGATTTTCTCTGTTTTCACAAAAGGGACTTAACTCTAAAATTTTCAGGATATTTTGGGATAAGAAGAAGGAAAATATTCCCAAAGAATCTGTAACGAAATCCAACAATTTGATAAATTTATCAGTGTGCATTTAAATGGTTCAAATGTGCTTAAATAGTAATCAGCTACCACAGAGGACTTACTCAGAAGAAGAAAACTCCCTCTCGTAAGTTTGCCCCTTCACAGCATTTGCAGCATCCTTCTTCTTTTCTGTTGGGCACTCAGACACAGACCTGAATAAATCCCCAGCCCAGGCTGATTAAAGTGAGGGCTCTGGTGAGTGTAGCAAGCTCTCCAGGAAGTACACGCATGGTCTCCTTCGTTTTACGCCATCATTCTAAAGGGAGACCACAGTTATACGTTCCAATCAGTTCTTTTCCAAGTCCTTTGAGATAATACAAACTTTGAAGCTCCTGCTCAGGCAACAAGTAATTTAGATTCTGAGTTTAGATCCAGTGGCGTCCGTGAGGACTTGTTCTAGGATATCCCTCCTGCTCCCCTTCTCCCATTACCCAAGTCCGTGAGTGCTGAGGTCTCTTAGAAAATGGAAAAGAGGGTGCGGCAGCGTGGCCTAGCTGCTAAAGTCCTCCCCTTGAACGCCCCCGGGGATCCCATATGGGCACCAATTCTAATCCCGACAGCTCCACTTCCCATCCAGCTCCCTGCTTGTGGCCTGGGAAAGCAGTCGAGGACGGCCCAAAGCTTTGGGACCCTGCACCCGCGTGGGAGACCCGGAAGTTCCTGGTTCCCAGCTTCGGATTGGCGCAGCACCGGCTGTTGCACTCACTTGGGGAGTGAATCATCGGATGGAAAATCTTCCTCTCTATCTCTCCTCCTTTCTGTATATCTGACTTTGTAATAAATAAATCTTACAAAAAAAAAAAAAGAAAATGGAAAAGATTTACACATAATCCATGCGCATCCTCCCCCATTCTTGACTCATCACCAGATTACTTATACTTGATAAAATGTGAATGTTATGTAACTGATGGTCATATTACATTATTCTCGAAGTAATGACCAAGGAAAGCATCCGTGCATGTTTAAGAATGATGGATTTATATTTTCCAATTGATTTCAGCTCATGCCTGTTTAAATGCAATGATGCAGATTCCATGGGTGTGGGAATCCAAGTATGTAATGCGTCTCTCTCTTTCTCCATGCACACATGTATGTACATGTATTTGTTTACATGTGATGTAATTAGAGTATACACCTGTGATGTATAAGAAGATATGCATATGCACACACAGACAGAGAAAGCATTTAAAATCAAACAGCTGTCTTTCAATGTTTTGATCAAAGCCCTTGAAAAACCATCAGCTGTCTCCGACTGTGACTTGCTCAAGCTGTCTGATATTCTCAACAAGGAAGATTTTAAAAGTCATTCTGACTCCCACTTTTATCAGGGGACATCTCTGCCACTGGAAAGATTAAGGAGATCATTTGGAAGATTCACAAGGGAAGAGCCTTGTTTTGCAGTAAGCAGTGTCTGACAGTAAGCCAGTTCACTTGGTAAGCCATTACAATCCTGTCCACTTGTGATTCTTGGAGTTAGAACATGGAGATAGCATTTTGGAGGGGAAGGGGTAGTGGCAGGTCAGGGGGGACAAAACACTGTGACAGCAGCTCATGCTTCTATCCAATGTGCCTGCAGAACATCTGTGACAGGCAGTGGCGATAAAGGAGCGTTGGGGGCATACCTCTGTCAGATGCTCTCTGTGGGCTGGGACTTGACAATACACCATGTGGTCGCAGTTTAATCTATATTTTAGAGAAGAAAATTGAAATTCAAAAGGTCCATGTGACTTTTTGAAGATTTATTTGTAAAAAAGAGTTACAAACAAATTGAGGAGAATGGGGAGGGGATATATGTGTATGTGTTTATGTGTGAGAGAGAGAGAGAGAGAGAAAGAGCGAGAGCAAGAATGAGTGCAAGAGAGAGAGAGAGAGAGAGAGAAGGACTTGAATTTTTTGAGTCACTTCATAATGGTAGGGGCTGGGCCAGACAGAAGCCGGAGTCTGGCCAACCAACTAGGGTTTACCAATTGTGTAGCAAGGGCCCAAGCAGTTGGGCCATCTTTTGCTGCTTTCTGAAGCACATTAGCAGGGAGTTACATCAGAAGGAGAACAGAAGGACTCAAACTGGTGCTGTGACATGGGATGTTGGCTTCACAGGGATGACTTAACAACGCTATGTTGGTTCACTTGAGATTGTATAACTTGCCCAATGTTACTCACCTACTCACCCACCACAGGGATTAAGAGATTTGGTCCAAACACCCTTTTGTGCAGAGTGTTCTTGAGGCTCAGGGATGATAGAGATCATGGGGATTTCTTCCATCTCACCTGTAGATAGTATAGGGCAACAAGGGTCTTCTTTCTGTTTGTAGAATAGCCCAGGCTCTTAGGACCTTAGAATTCAATGTTCTCTGCTCTTGGAGCACTGCCGCTCTCCAGTCTTTAGGAGGTAGATGTTTCTCTCTTTTCATGTGGATCCAGGGTGGTCTCTCTAGAGAGTCCTGACCAGCTAGAGAAAAGCAACTTCCCCACATGTGTCCGTGATTTCAGCCTGCTTCCTTGTCCTCATGCTACCTATAAAATAAAATGTCTGTGAAGAATTTTATGCTTTTATCATTCATTGATCATTTCTACCTCCTAACTAGAATAGATAATCCTTAAAAGGAAGGGGCTTTTCTAGTCACCTTGCTCATCTGATGCTTATAGCCGTCCATGATCATTAATTGTGTATGCAGAATGTGAGGTTTACATTGAAGGGATGACAACACACTTTTAATTTTTTTCCCATTTTTTCTTTATTTGAAGACTAGGGTGACAGAGAGATCTTCCAATCACCAGTTCACTTCCATATGGCTGCAACAGTCCTGGACTGAGCCAGGTTGCAGATGGGAGCCTAGAACTCCATTCAGTCTGCCATGTGGATGGTAGGGGCCAAAGGACTTTGGCCACCTTCTGCTGCTTTCTCAGGTGCATTAGGAGGAAGCTGAATCAGAAGCAGAATAGCTGGGACTTAAATCAGCACTCTGGTTTGGATGTTGGCACTGAGGATGATGGCATATCAGGCTTAGGCACAATCAGTCCCTGGTACTCAAATTTGTAACCACAGGGGGAACTTTAGAACTGCTGTTGGCTGCGCTTACCCTAGAGTAATTGTTTTGATTGTTCTGTTACTTGATCTGGGCATTTAAGTACTTAAGGAATTTTAAGATCATTAAATGGTATGACAGCAGGTTTCAGAAATCACTGTTCTGGGGACAATGATCAGCCATGGTGGATGTGGTTTTGACAGAAGTGAATGAGGCCACAATGATAGAATACAGGTAGAAGTTGAATAGTGATACTATGGCTGGAGGTGCTATGGAATCAAAGAGCAGGCGCTTCTCGACCAGGCTGTCTGTCACTACACAGAGTTTAATTGGAGCCACAAAAGAGAATGACAAAAGACCAGGAAAGTTTGGTGAGGAGGGGTTTGAAGCAGATACAGGGAGACATCAGAGCAAATGTGGTTAAAAGTGGAGCTCTGGAAAAAAAACATCAACCTGGAAATTTTGGTTAGGTTTGGGCTACTACACGGCCAATAGGGTAACTGGCATGAGTGGAAACTGAGTGCAGTGAGTCTAAAGGAGTCAGAATGAATACCTGTGCGAGAGAGACATGGGTACTATGTGAACAGAGACACTCATGCGGCTGGTCTTCCAGTTGGAGACCAAGGAAGTTCCTGGCATGCCATTGCCCAGTCATGCCCTTTAGGACGGCAGTATGTGGTATTCAGCATTGTATGCACTATGTTGGTGGTGTTTCAACCTACATTTTTGGAGTAATGTAGGACGTTCATAACGGTTTTGCCGTAGTTGTTCCTTTGTGCAACAGATTTGGATTTGTCAGGAAGCTCTGTGTTCCTGGCTTAGTTGCTTCTGCATTATCAGCAGTGGTTCTGAATCATGAAAGGATAGCAGCTTTTAGAACCATCGCACTATATATACACACATGGGTGGACTTTTTCTGCATTTCTGTCTCTTCTAAGTGTCTTTGTCTTAACTCAGGCTCATTAGGTACAACTGACCCTTTAAATCAGGCTCCGTCAGTGTAAACCATTGGTGAGAAGGAACAGTGCTTTCCTCCCCAGCCAGTCTGCTAAAATACATTGACTTAGTTCCCTTCTCTGCTTTCACATTGATTTTCCACACTGAAGTATTTCAGAGGCTTTCTCCTTTTCCTGCATTTGAATTTCATCAAGTCAGCACCGTGGAGGCAGTGCAGCTTTATGGGAAAGAAAACTGTGTGTGATTGGTCCGTGTACACAAAACACAACTGTTGCTTGTGTCTGACTTCCTGAGCTTTCATCATCAATGAGGAGTGATGCAAAGCCAAGGCAGGTGGCTCTGACGTCAGCTGCTGTGGAGGAACAGTGAGATATTTTGAGGTATGTGCTGAACCATAGGAAATGAGCTTAAGGACTTATTGCTCTATCCACCAGCACTCTCAAATGGCCTGATGCACCCATTTACACAGTCCACACCATGATCTGCCCTTCTACTATAAACCACTCTGCACTTGCCCTTTTATAAACATCAGTTGAGTCTTACAGTGTATACTGAACAACGTGGCCCTTAATGCTAATTAAATGAGGTTAAATAAATTCACTTCCACAAAAGGGTCTGCTGAGAATTGTACAACGCGTATGTAAGGTACTATTGCCACCATTAATTAGATTAATTGGCTATTGTATGCTCAAGTTTTTCTTATCAGTTCTTTTGCAAATTTTCTACTGGAAGTTCCATGTCAGCTAACCCATGATAGGAGGACAGTGGCTTCTAAATAGCTATGGATTTACTAACAACAGAATGAGATGGCATGCCAGGTTCCTGGCTTCTTATACATGGTGATCTTACTTCTTTTTTTAATTTTTAAAGATTTATTTTTAAATTTTTATTGGAAAGTCAGATATACAGAGAGGAGGAGAGACAGAGAGAAAGATGTTCTGTCTGATGATTCACTCCCCAAGTGAGCACAACAGCAGGTGCTATGCTGATCCGAAACTAGGATCCAGGAACTTCTTCCAGGTCTCCCACACAGGTGCAGAGTCCCAAGGCATTGGGTCATTCTCTACTGCTTTCCCAGGCCACAAGCAGGGAGCTGGACGGGAAGCGGAGCTGCCGGGATTAGAATCACCTCCCATATGGGATTCTGGTGCATTCTAGGTGAGGAGTTTAGCTGCTGGACCATGCCGCTGGCCAGTGATCTTACTTCTTTTACTACTACTTTCTCCTTAAAAACTCGCCTTCATCTTTGTAAAGGGAAAAAAACTCCGCAACCTATGCAGCTAAATTGAGACAGCCAAAAGTGAAATAACTGCAGCTTGAGGGGTAACTTAAGTCCAGGGAAATGATCCTATAAGTAAATATTGAGTCATTATGCTGCCTGTCAAGCATATGTGTATTCAAAGTCACAAAGGCCCATGTTTGTTTTTTAAAAAGCTTACATATTATCTGGACAATAAGATCCTGGACTCTATACTAGGTATATGCTTGCAATGAAGGAATCTCAACTGAACTTGAACTGTGGTTATGCAGCAAGGCGGAGGAATCCACCATGGGGAGGAGGGTTGTGTGTGTGTGGGGGGAGAATCCCAGTGCCTATAAAACTGTATCACATAATACAATGTTATTAACAATAAAAAAGCTTACATATTGAATGATATTGATAAAATTGTATGCATCAGGCTAACTAGAAAGTGTTCATCTCCATGATGTCTACAGTCACAACAGACAATCTGAGCAAAATTCAGGCTCCAGAAAACAATGTCTCCTAAACTCTCAACTCTCTCTGTAATGCTTCTGTGAATTCACTCAATTTTGGAACTAGCCAGTTCCAGAATTTCCAGTTTCTAGAAGTAGCATGTGGTGAGGTAAGGAAACAGGGAGTGGCAGAAATAACAGCTACAAGTGCGAACACTCATCTTTGTGCTGGGTCTATTCTATCTTTGGGTGATGAACATTATCCATCTCATGCTATCTCACAGGCACATATGGATACGCAGAAGTGACCGTCCCCCGCATTGCCCAGGTGCAACTAAAGGCCCACTGATATAAATGCCCCTGCTCCTTCCACAAGTCAGATTTCTTTTCATCTGAAGCTATCTCCTCCTCTCAGTGTCTCTACTTTCACATTCAGTTAGACCCTGAATTCTGAAAAGAAACCTTAAGAAAAAAATTTTTCACCCTCAGGATCGGATGGAGTCTTAATTCATGTGAGTTCAGTTCTTTCAAGGGTTGAATCCCTTAAGCTAGTGATGAGTGAAAAGAATTCTGGGCTTGGGGTCCAGGAGATCTTACGCACTGCCAGGTGGGACAAAGATCTGTATAATCTTGAGTGCTTACTCCTTAGCAGTCAGCACTGTTCTCCCTGTCGACACAATGAGATATTGGCAATACTACAAATAGTGACTAAGTGCTCTCTATATGTTAGGTAGCCAGCTAAGAATCATCTTGAATTTTTCACCTGCTAATTGCAGATGTGATTACTATCTCACTGTTGTCAGGGAATTTTGGAGGGTTTGATGTAGTAATCTAGCATGGCTCAGCATGTGAAATGCTGGTCAATAATTTGCTTATCTGCTTGCCAACCATAGCTGGCTAAACCAACCACTGCTGTCACCTACTCCATTATACTGTTCTTACACATTCCTACTTACATTGCCTCTTTCATTCCTAAAGAATAATACTGATAACTGTTATAATATTAAGAATAATTAAGAGACTGAAGTATAGTCATCTGTCCATCCATTATTGTGAACATGGACAATGGCAGAGTCTAGCATCCTGTTGTCATGTAGTGTCAAACACTTTCATTGGGAGTCCATCTTTGGAAGTAGAGATGCATACTGCGATGTATCCTCACATCTGGATAGGTTAGTCTCCATTTCACAGTTACTGTACATCCCCTTAAATGAAAAGCCACAATGAGAAAACAAAAACAGGAAGAAAGATAGAAATTTGCAATGCCATGAAGTTAAATAACATGATACTAGATGTGAGAGTCTCCATTACACAGCTAGTATACATGCCCTTAAATGAAAACCCACAAAACAAAATCAACGATATAGGGAAACTCAGTGGGGACGAAGGGAATTGGGGAGGGGATAAGGGAAATCTCAGGGTCTATGGAACTGTATCATAATAATAACAATAATAATAAAAATAAAAGATAAAAAGAGTGATTACAAGAATGAATACATGTTTCTTCCATGGAAGAAACCCATTTGGCTTACATTGGATCAGTAATCTTTCCCAAGGAGGATAAACAAGGTATCATAATTCTTATTGTTTCAGGAAAAACAGTTGAAATTCAGATAGATCAAAGTTTCAATCATGTCCTTGTGGCAGAGTGAGACTCACTGAGAGATTGCTTCAGCCCCTCCAGAGTTGCCTCTGGATTTCATGTTTTGTTTCTTTCAGGAACTTCATGTTCTTAAGAAATGTTCCTACATTTTCTCGAAGGGTCCTTGGAATGAGCAGCCTGTGCAGTGTGCTCACTGCCCTCAGGTGATTTGTGCTCCCAGGTTGGATGCAGACATTCGCTTGCTTTGATCACCTACCAGTGAGGGCTCCACTTCTCTTGGTACGGTTTGGACACCCGGTTGGAGTCTAGGGCCCACCTTGTTCTCTCTAAGGGAAATCTTCTTGCTCCTCATGCCAGAGTCCCAGAAACCCCATCATCAGGGTTTCCACACCTTTGCCAGCACCTTTTCCCAGGCATTGCTTTCGAAATGTCCTGTACCCAGAGCTGTCCTTGCTTGAAACACCTGCTGTGCTTTCTGTCCGCAGTCACAGTTCCTCTCAGCTGATACCCTGGGAGTTGTGAGAGGCAACCCCTCACTAGGGGAAGGTTTGTGTGTTTGTATCCTAGCACACCCAATGGCAGAAAATGAACTCAGAGAACATTGCTGAATAAATCAAGAAGTACAAAACAGAATGGAACAAACAAACAAAATTGCCTTCTGCCGCTAGGGCGAGCAGGGCTGCTATAAAGCAGCTGTGCTCTGATGAGAGTTGAAGAGGCTGAAATAGCTGTCCTTTGCTGCAACATTACCAATGTAATGTGCTAATTCTTTCTATACATCACCCAGTCACATTTTGCAAATGTGTGTGGAACCTAATTCTCCTTTCACTCATTTGTAAAGGGCAAAGTTGAGACAATGTTTAAGTCACACCTCCTCACACTGGCAAGTTACTGCATGGTGGCTTACTTCAAGGGGCCATTAATTGCCTAATTTAACCCTCTGTCGCTTACTGGAATAAAACAAACAAACAAACAAACAAACAGCACTAGGATCAAGAGACTGTCTTTATTAAAGAGAAGAGGATAGGTGACACAATTAAGGACTCTCCCCCAGCCTAAGCACCTTATGGGGGAAAATAGGTGTAAGCTTGCTTGCAAATTACATTCATGAACTTGGATTCTAAACAGTAACTATAAAAACTGTTAGGAAAAATTAGTTTGGAAATGATCTTGAAGTGCGTTCTTCTATATGGCAATATCTTCTTCAGAAAGGTGGCTATCAGTAACTAGTTTCAGAAAGGGGTCTAGCGCAGTGCTATTTCTGTCTCATCAAATAAATACTGTGTATTTCTAGTCAATAACGCACACTAACAAAACCTAATTGCACACGGTCATAGGGCCTGGAAGTCATGTGGATAATTCAAATGAAAGACGGCAGTCAACAGTCTCAATTTCCTCTTCCAACGAGCATGTTAGATATCCCGGCATTTATCTGCACGTGCCCGCTTTCTGGGAAGTCATTGTTTCTCAACACTGAAGACTGACTTTATCCTCCCCGAGGAAATGTTGCATTTTAGAAGCATCATCAAGGTCTTCATTTAGACAAATTCATTCTCAAATTGTGATTTTTAACCTCTTCAATAATTTAAAAAAATTTGGTGCCAGCCGTTTGGTTTTCTCATATTTGTATGATTTGGATTGAAAAGTATTTATTATGCAAATTTTGGAGAAATTAAATGAAAATGAAAGGACCCAGGTGTGCTAATGTAGTCAGCATGGATCTTCTCTCTCTTTTTTTAAAAAGATTTATTTTTATTGGAAAGGCGGATATACAGAGAGGAGAGACAGAGAGGAAGATCTTCCGTCCGATGATTCACTCCCCAAGTGAGCGCAACGGACCGATACTATGCCGATCCGAAGCCAGGAGCCTCTTCCGGGTCTCCCACGTGGGTGCAGGGTCCCAAAGCTTTGGGCCGTCCTCGACTGCTTTCCCGGGCCACAGGCAGGGAGCTGGAAGGGAAGCGGGGCTGCCGGGCTAGAACCGGCGCCCATATGGGATCCCGGGCGTGCAAGGCGAGGACCTTAACCACTTGTGCCACCGCGCTGGGCCCTGGATCTTCTCTTATACTTTAATTCCTTTCCTACAAAATTCATGGATCGGCATGAGGACTAAAAAGGAGAGAGCCCGAGTAACTCAACAACTGTGCCAGGCACAGCTCTCTGCATAATGCATGACCAAGCTGCTCACCTCCCACAGACCATAGTTATGGGGTCTCGTTTCTACTGAGGAATTTTCCACGTCAGCTCTTGTTGAGGGCCAGATGTACATCCAGAAAGCATGGTGGCTTCTGTCGTTGGATTCCCAGCAGTGCTCTGTCACAGGGCAAAAAGAGGAGTCGTGGGCCGTCCTGGTTCTCTTGGAACTTCTTTCTTCCCACATACGCCAGGGAAAAAAGCTTGATGGCTTCCTTTCACTCTGTATTTCAATCATTTCATCCTATTACTAAGAATGGATTTGAGAGTTTACAAAAATAAGTGAGTGACGACTCAAGGGCCCGTGGTTACTCAGGTTGACCAACACAAGATTCATTTAAGAGCTCTTGTAGAGTTTCCTCTAGCGTACTTCAGGCTTCTCCAGCCTGGTAGGTATTTTTCTACTCTTTCCTTTTTCTACAGTTACTATACACTAGTACTTACAGGTAGGGCTCGCCTCTTCCCAGAGCCACAACCACGTCACCAAAAACTCACCAAGGAGACCTAGTTTCTGTTCGCTCATTTTTAATTGTTTGGGTTTGCTTTATTTCTATGGTATTTCCTCACGCATATGGTAGTGTCTTTATAATTGATCATGTCCTTGGCCATATAAGCCTCATTTATTCTTTTCCATCCCCTAAAGTCAGGGCAAGCACAGCATCTCCTTAAAACCCTACTGATGGCCTGGAACTTCATTTGTCATGTTATTCTCTGAATTCCTGCGCAATGGATCGTTGTGGTGATAGTGAACTCTGAATGTAGAAACGCTGTCCAATAGTAGATGCCAAGAGCTGAAGTTGTCTTGCAGATAATCTAGGATACTTCACACTTAAAGAATAATGTCCAATTTTCAATTAAATATGTTTCTCAATTTTCTTACTGCGAGTACAATCCTTGAGCAACGGTCACACGTCCATCAGTCTTCTGTTTGAGTGTACCCTGACACTGTAGCTATGACTATGGTAGATCATGAAAACTTCTGTGAACTGAGTGCCTAATGCGTTGATTTGTTTGTAGTTGTTGTAACAATCCTGAAAGTCAGGTATTCTGATCCCTGCGTTACAGATGAGATCAGAGTGCTGACAACATGCTGGCAGACTTCATTCAGCTCTGGAATAAATAAGATTGAAATGAAATCTCTGCTTACACTACTACTGCCTTGGAGGAGCCTTGGAATAAAGGGAAGAAGCAGGTGATAGGGGCCAGCACTCAATATGAACACATTTCTAAGTTTTAATTTCCATGAGGGTGGACAAGAGAAGTTGATGGACTCACGTGGTCCAAACAAATCTACTCTATAACAGAGACCACACCAAGACCCCTTGCAAGAGACTATTAGCACTTAGTTAATGTTTATTGATAGAAGCAAGAATTTAGAGTGTTACTAAGCATGTGGTTGGCAATCGAGTGAAGTTATCTATATCAATTTAAGGATAGACACTTTTCCTCACTTTACAAAGACGTATTTGCTTGAGGAAAAATATTGTTGGAAGAAGATAACCCCTGATCTCATTGCAATTGCGCGCACACACACACACGCGCGCGCACACACACGCGCGCGCACACACACGCGCGCGCACACACACGATCCACTAAAGCAAGCATAGCTAATGGGTTAATGACTTACCTCTGACCCAGTCCCATTAAATAAGGACATCATTTAACAGATAGTGACAATTAAAGTTCAAATATCATCTCAGGAATTATCTATGAATGAAATAGATGAAATAGATGATGATGTCAAATTGAAAGCTGTCTCAGGAGGAAGATGCTAGTTAAATTACATTCTTTCTTTTAAGATTTATTTTTATTGGAAAGTCAGGTATACAGAGAGGAACAGAGACAGAGAGGAAGCTCTTCTGTCTGATGATTCACTCCCCAAGCAGCCACAATGATCGGACATGAGCTGATCTGAAGCCAGGTGCCCAGAACCAACTCCAGGTCTGCCACGCAGGGGCATGATCCCAGGTCACAAACAGGGAGCTGAATGGGTAGTGGGGCTGCTGGGATTAGAACAGGCACCCATATGGAATCCTGGGATCCTGGGGCCTGCAAGGCAAAGACTTTGGCTGCTAGGCTACTGTGCTGGGCCCTTAAACTACATTCTTAATCATATCAGGATTTCAAGAGTCTTGACTATGAAGTGAAAAAGAGACGATAAAAGACAATCAAGATGGATATTTGTTTGGTACAGTGGTTAATCGGCTACTTACCCCAAGCTACTCTGTTTCTGATTTCAGCCTTCTGAAAATGACTTGAGCACATGGTCTCTACCATTGGTGTGGGAGGCCTGGACTGGGTCTGCCTTGCTTTGGCCAAACCTCAGCTCTTCCAAGGCATTTGGGAACTGAACCAGTGAATGAAAGCTCTTTTTTCTGTCTGTTTGTCTCTGTCCTTCTGTCCCTTTGTCTTTCTAGTGAATCTTCAAAAACAAAATCATGAAAGCATATATATTTTATTTGCTTCAAAGGGAGGGCAGAGAGAGAGCCTCCACAAACTTCACTGTAATGTCTCACAAAGGTAGCCCTCACCCTAACCCTAACTCAAACTCAAACATTCAGTCCGTGTTCATTCTGTTGCTTTTCCACTTACAGCAGCAGCCTATTCCCTTTAAAGCTGTTGAAAGCACAGCCGGTGTGGGTGTCATGTGGCAAAATCCACTTAGGTCCTAAGTCTAAAAGCCTAAGGTGTGCCTGAAAACCTCGGGCAGATCATTTGCTCAATTTCTACAAACATTCGCATCTGTAAAATTTTTGTAAAATCAATTAAACTTACAGGACTGAACCTGGCATGCATTAAACACTTAGTGAATGTTGGATTTTTTTTTTTTTACTATAATTACTGATGAAGTGAAAAGATGTGTTCACATGGTCTTATAAGTATGTCATTCAAAAATATTTTTGCAGATGACATGTTGGTGGCTCTCGATCTTTCCTCGCAAAGTTATTATTTTTATAGCAACAGAACAAGATGTAGACCTTCACTCGGTCTAATTCATTGGTACTGCATATCTGCTTTGTGCCAGGTGTTGTAGCAAGTACTTCGTTTGTCTTCATCCTTTTACTCTTGCTGACAAATCTGTGAGTCCCATCCTTTGTTCATCTCCGTTTCACAGATTGTAAATCAAGAAAAATGAGATCGAGGTGCTCGCTGGGTGCCCACACCCCCACACAATCTGGTGCGGCTGGTCTGATTATGGTTTAGTTTTCCTCTAATTTATCTCTGTGTACAGATGAAACCCTTCTTGATTTGGGAGCAGGAGGCCTGGTGTCTGAAATGAGCTTGAAAAACAGATATCAAGAGAAGCAGCATCTTATTCCATCAGGATTTCATACAGAGTTGGGGAAAGAGGGAAAAAGTAAGAGGAAGCTAACACTGACTTAGTTCCTGCATGTCTATGTGACTTATTACCTAGAACACAGACAAGGTCAACACAGCATAGGACTAGATCAAAGCACACTTTCAAGGGTTATTAACCCACTTTATGTTTTCTCTAATTTTGAAAAATTACTAACCACTTTTCTATAAAGATTTTCCTTTGAGGTTGATCCTATTTGGATGGGAGAAGATTAGAAATATCACCAAAAAACTCTTGTGATAGTTTAGTCTCAAAACATCATTTAACTGTTCTGGATTAAGCTCTTGTTTGGATAAGTTGGCTTTACAAAGCCAAAGCACCAGATACAGGGGGGCACCTAGGATGTTCTTTATTCCAGCAGGGCAGGGGTCATGGGACAAGAGCAGAGGCAAAGTGAGAGAGATGCAAGGTGTATCTCTTGCCCAGTAGCAGGAGGGGACTGCAAGGGCAAGAGGAGGCAGGGAACAGATTAAGGAGGACAGGGGAAGGGCCAGGTCAGGGAAGGGACAGCATGCGAAGTGGGGCATGCATGAAGGAATGTGCCTGTTTTGTAGCCAGGGCAGGAATCATGGGGCAGTGAGGGATTGGGGGATAGGAATGTCAGAGCCTCAGGGGATTGGTAAGTGTGGCAGTGGGTGAGGACTAGGGGAGGGTCCATAAGGGGTTGGAGGAGAAGGCTGTTAGGTAGGGTGGCATGAGGTTATGGTGGATTTGTGGGAACAGGGTTAGAAAATTACAGCAGATTGACAGACAACCAAATTTGAACCTAAAGAGTATACAAATATCAACAAGCCAAGACCTAGGGGACGCAGGTATTTAAAATAATAACAAGTCCAAAATAGAGGGGGCCTTCAGGGCTGAAGTTTGAGTCACTCCTCACACTTGAAATAATCCTTCAAAACACATTTCTAATGTAGGGTTGTAGAATTTTTAAAAGGTATTTATTTATTCTCCACTTGAAAGGTTGAGAGTCATGGAGAAAGACTGACATCTCTTGTCCAGTGCTTTTCTCTCCCAAGGCCCTCAGCAGCTGGGGCTGATCAGACTCATTCATGAACAGGAACTTGAATCCAGGTTTCCCATAGGATGGCAGGGACCCACATACTTGAGCACCCTATGCTCCCACAATCTGCCTCAGTATGCAGCTGGAAAGAGGAATAGAGTGAGATGAGGGTGCCACAATGAACTCAGACACTGCAATGTGTGGTGCTTGCATCACAAGAGGCATGTCCACAGTCATGCCAAATGCCTCACTCCCCACCCGCCCCAGGATGATGGACTTGGCTTATTCACTCTCCTTCCTCCTTTCATTTCCTTATTAAAGGGATGCCTAGAAACAAGATCATGAGGAAATAATGGCAGAATCAGCTCAGAACCCACTTATCGTGATCCTGATGTTTGTTAATTTCCCTGCAGTACACTGAACCCTGCACAGTCATGAGGATATGGCCTCCAGTCCAAGGACAGCAGGGGTAGGGGTGCAGTGGCTATTGTATCACACTATCCTCATTGGAGACCCCCAGAAAGTAGGCCAACACACAGAAACAGACTGTCCAACAGAGCCACTATCAGTTTTGTAATGACAGACATGCTCTTTTGCCTCAAACCTTGACTGCAATCACATCTGATCCATTCTCTTTGCTGGGCACATGGTTTTGTGCAGTTGGCAACCCCTGTAGTTCTGTGGCATTCGTATCCTGAGATCCATCTCCACATTTGTGTTAGAATGAGAAACTTGTAGGCAAACAGTTAGGGATGCCATTTAATGCTGAGAGATTTGGGCCTGCTTCTTTTAATCTCTTGGCCATGGTTTCCTCCTCTATGATATGGTGTTTTAAAAAGAGACAAGAAAATATGACCACCGCCACCAGTATTTTTGTCTTGCCTGCCCTGTGCCTGGGACACAGATTTTCACTTTAAAAAGGCCTGGCACCTGGGAGCAAGTAGTATTCACCTAAGTGGATGTGTGAAGCCCTCCATTTCTACTTTTGCATGGCTGGAGCCTGGATGCCCACAATCTTACAGATCAAAGAATACAAGATATACCTTATAGATCAAAGGATACAGGGTCTTTTCCCTGCTATCACCATCAGCAACCTGCCTATCTGTCTGGGCTAGGGTCTTGCTTCTCATGGTGCCTCTTTCCCTGGGGGGCGGTAGATATGGTGCTGACCTATCCGCATACATGCAGGGGTCTGCTCTGCTCAAGTGCCTGAGACTTTGAGAAATACACCAAGAGCACTAAAAGAGGGAGGATGCTGATCTTGACTCTGGACATGTATACAGCTGCAATTAAAAATATTATTAACAAGTAAAAAATATGATTACATTTAAATAATATTATTTACACCATTGGTATCTGGGATTTTCTACTTAAGAGGGCCAGAGTGCTGAATTTCTTCCTGGTTAAAATCTGAATGTCTTGTAACTTTATGTAGTAGATGTTTGTCTCCATGTACCCTTCATTTAGATACAACACCCAGATTCTCTGTCACTTTCACACCAGCCGGCACATCGGTGATTCCTAATGGATGTACAGGGATCTTGGTGACTATATGATTAAGAATATGACCTAGAGGCATGTGTTGTGCTAGAGTGGGTATAGCTACCAGCTGCAATGCTAGCTTTCCACGTGGGGAACAACTGGAGTCCCGTTGCTCTATATCTGATTCAGCTCCCTGCTAATGTGCTTGGGAAGGCGGTAGAAGATTAGCCACGTAGAGGAACTGATGAAGCTCTTGGTTTCCATCTAGGCACAGCCCTGGCCACACAGCCTTTTGCAGAGTGAAATGCAGGATGGTGGATCTCTCTCTCTTCCCCACCCCCTTATCCATCCCTGTAACTGTCTTTCTGATAAATAAATGCTTGTTTAAGAATAAGACTTAGGCATGGATAAATTCAAAATTTACACATTTCAACATTCTTTAATTTTTTTTTATTTAAGAAGTGAATGACAATATTCCAGACCAATAAAAAAAAATCACCAAACAGCCAGTTGCTTGGTGATGATCCACATAGCAAATCTGATCAGCTAGATTTGCTTCATCATCATTGTTCTTACAGCTTAGCATCTGTGTGCTTGTAAACATGACATGGATTGAATTACATGGACTGTTGTTTTGTTTAAAGGGGCGTGCAATAATACTATTTAAGCATCATGTGGCAGATTTTATAATAAATATTATCAACGGTGCTCATTAGTGCTAGGCAGAGCCTAAATCACACTTAATGAAAGAACTGTACCACCTCTAGCTGCTGAACCTACCTTTTATGCAGTGATGGCCACCACGACATGCCAGTAACATTGGCAATATTCATATTGACAAAAGCTATATGTCCTTCATGCAAGTCAGGGCTCAGCGGAATCTAAGAAGTCCCCAAAGTATAAATCAGACCACTCGCTCCTCTTATCCCTTGGTTAATTTTCCACAAATGCCTTCCAAAGACTTCTGATAAATGTGAAAACACAAGTCAGGTTCTGCTGTTTTTTGAGTTGTTTTGTGTGTGAGTCAGCATGTTTCTCTCCCTGGAATATTACCAGTATGTGGAAGCAGTCCTTGTAGCAAAGGCACCGGGAACATGATTGCTCTCAGTAGTCATGTAATTGTGTTTTTTCATCAACTTTTCTCTTGTATTTGTAAATGTAAGAACACTTGAGGATGTTTAGTATCCATGGCATCAAACATAAACCCATGTCCTCTCACTCAAATCATTTTGTTATTTGGACAACAAATAATTTCCCTATTAAATTTTCGATGAATAAAACCTTCCCAGCTGAGGTGTCAAGAAGAAAAGCATAATTTAGAAAACATGATTCTGATTCCTTTCAAATATCTGCTAGACTCCTGTGGATGTTACACACAGCCCAGAGAAAAGGGCAAGAAAGAAAAGAGATGTGGATACTGCAGGAACAGCAATGTTTAGCATCATATGTCTCAAGTCCTCTGAACCTACAGATTGAGTGTAAACACATAAAAAAGCAGTGGTTCTTACCATTACCATTTATTGAAGCATGTATCAAAAACAAACAAGCAAACTTTGGTATTTATTAATGCAGAGAACACAAGCTCTAAAGTTGAGGCAAACGTTATAAAATGCTACATCTACCTTCAAACCTCTGAATCTACAGCCAAACATGCCCCATTGCTCTCCAATCCTGACATCCACTTGGGAGTCAAGAGGAGTGTCTGTGTTCAGTCCTGCCCCAGTTTGCTTGTTTCTCCTTGGTTCCCTCCTCTGATTTCCAAACATGTTTTCTTCATGGGGTTGTAAACCTTGAGGCAGAAGTTTCCACTTTCTGGAGTTCCCACTTCATGAGAAGACAGCAGGCAGATGATCTGGGGAGGGTCTGGGGGCTGTTCTCCCATGGCTTGTGGTGACCTTGGAGTTACAATTATGTCAAGTTTGTGTGGGCTGTGGTGATGCACTATGAAGTGTTCACAGACAGGGCAAATGGACATTTTCAAAAGGAAGGATCCATAAGGGAAAATTAACTATGGGAATGATGGAAGAATATAAAAAGGTGAAAATATAGACTGTTTTATGAAAGAAAAGTTCAATATGGATAAGGTTTTTGTAGAGAGCCTTGAGTTATCAGTAGAAACCACAGAGACTTTACATTTCTTATGAACTTTAAAGGAATACCAGAAAAAACATGATGATTTATTTTTTGGAAAAATAATAATTAGTAATGCAATGATGTATTTCCAGCAAAAACTGCTGGAAAACACCAATTCTAATCCTAACCTGTAGGATTTATGATGCTTCAACAAAATAAAGACAATGTTTAATGATTAATTCTTGGTGTTTCCTAATATTTATTTATTTGGAAGGCAGAGTAATAGACACACAGCATGCTTTCCTGTGCTGGTCCCATCAGCTGGGGATGGAACAAGCTGATGCCAGGATCCAGGAATTTCATCCAGTCTCCCATATGAGTCACAGTGATCTATGTATTTGGCCATGATTGGAAGTTTTGCTGGAATGCAGCAAAAAGTCATAATAGGAGTCAGGGTGCTTTGATTCCAACCAGCACTCCAACATGGGATAGTGGTATCAGGCAGCAGTTTAATACTGAGTGCAACAATACCAATAACATTTGTTTTGTGTTAAATTTTTTTTTTATTTTATTTGAAAAACAGAGACAGGGAAAGACAGGCACACACCTAGAAAGATAGAAATTTTCCGTCCATTGGTTCGTTTCCCAATTCCTGCAATATCTGGGGCTGTACCACCATACAGCTAAGCCAGGAACTCAATGTGAACAGTGGTGTCTATGTGAGGAGCAGGGAAGGACCACAGGTGCTTTGGTCACAGTCTGCCCATTCCTATAGTGTGTATCAGCAAAACGATGGAATGGGAATGAAAGCCAGGACTTGCACCCAGGCACTCAGTCATAGTATTGAAGGGGTGACTTAAATGTGTCACTTTCCCATTTCCAAATCTTGTATTGTTTCTTTGTTTATGATGCAGCCAAACTGATTGTCTGGAGTTCTTGCATCAGCTTATATACCACTTGACTCCACAGTTTGTAAAACAGGGAATGGGATCCAAATCATAGAGCATGGTTACAGGTATGTCATTTGACTTAGGTTAAGGCTCATCAGCAGATGCCACATCACACAGATACGCCATCTGCTTTTCCCCATGTGGGAGGAGATTGTGGGCAGATTCTTGCTGTGTATGCATGTCATTTTAGAAGACAGCCATGGCCAAGACAGACTGATCACCGTGCCTTTTGAGATGGACTATTTATTCACTCTTGAAAGGTAGCAGGACAGAAAACCAAAGAACAAATCAGGTCAGAGCACTAAAAGATGACCCGGAGTCAGATGATGGGAACTGCAGCAATGGAGAGGTAGACCAGACGGTCATGAAATTCACATTCAGGCTCCACGTCTCCAATGATATTATTTTTCTTTCCTTGAAAGAACATTGGGGTTAATTTCTGTTTCAATTACCTACCTGACCTTTATTTTTCTCTCTAAGAGTCTTCTTGGGAGAAGCTGATACGGATTTCACTTATTCCTTGGTATGATTTAGTACTTGAGTTAGCTTTTCAGAAATCTTGCCAGTATTAGCATTGTGTGCAGACACTTCTCAAATGCATGGAGCCTTGGGACAACTGCAAAGATGCTGCCATTAAATCACACAATGGTGTCCTCTGCCACTCCACTAAAGGCAGCTAAAATCTACCTCTACTGACCTGATTGGTCCTGGGCATCATTCCTGATCAACTGCCAGGGCAGTGAGGTACCATGGGGTGGGAACATGGAAGAGCCAGAGGGACCATCCTGGGCCACAGTGGGTTTGCCAACCTTTCCCACAGCACATGGCTGGCTGTAGGAAAAGATAGCTGTTGGTCAAAGCAGATGATTGAAAAAGTGCAGGACTAGGAAACAGGCAGGAAATTTCCACTGAGACAGACAAACTGCAGACGGGCAAATAAATGCAATGAAAGTATCTGTAGACTACCACTTGACAGCTTTTCTCCCAGCTGTATGACTTATGTTATTTACCTTTCCTGAGCCCTGACCTCACTGTTCCCCTATAGGAAACCCAACAGTCTCTTGTGGCAATGCTCTCATCCATTAGCCGTTTGAGAAGCCCTTTCCTTCCTTCTGTGCCTCCTCCATTGCACCATTGCTCCCATTTCTAAGTTGCTGCTAACAATAGTAACAACCCTAAATGGTTTTCACTCAGAGAGAAGATTATTTCTTTTTTGAAGCAGTCTGAGTTTACAGTTGCAAAACAAAGCTTTGGCTCCTTTTGAATAATTCCAAATGTCCTACTGGCTCTTCTGCCCTCTGCAAATGTTCTTTCCATGCCTTCTGGCTTGGACTGCCTTTTAATCAAGAGTTAGGTTGACTAAAATAGCTGAAACTTCATTTCTGCAAGTTTTGAACAACAACCAAAAACTTATGGTAACATGGTTGTCTGGCTGTGGAATTTTTCATAGTGCTTGATCAAGGGAGAAGGGTAACATTGAAAAATCTGCAAGAACCATCAGCAGTGTAGCTAACTGGAGCTGCTCTCTATATAACTGGAAAATTATTGTCTTCTAATGACAGCCCCTTGGTGATCTCCAGGTGTCATAGGAGGCAGAGAAAGGCTGGAATCGGTGACCTGCTCATTACACAGACCCTGGAATAATCCTACTGGCCTCAGAGGTCCTAGGACGGCTTTCTACATTACACTTTCTATTCCTTCTCCAATCATTGGGGATAGACATTTGTATGTTCTAGCCAACGACTGCCCAACTAAGCAAAGAACAGGTGTCCTTGCATGCTGGAACAGAGTTCTTTGAAGAAAACAGTTCAGAAAGCGTTTCTGTCATCAAGTTTGGCTGTGTCTCCCATTCTCTTAACACCATAGACTCTCCCTCTCTTAACTGAAACCTCCACCCAACCCGTTTAGAAGTTTCATTCCTGTGTCACTGTGTTCTCAAAATCACATACTAGTCACTGGATAAAAAATGTGGTAGACATCCATGATGGAATTCTACTTTTGGAGCAAAATGGATGCAGCTGGAGAACATTATATTTAGTGAAATAAACCACACCCAACAAGACAAATATAATTTATTTTCTTTGTTTTGTGGTGACCAATACATACAGTACCAAAACTGGGATGCCTGTGAGTGAAATTGCCATCCTCAGATTCTATGATTAGTGAGAGATCTTGAGGGTACTCCTTCAGAGCTGAAGGCTTTTTTTTTTTTTTTAAGATTTATTTATTTATTGGAAAGTCAGATATACAGAGAGGAGGAGAGACAGAGAGAAAGATCACTCCCCAAGCGAGCGCAATGGCCGGCGCTATGCCGATCCGAAGCCAGGATCCAGGAACTTCTTCTGGGTATCCCACACGGGTGCAGGGTCCCAAAGCTTTGGGCCGTCCTCAGCTGCTTTCCCAGGCCACAAGCACGGAGCTGGAAGGGAAGTGGAGCTGCCAGGATTAGAACCGGCATCCATATGGGATCCCGGTGCATTCAAGGGGAGGACTTTAGCCGCTAGGCCATGCCGCCGGGCCCAGAGCCGAAGGCTTTCTATCTTCCATTTGTTGATTATTTTTCAGTGAAGAATTAAGCTTGTGACTATAGAGCAAATTGAAATTATGTTACTACAGAAAGTTAAAGAAAAAAATTATAGGAGAATGGAGGATGTGGGTATAAGTGGAAAACTGTGCTTATGAAATGCAACAAATCTGGTCCTTTTATAAGAATAAACACTTACATACGTGCAAAGTTCCATAGCACAACTATTATGCCAGAACATCTACTTGTGAGTGACACAATAGTGCCTCCTGATTGAGGAGTCCGCGACAAAACAGTCCTCTGCATTTCTGTCCATCATGATATGATTTCATGTGACAATTCTTTTAAGTTTTCTAAGATTCTGCATCTTTAAAATAGCAAATTATGATTAAGAAGTTTGCATTTCCTCTTCAAACAATGGTGAAAATGATGGGGGCTCTTGAGTAGGTTGGGAAACAGATGCATTAAAATGAATGTGATTATTGATTGGGGAAAAGGTGCTAAATAACCACTGACAGGTCTGTACATTTATCTGATTACAAAATTGACACACACTCATTTTGAAAGTTTTAAATAGAAAAAAATAATAGAACATAAAATTCTGATAAAATCACCAACACGAATTAACAATCTTGACGTCACCATCTGCACTGCATTTTTAAATTTTATTTTATTGCATTTCACTTTATGACATCGTTTCATAGGCTCTGAGGTTCCCCCATTCCCTCCCCGTGCCCTCCCCCCATGGTGGATTACTCCACCTTATTGCAGTATTACAGTTCGAACCCAGTCTTGTTGCTTTCATTAAAAGCATGTGTCATGCATTGAGTCCAGCATCTTATTGTCCAGATCAATTCAACAGTTTCTTGGGGAGACCATCTCTGGTCTAAAGGCCAGATGTCTCTTGATAACTAGGAGGAGGCAGCATGATGTGTGCAAACTTGGAGTCAGAACATATCTGCATTTCCTTTGTCTGGAGTTCAGGAGATGCAGCTTGCCCCATGGTACCTCAAATGACAGGAACTGTCTTCCTCATCGGTTCATTTTCTCTGATCGTTCCCTTCCAATGAGACCCATAGCTGCATTTGTGCGCCTCTCCCCCTGCTGAGTCGTTGAACCTGCTGAGTGCCAACAGTTTCCACAGGAAAATAGCTTGATCAGAGACACCCATGGGCACTAAGAATATTTTTCTATTGTGCCATCTGCCTTTTCATACTTGATTTATGGAAAGCATTTACATATTCTGAATTTTAATATTTGGCTAGTTATCTTCTAATTTTTGCCAAAATAATCTTCTAATCTGTAGTTAGAATTTTTGCTCATGCTTCCTGCATTTTTTAATGAGCAGAAGGTCTTAATTTTTTTGTAAGTGAATTGATCTATTATTTATTTTGCAATTTTATTCTCTACCCTGTTTCTGAATTTACAAGCTTAAAATCATAACTATAATATCTAATTTTGTAAAGACCATTCAGTTTAGCTTTTTCATTCAGTCCTTACCTGAAATGTATTTTTCTGAAGATTTATTTATTTTTATTGCAAAATCAGATACATAGAGAGGAGGAGAGACAGAGAGGCAGATCTTCCATCTGTTGATTCACTCCTCAAGTGGCCACAATGGTCAGAGCTGAGTCGATCCTAATCCAGGAGCCTGGAGCCTCTTAAAGGTGTCCTATCTGGGTGCAGGGTCCCAAGGATTTGGGCCATTCTTTTTCCCAGGCCACAGCAGGGAGCTGGATGGGAAGTGGGGCTTCTGGTATTAGAACCAGCGCCCATATAGGATCCCAGCACTTTCAAGGTGAGGGCTTTAGCCACTAGGCTACCGTGCCAGGCCCTGAAATGTACTTTTTGTGTATGAATTAACAGTAATGTCACATGTAGTATAATATCACAAGATTATTTTTCTACACAATTACTTGTCCAGTCATCTCTTAATAAATTTATCTGCAAGACTCATTCTATTATACATCAAATTTCTACTTATCAACATGCTTCGAAAATACCATGGAAGAAATAAAATTCAAAGATCTTTTTTTGTGTGTGCGAACGATGTTTAAACCTATGTGTTTTTCATTTTACTTGTCCTTTTGGAAGGGAGGGGATTTCTCAGCTATCTAGACGTGTGTTTGATTATTTTTAATGCATTGGTATTATTCTACCTTACACTTTATTATAGAACTTTCAATTTGAATTTACCAAAAAATTGTCATTCATCGTTTTATTCTTCCTCAGGAATATCTTGTGTATTCTTAGAGCTTTCATGCTCTGAATAAACTCCCTGGTCAATTTATCAGATACAAGAAAGAACTCAGACGGGTACGAAAGGAGGGAGAAAAGAAAGATCTCTCTCTGTGTTGACATGGCAGTGAACTGATGGGTCCTTTCAGAGAGACTTATTATTCCAAGCTTCTCCATGCTGAATCTTCTTCAGGAACAAAGAATGTCTCTCCATTCATTTAGAAATTCTAAAACATGTTTCCAAAAATGCTATAGGGTTTTCTATACAGTTTATTGGATTTATTTCAACATTCTTAAATTTTTTCTAAACCTTCAGCTTGTGAAATCATATTTCAGTTATTTGCAGCTGATAGACATAAACGCAACAGACCTTTGCACACAGATTTTATGTATGATCACTTGATGAATACTTTCATGGATTGTAGTCATCTCCATGATGATTGCTTAAGGTTTTCAAAATAGAGAACCACACCATGTTTAGATAGTGAGAATGGTGCTTCCTCGTTTCTCTGGCTGGGAAGAAAATAACATTTTTCCTCACTGCTCATACCTTCTCACTGGGATAGACACCCATAATAAAAGACATGTGAATAAGAAAAACTTACACACACATTTACTTAAAGATTTAATTGACGACAGAAGCTTCCAGAAATGAAGACCCAGAGATCAGAGAGAATTGACTGTTCTGATTATGAGGTTTGATATAGAACAAATCACTATGTGGAAATGTGCCTGGAGAAAAGGTGTGAACAGACCGGGGAGTTTAGGGTGCCAAGCATGGTCAGTCTGCCCAGATTCTCTAGGCTTGTCTGTGTAGCATTTCTTCCTCCATAAGTAGGACAGGACCCTACTGTCATGAGGGGCTCAAGGAAGTGGGAGTGAGCTTTCCAGTTTGGATGGTTGGTTTTAGAGGAGAGGGGTTCTCATTTCCATGTCTGTTCTGGGACAGAAAGATTTTGGCTGCTCTGACTCCCTTCAGGGAAGCAAGAGGGGCAGGAAAAGATCCGAGGCATCCAGTTTCTGAAGTCCCTCCAATGTCCTGCATCTCAAGGGACTGCTGTCACTAGAGCATGGTACTTTGGGGAACTTTGCTCTCAGTCCTGACATTGATCAAAGAAGTTTTTATCTAGCATACCCACTGCTGCCTGGGCTTTTCATGCAATGTGGAACATGAAATATTCATAATTGGCATATTTTTCCCCTAAAATTTTATGGGAATACTTTCAGCATTTTATTGCTAAACAAAATATTCACTCAAGGTTAGCACAACAATCTTTCTGTTTCTAACCTGTTAGAATATTTTCAACTTATATGTGACTTGTATCTGCTAAAGCATATTTGTATTTTAATTTAATAGATAATATTAAGGATTCTTTTAATGTGAAGCTGTCCATATCAGGTTTACTAATGTTGTCTAATGTTGACCATCAATCCCCTCTGGCATCCATGAGTTCTTTGGAGTCATCCCAGTGTGTGCCTGTCATTCTCTCGGGCTTTGTTTCTTCTACATCAGCATCTGCTCATATTCCATTTCCACCTTCCCTGGGCTGTCTCTTCATGAGTGTTCAGGGTTGACTTTCATGGCTCAAAAGCAAGAGCCAGTTGATCTTTCATTTTGGTTTTCACTCTACTGGCTGGTAAAGGCAGAAAACCACATGCTTCTAGCATTGTCCTACTGGCCAACCACCCCATTCCTTGCTCCCTCTGCAGATTAGCCCACTCCGTTATGCACACACAAATAAACTGAGCCCAGAAAGAAAAAATGCAACATTTAGATTCAGCAATCTCCAATGATTATGTAAATTATATCAATCAGCGAATCAGGAAATAGTTGGCTATGACATATTTGGCAAAGAGAGAGAACTAAAGATATAACTGGGAGAGTACTTACAATAAGTGAAATCCCTTATGGTTTATCACTCTAATTCTCCACAATGCAATTGTACTAGGAAGGGGTAATTAACACATTTCATGTGAAAGCAAACAGTTAAGGGAGGGGCTCAGCCTTCTGAAGAGAGAGAGAGAACAAAACCTTGCCCTGAAGACTTGTAATCCAGCTAGTGAGAGATAGTGAAGCCCCTGGGAGGCAAAAAAGTGACAGGAGCTGCTCCTAAGCTTGCTCTGAGGTGGGCAAAGGAGTGCAGTGAGATCAGGAATGTTGACAGAGGAAGGCAGTGTGTGAAATTCACCCAGAGGATTAGGATTTTGCATAGTTTGCATATGGATCTTAAATATCTATTAAATCAGCATACAGAAACCAATTTTTACAGACGCGTTGCCAGTTTTATTAATCTGGCCCAATTTGCTATCAAAATTGGCAAAGAATCACAGATTCTGCTTCTTGGCCTCATTGTTAATGCTTTTTGACTTTAGCTTTTTCCTTTGCCTCACTTAACAGTGCTTGCAGGCTTGAAATTTGAGCCATTTAAGATCAGTGTGTGTAGCATTTGAAGATATCTATTTAATTAATTTATTTTTTGCCTTCACATAATATATAGTCTTCATTCTAAGGGTTTATCTTTAATATGTTTTTGAGAATTGCCAAAAACAAAAGAGGTAGGCATTAACCTTAGACTCTATTCAGATAATGTCCTTTTAGTGAGAAAAGGTGTTTACAGAAAAAAATAAATGCATAAGAGAGAACCATTCACTGTGGATCCAGATGGTAGATGCAGACCACCGATGCCAATTTATTTGCCATCCTGTGCAGACAATTACCTCTGTTTCCAAAAGGCAGAAATTTGTACCAAGAGAAGACTAATGATGAGTTGAGGGTAAATGCGGGACTCAAAGGTGGTTTTGATGATTTTTGTGCATTATATAAAATGGTTGCTACTTTTCTCTATTCAGGCCTCACCTATCTCTATATTCCTCAAGTGGATCTTCTTGTCACCAGTCTTTAACACTCATTACTTTATATTATCCTACCCTAGATTCTCACTATTCATACATAAATACGGTGAAAGTTATTTCCCGAAGAAATGTAATTGTTGGGTTTCAGAGTCATGACCTGAAATCAGACTGGGCTGGAATGCAATGCCCAGCTGCTTTTCAAATATGCTATGGCTTGTATGATGTGCACACATACATGCGTACACATGTAAATTCACACACAAAGCTGGATTACGACTTAAGGGCTTACCCATCAATTGCTGGACTCTCATTATTTTCCCCTCTACAAAGCCCCTTGCAGATCAATATTTGTTCAAATAATCAGCACGTGTTTAACTCATTCACTCCCAGGGGGTTACCATGAACTACCCTGGGAGTGCTAGAGCCTGTCTTTTTCTAATATATATTTCCAATGAGCTGGCTGAGGAAATCAATAAATTAGTGTGTCTGTTAGGAAGACAGAGCTTAGAGTTGGACAAGATGAGAAGGGTTTATTAATGTCTAAGAGCTGATTGAGCTGCACTTAAACATCATGGTTTCCTGAGTAACAGAATTTTCAGAGTAATTTAGAATCATCTTGTGCAGTAATGTGATTAGCTATTGAAAGTTTAGCCCCATCGCAAGCAAAGAAGAATTGAAATCTCCCAAGAGAAACACATGTCTGGAAGTGAAAATGGCAAATCTGGTGAGGGCTGAATTGACAGGAATAACATCTGCACAATGGTTCAACTGTCTCCTTTCCTTGATTTTAATGTACGATGAATAATCATTTGGATAGTGAGCTTTTTAAAGTGAAAGGATGTCATTTCTACTTAGAATTAAAAAAATTTTTTCTCTTTCACATTTTATCATTTTTCCAAGCTTATTCTACATCACAGCATTCTTTCATATAATTAGCTCTGTTGCAAATTCTAACACATTCAGAACCTCACTAATACTATACATCACTGACCAGCAACAAGGGACTTGTTGATTGGATCCAATAATCACACACATCAATTACAGACTCCTGGTCAATAGCTGAAGTTTACTAACAGAAAAAGACTTAAATCCTGAGGGTCATTATGGCCTAAGGAAGGAGGGTCTGAAACAGGATGTGCTCTACATACTAGCCTGCAAGGGAGGTCAATTTAGAGAACATTTTTTTTTTTAAAGCAGGCAACTAATAATTAGACAGAGTAAATTATAAGAAACACCTCTCTTTGATATGTTTTCTAAGTTTGAAGATCAGGGAGTACCTACACCCATGTTTTTCTGTTCCAACTGCTTCAGGGCATTTGTTCTGAGTTCTTGCGGCTTTCTCCCAGCATTACAGCTGGTTATGGGTTTGCACTGGTAACGTCACCAATTGTCCCTCTATAGGTGTGTGTGTGTGTGTGGAGTCAGGCCAGAAAGGTGGGTGTTGTTACATGGGGGAATGTTGTTATGTAGGCATGACGGACACAGGACTATAAAGAAGTGGAAGTAAATTGAGGGAAACATTTTAAAATTGCTTTTATCCAAAAGGCAAATCAGATTTATGGAGAGAAGGCAAGATAAAGAAAGATTGTCCATCCACTGGTTTACTCCCCAAATGGCTGTAATGGCTGTAATGGCTGGAGCTGAGCTGATCTGAAGATTCAAGCCAGGAGCTTCTTCAGCTTTTTAAACTATTAAACAATATTTTATTTTTTAATGTGCCTTTTTTATTTTTCTGATTTTAAAAGATGTGCTTATTAATTTGAAGGGGAGAATGATGGAGAGCCAAGAGTGAGTTCTTCCATCTACTAGTCCCTGATTGATTGTGACAGCCAAACCTGCTCCAGGCCAGACTGGGAGCCTTCTGCTCTACCTAGCTGTACTTCAGAAGTGGTACATCTGCTGCTTTCCCCGGCACATTAGCAGGAAGCTGGATTTGGAGTGGAGCCAGGAGGAATTGTACTAGCACACTGACCTGGATGATGGTATCTTGGGCAATAGTTTAACCTATGGCACCACCACAACCCCTTGTCTTTGCTCTTTCTAAAACTCTCTAATGCATCATTGCTATTACTCCCAGCTTCTCTTATTGCAGAAATTTCTAACCTCCTTCAATGTGAGTCTTATTTTTTTCTGTCCCCTATGACAACAGTTTGCATATTCTCTAGGTAAGCTAAGTACTGGCACGCCATTGATGATTTTACTGTGTTTGGATCTAAAGCCTCCTACAGCAATGAGTTTTGGAAACATGGTGATCTCAGTCAGCTTTTTTTTTTTTTTGACAAAATCTAGTGTAAACAACAAGTCTCAAACCTCTGCCCTCTGCTTTTGGGGCCTCATTTTTTCACCCTGACCATCTAGTCGCACTTCTAAAGACACCCTGTCTGGACTTAGCTGAGGTCAAACACACAGGGAAAAAAATTCCATCTTTGTTCGATCATTTCCACCAAACCACTTCTGCAGGCTGTTTAAGCAGGCAGTCTTAGCAGGTGTTTTCATAGAAAACCACATTGAAACCACATTAAAAAAAATGAGAGTAGAACTTTTGCAAATCAACTTAAAAAAAGAAACCATTGCAAAAATCATTATTTTGTGTTTGAGGAGCCTGAAATAGAACTGTAAGAAAGAGAAAAAATGATGGATAAATGAGAGGGAATTTAAGTGAAAATCAATAGACAGAGAGAAACCTATCATTGCTGTGTCTTTATCTTTTCTCTCGACAAAGGTTTTCTGAAGTTTTATAACAAACACTAAGTGCCAGGGTAGAAACACAATAGGAGCAAAATCCCTGCTTTTCACGAAAACTTTATTTCTTCAACATGATTAGCAGATTACAATGTCTCATGTAATGAAGCTGGATCAAGTCACGGATAAGTTAGATTGGAGGGAGGAGCAAAGTGGTTAGCTGTGATGGAGGTATTTTTTTAAGATTTACTTATTTGAAAGCCAGAGTTATAACAAGAGAAGGATAGAGAGGAGGATGCGATAGAAATAGAGAGAGAGAAATGCAAGTATTGGTACACTTTCAAATGGTTGCAACAGTCTGAACTGTCGGACTAAACCCAGAAGCCTTATGCATTTTTCAACATGAGTGGCAGAGATCCAAATACCGAGGCCACCCTGCACTGCTTTTCCCAGGCAGCCACAATGTGAACCAGCACCATCAAGAGACGTGGGTGTCTCAGTTGGTGAGTTTTCCCAATATACCACAATGCCAGCCCCCAATGAAAGTATTTCTGACCAACAATACATAAGCTGCAGGAATCTGCCCTACTTGATAGGATACCTGATCATGAGACTGCTGCATCACATAGAGGAATGCTTGCATTTGATGCCTGGTTCCAAGTCTGGGTTCCAACTTATTAATGCAGATCCCAAGAGACAGCATCGATAGCTTGAGTAACTAGAGCCCTATCACATGAGGAAGATGATTGCTTAAATTTGGTCAGCATAGGCATTGAGTAGAGTACCCATTTTCTGGGTTCCTGCAGCCTGCCATGACCTAACGGACTCATTGTCAATCACTGTCACAGGGCCTTGAATAGCCATTTGTACCACTTCTTGACAACCTTCTATCATCACTTAAACTCTAAAGCATTAACAGAAATTCTGAAATTGGTATGTGATCAACTGAGTTGTGTTAATGAAACCAATAAAGAGGAACCCAGCCACAACTGTTGCAACGACCTGGGGAGTAAATCAAAAGATGGAAGATTTCTCTTGTATGTCTCTACCTCCCTCTTTGTATCACACCGAGTTCAAATAAATAAGCAAATCTTTTTAAAAATCATCAAGTACTGCTTCAGTTTGGCGATGGACATGAGGTTAGGAGTTTGACCTTTTCATCTCTTATTTCACAGAGCCATTGTTTTGGGGTCTCTTCATTGTGAAGTGATTTATAGTTTAGGGTTTCAAACTGGAGAAGGAAGAGGAGATCAATAAAACTCAGCATAATATTTTGCCATTTGCTGGGTAAAATTACAGGTAACAAGGGGGAAAAAACGAAAGCATGAATTGTTGCTTTTGCACACCATTTTAAGCAATTTACAAAATATATGCTTTATGCTTTAGCATAAAGTAGGCCGTTAAGCTTGCAATGTTCTCAGCAATTGCACTTGCCATGGATGCCAGCCACTGCCATTGTGCCCCTCTCAGATGAACAAGCTTGTAGGGAGCCAAAGCTGCAGGCTTGCCAGAGGCCTATGGAATAACATCAGAGGGGACAAGCAGAGATCCTAGTGAGCCTAGGAATTTCCCTATGTGCTCAGTCATGAGATAGGTGGAAGGAAGTAAGGGGAGAGCCCTGGGTTAATATGCTGGCATGGTGTTCTGGTGGATCAGGCTTGGGGAAGTTTGAATGGACTAGGAGCTTGCGTGGACAGAGACAAGGTCCCAGATCAGCACATACACCAGGAGCTTGGGACCCTAGTGGGAAGATAGAATTCCGGGTGAGCATACCACCACACTGGAAGACTGGGATTCAGAAGACTGGGATGGGGCTCAGCGACTATGGATTGCCTAGCAAGGGAGTAGGCGGATGTGTGCAGTAGTACGCTGAGGGAGTAGTTACAGATGAGGAATGACTTCTGAGGGACTTCCATGGACAGGGCCACTGTACTTGCAGGTAAGCAAGGGGGCTGATATCCAGCAGTTTGGAAGGGGGAACTGGAGGATTTTTAAGGTCAAACTGATGCACCAGCCCACATGGGAGACCTGAGCTTGGCTAGTTAGCATTGACCACCACTCACTGGCAAACATTGAAGTTAGAGCTGGGGACCTAGCTGGCAGGGCTAGAAGACAGTATCTGTTAGAGTCAGAAGAGGGAACAAGTGACATTAAGATTGCAGCACCCACAGGCACACCCAAGAATAGTGTGTGTGGGAGGCTGGGCTGCAACCTCTACTAGCTCATACACAGGTCAGGTCAGTGGGGGCAGACTATGTTGAGTAAGGGCCAAGACATACCGGTTGTGTGAAATCTTGGTCTGGGAATGGACCTTTTGGCATAACTCCCCTACTGGGCCACAGCTCCAACTGGCAGATATGTGATTTAAGTCTGGGTGTTGGTCAGGCTGGGCAAGGTAGCACCACCCATTGGCAAGTGTGTGGGTTGATTCTGGAGGGGGCAGACAGGGGAAGGTTGGGCCAAACCTTGGCACACTGGCATGTTCAAGAGTCAGGCTGGAGTATGAGTCATGACAGGCTAGGCTATCATACCTACCAGTTTTCATGACCCAGAGATGTGAGTATGCTGGGCAGGGTTAGGCTATAGCACACACCAGTGAGAGTTGGGACTGGAAGTGGGCCACGACAGGCTAGGTTGAAGCATTCAATGGCAAAAGCCAACATGGCGGACGGGCTTTGCTGAGCTGGGTCAGAGCAACTTGGCATGCGCAAGATCTGTGACTGGGAACAGACCTAGTTGCGAAGCTATGGGGATGCCTCAGCTGGGTTGTGGTTCCCATTGGTGAGAATGAGAGTAAGAAAGGAGGCAATGATCTTGGCTGGGCAGGCTGTAGTGTCCCTCTGCATGGGAATGGACTAGTTCTGAGGTGCACCAGACTAGGCTAGACTCTAGCACAGCTCCAGCTCCTGAAAGCCAGGGTGGGTTAGAATAGGCCGGGCTTGGTCTCAGCTCCTGCTGAAGCATGGAAGAGCTGTGTAAGGGTGTGAATCAAGTGTTACTGGGCTATAACACTAAACAGTAAGAACTGGAATGGGTGTGGGCAGGTTGATCAAGGTCATTGTTCCTACCAGAACAGGAGGTAAATTAAGTCTGTCTGGGCCAAGGACCCACCGTTGTGCATGAGATCTGACACTGCAGGAGACCTGAAAGAGGAGCGTGGGGAGCTCCTTTGTCAGGATGCAGTCCCTATAGGTGAGCACAAGAACCAAGGCAGTGAGCATCCCAGACCATACCAGGTTACAGTACTCACTCGAATACATACAGGCCATTTCTAGCGGTGGGCCAGTTTACCCGCTGGCATTAATGTGATCTACATAGTTGGGTTGGTTGGGTTGAACTGGGCTCTAATGCCACTTGATATATATGAGAGCTGAATGGGATGTGGGAAAGACTGGATCCATCTGCTGCACATTCTAACAAGCACAGGAACCACAGTTGGTGGCAGGCCTGGTAGAGGTTATTGTGAGCTGTTCTGACTGCTGGTGTACGATAGGGACAAGTGTGTAGTGGGCTGTGTTGGGCTTGGCCACAGCATCCATTGGTTGCATAAATGATAGGACTGCAGAGACTATATCTCACAGATGATTTTTTTTAGCTTCATCTCTTTAAAACTCCATTAAATTTTTCACCGACTCATAGATCATACAGTAGCATCACTGTCTTCAAGAAGGTTATTGATTTTTTTTTTCATTTCTTCAGCAACATGTTAGTCATTCTATTCAACATGTTAGTATGTTACTTAACTTCATGGCATTGTTAATTTCTTTCTTCTTCCTGTTGTTGATTTTGTTTTGTGGTTTTCATTTAAGGGAATGTATAGTAACTATGTAATGGAGACTAACATATCCAGATGCGAGGATACAATGCAGCATGCATCTCTATTTCCAGACCAAACTGTTTGCTATATTTTGGCAATAGGATGCTGAACACTCTGCCATTGTTCATGATTCAATGATGGACTTATGACTGTTTATGAAAAACTATACTATAGTAATAATATAGGGGAACCAAGTGGAGAGGAGAGAGGTTTCGGGAGGGGATAAGGGAAACCTCAGGGCCTGTGGAACTATATCATAAAATGATGATAATAATAATAAATAAATAAAGAAAGAAAGATAGGACTGGACACAGAAATGATCTAGCAATCGCAAATACCAGTGTCTGCAATATCAGGGTGACAGACTGAATCAGACCTTGCACTTGCAAGTAGGCACACTAGTCATGGCCAGGATCACACCAGAGGAGGTTTGGGGATCCCCCCACAACTGAACAGCTGGACTCCAACCATGGGGAGAAATACAGGATCTGTGGACTGACTGTGGAGTGCATGTATCAGAACTGGGCCTACTTAGTGGCTAAGAGGGTACAGTGGATGGCATGGAGGGTATGGCAGTCCACTGGGACCTTCAGAGGACCTCTGGTACCACAGCCGAGGATGGAAGACAGAACAAAATGATCAACTACCCCAGCCAAGCTTTGGCAGCAAATATCTGGGTGAATGGAGCCTCTAAAGTGAACTATTTCAGCCAATGAACCTTGGAAGAATTTTCTCATTTTTGGAGCAATGAAATCAATAGCATGTCAGAATTATCAAAACCACTTAAGCAGAACATCAGGAATTCTGGTTATTTATTTATTTATTTATTTAGTTGAACATCGGAGTTATAGAGAAAAAAAAAAACACTGAGAAAGAGAGCGTGATATTCCATCTCTTCCATATGTTACTTCATCCCTCCAAGAGATGTTCTGGGCTGAATCAAAGCTGCTAACCAGGAGTGCCATTAGACATCCAGGCCCCTCCCGTGGGTGGCAGCATCCTGGGACATCAGCTGCTGTCTTCCCAGGCACTTTAGCAGACAGCACAATGTGAAGTGCAAGAATTGAGATATGCAGCAACTTCAACAAGGAATGACAGCATGTCACACTAGCCTCCTACCCTGTCTCAGATCCACCCCTCTGACCTGGGACGACAGCTTATCACACAGACTTCCTAAACTGCACCAGCTCCAGACCCTCTCTTATCTGTTTTTCCCTTGGTTCTTTCATTCCAAATGTTTAACTTTTTTTTTTTTCTGAAGGACAGAGATTGATAGAAACGTGTTAAAAGAACTGAAAAGGAAGGCAAGAAGAATACATAAAAGAAACAAATTATTTTGAAGTTTATATACTACTCTCGATTAATGTTTAGCTGTTGGCGAACAAATGACTTTCTTTTTTTTTTAAACTACAAAAAGACTTAATCAAAGATATCATCATGAAAAAAATGTATAATTGATGGTTGCCAGCTTTATGCAGAGGTAGAAATGTCCAGTGTAGGGATCAACAGGGGACAGAGAAAAAACCTTGAGGTCGGTCCAGTGTGATCCATAACTGAGGAAGCTGTTCTGAAGATTCTAGCCAGGTTCACCCTTTATTGCCCTGCTTGGTAAAGAGAAGGCTCAAGTTCCAAAATTTTGAGGTTCCTTCTGGTTCTGAAACCTTGGGACTGTGGTGTAGGGCTAAGTCATCTGCAAAGAGATCTGAGGCTTGTGTGAACACCGAGTGACATGAAGGGACTGAGGTGAGTCCTGTCCCCTAGGGTGGATTTTTACCTTTATGGGGATGAGATGACATAGGCAGTGACCTTCATGTTGTAGCAGACAACAGTAAAAATGGCAGTAAAGTATTGATGATGTGTGGAGAACCATAAATCACAGCTGTGTAATGGTTTGCATTTTGCAATGTCCTTTTAGTTTCTTCTAACAGCTCACTTTCAGAAAAGACTCACTTTAACACAGCTTCTTAAAATTATACCTTGAAAATACCCTACCAGCCAATGCACCTGTAAAGTTATTTGGAGTCCAGCACATTGAGCTAATCAGCCAGCAAAAATGCTGGCATCCCATATTGGAGCACTTGTTTGAGTCTTGGTTGCTCTGCCTGCAATCCAGCTCCTGGCTAATGTGTCATCACAGGTAGTAGAAGACCAAGTACTTGAGGCCCTGACAATCACATGAGACACTTGGACTCCTGGCTTTGGCCTGAGCCAGGATAATCTGTGGAAGACATTTGGAGAATGAACCAGTGAGGATAATATTGGCCAGAGCTGAGCAGATCCTAAGCCAGGAGCCAGGTGCAGGTTCCCAAGGCTTTGGGCCATCTTCTACTGCTTTCCCAGGCCACAAGCAGGGAGATGGATAGGAAGCGATGCTGTTGGGACATGAACCGACACCCATATGGGATCCTGGCGAGTGCAAGGTGAGGATTCCAGCCACCAGGCCACTGCATCAGGCCCATTTAAATATTTTATTTTACTTGATTTAATTTTATAATTATTTTCCATGATACAATTGTTTTTCAAACAAAAAATACATTTTTTTTTTAAAATAAGAAGACAAACTGATAGTAGGAGTTTTGAAAAAATACAAACTTTTTTTTAACGGTTTTCTTTTTATTGGAAAGGCAGATTGATAGAGTGAAAAAGATCTTCTATCTGCTTCTCTCTCCCAGTGGACTTCATGGCTGAGTGTAAGCCAGTGTTCAGCCAGAGCTGGGAGCTTCGGCTGGGTCTCCCACACAGTTGCTTTGGGCCATCTTCTACTACGTTCCCAGGGCACAAGCAGATTGTTATATGGGAAGCGGAGAAGCCGGGATATTAGCTGGTACCCATATGGGATACCAGGCAAGCAAGGCTAGGATTTAGCTCTTATTATCATTATTATTTTTGAATTAGCTAGCCTGGCTATAATTTGGGATATGCTGTTTTCTAATGCTGTAACATTGTACATCCAATTAGATATTTCTAAGACTCACCTTCTCTGTAAAGGGAGTTGCACCTATATTCATGGCATTGTTAGGAGCAAATGTAATGATATTTGTTTCTCTCTGTTCATAGTATGTGATAAATGAACCAATGAGGCACGTGGATTATTTCTGTTTTCTTGGAATAGCTCTCACTAACAGAATTGGGTCTCTATCTCTCTCTCTTCTATCATTTTAGACAACTGTGATGACCCCGTAGCATCTCTGCTCTCTCCAATGGCTTTTTCCAGTTCCTCAGCCCTCGCTGGTACTCCTAGTGCAGCACAGCTCAACAGGAGAGTTGGTAAGTAGCGACACTCAAATCCAAAACTCAAAGGCTGAAAAGGACATACCTGTAAATGGAAGAAAAAGTGTTGACTTTGTTCCCTCCAAGGCACAAAATTACTATTTAAAAATATGTGTCTGCAGTTATATTGATTTATATCCAGTGTAGAAGATTAAAATGCACACGCGTGCACAGAGAAATGCAGAGATAAGAATGTTCCCATCAGTTGGTTCATGTGTACCAGTTGGTCTACTTCCCAAATGCCTGTGTTAGCCAGTCCTGACCTGGGTCAAATTGGGTGAGACTGAACTATCATCTGCTGCTTCTTAAAGTGTGGATTAGCATAATTCCCAGGAACTCTGATGTGGGACGCAAGCAACCTAATCAACGTCTTAACCTCCGGGTCAGACGCCTGCCTCCAGATTAACTTTTTATCAATTGAAGAGAGCTTTGTGAAAATACCTTTTGGTAAAAGTGCTTTCTGTGGCCAGAACTACAGCGCAGTAAATTAAGAGGCTGTCTAAACTGAGTGATATTTCAAGTTGTGGCTGCTCCATTGCTGATCGAGCTCCCTGATAACATACCTGGGAAGATAATCAAAGATGGCCCACGTGCTTGGATCCTTACTGTCACGTGAGTGACCCTAATGAACAGCCTGCTTGTTCGCTTTGCTCTGGCCCAGCCATGATTGTTACAATCCCTGAGGACTGAACCAGTGACTTAAAATCTATCTGCCTCTCCCTCTCTTGTATAATGAAGGCAGACCTTTCAAGTCACCAGCACCACCAACAACAAAAAATTCTCTTGAAAAATAGAGTTTTTTATTTTTACACTTTATGCATGTAACAGAATAGCTACTACGACATAATAGCATGCCAATTCTATAGCAAGAGGATTTATTAAAAATTTCCTCAAGGACAGAATCTCACTCTAAAAGTAACATCTTTTTAAAACAATATATACAACATATTTTATTCACAGGTGTTGAAGTAGAAGTAATATATAGTATTTCTACTAGCTACTGCAAGCAATGATAATAAAGTGTCTGGTGTGTGTTTCCAAAATATATGATGGGAAATAGGTAAGCACTCTTAGCCACTCCCTGGTGTGAAGTGCCTTGACTGCATGCAAAAACAAAACAAAAAAATAAATAAATAAATAAAAGGAAAGGGAACTAATTATTTCTGTGAAAAATGGTATAATACATGAAGCTGGGGGCCAGATCACCATTATCTTAGTCAATCTATATAATTGTGCTTCAAGAAGGATCTGCCTTAAGCCAGGCATGGTAGGCTAGTGGCTAGTATCCTCCCTTTGAATGCATCATAATCCCATATGGGTGCTGGTTCTTATCCCGGAGGCTCTACTTCCCATCCAGCTCCCTGCTTGTGGCCTGGGAAAGCAGTTGAGGATGGTCCAAAGCCTTGGGATCCTGCACCTGCATGGGAGACCCAGAAAGAAGTTCCTGGCTCCTGGCTTCAGATTGGCGCAGCACTGGTCGTTGTGGTCACTTGGGGAGTGAATCATCGGATGGGAGATCTTCTTTTCTTTCTCTCCTCCTCTCTGTATATCTGACTTTCCAACAAAAATAAAATAAATCAAAAAATAAAAAATAAAAAGAAGTGTCTGTCTTTGCCAACTATAATTTATTTTGTGGCAAGAAATTTTTTGATCTGGGCATTAACATGTCTGGGCTTCAGAGAATCATTTATAGTCAGTGGGAAGTGTAGGCGCTGCTGGCACAGAGTGAGGCCACTGAGCTGTGAATTAGAACATATGGAAAATGAGGGGAAAGACTAAAGTTACTTAATATGGCTAAATGGCAAACAGGAAGAGATGCTGTTGACTCCTTGGGAGGAGTGGTTTGTACATCTCTTTTCCATCCCTTTTATCCCACATAAAATTTGCAATTACATTTACCATTGTTCCTTGGAATTTTAACCTTTTTGCCTCGCTCAATGCATATACATTTTGAAATGCTTGTTCATTGAAGTTGAGAGGGCATGTTTCTGGCATGAAAACCTTGCTGCCATGGTGAGCTGGATATGCTCTGTGATGACATTTCAGCTTTCTGTCCTCATTCATGGATGAAGGGGCTTGAAGCTGCTTCTTCCTCCCTGCCACAGAATCTGTGCACACTTGCCACCTGCTCACCCTCAGATGCACCGGGGACCAAACACTTACGATTCAGGAAGGACTGCAAAAGTTGCTTCTTCAATTTTGTGCCATCAGGACATCCAAAGGAGATGGGAATTGCAAACAGTACAGGAATCAGGGCTCATTCATTCAATTAGCATGATTTCAGCTGTCTAGGGGCTTGTTCCAGGCGGTGTGGGGAGCGCACTGAAGGTCTCAATTTCACCAGAAATACCACACTATTGCTCATGTAGAGCACAATCTCTCAAAGCAGAGGTGAATTGAGCCTGGTGTCCTGTGGAAAGAATCTAATCTTTAAAAGACACAGATATACACAGAAATCATCTCCACTTTTGGAATGTCTTTTATACTTTCATCCTTTCTTAGCAACCCCGGGCATAGCTGGTATCAAATACTGTGTTTTCCTTGTATCTTCTCACTGTCCTTCACTACTCTGACTATGGACACAGGAGAACATTTTTGCCTCACCAACCATCTTGCTTTCTACGCAGAGCCATTGGTGTCAAAACCAGTACTTTAACAGCTATGGTAGTTACACATTTAAATTGAGATGTACCACCCTAGATTTTCCTGTCTGCTTCCTCTATTCTTAACAGTATGCCATTTTCAATATAAATCTGAGGAATGGGGCTAGTGGGGATAGATATTAAAGCTGGTTAATTCACAACACACAGAGAATCATGACAGAAATTTCAGAAGTGTATTTTTATGCACACCGCAGTATCCCCAACGCACCTGATGTTCTTACTTTTAAACAAGAGGAAACAAGTTACAAGCGAATTAATCACTGGTCAAGAGAAACACAGCTGATTTGTGGTAGGGATTGATTGGAATACAAGTTACCTGATATTGCTATTCATGTTGATCTGTGATCTTTATGAGAATAAAGATGTATTTTCTATAGGAGTTACATTTTCCCAGGTAATCCTTGCATTTCAAAATGAGTTCTTCCTGTTCTAACCACAAAGACTGGGTTTTCAGACCCACTGAGAGAAAGAATGATTTGTTTATCTTGGTATTCTCAATGTTCTCCAAATTTTACTGCAGCCTAATATGCTTGTGGGAAAAACATTTGATCTAGCTGCTCGAACACTCTAAGCCTCTTAGATTACTGGGTCAGGTATACATCACACTGAGAGTTACAGAACAGAAACCTGCAATTTATAGAAGCTTTGGGGCCTTGTTTCACATGGAGACAAATCCAAATGTGTCACTTCCTCTTCAGCTGGACTAATTGGAAAAAGAGAGGGGAGAACTGTGCAATCACATAAGTACTTTTGCTCACTTGCTAACGGCATGAATTCAAACATCACCCTTTAGCACAAGAGTGGTAGAGCCTCCCTACCCCTCAATTTGAATGGCCTGGTGTGCAAAAGCCCAGTTTCATTCCAATACAGTGAGACTGCCATAGGGCACATCTGACATTGGTAGAGTTGAACCCTCTCACAGAAGTTAGTGAAATAACGTGCCACAAACTGGGCTGATTCTTCACCTCCTGCACCTCACTTGGACTACTGGGTCACTTGGTTGGCCAATCTGTGCACTTAAATCTTGATTTCAGAAACTAGTTTTGAGGGTCTGGTATGATGGCTAATCCTGCTGTCAAGTGCTTGCAGCCCATATGGGCACCAGTTTGTGTCCTGGCTGTTCCACTTCCAATCCAGCTCCCTGCTTGTGGTCTGGGAGAGCAGTGGAGGATGGCCTGAAGCCTTGGGTCCCTGCACCCATGTGGTAGACCAGGAGGAAGCTACTGGCTTCTGATTGGGCTGTTGCAGCCATTTAGAGAGTGATCCAGTGAATGGAAGATTTTTTTTCTGTATCACCTTCTCTTTATACGTCTAATAAAAATATAATTTTAAATGAAAAAAAAAACCCAATAAATGGTCTTCATGGAATCCCAGCAAACACATTGATCTCCACCGTAATTACTGGATCTGCCTCAGAGCCAAAGTCTTCCTTTATCCACGAGCCCTATGCAGTACCAAGCCAAAGCCTCTACATCTTCAGTATCTGCTCAGGATCAAAATGAAAGTGCCAGGACTTCACTCCACAGCTTCTTTGCTGCAGAAGAGGTTCCTTGCTCAGATATAGATCATGCTAAATCCAGATGCTCAGACCCAAAGGGGAGGAGCAGAACCCCCCCACAGTGCTTCAAACATGCTGTGGGTGTCCTGACTACCCATCCACTCCCTGTGTAGTGTTAAATATTCATAGCATGTCCTCTCTTGCTTTCTCTATTATCATCAGTAGATAAGGATGAGAAATCAGACCTGGGCTGTAGAAGATTCTGCAGTCATATATTCTCTGCGGACCAGTTGGTTCTCTTTGCTTTGTTTATGAGTAAATGGAATTTAAAATTAGGTACAACTCTTGACTGTCTTGAAACTCAAGCAAGCTACCAAGAACAATATGAAGGATGAATTGCTTTTAGTAAAAATTGCTAGTCAGTACTGCCAACCGGCTCCTGGTAGATGCAGGTACCCTGGATTTCAATCCCCTACATTGACCTCCACTAATTATATGATCTAGAAAAAGCTGACATCCTGGCTGTATGATTAAGCTCATTTGAAAACCTCTCATTTAATTTAACTCTAGGAGCAGACTGGGTCTTGAATCAGGTCTTACAGCTTCAGTGCAGCGTCTCCTCATTCCATCTTTTCCCCACAAGCCAAGTAGTATAAGGCTTAGAAAACACTAAAAATAAACGAGGAAACATCCGAAGTAGTTTGGAATCCTATATTTAAAAAACTATTGAAAAAATTCCATATTCTATAAAATGTGAGATGATTTTTTTCACTTTTATGTTTTCATCAAATGAATCTAAATTTAAGCTTCAGTGTCTACACGAAGCTTTTTAGTTGATGGCTGTTGAGAATTCATTCACAGTTATAGATATACCATCTTACTTAAATTCTTCCACTTGACAGAAACACATATGTGTGTCTCTGTTAGCACCCACCCCTCTTAATAATTCAGAGACATGGAGCTCATTGTGTGTCTTTAGAGCAATTAAGAAAAATAGGTGCAGGCTACTCTCATCATTTTGAAAACACATTTATTTTGTGCTGAAAAGAACAGCATGTTTGTCATGGCAACCATGGCAACCCTGGGTGTCCGACCCTGTTGATTGTCTAGCAGCGAGAGTCTACAACTTCAGGGACGGAGTGACAGGCCATCAGCACCAGGCAGAGAACCTCCATGTAGAAGCCCAGACTGCAGTTCTGGGCCCAGGACTTCCTTAACAAGATGTGTTAATGAAGCCATCTCACCCTACTTAACTTCCAGCGGATTAATAAATTAAGGTTCTGAGGGAAAACAGAAAATGTGATTTTTTGACAAATGTAAAGAATATTTTCACAAATAATAAATACACATTTTAAAAAATTCCGATTTGACTTGTTTTGGATTGGTTTGATTCTTGTTTGGTTTTCTATCGTTTTTTATTTCTTGCAGAGAAAAAGTTGTTGTCATTTAAATTTTTATTCCAATCTTTAAATTTCATACTAAATTTAAATTCTTACTAAATGCTAACTAAAATGAATAAAGGACATGCCTTATGAAGCCAAGTTTTGGAATCCTAGCAGTAAAAGAAAAGCAGATAAGTTTTGAAGACTTGTGAAATGCATGCACAAGAAGCCAAAATTCCTTTACCATACTACCAGCTATGACATTGCTGCTTCCTGTTAAGATTACTTAATGAATCACAGATAAATATGGAACCAGCACAATGGCTCAACTTGGTACTCCTCCATCTTCAAGCACCAGCATGCCACATGGGCCCGGGTTCATGGAACAGTGGCTCTCATTCAGTTACCTACCTGTGACCTTGGAAAAGAGTGGAGGATAGTCCAAAGCTTTGGAACCTGGCATCCAAGTGGGAGATCTGGAAGGAATTTCTGCCCCCAGGCTTTGGATCAGTTTTGCTGCAGCCATCACAAATATTGTAGCCATTTGAAGAGTGAAACAGTGGATGGAAGATCTTTTCCTCTCCTCGTTTATGTAAATACGCCTTTTCAGTAAAAAATAAACAAATCTTAAAAGAAAGAAAAGAAAAGGAAAAATAAGAACGGAGGGTCTGGTACAATGTCTTAGTGGCTAAACCCTCATCTTGCATGTACCAGAATTTCATATGGGCACTGGTTTATGTCCTGACCGTTCCACTTCACATCCAGCTCTCTACCTGTGCCTGGAAAAGAAGTAGAGGCTGGCCAAAAGTCTAGGGACCCTACACCCACGTGGGAGGCCCAGAGGAAGCGCCAGGCTCTGGCTTCTGATTGGCTCAGCTGCAGCCATTGCGGCCACTTCGGGAGTGAACCAGTGAATGGAAGATTTTTGTTTACTTCCTTCTGTAAACTTGCCTTTTTAATAAAAGGAATTAAATCTTTAAAATAAGAATCTCAGCTTATAAAAGTAAGGTATGCTGATTACAGAAGACAAAATTCCAGAATGATAACATTATTTATACTTTCACTCTTCAAGAAATCACAATGTAAATTTATTTTTTATTATTTTAGTATTGTTAAAAACATTCACATTAAGGGCCCAGTGTGCTGGCCTAGTGGTTAAAGTCTTGGCCTTGAACGCAGTGGGATCCCATATGGACACCAGTTCAAATCCTGGCAGTCCCGCTTTCCATCCAGCTCCCTGCTTGTGGCCTGAGAAAGCAGTCAAGGACAGCCCAAAGGAATCCTGCACGCACGTGGGGAGACCTGGAGGAGGCTCGTGGTTCCTGGCTTTGGATTGGTTCAGCAGCATTTGTAGTCACTTGGGGAGCAAATCATTAGACGGAAGATCTTCTTCTCTGTCTCTCGTCTTCTCTGTATATCTGACTTTGCAATAAAAATAAGTAAATCTTTTTAAAAATTCATGTTATAACCATTCTTCCTTTTAAAAAAGATTATGTATGTATGTATTAGTTTGTTTGCTTGGAAAGTGAAGGGAGAGTCAGAGATGAATCTCCCACTTGCTTGTTCACTCCCCAAATGACCCTAATGTGCACGTTTGGTGCAGACCTAAGCCCGAAGTCAGAATCTCCTCTTGGATCTCCCACAGGATGGCAGGGGCCTGAGCATTTGGGCCATATTTCACTGTTTTTTTTGTTCAGTTATATTAGCAGAGAGCTAGATGGAAAGTGGGCTGCTGGCTGCTGACCTGGCAGATGGTGGCCTGACCCGCTACTGCACAAGGCCAACCTCATAATTCTGCCTGTTCTTCAATTAAGAAGTCAAGGTGGGTGTTTGGCACAGTGGTTCAGATGCTGCTTCTAACACCTGCACCTCGTTATCGCAGGGCTTGGGTTTGAGTGCCACCTCTGTATCACAATTGGTCCACGTGTCTTCCAAATAAGCAAGAGCAACATTGCCCTTCTGCAAAGTTCAAGCCTGACAACAACGAAATCCTGGTTTAGAGGCCCACTTGCATGTTTGAAGGCTGTTGCATGTCAAGTACACTGAATTACACATGATCCAACATAGCAGACTCTGTCAGGTTGCAGAGATTTCCAAAATCTTTATCCCTTCTTCCCTCCTGGATCTTTGTCTTACATTCCCTCTAGACATGGCTGCGTTTGCTCAGGGGTCCACCTTGCCATCTCTGTGGTTAGCAGGCTCCTTGACCACCTCCTGGGACACTATATATGCTGTGCTTCCATTTCCTCGTGTGAGGTTCCCTTAACCATCACATTAGGCATTTGTGCTTGTGTCTCCAGTGGACACCTGTTGTATGAAGTAATGTATGAATGAATAATATCCTTTAGTCACCAAGTCAGTGTCCTTTCAGCTTTTTTTTTTTTTTTGCACAATGGAATGCCTGGCCTATGATAGCTTCACAGTGAACATTTACAGAGACCAGGATAGCAGAGAAAAGAGAGGGAGAAACAAAACGGAAATCTGAAGGAAAGGAAAGAAGGAAGCGATGGAGAGAGAGGGAGAGAAGGAGAAAAGAAACAAACCCCACGAGGCATTTATATAAGTTGTAGCGGCTAAGGAAGAAAAGAAAAGGTGTAAGTGGTACAGCCTTTGTAATGAATCTTAAGCCGTGGCAGGAATTCAAATGGAGAAAGAGGAAGAAAAATGAGCTAGGAATATGCCAAGAGGTTAAGGACAGGGTCAGGGAAAAGTGGGGTCATTATATATTTTTGAACCTTGTAACGATGTAGGGCATTACTAGCACTCTCTTTGTGTGTCTCTGCTTTCACTCAGGAACTGGTGGTTGGTCCCCAGCTGACTCCAATGCCCAACAGTGGCTCCAGGTGGACCTGGGAAATCGAGTAGAGATCACAGCGGTGGCCACGCAGGGAAGATATGGAAGCTCCGACTGGGTGACGAGCTACAGCCTGATGTTCAGTGACACAGGACACAACTGGCAGCAGTACAGGCAGGAAAACAGCATCTGGGTAAGATCTGCTCTCTCTCTCGATGCACAAACTGCAAGTGCTCATGGTAACCAGTGAACATTTCTGCCATTTGACCATACACCCAATGTCAGTAATTCAGCCACTGTGGAGTGCACCTCCAGAAATAAGACACGTGGCAAGTGCTGTCTCCAACCCTGCTCACTCCCCAGGAAGCTACGGTGTCTCCTGCAAAATCTGGTTTTCCATTCCTGGAACCAGATAATTCACAGAATGAATCTCGACTTTCTCATCTGTACTGACAAATACATGGAGAAGTGTGCACTGTCTTTTAATTTCATGGTCCCAAGAACTTTTTGAAGTATAATTGTATATCACTGAATCTGTGAAGGAGATTGTGTTGACTCATTTATTGATTTGCTTGTTTGTGTAATGTATGCCAGGCATTTTTCATACACAACCAAACCAGCTTAGTTATTGCCACTTTATCAGAAGTTTCTTACTTCTGAATCCTGGTGAAGGGAAGCAAAACCACAATTTAAAGGGTTAAAATATTGTGATTCTCTGGTATGTCTTGAAGTCTGGTGTTGCAATGTCTCTAGCCTTGTTGTCGTTGCTGTTGCTTAAGACAGCTTTATCTATTCATGGTTTCTTCTGTTTCCAGATGAATTTTAGCCTTTTTTCTACTTCTGAGAGGAATATTATGATTTTGATTATAATTTTATTGGTGTCATGTTGAATATACAAATCATTTTGATATACAGTTTGGTATTAATACTTGTACTTCATGAATTAGGACAATTTTTTTTTCTATTGCTTTCTTCTTTTTCTTTCTTTATGTTTTGTAATTTTCAACATAGATAACCCACACATCATTAGGTTAATTTATTCCAAACTATTTAAACTCATTTCTAGCAATTGTGAATGGGACTGATATTATAAGTTCTTTTCAGCTAAGGCATTGTTTGTATGCACAAAAACTATTGACATTCTTATGCTGATTTTGTATCCTGTAAGTTTATCAAACTCTCAGAAATTTCAATAGTCTTCTAGTGGAATCTTTGGCTTCTCTGTAATCTGCAGAGATAGTTAGATGACCTCTTTTCCAATGTGTAGCCCTAAAGGCTCTGGCTGAAGCTTCCAGAGGCACACTGAGTAACAATGGTGAAAGTGAAAATATAAAATGTGGATTTATTCTGTCACTATAGATACACTTCAGTTTCTGGATGAAGGACAGTTTTTTTTTTGTCAAAATTGTAAAATAGAACTTTCTTTCTATAGTCCCAACCCCCTAAACTCCCAAGGATGCCTGAATTATTCAGTGAGGAAAGAGATCAAAGAGGGTAGAAAGCAAGTCACGTGCATGCAGCTTTAGAAGCCTGTGCACTGGGTAAGAGACCTATTTTATTTTTTGAGACTTGAGTTTGGGGAAAATCTGACCCTTTTTCCAAATGTACAGAAATTGGGAAGATTTGGTAATTGAGAGCACATTCGCTCCTTGTGAAAATCTTCCTAGGTACCTCCCCCCTTACATCATGGACAAAGATAATGCCAAATTACCATTGTCTAAAACTGCATGTGTTTGTGTTGACCTCAATTCTTCTGGAAAAAAAGGACCTATTTTAGATGAATTGCTATTTTTCCCATTGTTTATCTATCCCTTGGGTTTCTAATTAAGACTAAATAGAACACGAAAGGCAGATGGGGCAGACTATGCAATCTTTAGAACCTTGCAATCATCATATTGATTCTGGGTTGCTTGTAATATTAGGTTGCAATAGCTTTGGTTTTTCCTTATTTAAAAAATAGACCCTGCAGGACTTTTCTGTTTTTCTCTCCATCTTGAAGTCCCCATAGTTTTTGCAAGTTTGGGTCTCACTTCATTTTGAGTTTGAAATGAGAATTAGCTACGCTTTCCATTTTGTAGAACAATCTTCAGGTTTTGTCTTTTTTTTATAGTGTAGAAGTGATGGTGAGATAATTTGCTTTCACTGGCACTTTCAGTCTGAACTGGTGTTTTTCAGAAAATTTGTGGTTTTGGGTTGTTTTGTCTCAATTTTTGAAAACTTCCAGTCTCATTGTTGTCAGGACCAAGCACCCTGCTTTCAGTTGGCCCTCTATGCGAAGCTCTGTCTCAGCCACTTTTACCTTTTTCCTTGCTGCTGGTTTACTGTGCTTCCAAAAACAAACAAACAAACAAACAAATAAACAAACAAACAAAGAAACAAACAGCCACTTTGTGGTGGATCATATTTCCTATGCATGCATGCATGTGTGTATAGAGTTCTCTAGGTTTTTCAATCGATTGCTCCCTAGTTCCTAGCTAAGAATCTTTGGATTACAGCTGCCTTGCAAGTTACAATGGAAATTGCAAAAAGAAAGATGAGGCTTCACTGTGAGTCTGGTTTAGAACAGTAAAATTAAAGTCCCTCATAGCTCAGCATTTCCCCCTGACCCAAGTTGTTCTAACTCCACAGACAAAACTCTGCAGAAAAGGGGTGGGGGACCCACTGACAGGCCTTGTGAAAACAACGGCTGTCTTCACCCCAAACTAATATGATTCCCTGCATCCCTCTGAATATGCATTTATTCCCAAAGAGTGCCTGACTGCTTTCAATTGTTTTTCCATGATTCATACTAGAACTTTGCAACATGGGGTTTCATATCTTCAAGGAATAACATTCTCACACATTTACACATGTGGCGTTTAAACACATCACAGTCAATGTGTTGCCTTGAATATTAATATTCATGAGATGCTTTCCAGACTAGAGCAGATGTTTTGCTATCTTCCCTCCCTCCTCCCTACACACACACACACACACACACACACACACACACACACACACACACAAACAGCCTCTGCATTTGTGGTGGAATAGGATTCAGCAACCAATATCAGAGTAAGAAAGATTATCTGCTTAAAACCAATTTTCATAATCCATCCCTATTAAATTACTATTATTATTGGGAGGGAATAATCTTGAAGGCAGAATAGGGTAAGGACACACCTTAAATAGACAGAGAAACATTAGCCAGGGTGAAGCAGAGAGGGCACATCCCTGAAAATTGGATAGGACAGACTGATGGCATAGGGGTACCTGGAGATTGATAGACACAAGAAAGCAGTGGAGACAACAGTGTGGTGTTGCAGTGAACAGATACCTCAGTGGCATTCAGTGAGCACTGATCTGAACTTGACCAGCAGTTGGAGTGCTACCAGCAACCAGGTGGGAAGGAGATTCTCCAGGAACTCAGAAGGTGAATGCAGACCAAGAACTGTCCGTCCTGCTGATTGGTTTGATTTGACCAGGAGCAGAGACAGAGTGGCAGGTCCCGTGGGTGCTGTAGGGACTGGTAGATTTCACAGCCCAGACCTCCACTAGAGCAGAATTAAGCACTACTTTTGTATAAGGAGGCAAAGGCTACGGGACAGGACTATACAGTGCTAAGCTGGGAGTGAATTCCTTTCAGGCTCAGTGAATTGCAATGACATGGCATCCTATAGGTTCCACTCAAAATAGGTCGGGGTAGCCCTAACAGCTGACAGATGAAAAACTCCATGAGTGGTACATCAGGCACCATTTTGTATAGTGTGGCAAAGGCTTTAAGACTGCAGGGACGACAGTGAGCTGGGCATGTGCTGAGTTGGGAATAAACTCTCTGAGCTCAGTGCATTGCACTGGTCCCTCAGGGAAAATAACAATGACTTTGGCATCATGCAGGTCAAAATAGGTCCATGTGGCCAACAGATTCCAATAAGATCAGCACAACCAACAACCTATTTAGGGGACACTTGGTATCTCCCTAATCCTGGGAAATGCTTGCAAAGAAGTAGGGGAAAAGTTGTATAGACAATGATACAGCCTCAGCACAGGATTGTAGGAGGTAGAGAGTGGTGAGCCAGGAGCTGAGACTATGGAGACCATGGTGGAAAATTAACATAAGAGGCAAGGCGAAAACTCACTGGAGGGAATGACACAAGTGACTGTAGACAACAAACCTTGTACCACAATAAGTAAAACAGAATTGTTGACCTTTGAAGAGGTGACACAGCTTAGAAACCTGCCTTAGGACCTGGCGCAATAACCTAGTGGCTAAAGTCCTCACCTTGCATGTGTCAGGATCCCATATGGGCACCTGATCCAATCCTGGAAACCCTGCTTCCCATCCAGTTCCCTGCTTGTGGCCTGGGAAAGCAGTCCAGAATGGTCCAAAGCTTTGGGAGACCAGGGAGAGGCCCCTGTTTCCTGCCTTTGGGTCAGCACAGCTCTGGTTGTGGCAGCCACTTTGGGAGTGAAACAACAAATGGAAGATCTCGTCTATTTCTCCTCCTCTATATACCTGACTTTGCAATAAAAATAAAATAAATATTAAGAAGAAAAAAAAGAGAGAAGAGTCTGCTAACCAGAAGTATAATGACCAGGAGCAAAAGAAGAGACAGAGGAACAATAAATATTACTGAAGACTCTCCTGCAAAGGAGCAAAAGTCTTTGTCAACCTCAGAGCTACTGAGGAATACATTGAGAAAATAGGGGATAAAGAATTCAGAAAAATCATAGTAAAGCTTATTTATCAACAATGAGAAGCACATATAGGAGCTAAAGGAATTTAAAGAATATGCCACTCAGGAAATAACAACACTGAAACAAAATCAAGCTGAGTTACTGGAAATGAAAAATGCAATAAAGCAAATTAAGAATTAAATGGAAAGTCTCAATAATAGAATGAAGGAGGCAGAATTAAGAATCTTAGAACTGGAAGATATTTCTTGTCACAATGGGGAAACAATAAAAAAGCTGGAAGCAGAGCTGGGTCAAGCTAAAAAAGTGTTCAAGAATTAAGAGACACAATTAAAAGGCCAAATGTAAGCGTTACGGGAGTCCCAGAAGGTGTAGAAAGAGATGCTGTGTGATAAGTGTATTTAATGAAATAATAAAAGCAAATTTCCCTAATCTGGAGAAAGAATTGGGAAACAACATCCAGATGGGGCACAGAACTCCCAAAAGGGTTGACCAAAAGCAACCTTCACCACCACATGTGATAATCAAGCTCTCTTCAATCAAACACAAGGAAACGGTCCTTAAATGTACTCATGAAAAAAGTCAATTGACTTATAGAGGAACTGCGATCAAACTCACAGCTTACCTCTCACAGGAAACTCCATAGGCCAAAAGAGAATGGAGTGACATGTTGCAGATTCTGAAAGCGAAAAAATTGTCATCCCAGAATAATGTACCCAGCAAAACTTTCCTTTGTCTTTGAAAATGAGATAAAATTCTTCAACAGTAAATTTAAAAGAACATGCCTCTTCCAAACTTACCCTATAAATGATACTGAAAGGTGTTCTCTTGACAAAGAAGAATAGCACTAACGAAAACCAAAGGCAAATGTGAAGAACATCCCAGTAAAATAACAACAGAAGACGATGAGGTACCACCTAACACCAGTAAGATTGGCCCACATAAAAAAGAACACCAACGACACTTGTTGGCGAGGATGCGGGGAAAAGGGAACCCTACTCCACTGCTGCTGGAGCTGCAAGTTAGTACAGCCTTTATGGAAATCAGTCTGGAGAACACTCAAACAACTCAAAATCTGCATACCATATGACCCAGCAATAGCACTCCTAGGAATATATCCAAAACACCTGTTATACGACAAACCAACATGCATCCCTATGTTCACAGCAGCACAATCAGTAATTGCAAAAACATGGAAGCAACCAAAATGCCCATCAGCAGAAGATTGGATAAGAAAGCTTTGGTTCATCTACTCCATGGAATACCACTCAGCTATTAAAAAAAACAAAATGCAGTTCTTTGTGGCTAAATGAGCCCAACTGGAAACTATAATGCTAAGGGAAATGAGCGAATCCCAAAAGGTTAGATACCACATGTTTGCCTTGATTTAACCTGTAATTTTGGTTTGGTTGTTTGTTATTTTTTGAACCTGTCATTGACACTGTCTCAACCCAGATGTTTTGAAGAATTGAACTTGCATTATTTTTAACATATTGTTTACCTAATACTATGTCAATTAATTCCATAACGTTGTATATTGATGCTGATGTTTTGTTGGGGATTTTAACTGACCGGAACTTTACTCTGTTAGCTCTACCTTCAGACCAGAGAAGGTCTCCCCAAGAGGCCACTGAACTTATCTGGACAATAAGATGCTGGACTTTATGCTAGGTATATGCTTGCAATGAAGGAATCTCAACTGAACTTGAACTGTGGTTATGCAGCAAGGTGGAGGAATCCACTATCGGGGGAGGGGTATAGGAGGGGTGGGGGGAATTCCCAGTGCCTATAAAACTGTATCACATAATACTATGTTAATAACAATTTCAAAAAAAACAACAAACAAAAAAATATCTGCCTTTCCAAGAAAAATACACTTTGCTTAAAACAAAAAACAAAAAACAAAAAACAAAACCAACCTATTGAAAAGATGACAGGATCAAATCATCCCCAATGTGAATAGCTTAAATTCATCAATCAAATGTCAAAAATTAGTAGACTGGATTTAAAAAATGAAACATATCCATTTCTTACTTATAGGATACAGATTTCACCAATAAACATCAGTGGAAACAGTGTTTCATAGATACTGAGTTTTTGCTTTTAGTTACATTTCTTCAAAACACTTTCTCATTAAATTGCTCACTGGCTCACAGATCACACAGTGGCATTGTTTTATTCATGAAGGTTCTTGATTTTCTTTTTCGTTTCTTCAGTGACACATTAGTCATTTAGTACCATGTCTGTTAACTTTATGGTGTTATAAGTTTCTATTTTTTTCTTCCTGCTGTTGATTTTGTTTTGTGGCTTTTCATTTAAGGGGATGTATAGTAATTGTGTAATGGAGACTATCATATCTAGTAGCATGTTATTTAACTTCATGGCATTGTTAATTTCTATTTTTGTCCCTATTGTTGATTTTGTTTTGTGGCTTTTCATTTAAGGGGATGTATAGAAACTGTGTAGTGGAGGTTATCATATCCAGATGTGAAGATACAATGCAGTATGCATCTCTACTTCCAGACCAAAAATGGACTCCTGATGAAACTGTTTACTATATTTTGACAATAGGATGCTGAACACTCTGCCATTGTCCAGGATCCAACGATGGACTTATGACTCTTTATGAACAGCTATACTATAGTAATAATATAGGGGAACTCAGTGAGCTGAGGTGGAGGGGATTTGCGAAGGGGATAAGGGAAATCTCAGGGCTTATGGAACTATATCATGAAATGATAATAATAATAATAAATGGAAAAACTTCAAAAAAGAAAAAAATTGCTATTGTGATTAAGTACTTGCAGTTTCACTGGAAAGTACAGGACTGATCTTGTGTTTCTCAGCATGCACCAATTGCTTTGTCCAGGTGGGAGAGCATCCCTCTCTCTCTCCCTTCTGACTACAGGACGACCCTCTGCTGCTAGGATAGATCCCTGAAGTCAAGAGGAGAACTGATGATTACCACTTTGTCACCCTAGGTTTAATTTGAAAAGGAGTCTCCATTTAGTGACTCAGCAACTTTTCAGAAAATAATTCATGAGCTTATAGTAGAAGCAATAGCTTTCTTTCTTTTTTTTCCAAATATTGAAACAACAGTGAGACAGAACATTCAGTATTTTATTATTATTAATTCTTAAAGAAGTATTTTATTTATTTGAGAGGCAGAGGGACAGAAAGAAAGAGAAGGAGTGAGAGATTCCCAAATGTCTGTTATATCCCCTATCAAGGATTGAATTTGGGAGCCAGGAATTCAGTCCAGGTCTCTCCCATGGCTGGCAGGAATCTAAGTGCCGGAACCACTGCTGTTGCTTCCCAGTGTCTGCAGTGGTAAGATCATAGAGTTGGGAGATGGAGCCAGAGATCACACAAGGCACTTTGACATGCCATGCAATTGTTTTAACCACAGACTAAATTCCCATGTCTGGGATCGTTTTATTGTGACCTGCACGTCATAGGTATCTGTTTTGATTGAGGAGGGCAGAGAAAATCTACCTGCAAAAAAACCTGGCCCAGAAAATCAGGCACCCCTAACGTTGTTTTATTTGATTGTGATTTAGGGTGTCTGCCATCTATGGGGCTCATTTGGCATGAATGAATCAAGGAGGCATTAGTGCATTAGAGGAAATATAAACACATGGTTAGGCACACACACACACACACACACACACACACACGGAGGAGATAAGCACAATACAAAAGTAGAGTGTTAAGTTCCTGCCTTGTCAGTAGAGTAAGTGCCAAGAACTTTATCCCTACAAGTTATTTTGATTCAGTTCTATCTTTATTCTAACAATCCCTTTAATAACACTGTTATATAACTGAAGAGTAGGGATTCAATAATGGAAAAAAAGAAGAACCTAAGGATCAACCAAGTAGGCATGGCTGAGTTAGGCATGCTCCAGACAGCTCAGTTGATGTGTGTATAGGGAAGAACCTGAGTATCAAGGACAGGAACAAGTGGAGACAACATGTCCCATATCCAGGTCATCCTGAGTGTGGCTTTGCTTCTCCTTGTCCTTCCCATACCTGGGCCTCTTCCCCAATCCTTTGTACCTTGTGCAAATTTCTGGATGCTGTTGTATTTTCAGACACTGAGGATTAAAGTACAGGGATGTGCAGGAGGCTTGGAAGGGATGCCCGAAACCTCCTTAATAAACAGGTGACTTAAGGGAAGATGCAGTGTTTGCCAGTCAAGCTCTGCTTGTAGACCAGAGCTTTGGTCCTCCTCCATTCAACAGGTTGTGTCTGCATGATTCTTACTCAGAAACACTGAAGTTGCTTCTTGGTCTGTGTCAGACACACACGGGCACCTGTGTTGGATCACAGGTGGGAACCTGCTCGCTCTGCCTCACTGAGCCAGACCAGCTTCTCCTTGGGTCATATGCAGAGAAAAATCTGCCCAAGAAGACTCAGGCTGACACTGTGCACTGTGAGGACTGCTCCACTCCCAGTCCAGTTCCTTGATAATATACTTGGGGTAGCATGAGAACATGGCAGAATGCTTAAATCTGCACTTAAGTAGCAGGCTGGGATGAAGCTCCAAGCTGCAGGCTTCAAGTTGGCCCAGTCTTGCAACTATGAATTTAAAATGAATAAATATTTGAGAAAACTCCAGGGCTATGGCTCCTTCTGCATAGGTATTTTAACATATTATTGATTTCTTTATACACTTCTTCCTTCCACATAATGTGTTCCCTTTCTAAGACAGATTTGCCATTTCATCAATAATTGATGAGACAGTTAAATGACAGCTTGATAAATGGCTTTGTCATTTTTATGTAATGAAAAGCCAAGTTATACTGTAAATTCCATATCCTCTGTCCTGGGATTCCTATGTGGCCACCAGTTCTAATCCTGGCAGCCCTGCTTCCTATCCAACTCCCTGCTTGTGTCCTGGGAAAGCAGTCGAGGACAGCCCAAGGATTTGGGACTCTGGACCATGTGGGAGACCTGGAAGAAGCTCCTGTCTCCTGGCTTTGGATTGGCTCAGCTCCAGCCATTCCAGCCACTTGCACAGTGAATCAGTGGATGGAAGATCTTCCTCTCTATCTCTCCTATTCTCTGTATATCTTACTTTCCAATAGAAATAAATGAATCTTTAAAAAAAAAGAATGGTCCTGGGAAATATGACCAGGTACTTTGATATGGGCTGTAGGAGTCTCAAGGGGCATCTTAGCCTCTGTGTCCAATTCCTTCTCCTTAACTTGTATGTATTCGTAGTTACAAATGTAAATATATGTGGTATATATATACATATATACATTTATGAGCACATATGTTTAAATTTTAGCATACTTCATCCTGATTTCTTCTTAAATACAAATTCTGATTTTTCTTTGTGTAACTTTTTAAAAACTATAATAGAAGGAACTGTAATATTTTCATTTTGTAGTGAAGTCTTTGTGTTGCAATCAGATGCAACATTATTGACAATATAGGATTTTTTCACAATCACTTTGAGGTTGCATTACTAGTCATCAACATCTTACTAGAGTACAGACAGTGTAGACAGGAAAGAACATGGTTTCTATTGTCTTCGTGGACACTGTCTGCTTTCGAAACCCTGACACTCCAGGTCGTGGCATAAAGACAGAACAACCAAGCTGAATTTAAACATTTGCACCGGAGGTGACATCAACCTTGTCCTGTATCCACAATAAGTATATTTCTGTAAAGACGTGTGGCATTTGGTCTATCTAAGATTCAATGGCACCATTTGGGGTCGTTGCAAATGGATCGTTGGGATGTGGCTTGCGTTGCTTGTCTTTTTTTTTTTTCATTTTTCCCTAAATCTACCTTTCTCACTTAAGAAATAATTATACTAGCAACATATTTTGTGTGTCTAATTTTTTTTAAAAAAAGATTCATTTATTTTTATTGGAAAGTCAGATCTACAGAGAGGAGGAGAGGCTGAGAGGAAGATCTTCTAGTTGGTCACCATGGCTGGAACTGAGCCAATCTCAGCCAGGAGCTTTGTCTGGATCTCCCACACAGGTGCAAGGTTCCAAGGCTTTGGGGACATGTTTGACTGCTTTCCCAGGCCACAAGCAGGGAGCTGGATAGGAAGCAGGGCGGCCTGGATTAGAACTTGTATCCATATGGGATCCTGGTGTGTTCAAGGCAAGGACTTTAGCTGCTAGGCTACTGCACAGGACATTTGTGTGTTTACTTTAACAGCATTTGTTCTGAAAAGTTTATGAACTCAATCATGCAAAGAAGAGATTATCTTCAGTGAAAGATCAACTAATAAGGTCCCTGGAATTAATCATGAGCCCTGCTCCAACGTGAGAACTGGGGCAGAAATTTAAAGAAAGACATCAGGGCGTAAGTCCTTGACCTTCCCACCAGCAAAGAGCAGTCACAAAATAGAAATTAGCTACTTAAACACGGATAGGCCAGCTGCTTTAGTTTAAAATGGAGCTATCACAAATCTTTGAGACAACTTAAATTTTTCCTTCTGTTAGCTACATGACCTCTGATAAAAGACCACATTAAAATTTAGGGAGTGTCTTGCTCCGTTGTCCTAGACTTTGTTTGATTTCCTTATTTAAACAAGAAAAGAAATGAAATAAAAGAATGCATTTTAGGAATCGTAGGACATTACTTGTTAGAGTGTTTGGTGGACTGGATAATGATAAGGGAGTTGAATTAATTGTGCTTCATGTAGAGTGACATTTGTTTATCTATCAGTAGATGCTGTTCTGTTATTAACCTGTAACATTGTTCTGCAGATTTAGATAAGGAGATGAGAGGAGGAGAAAAATTTGGATTGAAACTGAATCTCTTTCAGTTTAAATATACTTAGTCAAACTCTCCTGTCTGGGTGGGTTTGGAACATGAACTTTGGATTTATGCCAAACTGAGCTTATGAACTGTGTCACCCTGAGCAGCATTTTGTCTTTCTGAGCCCTGGGGCTCATATCTGTAAACAATATTTGTTAAACTTCCGTTAGAGTGAGCCAAGAACTTACTGAAGTTAGTTATGTAGATGTTCCCAACATATATAAAATGCTGAAATTATAGTATCTGAATCATTTTTAAAAGAAAATTTGGTTACTGACAAGAATGTGTCAGAATCCCAAAAGGCACCTCTCTGCCCTTGAGTGTGCAATGCCAAATGTCTTCAAGTAACCCTGCCCATGATCCCATGCATTTTCCTGGGACAGGGCCATTACAGGTATTCATGATATTCTCTTACCTGAGAGTAAGAGGGTTCAAGGTCTCTGGGTCTTCCAAAGGAGTTATCATTCCCCTTCTGGATGATGATGCTCTCTTTGCCCCCAGCATAGGTGATGCCTTTCCATCAGTATCCATGTTGACTGAGAGGCATGATGGAGTGGGTCTGGGCACAAGGATATCACCTGCAGGACTAGGAATCGAGTAACAAACCTGCTTTAAGATACGCATTTTGTTGTAGTCCTATCTCAGGTGTTTTTTTTTTTTTAATATATAACACATTTGCTACTCAATACCATGTCAACTAATTCCATAATGTTGTAAATTGTTGTTGATGTTATGTTGTGGATTTTAATTGATTGGGATGACACTCTGCCAGCTCTGCCTTCATATCAGAGATGGTCTCCCCAAGAAACCATTGAATTTATCTGGACAATAAGATGCTGGACTCTATGCTTGCAATGAAAGAATCTTGACTGGATTTGAGCTGTAATACTATAATAAGGTGGAGGAATGCAGCATGGGGAGGGGTTGGGGGAATACCAGAGCCTATGAAACAGTGTCACACAATGCAATGTAATTAATAATAGAAAAAGAATCATCCCTTAAAAAAATAAAATCAGGACTTGGTTGAGGATGTATGTATCCTGCATTGGCATCTTGTTGAAGGTCCAGTCCAGACTCTCAAGGACCGTTCATGATCTCTCTCTCTTTTCTTAACACAAGATCACATCAGAGCCATTGGGTAATTGTTTCAGAGTGAATTTGCTATCATCAAAGAATATGAATCTATCTGTGCAGCAAGTGATGGAGTTCAACTTCCAGAGGTATAAGCTGATTTCACAATTTGTGTTACTGATGACATAGGTTTCTCAAACTCTTCACTAATCACATAGAAGATTAAACAAAGGTTACCAGGCAAGTAAAGCCCAGATCCAGCAGGTTTCAAGAAATGATGGAGTAGATACATCCCCAAAACACATTTTTAACTTGTACATAAATAGATTTGAAATGTATTGGGGAGCATCACCGTCATGTTCATATGACCTAGAATCTCGGATTGTGACTTTATTTGGAAGGTGATCTTGGCTGGTGTGAGTGAAGATTGCAAAGGGAGCTTGATTTAGAATTCAGGCAGGCACTATGCGCAGCACTTGATATCTGTATCCGAAGAGAAGACAGAGTCACACCGGCAGTGAAGAAAGAGCAGAGAGCAGATTGGTAATGCATCTGCCAGGAGACAAGAGAAACTCAGAAGAGGCAAGAAAAGGTTCTTCACTAGAGCTTTCTGAAGCCCTTGGCCCTGCTTGCAGCTCCACCTTGAACATCTGCCCTTCAGAACTAGCAGAGGGCATTTTCATCTGTTTTAAGCCCTCAGTGTGTTGATGATGCTTTACGGAAGCTTTGGGAAGCTCATACCCTTTATGCGTGGGTTCATGGCATCTCCTAGGACTCAACACAGAACACTCAACTGCTTTGCTGGAATTTGGGCTGTAAGGTTGCACAGGGCAGCTCATGTCCATACTCTCCTGGTACCAGCACACACAGCACAATGCCACTGCTGGCTCCTCATTTCCATATATCTACATCATCAAGCCTTTGCTCATTATAAGACCGTCACCTAGATATCTTCAGCAATCCTTCCGCGCGTCTCATTTCTCCCACCTTCATGTCTGGAATGCCTTTATTTTTTATCTTTTGCAAGATGCAAAATCTAATTCCATGCTCCAGTGAAGTCCCACTGATTCTACTGATCCATGTACAAGGGGTTTCTTCCACATCTGAGCTTCCTTTTCAGCATATTAGGTAATTTGGGACTTAAAGAAAATCCCTATCTATATTTTGTTTAGCCATAATCCTATCAGTTATTATTCTGTTATGGTTGATCTTGTCCATAAAGTTAATAGAGAATTCTAAAACAAACAAACAAACAAAAAACAAACAACAACAACAACAACAACAAAAACCCCACACGCACAGTGCAGGTTTTTTTCCTTATCTGTATGCATCTTGTTTGGCTTTGTACAAAGTAGACATTCAATAGTAAGTTGTTGATCATTGGATCTGGCATTCTTATTCCATAGCAGTAAAACTGAAATGTTCTCTAAAATTAGTTTTCCATTATGATAGATTTGACTTGAAAAGCATGGAATTGATGCATTTACTGAGGATTATCTTTTGCTCACTACTCATTAAAGCTTTGGAATACAAATATTCATGGGGACAGAAAAATCATTAAATCTGAGTGGGAAAGGGATCCAGGCAAATGGTCTGGTGCAAAGAGAGCACCCACCACAAAGCAGAGTGCGTGGCAGGGTGGCTGCAGGTCTGCTCTATGAGCTGTCTTGGAGAATGCATCCCAGGATTATCAGAGCATGGAAGATGTTGCTGTCCCTCATTAATTCACCCTCTGTAAAAATAATGTCTACAAGAAATTGGCCTTAGGATATGCTATTTGCAAGTGACCAGAGATGGTCCAACAGGCATTTCATGGGAGCAGTGATGTTTGTGTGAATGATAATGCTGAGGAAATTTGTACCTTGTTACAGCTCATCTGGAAGATTTTGAACCCATTGCCTAGATGTGTAACATGGCTGCTTTTGTGCATAAGGTCTGGACAAATCCGAGATAATGTTCTGGGTCCCATTCGATGTTTTGGACATGAAGTGTTTTTTCTCGCTCTTTATTATTTGCAGACTATACAACAGTGCTGGGTGTTGAAAGTTATAGGCCCACTGGGACCATCTGCACACACGCAGTAGGAAGAGCTTGGCCTTTCGGTTGATTCCCAATACTCCAAGAACATGTGTGGGTCTGTAGCTGTGATGTCATCCCCCTGCTTCAGGAACATCCAGCAGAGAAAAAGAAACATTTCAGCAGAAAAGGCTCCACATGCATCTACTTTTAAAATAGGCATGGCTTTCTATCATCACTAAGTGTCTTTGAATAAGCTTAAATGTATGTATCAACACTTAACAAACATTAGTGAGTGATTCTAAATCTACCTTAAGTAGCGTTTATAACTTTTTATTTTCTATTTTTTGTTTTGTATTTGCATTTTACTGTTATTTTCCATGATGCAGTCTGTAACTATAAAGGCTTCCTCCTCTACTTTCTATTTTTCTTTTCCCCTTCCCCACCCTCCCAATACCCCCCGTATTATTACAATAGTATAGTCTTCCCACAAGTCCAACATTTTGCTGTTTAAATGTATCAGGGTATTGTAGATAGAGCCAATTGTAGAAAAACTAGTATCATGTTGTCAAGGTAATTTTTTAATTTGTCTATTTCTTGATTTATTTGTGACATTTCATTTAAATTTTGTAAGAACATTGCAAAACTCACTCTATGGAAACTTAGTAAATGAAGTAGTCATCTGACAAGCAATACAAGATAGAAGTATGATTTGTTTGATTGTTTGACTCTAATAATGAGAGGTAATCTGTTCCTTGTGTTGAGGTTTATTCAAATGTACCGGCCTCTATGCTAATCCCTTCTGCAGCTAAGATGTCCTCAGCCAGCCTTGCGATATTGTTTGTTTCCAGTAGAAGTAATAATCTCATTTGCCCAATGATTCCTCATGAAATGTGTACTGTGTTTTTTGTTGAAATTGTCTTTTTATTTGTCTCTTTTTCAAATGAAGATGAATTTTGAGAGGAGGCAGAAATGGTAACTCTCATAAAATATCAATACTCAAGCTGGTGAAAAGCAGTGGTGGCCACAGTAATGGCATTTACACATGTGCTCATCCTTGACCACACACACATCCAGTGTGTCTGAGGTCCCAGCATCCAGGGGGAGTTCTCTTCCCCAGGAGAGGACCAGCCGACTGTTGCCTGCCACTGTATGGGCCTATAATGTGGCTACCCTAAGTGGGAGTATGTGGCAAGATGCTGTTTCTGCAGTGACATTTCCTTCCTTCTTGGCTGTCAAAGAGAGGCTGTTCAGGTGCCAGCGCTCCCTCATGCTCTCACATCAGACAAAACTTGCTGTGCACACAGCTGCAGAGGTGCAGGTTTAATACAAGCAGGGTTTCCTGAACAGACGGTGTCAGGGAGGCAGGGACAGATCACACAACTCTGTTTCACTTTGCTCACTGGGCACTTGGGGAGTTGTTTAAAACTCAGCCTACTCTAAAGTGAAATACAATGTCTTTTAAAGCAATATGAAATAAACATATGAAGTAAATCAGCGAATGACTCGTGTAAAAGAAGCATCTCTCCACAGCAAAATGAATCACATGTGATGCCAATATAATGGAACGGATCGAAGGCATAGCAGGCTTTGCAAGGAGAAGCATTGCCTTTGCTCACGTTGATGTTGTCTGTGGAATACAAACAGCACTCTAAAAACAAACTGGAGCATCAGACATGGTAGTTTTTTATTCTCCAGTCATCATTACTTCTAATTACTGCTACCAAACTGGGCAGATAATTTTCAGATCACTGAGAATAATCTAGCTTTTTGCTGTTGTATGTGGCGCTTTTTTTTTAAAATTGGAAAGTCAGATTTATATAGGAAAGGAGAGACAAACCGAAATATCTTCCATCTTCTGTTTCACTCTGCAAGTGGACACAATGACCAGAGCTGAGCTGATCTGAAACCAGGAGCCAGGAGCTTCGTCCAGGTCTCCCACATAGGAGCAGGATCCCAAAGTTTTGGGCCTCTTTCTACTGCTTTCTGAAGGCCACAAGCAGGGAGCTAGATGGGAAGTGGAGGAGCTGTGATGGAATTAGAAATGGCATGCTTATGGGATTGTTGCAGATGCAAAGAGAAGACATGTGTGTGTGTGTGTGTGTGCGTGTGTGTGTGTGATATATATATTTTTAACAAAGATAGCCTTAATCTCCCCCAAAGTGTTCTGGGAAGCACTCACAGATAGGAAAGGGACGCCTTCAGTGAGACCCAGACTCTGTATCTGGGAGGTTACAGGTGGAGTGCCACGGCTATGAAGGATTAAGCCCTGTTTCAAGAGATTTCCAGTGTGCTTGTTTTAAAAATGCGTACAGCACTAGCCCTGCCTTTCTTCCATTCCCTATAAGCAGATGTGTGCTCAAGGGTCTCTATAATAAAAGTACAGGGCCAACTCTGTGCAATAAGCCCTTTTCAAAAGTGAGTTTGATTTTCGCTGCAGTACACATGGATGCCAGTAATATAAACCTCATGAGAGATGCTATATCATCGGTCTGAACCGTAAGTCCCATAAGTGGTGTTTAGTAGAAAATGCAAGGGTCCCTCTCTACCATGACACTTTGGAAACAAGCCATTTCACTGTGGGATTTATGTTATTAGGCAAGGGCAGATAAGGTCTAGCCAGTGTTTCTCATGGTTTTGGAACTGAATGGTTATTCCTTCTCCTAGACATGGAAAGGGTTAAAAAAAGAGAAGCCATTCTCCTTATGAGGCTTGTCTTTGCAACACAGCTCCCAAAGCTTCTTTGCTGTTTTCGTTAGTGATGGTTTCACTGCCTGCCTCTGTTAGGAGGTGGGTGGTTGGAATCTGTGCATGGCACAACTATGCCAGCAACGGCTTGATGACCACACTCTGGGTCCATTACCCTGTTCATGGACACAGGAATGCCAATCACTGTTTTGACATCATGACTTATATCCTAACCAATCACTGCTTTTCTTCCCAACCCTTTTTGGAGCACATGGAATTCCACTAAACAGAGATTCTATTCTGGTGCTTCCCAGAAGCGTTCAGATGGGGGAAAAAAAGAGTATGAAGTGGGCCATGCCTGAGAAAGACTATAGCAGTAATGGGGAGAGAGAGGCCCTTTGGCATGGCTTTGCAATGCAGAGAGTGAAGCTAATTCACGTGTTAAGGGTCCTAACGAGTGTTTGGCACTGGCCCTGTGTGTATGTACACCGTGGCTTATCCAGCTGACAGAGGGCTGCTCTGGGAGTTGGAGAGCTGTCTTAGGAATCAGACGCCAGCCTTGGCCAGGCTACACAAAATAAATGAGCGTTCGTGTTTCCATTTGCAGCATGAGAATGGTAAAAAGAATGAAGGCAGTCAGTGAATTTCAGGTCAGCATAAAGTTAAATATCGCAGTCAATGACCCAGTAGCCACAAGGAGACAAAATATGACTTCCCCACTGCCAGTGTATCTCGTGGTAAAAGCCATCTCTCTGCTCCTACCACACAGCCTGTGCTCATGAGTGCACACCGTAGGGCCCCCAAATCAGCATTCATTAGTTGTGTGACTTTGAGCATGTTGCTTGACCTTGCAAAAGCTTGGTTCCCTCATACTAATACATTGTGCCCTGAAGAGGGATGCATAACATAAAGCCTTTTTTCCTGAAGCAATTTTTGTGGTAAGAATTCAACCCATCAGTTGTCACTGATACTACTTTTATCTATAATTGGAACGATGTTTGAGATGACGTGCACTAAAATGACCCAGAAACTCCAAGACTGCAAATCGGTTAGGATTTCCAAGTCTATACAACCGGAAATGGACATTCATAGAAAGTTGAAACACTGGGTGAATGAACTCAATCACTCCATACTCATACATCAATTTCTTCGCAGATTTTAAAAATTTGTTTTGCTAGCTTTGACTCTGAGAGAGTTAAATTTTGCCTCCTGAAAAAGAAAAATTTGGAGCCCTAAGCATGATTTATGAGTAGGTCTTTGATGCATAAAGTCTCATTTTCTTTTATATATTTGTCAATTTCCTGCTGTGTGTTGTGTGCAGGACTTGGTTGTTGTAACCCTTAGCCTCCTGTGTGGGGTGAGTATTTTCTCTGCAACTTCATCTTGACAATTTGGGGAATGATCACATGTGACTGATGTGGTGATGTTCTTCCTTCAACTCCTGCATCATGAACATTATATCATGTTTTATGTCCCTGCAAATTAAAGCTCAAGTCTTCAAGTGCAGATGAAATGACACCATAAAACAGCCCCGTAAGCCAATTAGGATTCATCTGACAAGTGGTACTTTGTCCCAGGAATGATGAAAATCAGCATCTCAGTTGCTTTGCCCAAAGTGCACCACAGAGCAGACATTGCATACACTTTTGCTAGCTTAAGTACAGTGTGGATTTATGATTTCACAAAGATGGACAGGCATGCTGTAAAGCTTATAAAATGATTTCCTCTTCTCATCATTGGGAAATAGGCATTATCTGAGCTATTGCTTAGAGTTTTCCTTAGGAAATTCTATTTTAAGATGTGGGATTATTAAACATCATCTGCTCATGTGTGGGGTTTAATATCAAATGGGGAAGAGTAACACCAGGAGGAAGTCCGATCATCAGGTGCATAACACATTGAGGATGTTAGGAAATGTTTTCTAACGGAAAGTGAGAACTGGATCCTGAACAAAGTGGGTCTGCCTCTGAAATATAGTTTAGAAGGGAATGGCTGTAGAGTCTCTGCACTGTGCACAATTGAAGTCAAAATTCAATCCCCACCTTTAGGGTCACAATGATTAAGTTTCATTCCAAATGTGTGATACTTATCATAGGAAACAGTTTCAGTTAATTCCCCAGTGTGACCAACAAACCCATGAGCTGTTGGCAGATTAAGGGAGCTGTAAGGATTTCTTTGAGATGTTGGTCATCTCCCCACATGCCTCCCCACATCTGTGAAGAGAAAATACATGTGTGATACATTAGTAAGAGTAACTACATCACTCTTTAGGACTTCACCTCTTATTTTATACTCAGTTATCAAACTTGATTGTGTTCATGGAGAGCATTTTCACTTCAAAATTGATTCTTTTTCAAAAGCATTTCCCTTTTTGGTAGCATGAGTTGCATTATTTGTACAGAGTAAGTATGTAGAGGAAAATATAAACTTTTTTAATGTATATATTTTGAAAATATAAAATATTCTGCATAGAAGATTACAGTTTAGAAGATTTTGGGAGATTTTGGGCCCAGTGATCCTGGTGAACAAACTGTTTCTAAGAAGGAAAAGTAGAAAACCCAGGGTAAGGTGGAAAAGCATGGTGCAAGTTCTTGTTGCTTCGGGTTTAAGTCATGCAGCTCCTAAGACTGACTCCCTGAGTGAACCCTTCTCGGGGAGAAGCTCTCATGCAGAAGGAGCATGCACGAATGGGAAGAGGAGGTATGTGGCTGTCTCCAAGTGCAGCTGAGCTCTTCACAGCACATTTTCAGCACTGAAGAAATACACCAAGAAGGGGACAAACCTGTCCTTTCCTGTGTGGGCTGGGGACCCGATGCATTCCCAGTTCAACTTCTCTGTCTTTTGGACCTGACAAATGAGAACCTAAATGGGAAGGACCAATGTTTTGTGGCTGTCCATTCTGCTTCCTGAACCTCAAACTTAAAGGACTATGCTTTTTTTTTTTAAATAATTTTAAAGAAAAACTTGACAGTTTACATTTGTGAGATAACATTTTAAATTTAAAGTATATTGACAGACTTAATGAATAAAATAAATGCAGCTTTCCCAAACTTAAAAGTAAATGGACCGTATTCCAGCAGGGAATGTTAGGCAAGGGCTAAACAGGACAATCAGCAGTTATATAGCTGAGCAAATATATAAATGTATTTATCTAGAATGACTGTATAATGGTGGCAAGCATACTCTACAGTGGAGAAATATTTCAGTATGTATTTCTACTTCTGAATAAAATATGGACTCCCAATGAAACTGTTAAATATATCTTTTCAATAGAATGCTGGTTTTTATACCATTGACTATTTACCTACAATGTCATGTTATAGTTAAAATGATCAATTTGTAACTGTGTTGAAGGACTATATTATTGCTATAATCTAGAGGGAAAGAGTGGGGCATGAGGAGGTGAGAGAGTAAAAGCGAAAATCTCTGAGCCTAGGGAACTGTATCATGAAAAATAAAGAATTAAAAATAAATGAATAAATAACCGATAATCAAATGAAATGGTGTTCCATTTCTCTCAAGTAAGTAACTTATAAAGGTTACAAAAATATTAGTTTTATTGCAATAATATCCATCAAGTTTTTAGACAAATCTATAAAAAAAATGTTCCAGGAAACAGCATATTTTCAAATGAGTTCTTCTCTTTCTTCTTCCTTCCCTTGCTTGCTTTCATTTGAGTTCCCATATATAACACAAATCTCCTTTTTTATTGACAATTACTGTGCCTATGTATAAGGTACAAAGGGATGATTCCATTCATGTTCATGTAGAATAATGAACAAATTGGGATAAGGAGTATATTCAACTGCATCAAGTTTTCTCATTGTGGTATGTGTAACCACAGTTCTCCCTTCTGACTGTCTTAAGTCAGGTCACTGGCCAGCCGCAGGGGAGGACAAGAGGGATGTGGAAAGATGGGTCGGGGCGGGGGGATGATGCTACAGTTAGAAGGAACAGGTGTTTGCTGTGTTCTGTGTTCACACTGTCCAGCAGTGTGAGCATATTCATGTAATGTATTGTCTGCATCAAAAACAGCTACACTAGCATCTTTTCAAAAAGTGTAAAATGCGTAGTCATTATAACTGAAACTTACTATAAGCTGAGTATTATGAGTTCTGTTGGATCTGCGTGTGGGTGGCTGTAGTACATAATGGGCGTTTGGGTGCACATTCACAGCAGTGCAGAAGCCTAGTGTTTGATACATAACTTATCTCCTCCAAAACCCTCCTCTGAGACCCCAAATTCCAGATGTTGAACTGAATCTTGAGGGTCTTAGCTGAGATTTTCGAACTTGACCTACCTCCCTCCATGTGCTTATACCTTGTCCCCACAGTGCCAACACTAACTCTAGGTCCTGGCCCATCTTACGCGTTGCAAATTTTTGCTGATTCAGAAAGAACACTGGGGGCCATTTGGTTATGACATTCTAATATGTGGATGCCTGGAGCAGGGTCTAGACAGAAATGAGAAGCATAGAAAGAGCAGGCTCAAAACAGACTGATCATCTGCCTGGCCCTATGGGGTGCCCGTTGCAAGAAGGGCACCCCAGAGGAAAAGGCACAGAGTAGAAACTTAAACACACCAAAATCCCAGGACAGGGGCCATTCCTTTCCTAAGCTCAGGGAGTGAAAGTAGTTACTAAAGGGAACATAATTGAAATTGAGACTGTGAAACTTAAACGTTTGTTTTTTGTCATCTTTGCTTTGCTCATTTTTTTTTCAGTAAATATAATGAAAACCTAAGGGAAATTTAAAAAAAAAAACAATCTGACTATTCATTGACTTCTGTTATAATGCTCACACAAACAAAATAGAGGATTTCATGTGTCAAAATTGAGGGCAGAAATCTTGAAGTCTCCATTCCTTTGTGTTCTTGAGAAATGACTGCAATTGTCAAGTCAGAGCTCCCAAAAAGGCTGGGCCGGGTCCCTCCTCTCAGCGTGTCTTTGAATGAGTCCATAGGAGCATCCTAGGACCACGACTTTCCAGATACCACCTCAAATAAGGGACCCAGGATTGTGTTGATGTTCCAGCTCTGATCGGGGTGAGGGGAGCTTTGGGACACTTCCTGTCTGGAGGCCCAGGGAACGATAGGCCTGACAAGCACCAAGGAGAGGATTTTTCTTGCCTTGAGTCTGAACACAATCAAAGGAGGGAAGTCCTCTGCAGACCGATCCTAAAAGCAATGCTAGCTGAACAAAAGGGAGCCTTGAATATGAGAAGAAAAGGGAGTTGCACAATTGTTCGCTGGTTGTGGTATATACGCCCTTTCAAGTCACAACATTATCCTCCAGCGCTGACAGAGCAAAGGAAAATAATAAGAATGGATGATAATACGAAAGTCTCCAGGTTTCCTTTGTTAAAATAGGCCAAAATATGCAGTCATTAAGAAACAAGGTGAAATTTTTGAACCCTTCGGGAAACTGCTGCTCTACTTCGTAAATGCCTTCTCATGCCTGTTCAAGAGGACAAACTACTGCAGGAGCAAAGACGTTATTAATGGTTCTCATAACTTTATTTATTCATTCATGTATTTATTTATTTTAATATTTTATCATGCAGTTCCATAGCGCTGGGATTTCCCTTCTCACATCCTCAATTTCCCTGGCCACCCCAACCCCGATTTCTGCTATATTATTACAATAGTATAGTCCCTCGCAACCAGTCACAAGTCCAGCATTCTGCTATCTAAGCATATCCTGATTGTAAGTGTGGGCAATCTTCTACCTGCTGGTTCACTCCTGAAAACGCCACAGTGGCTAGAACTGGGTCAGGCCAAATCCAGGATCCTAAAACTCCATCCAGATAGCTCGCTTAGGTTCTAGGAGCCCAAGCACTTGAGCCATCTTCTGTTGCTTCCCAAGGTAGATTAGTAGGGACTCCTAGAAGAAGCCCTGTAGCTGAGACTTGAACTGACATTCTGACATGGAAGGCTGCTGTCTTGGGCAGCGGCTTAAGACACTGGGCCATTACGCTGGTCCATTAGGCAGTTTTTAATGTCCAAATTTGGGTCACTCAGTGGTAGTCCTGTGTCATGAACAGGAGTCCCTGGCCAAAGGTACGCACCATTCTTGAAGGAGTATGATCGAGGACTGTGTAACACACACTCTGTTTTCCGCACCTTGGTTCTCCTGTTAGACCCTATACAGATATCACACTTCAGACCTTCAGCTTTTTGGTTCCAAAATTAAAGTCATTAATCTCATGAAAGAACAGCTCCTGACTGTTGGACCGTGGTAAGGAATGGGTTAGGTTTGCCCAGGCCATTGAGTCTGCCATCTCTGACTACAGCCTGGTCTTACACATATCAGCAATGCCTTTCTCCGCTGCGTGTTAACACTCAAACACCACTCGCTGGGCTAGAAAAAGGGGAAGATGAGACTAGGTGGAATGCATCAGAAATACAATATGGAGGTGGTAACATTTGTGCGACTATACCTGAGAGCATCACAGAATCTAAAACTAAGAGGAAAGGCACTGGGCTTCCCAGGAGGGGTCTAAGGAAACACACAATGGGAAGTAGGGTAAGGATTAGGTGACCAGAAGCAGAGAAAATAGCAGAGGGTCTGGCGTGCTGGAGGGGTGAGACTGGGCCCTAAGGAGGTAACTGGGGCTCAGTCTCCGGTCTGAGAAGTCCAGCGGGGAGGAGGAGGAGGAGTGCTGGACAGATGTGACAGCTTAGAGGATGGCTTGAGGAACATGCCTGGTTTGATCTCCAGCAGGGCTTTCCACGGAACATTTACAGCCAGGAAATCCAATTTGGTCCCCTCTAAAGAGACTTTTTCCCATTTTTACATAGGACTTGGGCACCAAAGAGACAAATGTAACCAGGGTCTTCTCCTTTATTTCAAACTGATTTTTATGAAATACTAAGAAATACTGCTAGCTTCTTGTTTGAGAACTTTGACTTTTCTTCTGTTTTCAGGAACTGCATGTTCCTGTGACATGGACATACTTTTTTGTCCTCTATGTCCGAGACTGGGCTGTTAATAGCTATCATCAAAAACTAAGCAGAGGATCTTCTTTCCAAGATATTTTTAGTTTTCTCCAGACTTGATCTATGCTTCCAATTTTCACTGATTTTCTCCAGTTCAGATAAGATAAATTGCTTGGTCTTAGGAAGGAGAGATTTTTTTTTCTGGAAATAAATTTTACTGTTAAATGTGTTACAAACACATGTTGAAGTGGTGGTCTTTAATAGGCATTATCTCTCACATATATACTTACATATGTATAAATATATACTAGACAGTTTTTTTCTTTTATAGTATGCTAATGGAGAAAGGGAATGTAATGCATGAGAGATTTTCAGAAGCCGTCTGTTCTCTCCTCTCTCAACAGTGAAGACAGCAAGGGAGCGGAGAAGCAGTTCCAATCCCAGCACTCTAGAGTCAAGATAATGCAGCTGTAACTTTATCTTTGTACACAAGAGGAAGAAGGAGTAGATGAGTTAAGTGTCTTTTAATGCAGTTTCTTGTCTATTCGGTAGCTGTGTGGGTGTCAAATGGCACGGTTCTCTGTGCCCGTTTCCTGTTTTGTAACACGAAAGAGCAATGCTGACTGCTAGCGTGATTGTATAGTGATCTGTCACAATCAGGCAAAAAGTGGGGCCAGCATGATGGCTCCACCAGTTAATATTACATCTGCAAGTGCTAGTGTCCCATATGGACATTGATCATGTCCCGCTTGCTCCAAAGGAAGCAAGTCCCAAAGCCTTGGGATGTGACATTCACATGGCAAACCTGAAAGAAGCTCCTGGCTTCTGGCTTTGAACGGGCTGCTGTGGTCATTTGGGGGGAGTGAACCAGTAGTTGGAAACATTCTATCTCTTCTTCTCTCTGCACATGTAACTTTCCAACAAAAACACATATTTTAAAAGATTAAAAAAGTAAATCTCAGGGCCCAGCACGATAGCCTAGCAGCTAAAATCCTCACCTTGAAGGAGTTGTGATCCCCTCTAGATGCTGGTTCTAATCCTGGAACCCCGTTTCCCATCCAGAATACCTTCCTCTCTGTCCTCCTCTCTGTATACCTGACTGTCCAATAAAAAGAAATCTTTAAAAAAATAATAAATAAATAAATATCAGCCAAAATGCAATTATTTGAGAAACTACAAATGCACTATGATCTCATTGGTATCTCTGTAACAATGGCCTTGCAACATGGCAGCAAAGATGATTAGGATCTGTGCGGGGAACAAAAGGGCTTTCACGTTTGAATCTGCTCACACCCCTCTCCCAGGATTAGAGGAGCAAATGCATGGCTCTCTAGGTCATTTCTGCACGAAGCTTAGCTCTTGACCTTGTTGAGCAGAGAGAAATGCTCAGAAACAGGAAACACAATGGCAGCTTTGGTTCTGACACTGGCTACCTGCTGAGCCTCGAGGACATCGTTCACATGTTCCACACAAGAAATATTTAAGTAGTAGATGAGATCTACAGCTCCATGGACCCAACAGAAGGCATCCCATGTATTATGCACTCAGTTACTGTTCTAAGACGTTCACCTGTCATGTCAGAACACCAATTGGACTTGTCTTCTTCCTAGATTTATTTTGGGTACAAAAGATCATGGGAAATGCAAATTATTTTAAAAAATATGTGTTTCGTTGCGATTTCTTTTGCACTGCAAGAAACTCATCTTTTATTTCTCACAATCTCTTTCAAATACTCTGATATTTACAGCAAAGGCCCAGGCGCTGCCCCTCCTGTCAGCTCCACCATCTCCTGGCTGTTGAAGGCTCTGTTGATACACTTGTATCTATTCCAACTTGTTAACCATTCCTTTATCCTGACATCTGGTTACTCTGTCATCCCACACCCCTTCCTCTGGTGTTTCTAGACTTAACTGCTGACTTTGTGGCTGAGAAAACCCCTCTCTCCTGGTTTTTCTATCATGGCATTAGATGATTTAGCCTCACTCATGAGACCAAATCTTGGCTGTGAGCCTTTGTACTTGTGGCAGTTGCTGCCTGCTCTCTGAGCTCACACTCTACACTCAGTATGATGCAGCTCTCAGCAGGTGCCTCCCAAGAGGCCTCCCAGAGACACCACTCCTGCACCTGCTCCTGAGGTCTTCCTCTCCCCAGTATTCTCAGTGGCTTGGAACTTTCTTGAGTCCACCATGTGGAAAGGTTCCTTCCCCCACCAAGTTTAATATATGCAATCATTTCCACAGCCTTCTGAAACCAGACAGAAACAAATATAAGAGCGATTTTTCCCCCCAGGTATGCATTTATTCATTCATCACAAATTTAGTAGATTTTTTTCTTTTCTTTTTCTTTTTTACGATATAGTTCCATAGGCTCAGAGATTTTCTTGTTCACCATCTGCCCACCTCCAGAAAGTTTTTGTTTAAAACTTTTTTTCTTGTTGTGCTTGCTATTATTTCCTTGATTTCAAGTGTTATGAAGTTTCTACAAGATAATTCTAGCACCCTCCCTGGCAGATCCCACACTGAAACTTTCAGTATGCCTGAGAAATACTGTGAGTGCAACAAATGCCATAGGGAAAGTAATGGCTTCTTCAACAGGAATTAGGAACTATTCCATGTAACAGGCTGCAGATCCAAAGTTAACAAGGACAAAGGAGTGAGGAAAAAAAGAGCAGAGAAATTGATTTTTCTATGCCTAAAGCAATATTAAGGATGTTTCTGGTAGGAATTTATTTAAAAACCAAATACTAAAAGAAGCACAATTTTATCTCTGATTTTATCCTCAAGGAAGAATTGATGGCTCCAATTGAAAACCTAGTCAAGAATAAGAAAATGCAAAAGGCTATTCCCTAGTTAATAGTTATGCAAAATACCACTTCATTTATTGAGAATATTCCTGCTTTTAGTAGATGTCAAAATATTAATTCCTACAAATCTCTATGTGTTTGGCTGATGAATCCAATATCAGTAGTTGAGAATTGAGCATAAGCTTCAACAATTCCTTCAGCATTTCGGTGAAAGTGCCTTTCTATTAGGAGATCCTGAACACTGTAATGAAGAAAGACTAAGGCTGATGTTAGATATGAAATGCTGATTATCTTAGAATTCATCCATAATAAGACTTTTACTGTTCTCCCTGTCTGGATGATCAGAAAATGATCTGAGTTAGGATGTTATTTTTGGGCATTACACTCTTAGAACAGTGCAAATGAGGATGCAGTCAGCACAGAGATATGTTCATAACACAACACAAGAACACTCGATTCATTTAATTGATCCCACAAAAAGAATCACAACTTTTTTGCTGAAGCTAAAATACTGAAAACTTAGTAATTCAGCAAAAAGCTCAGTCTTTTACTCCTACAGAAATGTGGTGGAGACAGATTTTTGAAACCATTTACCTTGCTAAATTACTGTTATAATAAGCTTCATATGGAAATCTTAGCACATCAGATGTCCATGTTCATTCCCCTTTCCATAATGAAAACAAAGTCCTAGACAGGGAGTGACTTGTATTTTCTGTAAATTAAAGAAAATGTCAAATAAACATGTGTTGGGAGAATTAAATTATCCTTAAAACTACCTCTGATTCTCTCCCCACTCCCCTACCCCTGGCTCAAGAGAGAAAGAGAGAGGGAGAGAGAGAGAGAGAGAGAGAGAGAGAGAGAGAGAGAGAGAGAGAGAGAGAGAAAAGAAAGAAAGAAAGAAAGAAAGAAAGAAAAAGAAAGAAAGAAAGAAAGAAAGAAAGAAAGAGAAAGAAAGAAAGAAAGAAAGAAAGAGAAAGCTAATTAAGAATCATCAGTCATGTGGATCTCTTGGGACTAATTAGTTAAGCGTAGGCAAAATGTGTTTTGCCTACATGGTTTTACAACACTTCTGAAGGTTTCTTGTTGGCAAGGTATATAAGCCACTTGGGATTTTCTAAGCAACAAAGCGAATGGAATCTTGGAGCTCTCCTTCTCTGGCTCAGGGAAGGCTGCAGGCTCTTTCTGTTCTCAACTCAAGCTCTTCCCTCATGGTTGCAGGGAATTCCCAGCAGCTCAGGAGCACTTCTCGCAAACGGGTTACACCTCCCGCCGTTACTTATCTTTTCATCTGCTTCCAGGATGAATTACCAATCCCCCATGTTAACACTTGCTGAGATCTAAGGAAGTGTGCTTTCAGAATTTCAAGACAGACTTGCTTAAACACGGAGCAAATCAGATGTAGGAAGATTTCATAGGACATGATTATGCCATACGAAAACATACTCTCAGTGGCAGTACAAAATATCTTGAAATCAGATGCTCTGTATTTGGAATTTATTCTTTGGGTATGCTAGCTAGGCACTCTGTGTTTAATGCTTGGCTACCAAGAGCCTCAAGTGCACTTTCTTCTGAAATGGGAATGGAAATGGTTGACAAAATTTCGAGCTGATGAATATGAAGTAGGTGTTCAACGTCCAGTGTTGATGCAAGTGAAACCTTGAACTGTTGTCCCTCAATCACCCTTGAAGTTGTATGTGATAATTGGTTGTCCTTTAGGCAAGTGGGTGTTTATAGGTGTTGTCTCTGGATGATTCAAATCTCTGCTGCATACCTATGTTCAAGGCGAGGACTTTAGCTGCTAGGTTACCACACCGGGCCCTGCATATGGATTCTTAAAGAGTTGTTGTACCGGATCCTACAATAATGGAATGGGGATTGGACCTGAGGTTTTGCATTTGCCCCTGATACAGATATTATTTTGTTGGTCCACAAGCCAATACATTGCCAAGCAGGGCACAGGATTTGCCCTTCTCTCTGTACAGCTGGTCTCATCTCTTGTTAACTGCAGCTCACTGTCCTGGGAGAAATTCCCTAGGCCAGGGGTTTGTGCTGTGATTGCCACTTGCCTGCTCCCCTTCTTCCATCCCACGAAACCATGAGGAGTTTCTGAGCTTAATTACAGCAGTCTGTTAGCCAGAAGTTGTAGAAGTGGCATGCCATGAATCCCGGGTCAGATGTTATACTGGGCTTATCACCGATCTGACTCAGCACAGCAAAACCTGAAGATAAAATGTCTCCAAGTCAAATGCAAGGTGCCTTGCACTCATGTAGCAATTCCTAAAGCTCAGTAGCTAATAGGATGCCATTTTCAAATAGAGTGGAGCTATCTGATGCATTTTCCCCAGTTCTTTGAGTTTGAAAATTTCTAACTCATCACAATTATTTCTCACCTCTGTCTGCCAAAGGAAAGGAAAATCAATTTTGCACACATCTTGACTGCAAGGCTATTGTAAAAGATCCATTGTCTGCAATTACCCTGGACATGGATCTTTGAAATTGGAACTGATTGCATAACATAAATTTTAGAAAATTGGTTCGCAACTGAAGAGTGGGCCCAGGACCCATTACATACGTAATTTGGAGCCCTTTATTTCAATGCCTATGACTCTCAGTGTTCACCTTTGTATAGGCAGGTTCTAGACCTGTTGTTTCCCCTCAGTAGTTCTCCCATTTCCAACAGAGTGCCTGGCCTCTTACTGGTTTGCTTGTGTGGAACAGGAACTGCCCCACCATGGATGCACTTGGTATCCACGCTCTGACTGCTGCAGGCTGTGTTGATGTTCCAAGGTGTCCATGAGTGTAACATGGTCCTAAAATCAAAGTGTATTAGCCTGCAGAGTCAGCCATGCTGAAACTACAACTCTTTTTCTTGAGGAGAGTTGGTGATGCTCTGAACCAAACTAAGTTTCAGCTTCCCCAGTGTTAAAATTGGGATCATTATAGCTGTCCCTCGGTGAGATGTAATGGTTGGAAAATCAAATAGCGTGCAAAGACCTTGCTGGTATAGAACTCTCAGAGTGAGTTCATCGTGGGCAGTAGGTGCAACTAGGAAAAGATGCAGATACAAATTCTGCCATTAGTAATGGAGCTTATTTTACTATTACTTGGGAATTTTCTATTGAATGATATGATAAGCACTATATATCTGTGTATCAATTTATTATTCAAAGTAGAAACCAGAGGAAAGGAATCCATAATTCTATCATGGCTATTTATCTCATTGATTTATTTTTTATTTACTTGTCTTCATTTTATTTGTAAGACAGAGACAAATACAGATGTCTCCTACAAACCGACACGCTCTCCAAATACCCTCACCAGCCACTGTTGGGCCATACCAAAGCCAGAAGCCCAGAACTCATTCTTCAGCAAAAGTGACTGTGACCGAGTTGTCACCAACAGCTGTTTCCCAGGCTAGCTGTGAATAGAGCAGGGTAGCTGGACCTCACTCCAGGAACATTTGCATGGAAACAGGGGTCATAAACAGCCACTTAACTGCTGAGCCAAACTCCTGCATTAGTATCATTTTAAAATTCTTGTTGATGGGTCCATCACAGTAGCCTAGCAGCTAAAGTCCTCACCTTGCACATACCAGGATCCCATATGGTTGCCTGTTCTAATTCCGGAGCCCCGCTTCCCATCCAGCTTTCTGCTTGTGGTCTAGGTAGGCAGTTGAGCATAGCCCAAAGTTTTGGGATGCTGCACCTACGTGGGAGACCTGAAGGAGGCTCCCGGGTCCTGACTTCAGATTGGCACAGCTCCATCAGTTGTGGCCGCTTCAAGAGTGACTCAGCAGATAGATGATATCTCTCCTCTTCTCTCCATATATTTATCTTTCAATAAAATTTTAAAAAACTAAAACAAATTATTGATGCTTAGTGTCTTTTATTTTTATTAAATATGTAAGTACTTTTATTACATTATCATATATAAGGTTTATCTTCTCCAACCCAGTAAGAACCCCAGACCATTTAACCTGGCTATTGCAAATATTTGGCAATAATTAATATTTAGTGTTCTGCAATGAAAAAGCAACCAGTTTCTTTTTTATGATTAAAAACTACTATACTACTGTAAGAAAATGGGGAAAATCATTCAGGGGGTGGGAATTTTGGTAGGGAGTAGGGAAGTCCCAGACCTTATGGAATTATGCTATAAAATTCAAAATTTAAAAAAAATCAATAAAATTGGAAAAACAAATATTTTTAGAGAGAAAAGTACAAAAAGTAGTGAAATGATAAGGATTTGTCTTTCCACAGTACACAGAGATTTAAGATATTATCTTTTATAATATTTTTATTTTTTTAAATTTATTTTTATTGCAAAGTCAGATAAACAGAGAGGAGGAGAGACAGAGAGGAAGATCTTCCATCTGATGATTCACTCCCCAAGGGACCACAACGGCCGGTGCTGTGCCGATCCAAAGCCAGGACTCAGGAACTACTTCCGGGTATCTCCCACATGGGTGCAGGGTCCCAAGACTTTGGGCTGTCCTTGACTGCTTTACCAGGCCACAAGCAGGAAGCTGGCTGGGAAGTGGAGCTACCAGGATAAGCTCTGGTGCCCATATGGGATCCTGGTGTGTTCAAGGTGAGGACTTTAGCCACTAGGCCACCGTGCTGGGCCTAAGATATCATCTTTTAAACCTGACATTTTGTATGCATAGACGTATTGATTTAATTTCATTATGTGTCAGTGATTGTAAGACCCCTCAACTATTTTGAAGAACGAGGAAAAAATAATTGTTGCCAAACACTGACATAAAACTTTCTCATCACTTACAACCTTATGTCTTGAAATTGATCTCTTAATTATGTATGAAGAGGTTTCAATAGTGCCATTCATGTGCATAAATAGAAAGAAAATAGATGCAAAATAAATTTGATATGGAATTCCTGAAATTCTTGTGCATGCAGGGTCTACGTTTCAGGCACCCTCCTCCTCCTGCTCATATGTAATTGCATGATGTGATGTATCCGCTGATCTGTTTCTCATCAAGTGAACAAAGCATTTTCTGTGTTGAGTCGGATGAATCAAAGGTTGGATGTTAAAGCCAAGTGCTGATGTTATAGAACAGCTGGTTAAGCCCTTGCCTGCAATTTCTGTCTATTGTATTATATTGGAGGACTGGTCTGGGTCCTAGATGCTCTACTTCCTATCTAGCTCACTGTTCATGTGCCTGGAAAGGGAACAGAGAGTGAGCCAAGATCTTGGTCCCTGTGGAAGTTATGGAAAAACCCAGAGCAGCAGGTGCCTGACTTTGGCCTACCACAGTCCCAAAACTGTAGCCCAGTAACTAAGCAATGAACTAGCAGATAAAAGATAGTTTTGTACACCACCCCCACCCCTGCTCCTTCTCTCTCTTACACTTTAGCCTTGAATTTTGAATAAATAAAATAAATTCATATTTTTGTAAAGATTCTTTTTTAATTGGAAAGGCAGATATACAGAGAGAAGGAGAGACAAAGACCTTCCATCTCCTGGTTCACTCCCCAAATGAATACATTAACCAGGGCTGAGCTGATCCAAAGCTAGGAGCCAGGACCCTCCTCTGGGTCTGCTGTGCAGGCTCAGGGTCCCTGGGATTTGGGCTATTCTCTACTGCTTTCCCTGGCAACAAACAGGGATCTGGGTGTGAAGTGGAGCAGCTGGGATGTGAACCAGCACCCATATGGGTAAGGCAAGGAATTAATGACTAGGATTTTGGGATGGGCCTTCCCTCAAATGTGTGTGTGTGTGTGTGTATGTGTGTGTGTGTGTGTGTGTGTGTGTGTGTGTGTGTGTGTGTGTGTGTGTATAACTAACTTAACGCCATTCTAAGTATCAAATAACTGCACACTGGTGTTTCCAGCAATATGTACAATCCATATTGTGACAAAAATGCACTCAGTTCTGCCCAAGTCTATGCGGTTTTCACACAGCCAAGCTTGAGGGCCACAGTAAAATAGCAATACATTCAGTCATGCCACAGTGAAAAACAGACAGGCCAGAACTATTGAAAATGAAGTATTCTACACAATTTGCCTTGTGTAATTCTGCATTTCACTTCTAAAATTCACATTTAAAATTAAATTGGGGTATTTCTAAACCTTCTTGAGCTTCTTCAAAAAAACTCCTTGATGTTATTTAATAAATGTGCAGCCAAAAATGTAATGTTAGATTTGTTAAGACATTTATGAGTAAGACAAAACATATAAACAGAGGTATATTGAAATTATTCCAATAATAGCAAAAGGGCAACTGAACAAATTAAATGATGAAAATGCAAAATGCAAGATCAGAAGATGTATAGGAATACATGAATGTATATATATTCATCTAGAGGAGCTGTGTAACAGAGACTATCATATTCAGATGTGAATACACAAGACAGTATGCATCTCTACTTACACATCAAAGATGGACTCCCAATGAAACTATTAAATATATCTTGACAATAGGATACTGGACTCTGTCCTTGTCAATGCCTACAATGTCAGGATACATTTAAATATAATGATGAACTTTTGGTGAAGTTTTTTCCTTAAAAAAAAAAAAACTATGCTATTGTAATAGCATAAGGGAAATCAGGCCTGGCATGGTAGCCTGGTGGCTAAAGCCCTCGCCTTGCACTGACCAGGATCCCATATGGGCACTCATTCTAGTCCAGGCAACCCTACTTTCCATCCAGCTCCCTGCCTCTGGCCTGGGAAAGCAGTTGAGGATGGCCCAAAGTCTTGGGACCCTGCACCCATGTGGGAGACCTAGAGGAGGCTCCTGGCTCCTGGCTTTGGATCGGCTCAGCACCATCAGTTGTGGCCACTTGGGAAGTAAACCATCAGGCGGAAGGTCTTCCTCTCAATCTCTCCTCCTTGTTGTGTATCTGACTTTCAAATAAAATAAAAATAAATCTTTATAAAAATAATAATGTACGGAAAATCAGGTGGCGGCGGGAATTTGGGAAGAGGAGCTATTTCACACAGAGTTGAAATACAGATTAATACACAAAAAACTCAACTACAGTGCACCAAAATCTTTGAAAGATGTTCCATGAACATCAGAAGTAAGAAGAAGATGCCAATACTGAATTTTAAAGTATCTTAAAATAGAGATTTTAAGGGAGCTTCTAAGATTGTTAGGAGTCAATAGAGGTACGACTCACAGGTCTTAACGAGGAGCTTGGATTCTATGCTAAGCGTGAGGGGAAGCTACTGGAAGTCTCTAGAAGGAAGTGATGTGATTGCAGAAGCCTATATACTTTCCTGCCATAAAAGAGGAGGTTCATTTTCATTGACATTCTAGTGTGGAAAAAGTGTGTGCCACATAGATTTGCATAGATACAATATGTCCCTTTATTTATTGTTTTAAAGCATAGCATTGCATAAAACTGTAGGGAATGTGGAGCATGGAGCCCTTCGGATAACCCTTCTTGAACACCGTCATTATGGCAGAGTGAACTACCTTTCCCTTTGATTGTCCTGTCAGTGGTTACTACCATGTTGGTGTGATTTTTCTGGAACTTAATTATAGCAGGCCATCTTTTGCACAAAATAGGAAATTATAGGAATTCTGAGGACAATTAAGACTCTCTAACTACACTTTGAGGGTAACCCTGCTCATAATATATGTTGTATTTGCTTAGCCAAATCAGAAAGATTAAACATGACTTTATTCATATTTCACTTTTTTTCTTGTTTTATATTTTTGGGTGATTATTCTACGTGCTCATTTTGTTACATTCGTCTCATGTAATTTAGGCATTATTCAGTTAGTTGAATGCTAATGGGCATTTTTCTTGTGATGTATTGGCACAGTTAATACTAGTTGCATACGTCTCAATGAAATCTAAGCAAGTTAATATCACAAAGACTTACTTCCCCAATTCCCTGAGATGTGACACTATCTGTGACATCTATTTGTGTGATTATGTGTTTGTTTACTTTCATTTGAAAAGCAGAGTGAGAGGAGCAAGATAGACTGATGAGTTAATCCCTGAGTGGCCTCACTTGACAAGGCCATAGCCAGGAGCCTGCAATTCCATCAGGGCCTGCCATGTGTGTGGCTAGGGCTCAAGCCTCAGTCTCCAGTAACCGTGTGCTTGTTTTGGTGCAGAGAGTTACGCTAAAAGTGGTAACAGGAATGCCACTATGTAGGGGTCCAGCATAGATCTACTGAGAAAGTTTAATTGTAGAATAAACAGCTACAAACAATTCATCTAAAAAAGAATTACATTATAGGGGAAAGTTGATAGATAGCTTGTGTTTGGAAAAGGGATTATGTAGTGCTTGGGAACAAATATTTGTCAAATCCTCTTGAACTGATAAAAAAATAAGTGGCCACAACTTTGTTCATACTTAAGTTTCACATCGAAACATTGGGGTCAGATAGTTCAGATATTATGCTGATGCAAGAGAGGCAGAGATTAGGCATGGCTAGACCAGGCTAGCCAGGTCAAAGCCAGGAAAACGGAACTCTATGCAAATTTCCCAAAGAACATGGGTGTAGGATCCCAAGTATTTACACCATGGTCTGATGCTTTCACAGGTGCATTACCCAATAGCAGGGTCAGAGGTGGAGCAACCCTAAATTTAATAAAACGCTTCTATATGAAAAGTTTGAGTTGCAAATAGCTGCATTGCAATGCTTCCCCCAAACCCATGAATTTTTTTTCCTTCTACCTTTCATGAACATTAAGTTCAGATCCATAATGGTTATCAGCTGCTTCTGAGAACTACCAGTCTCCTGTTGTTAGGTCAAAGCAGTGTCCAGAATATTGTATTGGTGTTTACACTACACACATAGACATCCCTGGGCAAGACTGTATGTGGAAGTGTGGCCTGTGTAAACACCTTCACGTTCAGGCACGCTGATGTTGTGTCTTTGTGCTTAGTGGGATGGACAAGGTTAGAGGAGAAAGGGGTAAGTGAGGAAGAAACAAATATGTGGAAATTCCTCTCCATGGGGGTGGGGAATTCGTTCCCCAATGAGTCAAAATCTATAGAGTAATGTTATAGTTTGAGCTTGCTCTCTGCCACTGCTCCTTTTACCATACCCAATGCTTCCCTTAACGAGCCCTGGGAGCCAGCAAGGGAAGAAAATTGGCCTCATCAATTTTCCTAATGACTCTTCAAAAAGGTTTTTTTTTCCTCCCGAAACTCATATTTTTAGATTATCTCAAATAATGTTCCAATTTAGAAGTTGTCAAAGACCCACGGGATTTATGGAAACTTTAAGAAAAATAGGAAATAATTTCAAGGACAGGGTCAGATTTTATAAGAAGAGCGATTGAAAAGTCATGGATCGAGTTACGCAGTTCAGCACATCCATGGCTGATACGTGAGGTTGGCTGGCACATGGCTATTTGACCTGCTGCTGGGCTCAACCCATATCCAGGGCTCCTGCTTTTGTGCTCTGAGACAAGATCATCTCCAGCAGTTTCTTTGCTGCTATTTGAATAGTTTGGGGTTAAAACTAGCAAGGTGTATAAATAAGGTTGTGTTTGCCTTTAGTGGTTATGAAGGCATTCAGCAGCAAGTGGGGTCTTTTTCTCTTGAGGACGTGAGTCAACTCCATCTATTCTGTGGCTTTCCTGAGAATCCTTTCAGACCAGCAAGTCCTTGATGAAAGGCGAACTTGATTTTATTCTTGTTCTTTCTTAGACCATATTCCCGTATTTAATAAATCCTTTTTTGTGTTTTGTTTTTGCATTAATGGGCTAGAACTCTAACAACACACCACGGATTGGAGACTTCAACGAGAGTTGCTTTCTCAGGGTTCTGGAGGCAATAATACCAACATCAACGCGCTCTCTGCTCTGGTTTCTGGGAGGGCTCTCCTGATTAAAAAGGGCTGCGTTCTCACTGTGTTCCCACACAGCGTTTCTTAGTGCCTGCCTGAAAGGGAGAGGGACAGGGAGGAGGAGAAGGAGAGGAAGAAGAGAGGGAGAGAGAGAGAGAGAGAGAGAGAAAGAAAGAGAGAGAGAGAGAAGAGGACAATGACAAAGAAGAAAATGACGAAGAAGAAGATGAAGGAGGAGAAGGAGGAAGAGGGGGAGGGGAGGAGAAGGAGGAGAGGAGAAGGGAGAGGAGGAGGAGAGAGAAGAAACCATAATTTGTTTGAGGTAGTAGGGCAAGTTCTTGTTGTAAAGGTAAAGACATTGTGTGGGATGTTCATGTGTTGTATTGGAGAGGTGGGTTAGAGTCTTGGTTCTGCCTCCAGCTCCAGCTTCCAGCTAATGTGCAGCCTTGAGGGTTGCAGGTCACAACTCAAATAGTTGGGTCCCTGTTGCACTCACGTGAGGAATCCAGACTGATTCCAGCTCCCAGTTTCTGATGAAATCTTGGGGAGTAAATCCACAGATGGGAACTCAGTTTCTCTCTCTCCTTCTTAAATAAATAAAATCATGTATTTTTTTTTTAAAAAGATGGAACATGTGCTTTGTCACTTAAATTCACCTTCAATGTATATTTAAAAGTCACCTTGTGAAAAATATGCAAGGTGCATCAAAGAGGCAAATAGGGCTTTGTCTTTGGTTGATTGGTTTGAATTTTTGCTTTCACAGTGTGAGCCTTCTTCCCTAAGAGAAAACTTGGTTCTGTAACACATATCACTGGGAGGTTATGTTGACAGTGAACACAGAGATATGCTGGCTAAATAAACCTTTCCAAACTGAAGGGGCTTCAAGCAAGTAGAGCAGGTTTATGCTTGGTCAAAGACAGAAGCCAACCAATTGGGCTTCACTCAGGCTAACCCAGTGATGCGCTCTTCCTTGTTTTTATCCATTTATTTTTATCTGAAAGGCAGATTTACAGAGAGAGGAAGAGAAAGAGAGATATCTTCTATCCACTGGTTCATTCCCCAAATTGCCTCCGTGGCCGTAGTTGAGAAACCCCAAGGCAGAAGCCAGGGAATTTTCTGGATCTCCACATGGGTGCTTAGTCCCAGATATTTGGGCTGATTTCTGCTGCTTTCCCAGGCCGTAATCAGGCAGCTGGGTCAGAAGTAGAGCAGCCAGGAATAGAACCAGTGCTCCATGGGATGCCAGTACTGTAAGCAGCTGATTATCGTGTTGAGCTACTTTGCTCACTCCTCCTCTTCTTTGTAAACGACATCGGGTCCCACACGATGATGCGCTCCTTCATTTTATTTCATTTGCGTATCAGTTTCTATGACTATTTTTAAAGACTTATTTATTTTTATTGCAAAGTCAGATATGTAGAGAGGAGGAGAGACAGAGAGGAAGATCTTCCATCTGATGATTCACTCCCCAAGTGACCACAATGGCCAGTGCTGCACCGATCTGAAGCCAGGAGTCAGGAACCTCTTCCAGGCCTCCAATGCAGGTGCAGGATCCCAAGGCTTTGGGCCATCAAGCAGGGAGCTGGTTGGGAAGCAGTGCAGTTGCAACACGAACAGGTGCCCATCTGGGATCCTAGTGCATGCAAGGCAAGGACTTTAGTCATTAGACTATCATGCTGGACCCTGCTTTTTTTTTTCCCTAGTCTTCCTATTTCAGTCCAGTCCTCTCCAGCCAGTGGTCTTTCCGCAGCAAGCCTAGCAGGTGGCTACATGGGTGTGGCTATACCTGCAACTGTGAATTTTAGCTCAGCCACATGTACAAAATCCTTAGCTCCTGGAAGTGGTCTGAATCTTCAGAACAACTCAGTCTTTCTGCCAGCTATTGTAATATACTCTAGCATGAAGAATATGGGACCTCCTTCCTGAAAAAGAAAAAAGTACAAGAGAAAAGATGGGTCATCTTGCTAGCTGCTGCTCTGAGTTCTCAATAGCTACCAACCACCTCCCTCCCACAACTTCCAACTGAGGATGAGCTGGAAACGAAGAAGCCAGAGACCAGGAAAGTCAGCAATCGAGAAGCAGACCCCTCTCCTGCAGTTGCTCACCTTCCACTTCCACCCGGCTTGTTTTCTGATCACAGGTAACCCAGCCCATGGCAACCAGGTCTTCCTTTTTGCAGAGAAAGTGTTCCTCTGCCCCGTTGTAGGACAAACATTCTTGGAGATTTAAAAACTGGCTGGGGATTCCAAGAGAAAACCTCTACACCCAGGATCAGAGAACCCAGATGTGATTTCCAGTAAAATCAGCTCATTTTCCTTCAAAGTTCCCTAATCCTTATTTCAGTTATCATCTTAGTGAGTTGGCGATGAGTATTTCCAATGCCTAAATTATTTCCACTAAACATTTCCAGCAAGATTGCAATGTATTATATACTGTATGGTAGGGAACTTTTTGTTTCCTTCAAATAAATAAACACATCCTTAAATAAAATGGAGTGGGGGGCATGCTGACTCCCCTACAACAAAGTGCAGGCGAACTAGAGAAAAGCTTAACAAATTTATGCTACTAAAATTTTGCATTATTTGAGAACCTTCAGGATATAAGAATAAACAACCAAGGGAAGCAACCTCGTGGAAAGGTGACTGGATAGCAAGTGTGTGATCTCAGGGTGAGAGACCTGGAAGTCTGGGTCTCTTTCTTTGGTCCCTCAGGCAGCTTTCCTTATGCCTGGTGTGGGGCAGGACCACTCTGCAAATGAGGGTCCTCCGGGGAGAATGGGGTCCTTGTTCTCATGCCTGTAGACCCACATGGGGACAAGAAATTCTGGTTTCTCTGGCTGACTTTTGGGGAAGAAGAGAAGCTAGCTGGAGACAGAAAGATGGCTAGGAAAACATTATTTTTTGTACTTTCCTATAGTTTTCAGGTTTAGCTGTGCAGCTTCCCAAGCTCCATGCTTGGGGGTGTTTTATAAAACTTACTAAAGGATTTATACACGGCATTTATAAGTGGTGGCTAAGCCACCACTAATATTGAGCTAAACTCCATGGCTAAAGCATGCCTTCAGCTCTAATTGAACACCTGCTCATGCCATACATTTTCCCCAGGCCATGTGCTGAAACCACGACTTTCAGAATCATTCCCTTGCCTGCATCAGGATAAGTCAGTCTCAAACTCCAGGTATGGTGCACAGACTCATAATCAGGAAATAACAAGATAATTACATTACTGTCTGCTCCACTATCAAGCCTATCATCCCTGAAGAATGCCTGAAATTCTATTACACTTAATTGTTGAAGCTACTAATGAACACAGAGAAGAGATTCCAGAGTGACACTCATCATTTTGCTTTAATGATTCAGATCTAAGATCTAAGAATTAGATCTCTAAGAATCAGCAGATGTAGGGTCTCCATAAAATCCTAAAATACTCTGTAGTGGTGTCTAGGCTTCCTCCAGTGGTATTTACTGGCTACACTCTGCTCCCTAAACTGGCAGCCTGGGGATCAGCTTCACCCTTCCTCCCACCCCTTGCACTGCATCGCTCAACATAAATATGTCTCTCTCAGATCATGAAATATCTGCACTATTCCAAGAACAGCACATTGATCTCGTGCTTTTTGAATAAATGTAGTGAGATGTACCTTGGTCTAATAAAATGTGAGACATCCACCTGTCCTCTTAGCCGGCCACCAGCACTAATGGTCTGGCTTCACTTGTTACTAGTCTAGAGGGTGGTCGCATGGCCACTGTAATTTGCATTTTTCTCATCAACTGTGAGATTGATGCACTAGTTTAATGGGATATCTGAGCAGAAGAGCATGACATCAGGTCCTTGTGGGGTCTGCATCACCACTCCATTGAGCACCGGAATTTTATGACAGCTGCCTTGGGCACTTCCACACAGATTCACCTCTGCATTTTAGTGATACCCTGGGTTATATGATATATATTAACCTTTTCCCTACACAAGCTTCTCAGATGCCAAAACTTACAAAACTTACAAAAGGATTTTGTATTTAGCATCATCCAGAGGAATAATAAAGTTTTGGTCCTGATTAAAACTTTTCACACGCTGCCACATTTAGTATTGTGAGCTGAGTGTACGTGCATCTTACACAAACCTCTGATGTTTAGTCAGAGGTGTTACCTTAGGCATCTCAGATGGCACCTAAGTACGTTCCATTTTCAAAAATGAGCTACCCTGCAAAATGAGATCAATATTTGAGCACACTGACCCTAGTTTCAACCTGAGGGGAAATTCGGTGCTGCTGCAACCCAGGACCTATATGAGCAGTTCTCCGTGGCTCCAGGGAAATCCGTCAGGCTGTGACTCTGAGGACAGGCAGGTAGAGAAACCTCACCCTGCAGTAAGGATGCAGAGAAAACTCTTTGGGAGCTGATTGTAAGAAAAGAATGAATGCTTCTTCCACCTGCTACTGTTACCATCTCAAGAAGTAAAAAACAGATGAATTTCAGCTTGAATTTTTGGAATTTTTTTTATCATTAAAAGAGCATGTACTTATTGGAGACAATTTGGAAAAAAAATCATTTTTTGACATACATCTTGCGATGCAGTCTAAATTTTCTGATCCTTGTCCTTGGAGCAGGTGCATGGGCAGTAAAGGCTTCCAGCCTTGACTGGTAACTCCGACACATACCCACTTCCTCAGACTGCTTCTCAAATGCCAGGAAGTCAGCATTCACAGAGCATCTGCCAGGTATACAGTGATACGGAGGCAGCGTAATACATTAGTGCAGTTCTCAGAGCAACGAGGCCTTCTTTTGTGTGGGGATGGATCAGGAACTTAAATACGGATTATGTCATAAGGCAGCTCATTTGTAGAGGGTGATTTCCAAGTGATAGGAGAGTCTGAACACAGGCAGAGATCAGTCAGGGATACCTTTTTATTTGATCTGGGGAATGGAGAGCTGGTAAAAAAAAAGAATTCATTAAATACACATCTTAAGTCCTTTATCTTAGCATATTTAGTTTCCTGACCTGATCCTAAAGCAATGAAAAGACCCAAAATTCTCTTGATTCAAGTGAAGATCTCAGTGCAAGCGAGAGGCGTGTGTGTGTGTGTGTGTGTGTGTGATGGCTCCTATTACTTGCATCAGTTAAGCTTTCCTTGGATGTCACAGCACTAATGGAGTCTGGTGCAGGTTTCAGCCACAGCAGGACTAGCATCCACGTGCAAGGCTTTGGAAGGCACAAGCACCCAGCCAGCCCAGGATGGACATGGAGTGCTATCTGCATATGGGTTTAGCCCAGATCCACAGCACTCTCAGGTCACAAACATAAAATGAGCCAACTGTTGTCTAGCTTGGGAAGTCAAGCCTCCTTACCCCCACCTCTTGAAGAGGCTATGAAAATTAGCTAGAAAATGTTTGTCAAGACCATGGCTCATGGTCCCAAGTGGTGGTATCACAGACTAACCTACTTACAGTGCCAGAATCACACATGGATACTGATTTAATTCCTGGCTGTTCTACTTCCAATACAGCTATCTGGCTATGGTGCTTGGGTGAGTTCAACCACATGGGAGGCTAGGAAGAGACACCTGGCTCCTGGCTTCAGACTAGCTCAGCTCTGGCTGTTGTAGCCATGTAGGGAGTAAACCAGCAAACAGAAAATTCTCTTTCTCTTTATAATTCTGCTTTGCCAACAAAAATAAATGTTTTCTTTCTTGAAAAAGAGAAACAAATGACATGCTTTAGTCTCAATAAATACAAGAAGAAAAAGAAGGGAAACAAAAAGAAAAGAACCTGAAATTTTGGTAGGAAAAATTTCTATATTTTTACAATGGCTCATTTCGTTTTTCACCTATAGCTACTGCAATTGGAAACTAAAAAGGAAACACTCTCTCCTTCTCTCTCCCCTCTACCGGGTGTGTGTGTGTGTGTGTGTGTGTGTGTGTGTGTGTGTGTGTGTGTGTGCACATGCATAAGAGGAAAGACAAAAGAGTAAGAAATATGACAGCTTAGGGACAGAATGAGCAGGAGAAATAATTTGTGTTAGGATCTGGAAGTGCAGTTTTGGAAGGGTGAATAGAATCAAAGAAACAAAACGACAGAGTCAGAAATGAGGGCATTTCTGAGTAACCTTCAGTAACCTGCTTCCCTCTTACTCACTTTGGAATGGATCACCAAGTACCATAATGGACAGTGAAGTCAGGGAAAGGCCCACCTTTTATGTGAGCTTTGTCTCCAGGCAACCAGATCTGCAACAAAGCACAGATTCCTTGAAAATTTTTTTAGCAGTCCCAGTTCACACTTGAGGACTGAAGTAACCTGTGCGGCTGGAAGCTGAGGACTCTGACTCAGAAATAGCTCTCAGAGCAGGAAGGGTTGTGAGGTGAGACAATGATGGTTGCTAAGGCACAGAACTCTAGCCATCACAATTCATATCCATGTCAGATACACTGGACAGAAGACACTCATTTTTGCGCAATGGAAAGGTAATGTTTTGTCCATGAACTTCAAGGAATTTGATGATTTCATGACTTAACGGTTAATAAAAAGATCCTGAGGGGAACAGTTTTGAGTGGGAATGCCAGAAGCACATAGTATGTGAAATATTGCTTTATTCCATGTGTACATAGAGGACTTTGGGAAGGAAAGGAATGGAATAGCCACTCAATCAGTGTCAGGACTCTGAATTCAATGCTTGTATGACCTTCAAGCTCACAAGGTGAAACATTAACCATCACCAAAATGCCACTGGGTCCTGAGGGATAAAACTTCATGTGTGACATCAGTGACCCGATGAGGACATGGGAGAGCTTGTCTCACTCCACTGGGTGAACACATAGGAATATGGTGTCCATGAAGCTCTCCCCAGACAACAGTTCCACCAGTATGTTCACCTTAGGCTTTGAAATCTCCAGAACCATGGAAATAAATTTGAGATGTTGGACTAGCACTGCAGCCAACAATGTAAATGTGGAAAAGCCAACTTGCCATCGCTTACAAAAGCTTTGCTCACCAATGTATGTATGGGAGGGTGTGTCTATATGAAATATGCTTTCTTTTTTTTACATTTTATTATTATTATTATCATTTTATGATACAGTTCCATATTTCCTTATCCCCTCCGCAATTCCCTCACCCCCCCAGGTCCTCTATATCACTACTAACATATAGTTCTTCATACACAGTCATATGTCCATTATTGCGGGCATGGACAATGGCAGAGAGTCCAGAATCCTATTGTCAAGATACAGTAATCAGTTTCATTGTAAGTCCATCTTTGTCTGGAAGCAGAAATGCACATACTACAATGCATCCTCACATCTGGATGTTAGTCTCCATTTCACAGCTACTATACATCCCATCAAATGAAAAGTCATAATACAAAATCAACAATAGAAAGAAAAATAGAAATTTACAATGCAATGAAGTTAAGTAATATGTTGCTAGATATGACAGCCTCCATTACACAGCTACTGCACATCCCATCAAATGAAAAGTCACAAACCAAAATCAACATCAGGGAGAAAAAAAGAAATTAACACCACCAAGAAGTTAAACAACATGCTGTTAAATGACTAACATGTAGCTGAAGGAATGAAAATCAGAACCTTCTTGAAGAAAATGATGCCACTGCATGATCTATGAGTCATTGAATGATTTAATCAATTAAGAAGAAAGTGTTTTGAAGAGGTGAAACCAACAGGAAATAACAAAACCCATGCGATATACTTTCCACTGATCTTTGTTGTTGAAGTGTGTCTCCTCCAGACAATAAACAGATGGGTTTTATTTTTTAATCCAGTCTACTAATCTATGACGTTTGATTGAGCTTAAGCCATTTACATTCAGAGTTTAATATACATGGGTGGTACTTTGGTGCTGTCATTGTAGGAATGGGTTGTTCATTGGTTTAGTCTTCTGTTGTCATTTTACTGAGATGTTCTTCCCGTTTGCTTTTGGTTTTGTCTGATGGTATTCTTCTTCTGTGTCAAGAGAACATCTTGAAGTATCCTTTGTAGGGCAGGTTTGAAAGAGGCCAATTCTTTTATCTTTTCTTGACTGTGGAAGAATTTTATTTCATTTTCAAAGACAAAAGAAAGCTTTGCTGGATATGTTATCCTAGGCTGATAATTTTTTTCTTTTAGAATCTGGAATATGTCACTCCATTCTCTTCTTGCCTGTAGAGTTTACTGTGAGAGATCTCCTGTGAGTTTAATTGGCATTCCTTTATATGTCGATTGATTTTTTTTTCACATGCATATTTAAGGATCTTTTCCTTATGTTCAATTGAAGAGAACTTGATTATCATATGTCGTGGTGAAGATCGCTTTTGATCAAGCCTGTTGGGGGAGTTTTGTGATCCTCCTGGACCTTGTTTCCCAATTCTTTCTCCAAATTAGGGAAATTTGCCTTGATTATTTTATTAAACACATTTGCAAACTCAGCTTCTCTTTCTGCACCTTCTGGGACTCCCATAACTCTTATATTTGACCTCTTAATAGTGTCTTTCAATTCTTCAATACTTTGTTTGGCCTGATCCTGCTCTGCTTCCAGCTTTTGTTTGTTTCACACTGGTGACAGGAGATATCCTCTAATTCTGAGATTCTTTCTTCTGCTTGCTTCATTCTATTTTGGAGACTCTCCACTATACTTTTAATTTGCTCTACTGTGTTCTTAATTTCTGATGCATCAGCCTTGATTTGATACAGGATTAGGGAGACACCAGGTATCCTACCTAGTTAGGTTGTTGTTGGTGCCAATCTTGCTGGAACCTGTTGGACATTAGGTCTGGGTGCCACACGGACCTATTTTGACCAGTACGATGCCACAGTCAGTATTATTTCCCTGTGGGACCAATGTAACCCACTGAACTCAGAAACTTCTCGCGAGCTCAGCACATGTGCAGTTCACTTTTGTCCCTTGCAGTCCTAAAGCTATTGCCATGGTGTACAAAATGGCGCCTGACGTACCACTACTAGAGTTCTTGATCTGCTGACTGTCAGATCTGAGAGCTACCCAGACATGTCTTGGGTGGAACCTGTAGAATGCCACGTTGCTGCAGTTCACTGAGTCAGAAATTAGTTCAGTCCCAGCTCAGCACATGCACAGTCCTTTCCCTTGCCTTTGCCTCCTTACAAAAAATGGTGCCCAATTCAGCTCTAGGGGTCTGACTGGGCTGTGAAATCCACCCTGTTCTTGCACTGCCCATCTGGGATCTGCTGCTCTGTCTCTGCTCCTGGTCAAATCAAACGGACAAGCGGGACAGTCAGCTGTTTGTGTGGGTTCACCTCCCAAGCTCCCAGTGAAAGTCCCTTTCCACCTGGTTGTTGGTGGAGTTCTGGCTGCTGGTGGAGTTCAGATTGACATTAGCTGAATGTCACTGGAGTATCAGTCACTGCAACACCACACTGCTGTGCCCGCTGCTTTCCTGTGTCTGTCAGCCTCCAGGTACCCCTCTGCTGTTGTTCTATCCTTTCCTATTTCCTGAAATGTGTCCTCTCTGCTTCATTCTGATTAAATGTTTTTCCGTCCATTTAAACGTGTCCTTACCCCATTCCACCTTCTTGATTCTCCTTTTTGTTCTTTTTTAAAGATTCATTTTATTAGAAAGGCAGATCAAATTTACAGGGCAAAGAAAAGACAGAGAAGCATTTCTGATCTGCTGGTTGGCTCCCCAAATGGCCACAATAGCAGGAGCTGAGCAACTCTGAAGCCAATAACCAGCAGCCCAGAGCTTCTTTCAACTTCTTTTTACCCTTGAGAGTGCAGGTCCCAAGGCTTTGGATCATCCTCCACTGTTTTCCCAGGTTATACACAGGGAGCTGGATGGGAAGTGGAGTATCTGGGACATGAATTGGTGTACATATGGGATCCAGGCACTGACAACGTGCAGATTTAGCCAACTGAGCCATCAAGCTATACCCTATAAAGTCCATTTTCTTTAGTGGCTTGGATGAAACTAGATCCAAGGCATTTACCTGGGAGTGAGCCACTCTGGCGGCTGCACTCACAAGCATCCACTAAAGACATTGATGCCTTGCCTCCGTGTTGGCCTTGGGCTCTTTTTCTGCTGGCTCACCTCTGTGGTGGCCTTGTCCTATAATTCTGCATGCTTAAATGAGACAGGACAGTGAGGTCAATTCCCTCTTCTTTCCCTCTGGAATATGTTACTTTCCATCTAAACATATGCTGTAACTAAGGGCAAGGACTTAAACTAGGACTTTTTCTGCCTGAAAACAAATGTCTCCCAGGAGACATGCTGACAAAGCCCTGTTTTCCTACTAGTTGATGGCTCTGGACAGAAAATGGTAGTGTAAACTAGAGGCTCAAGATGTAAATACAGACACATAGGCTGCCTAAATAACCTGAAATGAGGGCTTTAGTGGCTAAATTCTTGCAACTGTCTTGGCTGCCCTGCTTCCAGCTTCCTGCTTGTGGCCTAGGAAAGGAATGGAAGATGGTCCAAAACCTTGGGACCCCATGCCATTACTCAGAAAGTCATGCTTGTTAAAGCAATGCTTAATTTTGCTCCAGCAACATAGAGTCTTTAAAGAACAAATCATTGTTTATGTCTTCAGTGTCTTCAGCAAGTTTGCTGAAAATGTATAGAGTGAAAGAAAAAAAATATACGTATTTCAAATCTGAGGACAGGCATTAAAATGTGTTCATTTTTGAATATGACATTCCAGAAACATTTTGAGATGCCCATTGTAAAAGAATGAGTTCTAGAAAGTTCTGCTTTACAACTGAAACTCCACGTGGGAGCAGTTGGTTTCTCTCTGCTCTCCAAAATAAAAATCTTGTTCTCATAGTTACCATTCAGATGAGGCTGTGAAGTCATGGCTCACCTGCTTACCTGCTCATCTGCTAGGTGAGATCGAGACTGTGTGGCTTCTTATCAGGGTCTTGCTGGAGCTCATTCCTTTTGTTCTTATTTCTGAGTTTCATCTAAAATTTCCTTTTTGATTTTCCAAAGTAGTTCCTTCTCCCTCCTTATGGCTTGAGGGTGATTAATGCCCCCTTTTTAATACTTACAAACAGTCTAGGCTTGCTAGGTTGCTCCTAAAGAAATACAAATGGCAAGCTACCTGTTCATTCTTTGCTTAGGATGAAGGAAAAATGTAGAGTGCCATGTAAGAATTTTTGCAGAATCTGAGTTTTGCTGACAGGCAGTAACAGGATGGTTAAGGCAAGTGTTTCAATAATAGAGGTACAAGAGAAATACTAACATATCTAAAAATAAAATTTTCTTCTGGATCAGCTGAAATTAAAATAAGCAAAGTTAGTTGTTGCTGTTTCAACGCTGGGCATGTGTTGGTCATCTGGTTGACAGCAATTTCTGGTGATTGAGTTATACTGAGCCAGGATTAGCTGAAGAGTAGATGGTCACAGGTGTTCTAGTCACAGAAAAACCATAATCCGGTATGTCTGTGATGTGGGGTAAAACTGGATGGGGTGAGAGACAACTGTCTTGCTGAGTGTATTGCCGGTGTTTCTATTCAATTCTATCTAGTTACATCACAACATGGTAAGGTAAATTTCGAACCCACTGGACATGAAGGAATTCCACCAAATTTTAAACCTCTTGCCAAACTGTGCTTAATCAGAAAGCCCTAGAACTCACAGGTTCCCATAACCCTGAACCACAAAGAGATATTCTCACACACGTGCCAATAATGATTCATGCTGACTCTATTTTTAAAAAAATATTTTAATTTTTATTTGAAAGACAGATTTACAGAGAAGAGACACAGAGATCTTCCATTTGCTGCTTCACTCTCCAAATGGCTGCAATGGTTAGAACTGAGCTGATCCCAAGCTAGGGGCCATTAACTTCTTCCAAGTCACCCCCATGGATACCAGGTCCTAAGGATTTGGAACAACCTCCAATGCTTTTTTAGGCCATAAGTATTGAGGTGTATTGGAAATGGAGGAGGCAGAGTACGAACCAGTGTACATTTGGGCTACTAATGCTTGAAAGTGGAGAAATCGCCTGTTGAGTCATGGAGCTCAACAGAGAATAACTCAGTCTACCTTTAAGTTATCTCTACATCTATATTTTTTTATTGAGTAAACTATTAAATGTATTTTCATCTTAACCTATTTGCCTCAGAGTTTCTGCTCCTGCAGATTAAACTGGGGTGGCTGACAAATACACTAGGACTTAACTCATATGACATTGTCCAAAGGAGTTAAAATCTTAGAAAAAGAGTGAGAGATGAGGGAGCAGAGAGAATCAGATCCGTGAGCAAGGGGGCTACTTCTGCCAGGCATGTTGTATCATCAGCACACTGTGGAACCTGAAATATGTGTGGAATACAAAAACAGCAGGAACTGTATCCTCTTGGAAATTTAGTGTTGCCTATTTGTTGTTCCATTAACTATAGAAATCCTGTTGAATACTGACATGCATGTACTTCTATAGAATTATACAGAGTGGTATTACTGACTCAATGATCCCCTGTGGTTCACCTATGCCTCTCCCCATTTCCCAGCTCCTGTATACCATTAATCTCTGTCCTGGTTTTTTTTTTTTTTTTTTTTTTTTTGCCCCAGAAGGTCATACAGTTGATGTTTTTCAATATGCAAATGCTTTTCAAACAAGTCTGCCTTACTTATTAGCATGTATTTACATCCCACCCCGCCCCCCCCGCGTCTTTTCATGATTTTTGAACCCATTTCTTTTGGTGCTGAATGATATTCCATATCCTGTTTATTTATTTATTTATTGGAAAGTCAGATATACAGAGAGGAAGATCTTCCATCCGATGATTCGCTCCCCAAGTGCCAATCTGGAGCCAGGAGCCAGGAACTTCTTCCGGGTATCCCACATGGGTGCAGGGTCCCAAAGCTTTTGGGCTGTCTTCGACTGTTTTCCCAGGCTACAAGCAGGGAGCTGGATGGGAAGTGGAGCTGCCGGGATTAGAACCGGCGCCCATATAGGGTCCTGGGCGTTTAAGGCAAGGACTTTAGCTGCTAGGTCACGCCGCCGGACCCAATATCCTATTTACTGATGGAGACATTCTGTTTATTTACAAGTCTTCTCTGTTATGAACAAAGCTGCTATAAACTTTCTGTATGCAGGCTTCTTCTTCTTTATCTTCTTCTTCTTCTTTTGCTAAACTTTCATGTTAAATGGAGAGAGATTCACTCCCCAGTCTTTCATCTGTGGATTTATTTTCCAATTGGCAACAATGGCTGAAGTTGAGCAAGGCTGAAACCAGGATCTAGGAGCTCCACCTCGTCTCTCATATGGGTGACATGAACACAAACATGTGACATCCTCCATTACTGTTTCTGGCACATTAACAGGGAGGTGGTTTAAAGCAAACGGCCAGGACTTGAACCTCTTTTGCTATTTGGGATGCAGGCATTAGTGGCATCAATTCAACCCAGTATTTGGTGTAAATTTTCAGCTTCTTTGGCTTGATGAATTTGCATTGGTGTGGATGTGTCTTCTGACATGAATTCCAGCAGTGTGTTGGTGCTGACTTTTCTGAGTACTCAGCATTCCTACTTGGGTCCTGCATACAATCTCAAGATGCTGCTCGTGTTGGGGTAAGCGTAACTTTCTACGTACAGGAGATTTCAGGTTAGAATGGAAATGTGTCTCATGGAACAGAATAACACCTTTCAGGAGCGAGAGATGTTTAAGGAAACTGCAGTTTATACACATCATTCCTGATTTTTTGAAATTTTTTGAATTTTTTGAATTCTTTGAAATCACAGTAGCTGAAACTTGGTTCATTTCTATCACAAGCGAATACACACATTTACTACCGCACTTGCCATATTTATCATGTACTTAAGCACTCAATTCCATACTCATGAAATTCCCACTGTTTTACTTTCTACAGGATTATGGCATCTCTGTCCAGGTTTGTTACTAAGCCTATATCAAATAAATTTGTCCCGGTGCAGCAGCCATCAGAAGAGAGCCAGTGCCCTCAGATGTGCGTGTTCTGCTAGAAGGAAAGAGAAGGAGCTCAAAGGCTCAAAGCAAGGCAATGGTTCTAGATAACAACAGGTGCCATCTGCAAACCCGAACTACGGTCAAAACAATGGGAAAGAATAGGGTATGAAGGAAGTGACATTCCTCTGGGGAAGCAAGAGCTGGAATCTGTGAAGGTGACATTGGAGAGGGGGCCTGACTCTTGAGAAAGGCAGAATCCACATGGAGAATTGCTGGGGTCCATGCAGTAGGTATGGATGACACAAAGGTGTGAAGAGAACAGCTCCCTGCTTGGCAGGGCCTGGGGAGCTTCCAGCTGTTTGGCAGGGCCCGGCGATTTCTCTCTGACCACCTTGACGCAGTCTCACCCCCTATTTGCATGGACACTCAAGTATCCCACTAAGAATTCTGTAATCTATTGAGGCATTGTTTGCCCCTGTGAGATGGCTTTGGCAACTACTGTGAGCTCAAGAGTTAATGTTATTGATGTCTTGGTGAGTGGGCCTTTAACTGCGCACAGGAGTACAATTAAACCCATGCCATTTCTGGACACCTTATTGTGTGCCTACCCATTGCCCTGAAATCGGGCCCAGACATATAGCATGCCTTCTGGGAAATGGCTTAACAAGAATTTTACAAACTGATGGAAGTGATGGGAGTAAGAGCTGAAACTGCTATGGCAAAAATATAGTTGCTGTGACCTTAAAGGTTAACCTGTCCTTGCAACTCTTTAGAGCATAGAAAATGTAGCTGCTTTAGCTGCTTTCATAATCTTTTAACTAGAGGAAATATAGGATGATTCTATTAAATCACAGAGATATACTTTTGATTATTGTTTGATTGCTTATGAGGCGGTAGAGCCTGCAGTCGTAGGGGGATTTAATGTTTGAAACTTTTTGTCTTAGATCCTTATATTTTTTCTCTTTTGATGTATTTCTCCCATTATGTGATAGATAAAGTTGTGAAAATAAAATGTAGTAAGAATGTTTTACTAATTAGTAGGTAACCATCTGTGCCTTGGCCTTGGAGTTCTGGCTGTCACCTAGTGGCCACTTCTGAAGAATGAATAACGGCTTGCTTTAAAGAAACTGATTATAGTAACTTACAGAATTATCTTTAAGAGCACCTGGTTGACCATGAAGTAAAAATTAATTGAACATCTGTGCATGCTGTCTTAGTTCTAAAGTAAAAGATAAAAAATCAAACGCTTGTGCAGAAGTGTGTGATGTGTCTAAGAAAATAAAAAGAACAGCTTCTTCTTGAGCATGCTATGCTGAATGCTGGATGCTATGCTGAAAGCTGAAAGCAAGCAAGCAAGAAGCAAGCAGGCAGAAAAAACTCAACAAGTGTCTGTGTCTTTCTTTATCGCCGACTCCACGCACCCTTCTCGAGCTCCGAACTCAGCTGGAGCTGGACTCCGGCAGAGAATGAGAAGCTTCTTACAGAGACTCGCTGGTTGTGCAGAGAGGCAGATGTGCACCTGATGTTGCCCTGTGGGTAGAGTTTAAGTGCACTTAGCAGAAAGAGTGATAGACACTCAGTCGCATGGAGAGCCTGAGTGACCCAGAGGGCCATCTGGAACTTTTTGTTTGTTATTTGCTTTTCTTTTAGCTTTTCTCTTTGGGGGGTGATGAGCTTTACTTTTTAAGAGAATTTATTTATTGGAAAAGCAAAGCTACAAACAGAGAGAGCAAGAGAGGAAGAGAGAGAGGAGAGAGATTAAAAACATTTTTAAAGTCAATACCCAGGGGACAGTACTGTGCTATGGTGGCTAAAGCCATCAATGGCAACACTAACATACTGTATGGGATCTAGTTTGAGCACAGACTGCTGCTTTTCTAATCCAGCTCGCTGCTAATAGCCTAAACAAGCTAGCAGAAGATGACCCAAGTGCTTGCCCCTCTCCCACCGTCACAAACACGGGAGACCAGAAAGAAACTATTGGTTTTATCAGCTATTGGTTTGTCTCAGCTGCAATCTTTGAGGTCACCTGGCTGTGAACCAGAAAGTATAAAGATGCAAGAACTCCTTCTCCTTCTCCCACTGCTCCAGACCCAGTCCTCCTCCTCCTCCTGTTCCTCCTCCTGCTTATCCCAAATACCCACACTAAAACTGTTGATACTTACATTGACACAGGAACACCAAGGGGTCTCTTCCATCACTACCAAGGCCATAATGTGGTGCCCCTCAGGAAGCTGAAGCAGGGGTGGGGTAGGGAGACTTTGAACAAGTGCTACAATAAGGTATGGATGTCTGCAGGCAGCAGCTTAAGTCACTAGGGCACAACACCTGCCTGGCATTCAGAGCTTGAACTTCATTTAGATGGCTATGGAGAAACTCTAGAGGAGTTGTGATCTGTTTTACTTGTTAGAACAAATATGCCAGTCTTGGGAGGGGAAAAAAAAAACCTAATAGATACAGAATACAAGTGGAAGAAGTTCCAATATTTGGGAGGTCATTGGTTTGGCTCAAAAAAGAGATACTGTTACTGAATTTCTCCTCAAAGCCAAGGTGCCAGACACAGCAAGCGAACCACACATGTCTTTTGTTCCAGCAGGTGAGGCAGCCATGAGGTAGAAAAGTTACAGGAACAGAGGGAGATGGAGAGAAGACCAGAGTAGAGAGCAAAGGGCAGAATCAACTCTATAGCCTCAAGGTGGGGTGTGCGGGGTGCGGGTCAGGGATTGGCAGATGGGGCTGCGAGTGGACACCAGAGATATATGCCTCAGGGGATTGGTAGAGCAAGACCCTCAGGTATAGGGGTCATAAAATACTGGGACTGGCGGAGAGCAGGGTTTAAACCTAAATGACCTGAGGCTCACTTAGTCAAGTGGGTTTTAGGAGACATACCCAGGGGATTTAAGGTAGTGCTGGGTAAGCAGGTATTCATCGTGGCCACTGGGTTCAGGTTGCTGGGGTTAGTCACTGGGATCGCTGTTCAAGTTGCTTCTTACAGATACTATGGTGTGGACAGGACTGTAACTGTTAAGATGCTGGAAATCAGCAATAGTGGCCTAGAGCCAATGGGAAAGACTGATGGGTTGTCTCTGGATTTGGAGGGAAACCGTTGACTGAGTGACCTCTAGGGATACGGAAGGAGGATCTTCATACAGCGGTGCCAGAAAAGAGAAACAAGATTTCATGAAACCACCCACGTGGAGAGTGGCACAGTGAGTTTCATTGCAGAAGAATCACTGGATGCTGTAATGAAACTTAAATGAGTTTGAACTTCAGTGCATTCTTCCTCCCACTTTTGAATCTTGTACGCTATATTGTTTAGCTCTTTAAGTCTGGTTTCCCCATCGATACCATCAAAGACCCAAGCATTGGAGACCTTTGCAAAATAATCGGTTTGCTTCACCCACTCACCCCCTCTTTCATAGATAAAATGAAATCTGAAAGAAAGGCTACTGGGGGTAATGTGTTTATTCGTACATTTCAAAACACCAGGCCATTATAATATTTCTCTGCCATTTTTTTTTTCACCCACCCTGTCAGCAACTATTAAATGCGTAATTCATTTTTAGGATTCCTTCTGGCTTAATATCTATGTTTGTAGTTTTAAAAATTAAAAATATATATCTCAGTGAAAGCAAAACAAACAATTATTTCTTTCATTTTATAAAGGTTTCTTTCTTTTTTTTTTGTATTGGGTAGTAAGATATATAGCGAGGAGGAGAGACAGAGAGGAAGATCTTCCGTCTGATGATTTACTCCCCAAGCGGCCACAATGGCTGGAGCTGAGCCAATCCAAAGCCCGGAGCCAGGGGCTTCTTCTGGGTCTCCCAAATGGGTGCAGGGTCCCAAAGCTTTGGGCCATCCTGGACTCCATTCCCTGGCCACAGACAGGGAGCTCTATGGGAAGCGGGACTGCTGGGATTAGAACCGGCATCCATATGGAATCTTGGCGCATTCAAGGTGAGGACCTTGACCACTGTGCCATCGCGCTAGGCCCAGTAATTACATTTTTAATTAAACATGTAGAAGGAACTAATAATAATGGTAGTCAACACTTATGAAGATTATACGCCACATCAAAACTGTAACGCAGGCTAGAGCCATTCTGTGCATTATATAGGCATTTTATATCAGTGTGCACAGATTTGTATAATTCTGGCATAATTTATTAGTATATACATTAATAATTACACATGCTGGGCCCTGTGCAGTAGCATACCTTCGAAAGTCTTCACCATGTCTATGTCGACATCACATATGGGCACCAGTATTAATGCAAGTGGCCCTGCTTCCAATCCAGATCCCTGCTTGTGGCCTGGGAAAGCAATCAAGGATGGCTCGAGGCCTTGGGACCCTGCACTCACATGGGAGACTAGGAAGAGGCACTGGACTGGAGAAGCATTCCAGAGTCATGTGGCAGCTTGGGCCACAGAGCCAGAGTCATCACTGGACCTTACTATCTGAGTCTGAGCCACCAGCTGTTGAGGTCTCTCTGTTGGAAGGATGGAGACTAGGAAGAGGCACCTGGCTTGTGACTGGCTCAGCTCCGGTCATTGAGGCCACTTGGGTAGTGAATAATCGGATGGGAAGATCTACCTCTCAGTCTCTCCTTCTATCTGTGTATCTGCCTTTCAAACAAAAGATAAATAAACATTTTTTTTAAAAAAATCACAAATACACACATTCTTCTGGAAAATACCTTGAGAAATACATTTTTCTCACCATTGTAATCTTGGGCAGGTGTCAGGACGGAAAAGCTAAGTGTTTGCCAAGGTCCACAGAGGTAACCAAGAAGTGGGGAAAGGGTCTGAACTGAGCCCACATGGCACAGTTCCCACCCTTAGCATCTCCTAAACATGCAGCAAAGCATTACACAAAGGTGCTGAAGCCATACTGGGGCAATATATTTGACCATGAGTATTATATTTTTTTGGAGTTTATAGTGCATGCAAGAAACTTGAAAATTAAGACTTTTCAAACAGAGCAGGCCCAGGTTAAGGGACCTAGTACATCAAGTAGAGGGCCCAGAATGCCTGTTTAACTTGATTCAGGCATTGCCAACCACAGACGGAGTGTAGACCTATTAGCTGAAGAGAGAGAAAAACACTGTTTAAATTCGGTAATCATGTGAAGTATGTGCAGAGCCTGAATTTTTCTGCTAAGCACAGTGAGGAGCAAATGTATTTATACAGTGCTAATTCCCTGTGTTCAACATAGAACCTGTAGGGAAACAGTTGTGAGTAGGATTGAAGTCAGCCAGAGAAGTGCTGTTACACATTATTGGAAAAGGCCAATCAATTCATAATCCTAAGGAACCATTTCTGGCTAAGAAATGTTTTAATGAATATGCTTTCAAGAAGTGTAATGACCCATAGGCCATAGCCAGGAGTATTTCCTTTATATTTAGTTTTCTAAAATTTGTCAATTCAAAAATAGCTTGCTACTCTCAAAACGGTATCATGAAACTCAGACAATGAATTCAATCTGCGTGTGTCTGAGCTGAGTCATTCCACTAGGAATGTCAGCTGAGGCTGTTGACAGATGTTTGAATTTATGGATTCAGTATCTGTGTTAATCTGCATTAGAGATAACAGGTGCAGAGTGCATATTCACTGTTAGAACCCAGATCCTCAGCGATTTGCTCCAGGTGTTTCCATCCCGAGCTCTGTGCATCTGCCCAGGAGAAGCATTCCAGACTCATGTGGCAGCCTGGGCCACAGAGCCAGAGTCATCACTGGACCTCACTATCTGAGTCTCAGCCTCCAGCTGTTGAGATCTCTCTGTTGGAAGGATGGAGACATCCAGGGACTTTCTACCAAAGGGAATCAGGGTGGCATTTCTGTTGACAGGAGAGTTGAAAAGAGCTGTTGGATGCTAAGCATGCATGGTGAGCAAGATGATGAGGTGCTGCTTGATGTGCAGATGATGTTGATGATAGAGATACAGAGAATGAACCATGGGCCAAGACATTTGCTCAAGTGTTCATGTTCCCAAAGATAGACCATGGGGCTTACAGCACATATGCACAGATGCATCCTCAATTCATAGCCTCACTGGACTCAGAACTTGAATTCCTTTGGTGTTGAAATTTTCTTTTGCTTTTCCTCCATCATGTGGTTCTTTACATGTCCTTCTAACAACAACAACAATAAAATGCCAAGTTTCTCAAGAATATGGAGTTAATGAAGATACTTACACTTTACTAGAAAATAGTTAAGAGTAGAAATGGAGCAAAAGATCAGTGGAGAAGAGGGCATCATGACGAACATGGTCAATTGTGTGGTTCTGACAAAGGCTGGCACTGAGGTTACCTCACCTCTGCAAAGCTCGTTGTGACATCCAGAAGCTCAGCAAAATGAATGAAAACAAATCAAAACAAACATAAATGAAGGAGACACATGATGCATCTTCTTCAATGATTCACTCTGATTAAAATCAGCTATCTCCTTTAAGATCCTGTTTCAGGCAAGTTCAACTACCATTGGAAAATAATGGTGGAAGCATTGGGGCACTGGGAAGGAAGTAACTGTTAGAGTGCCCTAAGAACCCTGAAGTCATCATTTGATGCTCAGAAAATTAGGAGAAGGCTCTGCCTGTTCTCTGACCAATTAATTCTAAAGGACAGCAAGATCCAGACTCTACCACCTGTGGCAAGCTTCTCGGATGAACTAATCCATCTGGGGTAATTTTTCCCCTGAAACACATATTTTTCTTAACAGTAAATATGTTTTTAAGCTACTTTTTAAAGGGCACTATCTTTTTACTTCATTTTTATTTTAAGTTTGAATTTTATGGTACAATTGCATACAGTCTGGTATTTCCCTGCCCCCTCCTCAAATTCCCAATCCCTGACTAATTTTATCCATATTATTACAATAGTATAGTCCTTTATAACCAGGCATAAGGCTGTCATTCTGTTACTTAAGTGTGCCTTGACATTGCTACTGCAGAAAATGTCAGACAGACCAGCATCCCATTATTTAGATATGTCCAACTGTTTCACTGGGAGCCCATCTTTGATTTGAAAGTAGAGATGCATAATGCATTTCATCTTCACATCTGGATATGACAGTCTCTATTATGCTGTCATGATATAGTCCCTTAAATAAGACGCCATGAAAAAAAAATCAACAACAAGTATAAAGATAAAACAATCTACAGTACCATGGAGTAAAAAAACATACCCCTGGATAACCAACACATGGGTGAAGAAATAAAAAAGAAAACATAAAGGCATATTGGGTAAAATGACACCAGTGTGTGATCCATGAGCCAGCGATTAATTTGACAAGAGAAAAGGAAATCATTTGGAAGAAATGAAAATAAAAACAAAAAACACCAAAACACATGGTATGCAGCAAAAACAGTATGGAAAGGGATATTGATCTTATAATTTGCATGAAGGTTGCCTTATATCAGAGAGAACATATGATATTTGTCCTTTTGGGATCGACCTATTTCACTGAACATGGTGGTCAGGTTGGGATCATCCTATATCAAATGGTATAATTTCATTCTTTTTAGTTACTGAGTATTATGCCGTGGAGTACAGGTACCGCAGTTTCTTTAAACACTCCTGTTCAGATGGGCATCTGGGTTGTTTTCATGTGCTGCTATAAATATAGGACCCCTTCTCATATGCAGTTTTCATTTCCTTTGGGTATATACCCATGAGCGGGATAGCTGGGTCATATGGCTGGCATATTTGTAGTTCTCCAAGCATTCTCCATACTCATTTCCATAGTGGTTGCACTAGCCTGCACTCCCACCAGCAGTGAAGGAGGTTATCTTTCTCCCCATATCCATGCCAGCAGGTGTCCTTAGTAGGCCAACCTCACTGGGGTTAGGTGGAAATTCAGTGTGGTTTTCATTTGCATTTCCCTGATAGCAAGGGAGCCAGTGCATTTTTTCATATGTGTATTTGCCATTTGAATTGGTTATTTTGAAAATTTTTTGGTCATTTCCTTTGCTCATTTCTTCACAAGGTTTTTTTTTTGTTGTTGTTGTTGTTAGTTTTTTTTTTTTTAAACTGTCTCTGGATTTCTGAAGCTCTTTGTAAATGATGGATATTGGTCCCCTATCAGTTGTGTAGCATGCAAAGATTTTTCTCCCATTCTGTTGATTGCTTCTTCACTTTAGTTGTTTTCTTTGCTGTACAGAACCTTTTTAGTGTGATGTAGTCCTATTTGTTTATTTTGTCTTTAACTGCCTGTGCTCTTTGGGCATTTGAGAAGCTAGTATGATATTTTACTGGTTGGTGTTGGCTGCACATCAGCAAGCAACTTTTTTCTCTAAGCTGAAAGAAATACAGATGGTGATTCTAAGGAAACAAGAAAATTGTTATTAGCTGGCATTCCATGTTAAAGATCTTTAACTTAATAAATTAAAATGTTCTGAATATGGAGAGTGGTAACAGGCACACAGCACTGAGGATGTGGTTAACACTACAGAGTCAGAATATCAAAAATTCAAATGATAAATCTTCAAGTTTGCATATGTTACTGCAATGTAATCAAAAGGGATGAGTGAGAGTCTGACTTTTCAGAGTCCAGCTGCAAGAAAAATGTCTCCCCAACATTCATTCATCAAAATGAAAGCTGTCAGGTATCACGTGTTTGGAGCAAATTGTTCCATGTTTGTGTTTCTTTGCTTTAACCTCACAAGGGAAGGCAAAATTATGTACCTGCAGATTTATTTTAAAATTCTTATTTTTATTTTATTTAAAATAGAAATGTAACGATACAGAGAGAAGGAGATAGGGAAAGATCTTCTATCCCTAGGTTCACTCCCAAAGTGGCCAGAACAACTGGAGCTGAGCAGATTCGAAGATAGGAGCCAGGAGCTACGTTGGGGTGTCCCTCCAATGTTCAGGGTCCCAAGGCTTTCGGTCCTCTTCTATCATTCTCCCAGGCCACAAGCAGGGAGCTGGAAGGGAAGCGGAGCATCTGGCATATGAACTGGCACCCATATGGGATCCTAGGCAGATGCAAGGTGAGGATTTAGCCAGTAAACTATCATGTTTGCGTTGGGTTATATGCCTCTTGCAACAATTAAACATGGAGGAATGGATGAGTGCAGGGCAATAGAAAAGCGTGGGCTTTGGAATATGACAATCTTGAAATTGAACCTCATCTGATTAGTAACCAATGGAGTTATTTGAAGATTTGTTGCTTCCTTCATTTCTTTGCCTGTAACTCAGTGTTAGTGTTGTAATTTATTAAATGGTGGTAATGATAGAGGAAAGTGTTTAGCACGGTTTCTGTCCTCAATTACTGATTACAATGGTTTCAGTTAATGACCATCCCAGTAAAACGAGACTATCAGCTATCTCCTTTCAATGGGGATTTGTCATGTTAGGCGTGTCGGAGCTCCATTCTGGTGTAAGCTTTTGCAAACTTTGGGGTGCCTTGTCTTTTGGCTTCTTAGGATTGCCTTCTGCATAACATTGGGAAGTGAGGTGAGGAATGTTTTTAAGGAAACTGCGTAGTAACTCTGATAAAATAATAAAAATATTCACCTAAGACATTCCTATTTGGAATCCATTAGAACACTGATTCTCTGAAAAACTTGGCAGAGCAGTGATTTTTGGATTTCCATTGATGTGCGTTGGTGTCACAGAGCTCAATACCCTTTTTCTGCAGACCTTCTCGGGGAACGTGAATGCTGACAGCGTGGTGCACCACAAGCTCCAACACTCTGTGAAAGCCCGCTTCGTTCGCTTTGTGCCCTTGCAGTGGAACCCAAGTGGGAAGATTGGCATGAGGGTCGAGGTCTATGGATGCTCCTACAGTGAGTACCCCACATAACATATACACTTGTCTTTTGTGTGTGTGTGTATAACAATTATCTCAAGTTTATTTCTTGATGATAATGACATATATCCATACCTTAAAATGTTTAAGTCAATCTAGAAAGAGAAAACAAATAAACCAACAAAAACACTGTATAGTTAGAGCTGAAGGGCTTAGATGCCATAATGTGATAGTTGATAAGGATATAAAAGCTCTCATCCTTGAACAACCTGTGTTATTTCACATTAAAAGAGACCTTGAAATTCAGTTCTCTCCCAGCTGTGGGGTGAGGCAGTATGAGATCTTCTCCTCTCGAGGGAAGAGACAATAGCTTCTGTTCTAGAAGAAGGAGCATTTCAAGCCATGACTCACAATGTGTTTCTGTCTCAGAATTATGCCTTCCATTCATTCGTCTGTGACTTGTTTCTACTGGATGTGAAAGTAGAGCTGTTATGCGTATACATGAAGTCTGAAAACACAGGTTACATTGGGATCGCTATAGAATAAGTTGAAAATTGGACAATCTCCCATCCTTACATTTTACTCTTCTGCACTAAAACTTTATGTTGTATGATAGTGGAACTTCTGCCTTAAGTACTAAATGTGTGGTACTTATATATTAAAACCCAAAGTTCAGGGCCTGGCACGATAGTGTAATGGCAAATATCCTCTGTTTTGTGTTTTTCCCTAGTCTGTGGTTGTGACTTTCTTGTCTACCTGCACAGAAAACTTGCAGCAGCTGGTAAAGCACTGACAGTGTGTTTGGATGTCACTTTGGGGCTTCATGTTGAACTTTTCCTGGTCATGGGAGTAATGCAATCTCCACTTAGAAAAACGTCTGTAGTTGCATGCATGCACATTTGTCTGCAAAGTTAATTGGTTTTGCAAATGTGCTGAAGCCTGGTTCTGGACCAAGCTTACAAACTTTGAATTTTGGCATATTTTCAATCTTTCTTCTCTCCCAGAAGGGTTCCCTGTCTAGCAGGTCCTCTCAGGAAATAAACCTCCCTTATGGTAATGTGGACATTGAACCACTTTGAAGCATTGCAGTCACATGGTCTCCTGTCAGGAGCCTCAAGCTGGGGTCCGAAAGTTCTTAAATCCCATCCTGATGCTTAAGTGATTGCTGTTGTCAGTTTCAATGCAAAATCCCTATTGTGTCTGTCTTCTGGATTCAATCTCCCTTTCAGAATCTTCTTACCATTTTTACTATGTGATTCCTATAAATGTGAAATCTCATTCTATATATCGCAAACAGAATAGTAATAAGGAAAATTTCCCGGTCCCAGGAGAGGTTTTCAAAATTTCATTGCCAATGGGCCAAAGCTGGGAGCCAAGAGCCTCTTCCAGATCTCCCACATGAGTGCAGGGTCACAAGCACTCGGACCATTTCCTGCTGCTTTCCCAGGCTCAAGGCAGAGAGGTGGACCTGAAGCAGAGCAGCTGGGACAGCACTCAGAGCCTGTATCTGATGCTGGTGCCACAGCGTAGAGGATCACTTGTTCGGTGACAGCACCAGCCCTGTTTCTTATATTTTCCGCACTAAATTAGTACTTATCATTTGGAGTCATCACCAGCATTCTTCCACTTGTTGCGATCTCAGATATGCAGCAGTTCACAACACATTGCTGACCTTACAGAGGTCAGTAGGCGGTATTATTTCTAGGAGTTATTGGAAGAGAAACTGAAGATTGTTCCAATTTTACTATATCTGCTGTCAATGTGAGCACACACACACACAAAATTAAAACGTGAAACTTGTGAGGGTGAAATGGCTTTTAGTGAATTTCAATAATTTTATCTTACACCAGGTATTTCTAATAAGTACTGAAGAAAAAAAAAATACATCCAATTGCCTGATTGTTACGTCACTTTAGTTATGGCAAGTAGCTCAAATTTAGCATATTTCAAAAGAAATTCTTGATGAACAGCTCTCCCCAACCTGCACTGGATGTATTTTTTCCTGTGCTCCTGCTCATCTTAATAAATCATCCCAGACGTCGCTCTGATCGTTACAGGAATGCCCCTTTTCCTTATCTCCCACAGCAAATTCATCAACAAACCCCGTCAGTATCACCTTCCAATACTACCCAAATGTGTGCCTTTCATTTTGCCTACTCATACATCTTTTTTTAAAAGATTTATTTTTATTATTTTTTTATTAGAAAGGCGGATATACAGAGAGGAGAGACAGAGAGGAAGATCTTCCATCCGATGATTTCTCAGAGAGGAATGAATTGATTCTCAATATAAATAAGGCTAACTAGTTTAGTTGTCATTTCTGTACCTTAAAATAGCATAATTTTTATTTTACAGCATTGATAGCTGAATACAGATTACCTAGATAGGAAAAAATACATCCAGTGCAGGTTGGGGAGAACTGTTCATCAAGAATTTCTTTTGAAATATGCTAAATTTGAGCTACTTGCCATAACTAAAGTGACGTAACAATCAGGCAATTGGATGTATTTTTTTTTTCTTCAGTACTTATTAGAAATACCTGGTGTAAGATAAAATTATTGAAATTCACCTATCTAGATAGGTAATCTGTTTTCCATAAATAGTCATTTCTAGGTAAAAAGAATTATTTCCTATTTCATTGTGAATTATGTATCTTACTTAACAAACTGTTAGTTCTATCAGGCTAAGGAAAACATCTGCCTCAATACTTGGGATTTAGCAGAGTAAGGCTTGATTCTATCATCATGACTGAGTTAATTGAATAACTTCTGCAAAGTGGCCCCATCTGTGGGTGTCTTCTGATTTGTGCCCATTACTGGACTCATGAGCTCAGAACAGACCCTGTATTGTGCAGAGTCACCACCTCAATGTGCCGAGTCTCGGGCCATGGAAAGATTTTGCCACAGGAAAAATATCATAGTCAGTGTTAACACTTAGATTATGTTTCTTTCATTTTCTTCATAAAAACAAAGACATCAATCTACAAATCCTAAGCATGCACAGCTAAGAGACTTTTAGGCAGCTGCGGGGTGAAAAGTTCCTGTGTTATTGCCTCAAATGATCTATATGCCATTTGTTTTCTCAGATCCAACTCTTTATAAGAATTACCTGGGGATATATGTCTAACAAACCTATTACATGGAATTTGTTATGGCATCATATGTTAAGTTATTGCCTGTGATGCTGGCAGCCCATTGGAGCACAGATTCCAAACAATTTCCCTGTGAATGATTTGGATCCTTACCACTTACATGGGGGAATCGCGATAGAATCCCAGGTGAGGAGAACAAAGCAGCAAATGGAAGACCCTTCTTTGTCTCGCCCTTTCTGCCACTTTGCCATTCAAATACATGAATAAATATAGCTTCTTTAAAATAAAATCGACTCTGGGACATCAAAACACTTATCTCAGGCCAGGTGTAAGTATTTTTGTACTGGTAGCTCCCACATAATTGTAGTGAGATGAGACAGTTTAAAAGTCTTGTTTCAAAGTTCACTTGCTATCTAACTCTGGGATGCAGATTACTCTAGCTCTGCGTTGTCATGTTATCTTTGTGATCATTAATTATAAGGGTTTTGAATAAAGCCCAACAACTTTTCCTAAACTGTATAGAACGGTATTAAATTGATAACGGTTGCATTCAAATCACCAGAAGTAAGAACTTGACTCTACCATCTACCATGGCAGAGTCAATCTTAGGTCAATTTTGGACAATCTTAGGTCCTCTTTGAACATCATTTTTTTTTTCTAATAAAAAGGGTGATAGTGCTTTGCCTCATGCATGCAATTGTTTGCAAAAGTGTTTGTGGCATGTGATAAGTGTTCAAAATGGTCAGTTATGATGATTAAGATCTCCATTAGACAGAGTCCTTAGAACCAAGTATCTGCAGTACCTCAAATGAAGGACATCAACTTTTCAAATTCCACAAATCCCATCAGGATACTGGGAGACTTTATGCTATATGGAGTTCTGCTGTGGCTTTCTTTAAATATGGGTAGCTAATTATTTTTCAAAAAGCATTATAAATTTTGATCAAGTATAATGATCTGCCAGGCTTCTCTGTCCCATCAAGAACTGCAGCCATCATCTTCTACATCGGATCGCCTCTCTACCACCCAAGACCTTGCTGCTATTCTGCTAATTACTTGCAAGTGATATTATCCAAAACTCATCACTCTGAGAGCTGAGGTCTAATTCTCTTTTTGGAAATAAGCTTTGTTCTCAGCTCAGCTCAGCTCAGCTCAGCTCAGCTCAGCTGCCCTGTTGTTATCATTGGGGATCATTTGTCAGATATCACTGAGTCCATCAGATTGGAAATTTCCTCCTGGACTTGCAATGACTCTCATGCCTCTAGTCATAGAGGTTGTGTTGCCAGCTGTGTCCATGGTATGGAGCTAATGTGGGTCTCCAGACTAACCCTCAGACCTGAGGCACAGAGGGCAATGGGAGCTCTGAGTCCCACTCTGAAATCATAGCACTTGATAGATGAAGAACTCTGCAGGAAGAGCCACTATGAGCCACTATGCCGCCCCTGAACTATTACCCCTTGAAGTGAATCTTTTCTATTCTGTATATCCTTTCTGGTAGTGACCAATTGCTTCTCACTTAGTCCCTACTCTGTGCCTTTAAAAGGTGATAGCCCAGTAGGGTCACTGCGTAATCCACTGAGATATGTCTCAGTTGGATGTATCCAGACATGTCCCATGTATGTTATAGTATTTTATGCATTGACAGATCATTTTTCACATCTATGAGATTTCATTTGGGTAATAAGTCATAGATACCAAAGTAATACATCCCAGCCTCCCTTTATTGCATGCAACATTGTCTCAGGGATTCACTTTCTCTCTCTTTTTGTCTCTCCTCTATGTTTTATTTTCTGCTGTATGTCTCAGAACTTAGCACAATTGCCATGAAGGGACAAGGACATGCTCAGTGCCTGTTAAATAAATTTGGAAGTAACACATGAAAGAACAACTACAATGAAAGTTCCTTGAAATGAATATATTGTTTAGTACAGCCTTTACAGTTGTTGTTTTAGTTAGCTTTTCATCATTACAACAGAAATACCTAGGCTGTTCAGAGTGCCAAGTTAGAAAAAAAGATTCCTTGGCTTACAAGTCTGGAGTTTCAAAGCCAACATACAGCTCAGCCATTACAACAAACTCAATTTGACTCAACCTGTGGTTTGTTAAGACAATGTTTCATTGACAGAATTCCCTACAATATTAAGAATAGGCAAAGTTATAAGCCAGTTTGAACTATCCTAAAATTTGCCAAGTTCAGTAAAAACCATGCTTCAATATTATAAACTGCTACATATAAAAATCCAAATAGACACGAGACAGCTGAATAGTACCCTATAGTCATTTTAAGGTGCATAGCAGCTGGTTGTGTATAAACTAAAATTGAAATGTCAGTGAAGTAGTCACAGGATGTGGTTAAGAACTTGCATTTTCAAACATATTGGTTACTCAATACCATGTTAACTAACTCCATAACATTTTAAATTGTTGTTGATGTTATGTTGTGGCTTTTCATTGGAAGGGATGATATTCTCTCAGCTCTGCTTTCAGACCAGAGAGAGTCTTCCCAAGAAACTGTTGACTTTATCTGGACAATAAGTTGCTGGACTCTATGCATGGGACACGCTTGTAATGAAGGAATCATGATTGGGTTTGAACTGTAATACTGCAACAAGGTGGAGGAATCTGCCATCGGGGGAGGGTACGGGGAGGGGGTTGAGGGAATCCCAAAGTCTATGAAACTGTGTCACAAAGTGAAATGAAAAAAAAAAGAACAGGCCAATAGACACAGGAGTCCTCAGGATAAGTGCAAGTCATCTCACATCTCACAAACGTCTTCTTTCAGGTCAAAGTAAATCCAGCAATACTGCCCTCCCAGGAGGGCATCGTGCCCATCCCAGGAGTACTGAGGTATCAGTGCAAGCTGCCTTCCTACTAGGCCTGTAATTACCGATTGGCTGTCTATGCTTGTTTTCTGACCAAAACAGGGTTCTAAGGAATATTCTTGCATAGCTGATGGATGTGGATAGTTTGTCAACAAACCAGGTCCAAAAAGGGCTCCACTGCATAGATCACAAGCTACAGCCCTCCAGAGAGTGGGGAAGGGCTTGGGAGTAAAACTGGCGCCCATGTGGGATCCAGGTGTGTGCAAGGCAAGGCAAGGACTTGCATTAGGCTACTGCACTGGGCCCTACTGATGCAATTTTTAACATGAACTTTGTTACCGCATTCTTGCATTTGCTTGTATCAGGGAAGACATCATGCATCATTTTCAAGAAATAATGTGAGGCCCATAGACATGCCCCACATGGGTCAATGGGAGAACCGCTCTTCACGCTGGCTTCTCTCCCTAATCCGTGTTGCTCGCAGGGAGCCAACAGCCAGACACATTTGTGTACTTTCCCATCAGAAGGCCCTGCCTGCCCTGTCCCCTATGCATCTTGAAGCTAGTGTCTCACCAAAACTTCACTGTGTCGTGGTGGTGGGAGGAGGTGAATGTAGAGTGAGCAATTTATGAATAATGACTCCAACAGGGCACATGATGAGCAGATATGCTGAGGTGTGCTCTGTGCTATGGAGCACTACCTGCCTATGGGAGTGGGGAAAATATCAGAGGGAATACTGTTGAAAACTAGATTTCTATGCAAATGACTCCCCATCCCCTTGGTGTGAGTCTGCCTGAGGGAAACAGCCTTACCTGGAAACAGACACCTCCCTGTCCATCTGTGGCTGTACCTTGCTGGCCTCCTGCGGCCCTGCTCTACACCACACATTCTCACACTTCTATAGCCTCTATATGAGACATCAGGCCCCTTTTTCCCACAGGAGCTTTTAAGATTGGATTAATCCCTTGCATCCTCTGGGACAGTCTCTGAATCCCCTCTACCCTCATGACTCTGCACTCCTCTTCCCAGCTGAGGGACACAGTATGACCTTGCTACTATTTGCTGGGCATGAAATCTCCTAAGAACACAACTACTGCCTCAGAATGGGGCACCACTCAAACTGGCAGCAAGGGAAAAGATCCTTCAAATACAGCACATCCACAATGCACAGCTGAACAATTTTAGTTGGGATGTTGAGACCAGAATAGGACAGGGCAGGACATTTGGGGGCAATTTGGAATGTCCTGGGCAGGCAGCTGCTGGTTCAAAAGTTAAAACGGTATCCTTTGCAGGACAGAAGTGACAGTCACCACAGTGGTTTAGTTAGGCATAAGAAACTCTGCTTTGCATCCTAATCATTGCTACAGCTCCTGCTACCCACTGCTGAATTAATTAGCATAACATGCCAAGCACAATGGCATCCTCTTGTATGTGCTGTCACTTTATCAGCACTTTCACTCTCACAACAGCCTTCCCTAATGCACATAATGATCCTCATTTTGTAGACAAGAAAGGCAGCCTTGGTGAAGTAAAGTTGCCTGGGGTGATCAAGGCAGGCTAATTTAACATCCACAATCATATCTACACAATGATCCTCATTACTGCCTGACTGATGGTTGCTGGATGTAGCACCTTTGTGTCTTTAGAAAAAGGCCACGTCAGACAATAAATGTAGTTGTAAGGCTGATGTGAGCTGGGAGTTTCTTAAAAGGATGAGTGTTGGTGCAAATCTTGCTCTATCTGAAGTTCCTTGCTACAGCTTAGGAAGTCCTACATCCCCCTTTATTTTTTGGAGTCACTTTATTTCACAGGAATTAATAGTGAAGCTGCCTAATTGCAGGAAATTATCATTTCATTACTCTCTTTAATTTCAGAAATGGAGATTTATAAGAGTTTTTTAGATCTTTGGTTTTAAAAGTACTTGAAATTCCGATTTTGGGTCCCCACCCTCTCTCATAATGACCATAGCTCCAGAAACCTCTCAAAACGAACTAGCAAACAAACAAATAAACAAAAAAAAAAAACCCCTAGAATAGATAGACAGAGAACAGCAAGGAAAGCTTAGAAACAGACAGGAAACAATCAGTGGGGATGCACTCATTACTAACTCACTGGGTGGGACACAAACATTAGTTACTCCTCACTAGGGTATTGAAGATTTCTCTGCACACCCCTCCTAAAACTGTTCAACTAAACTGTTGACATATGTCTTGTTAGAGTTATAGAGTTAGACTACCCGAAAAGCAGCCAGGTTCTGCAAAATCATGCTTCAACGCTATAAACTGCTAAATACTAAAATTAAAATAGACATGAGACAGCTGAATAGTAATCTATAGCCATTTTAAGGTTATAGAATCTAGTTGTATATAAACTAATAATTGAAATGTCAATGTAGAAGTCATAGGATGTGGTTCAGAACTTGCATTCTTTTTTTTTTCTCTCTTTTAACATGTTGGTTACTCAATACCATGTCAACTAATTCCATAACATAAATTGTTACTGATGTAATGTCGGGGCTTTTAATTGATTGGGATGATACTCTGTTGGGTCTACCTTCAGACCAGAGATGGTGTCCCCAGGAAACCGTTAAACTTATCTGGACAATAAGATACTGGACTTTATGCTTGGCAGATGCTTGCAATGAAAGAATCTCAACTGAATTTGAACTGTGGTTATGCAACAAGGTGGAGGAATTCACCACGGGGTATGGAGGAGGTTGGGGGAGGGGAGGGGGGAATCCCAGTGCCTATAAAACTGTGTCACATAATGCAATGTAATCAATTAAAAAAGTACTTGAAATTGCATATGCTCAAGTTGAGGGTTTTAAATGAAAAAAGTTGGTTTTCCTTGGTGCTGGATTTGACATTAGAATAATTATCCTACTCTTGTAAGATAGAAAATACTGGTTCTATTTCAAATTACAATTATATAGCCTTATGATTTCTACTTTAAAAGTAGTAAAACCTCTCAACATTTTTTTTAGAATTGAAAAATAGGAAAATACTATAGAAATAATGTTATAATGGTACTTACAAAGGCCCCTCTTGGCCTTTTGGTACATGTTTACCAGATATGGTTATATCCATCAAAATCACAAGTACCTGGCCTTTTATTTTCTTGTTTAACAATAATAAATTGACATGTTTGTTCATAAATACTGAAGAGGTACATAGCACAAACACAGGGCAAGACAGAGATCAAAAGGACATGAGAATAAGTGAAAAACCCATGAAAAAATGAAACTTAAAACAAGCTGATTTTGATGTGAAACATTCTGAAAGCCCTGAACTTTTTTCACATTAAATATAGTCCATGAAGTGGATGACTTTTCCTGTGTTTTATCTTTCTGTTAAAATGCTACATGCCTTCCTTGGTTAAATACATTCAGCTGGTTCCAGAGTCCTAAGAAGATGGTGCTATTCAACCAGGTTCACATGGATAAGTGCCTTTTTATTTGCTGTCTAATCAGGAGCATGAGATAGTAAGATAAGTAGGCCCAGCTCTCAGATGCAAATGGACAGGAGAGTTAAATGATGAGCTGGCACTCCACAAGGGCATCCAACTCAGAGAGGCCTGGAGGGGTCCTTGCAGCATTCTCAGCCCGAGCCCTGAAGCAAAAGCCGGCACAACGCTAACAGGAGCTTTTACCTCCAGGCTAGGTTCAGTTGGCTTTGACTCAGCATATTATGTTGCTTATAAATGAGCTATTCTCCAGGGTCTAATTAGGGTTGGCCTAGTCTGGACCTGTTCCTGTGACCTGGACTGCAGCTGGGATGGGAAACAGGAGCAGTTATTCTGAGGACACATACTGACTTTTTGTTCTCTGTCTTCTCTCCATGTGTAGAATCTGATATTGCCAACTTTGACGGCCAGAGCTCGCTGCTGTACAGGTTCAGTCAGAAGCTCATGAGCACTCTCAAAGATGTCATCTCTCTCAAGTTCAAGAGCCTGCAAGGAGATGGGGTCCTGTTCCATGGAGAGGGTCAGCATGGAGACCACATCACCCTGGAGCTCCAGAAAGGAAGGCTCGCCCTGCATCTCAACTTGGGTAGGGCCAGGAGTATCCTCTTTCCTTCCTCCTCTGGTGCTGGGCAGGACACCTTTGCTGTGCACCATCCCCTTATCCTCATGGTGGTAGAGAAATATCACATTTCAACATGTTTAATACAAAAATAGTGCATTTGACACAAGGTAATAGAGTTACTTAGGAAAAGCTGCAAGCTAATTGTTATGTGATTCATTTTCACTGCTGTTTATCCATTCCTCTTAGTGACGCAAGCTCTCAAGTACAATTAGAAAATGTCTTTATTTATTTTCAAAGGTTTATTTACTTTTTGTGCAGAGAGCTGGAAAACAAGCAGACAGTTGCAGGAAGATAGGAGGAATGCCCCCAATAAATAAAATTAAATGATTAAAAATTAAGGAAACTATGCCAGTTTTTGAAAGATTGGAAAACAGAAAACAAAAGTAAATATTGTTTGAAATTCTGTATACTAGTCATCTCATAATATTTCAAGATATTGAAGTATTTTACTTAGCATGGGATATGGTATTAGGAAAGATATTTAACTTTTTATAAAAGGTAGACAAAAAAGACAGACGCCCCATTCACTGTTCATTCACCAACTGGACACCACAGCCAAGACTGAGATCTGGAGATTGTCAGTCCATCCAAGTCTTCTGTCTGGTGGTATGGACTCTGCCTCCCAGGATGACATCAGCAGAAAGCCAGGTCAGGAGCAAAGGTGCTGGAACTAGGACATTTCAGAGTCAGCTGCTGAGCCATATGCCCAACTGTTAGTATGAAACCTTTACATATTTGGAATTCATTTTCCTCTCCTATATTACATAGCTTCCAAAATGGACAGAGTTAATACTATCACGAACATACCTTCTTTCTTTATCTCTCTTTGTTTCTACTTTTCCTCCTTTTTCTTTCTCCTTTCCTTTTCTTTCTTTCTCTCTTTCTTTCTCTCTTTCTTTCTTTCTTTCTTTCTCTCTCTCTTTCTCTCTTCCTTCCTTCCTTCCTTCCTTCCTTCCTTTCTTTCTTTCTTTCTTTCTTTCTTTCTTTCTTTCTTTCTTTCTTTCTTTCTTTCTTTCTTTCGTTCTTTCTTTCTTTCTTTCTTTCTTTCTCTTCCTTCCTTTCTTCCTTCCTTTTTCCTTTTTTTCTTCCTCATCTCAGTGAATGGAGAAGAAATAGAAGTGAAGTAAGTGGACTAAAGAATGATGCATACATAATATGATTAGAAGACACGATCATTCCAGCAAATTTTCCTTTTGTGCAGTTCTCCAGCGTGCGAGCTTTTCATCATCACATCATTGACTTAGCAGTTTGGAACGCAGGCTAAGCATGGGGTTCAGCACCGTGGCCAGTTACTAAGGATGCTACTTGGAGGTATACCAGGTGCTGTGGTTCTTTCCAAGTGATGGTTTTATAACTCTGAATTCTATGACCTGTTTACCCACACTGTGTCTGACTTTGGATGCCAAACTTTGTCACACTGTGACACAAAGTCACACTGTGTCTGACTTTGGATGAACTTTGACTAGATGGTTTCCTTGTACCATCTTAGGGAGGTTTTTCTAGAACTACTATACAGGAAGTAAAGCTCTCCTTTCAATCCGTAAAGGGTTAAGAGAGATTCCTTTGGCTTTTTCTGTCTTTCAGATTGCCTGTGCCCATTTCATTCTGTAGAATTCAGATTCTCTGAATCTACATATATGGTTGAAGTGTCAAAAAGAAGAGATGTTGCATGACTGAGTAAAAGTTATAAGAACTAAGTGAGACATAAATATTACATGCAGCTCATTAATTCTCAGTATCAGAATTAATACACAGCTCAGTATCAGAGTTAAATGAAGATTTTCTTTAGTTCTTCTGCAATTCAGGTAGTTGGGTATGGTGAATTCACTCCAAGTCTCTCAAATGTGTGGCAGAAAGCCAGTCACTTGAGCCATTGTCGCTGCCCACCAGTACGCGCATCAACAGGAAGTTGTAGTTGAGTTATGGAGAGGTCTGACTCCCACTCACACTGGTACGGGATGTACTTATATCAAAGAGTGTCTGAAATGCTAGGCAATATCTCCACTTTAAGATAGCAATTTGTAAGACTGCAAATCGCAAAGTAAACCCAAATTAGAAATCATAGATAAGCAACAGCTCCTATAGACTTAGGGTTTTTTCTAGAATAGGATATCTAATTACAGGAAGTGTTGAAATTCATGAGTGTACCTTTTGAACTAATTAAAAACCAACATGTAATGTAGTACTTCATCATTAGGTTACAAATTCTTAATATATAGCTTTCAATGAAACAATTATGCAATGTGAGAATTATGTTTTAATAAATTTTTTTTTATGTTAGCCAAAGTGTTACATTCATGCAAAATACAGAGAAAAGAAATACTGGGTCAAATGCATCATTGAGTTTTATTTCAATATAATATTCATGCCTAATACATAGTCACATTTAGTCTCCATTTAGACTTTTCCATTCTGTTGTTACATATTTTAGACAAGTAAGGTATGAATGTTAATATGAAGTTACTCTTTATCAAAAAGTTAAGTCATTGGCCATCAGTGTGACTCAGCTTGTTACAGGCATCCCATGTTTAAGTGTTGTGTAATTATTCTGCTTCTGTTCTGACTTCCTGCTGTCATGCCAGGGAAGGTGGCAGACAAGAGGTCAGTACTTAAGCCCCTCCCACCCATATGGAGTTGTTGACTTCTGTCTGTAACCCGGTCCAGCTCTGACTGTTGTAGACACTTGGGCAATAATGAAAGATCACTCTCTCGCTTTTCTTTTTCTTTTTGTCGATTTGCATTTCAAGTAAATAAATCAATATTGAAATGCATAAGTTGTTTTGAGAGACAAACAAGAAGACAGCTGGATAGGGAAGAAGTGGGCGGAGAAGGGGTGGCAGAAAGACACAGAGAGAGACAGACAGAGGGAGGGAAGGAGAGAGAAATGCTCCCATTTCAGACTCATCTTTGGGCATTTTCAACAGCTGTGGGGTGATAAAACCAGGACATGCAAGCTTACACTAGATCTCCTATTTGAGTGTCAGCCAGTCAACTAGGACTTGAATTTGGTAGTATCTGCTTTCACCCAGGAAGTGCTTTACCACAAAGCTGGAGACAGGAGGTGGAGCCAGGGATTGAATCCAGGTACACCAATGTAGTTGTGACCAATAGTGAATTAGTCACAAGACCAAACACCCACCCTATAAATACCGTGTTGATATTTATGTAGCATTTCATCCAATGATTCTACATCAGGGAGCATATAGTTATTACTGCTTTTTCTCTTTGTGAATTATTGATGTCTCCAATGATTACGACAGTGATTATTGAAAAATAATATTCAATACTTTTCAATTTGCTTTCTTAGAATAAGGTCAAAATGCAGATTTTATTTAAAAAGTTGCAGATATGTTTTTCTTGAATTTCTCAGTATTTATTTTTGTTTTCCAAAAAGATTTATGGCACTGAATTTACAATTTTCTTCAGACACTGAAAATACTAGTAAGTAAATGAGCAATGTAAACAAGGAGCAATGCTAATTCACTTTTAAGAAAAAACCAACAAATTGCTTTAAGTGTTCATAAAAATTCCATGAGCTGTTTTGCATGAAATGGTACGTGTGTAATTAGGTTTATTGTTTCAGTAAACGCAGCAATCAAACAGTAGTCACTATTTAAGAAGATATTTGCTATATTACCCGAAAGTGCTATAATTATGAGAATTGTTGCAAGGGTTGGGAGGACTAAACTTTCTGAATTAAGATGAAGTTGTAGAGCCGAAGTATGGACTCAAGTTCTGACACAAGTGAAGATGGTCTGGGAAGTGCTGTCCCTGTTCCCACATTTACTGTTCTTGACGTTAGGATGGTGTTGGGGAAGGTGGTGATGCATACAAGCAGGTTAAGGTGGCAATCGTCAACCTGGCAAGCAGAGCTTGAGTGTTTCAGACAAAAGCTGAAAGCGCATGGGTCTAAACCCATTGTGCAGCATGGTATTGTTACTGTGTACCCTTGGAAGTACAACACCAAGTTTCTTTTCATTTTTTTAGATTTTTATCTCCTGGGCCTGGCATGGTAGCTTAGTGGCTAAAGTCCTTGCCTTCCATGCTGTGGTCTGGGAAGGCAGTACAGGACTGCTTAAAGCCTTGTGACCCTGCACCCATGTGGGAGACCTGGAAGAAGCTCTTGGGTCCTGGCTTCAGATCAGCTCAGCTCCAGCCATGTGGCCACTTGGGGAGTGAATCAGTATGGAACATCTTCCTTTCTGTCTCTCCTCCTCTCTATATCTGACTTTCCAATAAAAATAAATTAATTTTTGGGCCTGGTGCGGTGGCACAGTGGTTAAGGTCCTCGCCTTGCACGCCCGGGATCCCATATGGGCGCCGGTTCTAATCCCGGCAGCCCTGCTTCCCTTCCAGCTCCCTGCCTGTGGCCTGGGAAAGCAGTCGAAGATGACCCAAAGCCATTCTGGGAGAAAGGATCCAGAGGGTGGAGAAGGGAAGGGAGACCCTAAAGGAGAAGGAATGGGAAATAAGAAGGCAGGGTGGTTATAGAGGGAGGAAACAAAAAAATACCCAAACCAAAAACTGCCAAATGAAGTCAACCCCTAATTCTCCAGCTTTGCTTAATGCTCACACTTGCACCACTAGCTGAAGCTAAAGATGTCAGCTTGTGAAGAAAGCAGAGCCTGAGTGTTAGAGAAGGGTGTAGGGAGCCTGCAAGGCTGTGCTGGATGCAGGGCTGGATGCAGGGCTATGGAGGCCACTGCACCTGCAGATCCTGGGGCTGCACAGGCTGCTATCCCTGTGCTGTTGAGAGAACAGAAACTTCTGAGCTTCAGTTAATAAGGGCATGGACCAACACCAATCCATAATAAATTCTACTCCAGTGATGGGGGAGAAGAGGGGCTGATCAGTAATAACCATACCTAATTGAGTCTATTTTTCTAAAGTTCAGGCATCCTTGTCCAGAGGGACAGAAACTTATAATTTTATTGATGGAAGGAGACACCCAAGGATTTCCATAGAATTGGAAGTTGAGGAGAGGCACAGGGAAGGCTCCAATGAGGAAGGCCTGTTTCCAATTCTCCAGGGAGAGATTTCCAAGCTCTCCTGAGTCTGTGTCTTCAACACCCATACCACAATCAGAAAATATAGCACGCAGACATGGGTTTGAACTTGCTGCCTCAAATTCCTTATTTATAAATGTAGATTGAAGGTGGTGGTCCTTAGCAGATTGAAGGTGGTGGTCCTAACGTCCTGTCTCAGTGCCACTCTCACACACATTGGCACCTGCAGGGATGCCTCTCACCTCCACCTTCACAATTGTACAATTTCCTGTACACCTGTACAATTTCCTCACAGTACTCCGTGCCTCACCTGTGCTTCCCTCCTGCAAAGCTCTCAGAGTCAGCTCTTCCTTCTCAAACTCAAGGAATGCATGCCATTGCTTAAAGAGAGAAAGCATTTTCTTAATCATGTTCTGGTGACCAGTAGGATCTTGCTCTATTAATTGTTTAAGTCTTAGAGCAGTCACTGGGGCTGGTGGTTGATCTACCAGCTGAGAAGCTGGGATACCTCATTAAAATTCCCAGTTTTGGTAACAGCTTCACATTCCAGATTCCTGCTATTGCAAACCGGAAAAGGCAGCAAGTGATGAGTCAAATCTTTGTGTCTCTGCTACTCATGTGGGAGCCCTAGTCTGAACTGTAACTTCAACCTGGTTGTTGTAAGTATCTCAGGAGTGATCCCATAGATGGGCTCTCTCTCTCTCTCGACTCTCTCTCTCTCTCGACTCTCTCTCTCTCTCTTTCCCTGTGTCTCCCCCTCTGTCCCCACATGTTTCCCCTTTAATCCCCCCTGCTTCTTTCTGTCTCTCAAATAAATGTAGTTTTAATTTAAATGTCCGAGTACTGAAAACATACAATTTCATCTCAGGAAGGGAGTGTAAGCATCATTTAAGCAAGCTTGTGGTCCTGGGTCTGTGTGCTAAGCCTAATGGTCCTTTGTAACTCCACCACAGCTGGGGACCCACAGAGATGGTCCTTCTGTACCTTTGAGATAGAGAGCAATGGCATAGAGCTCACAGTGTTCTCAAGGTGGAGAAATGGCTATATGAATTCCGTGAAACCACATGTGTTTCAGATTTCATATTTGTGTTTAAATACAATTTTTTTGTATAAGGTCAGATCATGTGGTTTTCCTCCTGTCGCATCACATTGGCTCTAGAACATCTTCAACTGTTGATGTATTTTGCTAATGATTTTTTTCAATTAGGGTAGGTCATCTGGCAGCATTCAAAGCTAACCTCTTCCTCTCCTCCCTCACAGATGACAGCAAGGCGCGGCTCAGCAACAGCCTGCCCTCAGCCACCCTGGGCAGCCTCCTCGATGACCAGCACTGGCACTCAGTCCTGATTGAGCGGGTAGGCAAGCAAGTGAACTTCACTGTGGACAGGCACACGCAGCACTTCAGATCCAAGGGTGTGACGAACACTTTGGACATTGACTATGAGGTGAGTTGATGCTCCCTGCACATCCCCAGGCTGCTTGCGGGACAGTAGGCAATGAATAAATAAATAAATAGAGGGGGTAAACAACTAAAATATACACAGAGCAGTTGAGAGAAGACATGGGGTGCTGAGGAGCCTTGCTCTCGGTCTCATCTGCCCCTTTTCAGTGACTCATGGGCGACAAGAGGCAGCGTCCAGCCAGAATCTCTGAGGTGAAATGGAAATACACCGGTGATACAGCCAAAGTATGACAGCATACAAGCAGCAGGATTACTTTTCTCTCCTTGGGTCTTTGCGTAGTTCTGCCTGTGTCCACGCTCACTCATACAATCTGTTTGAGATCACAGCTAGATGACAAGAAATGAAATACCAAGCATTGAGGGAAACGGAATCCAATAAAGTCACAATTGATGACTTTGGAACTGATGTCTTGAGGGCACACCTGCATGTCGAGATGTCTGTGAGAGTGTTCTCCTTGAACACTTAGAGCTTGGAGCAGTCTCTGAGCAACTCTGCTTTGGAGATGCCACGACTTCGGTATTTGGTGCAGCCAATTTTTTCTGATGACAATGAAAGAAGACAAGTTAACTAGACAAGCAGTGTGACAAGATAAATTAGTGTTTACCCCTTTAGTTCACATTAATGAAAATAATTAGTTTTGTTTGATAATAGTATCAGAATAATTCCTCCATCATATTTGAATAAGGTAAGCTTACTACACAAGAGGAACCTTGTTTCATTGCTTCCTATTATGAAACTTGACAAAGAATGAAACCACCAAGTCTACAGTTTGCAATGATCTTCAATTTAAAGTCAAACGGGGAAAAAAATGTAAGTAATGTAGTTCCAGAGCTCAGGGCTCACGCTAAGCACTAGATTGTGAGAGCATCTCCAGGGACTGACTCTCCCTGGAAGGAAAGCCTGCCCACCAGAGGGTTCTCTGTTGCAGTGGCTGTGCAGTCCCAGCTCGGTGCATGCGGTTGGAGCTCCTCCATCACTCTATGCCTTGGGTTGACGTTTATTATAGTGAATGATAAATTCACAAACAAGATAGCTTTACAAGTTAGGCAAAATCGCAAAATACCTCACATAACGGAAACTGTTTTGCCTTCCTCCTCTTTTCCTTCCTTTTCCTTTTTCTTTTTATATCTGAACATTTTCCCCTTATTCTATTGATTTCCCTTCATTTCCATGATAGCTGCTGAGATTCCAAAGTAGGAAACAAAGGTCAATAAAAGTTGCAGTATCACATAATGTGTTTTGTTCCCTCTAGCTTGGTAGATACACTTTCAGAAACATGATCCACATATGTAAGCTGTCCATCCTGCAGAGAAGGGTACACCTGGCCTCTTCTAGGAACACTAGAGTGGGCAGGGAACAATAAAATTGATCAAAGAAGTCTCGGATCTGTTGGGGCAGACCCCGGGGTGATGTGTGAGAAAGACATGGTTTAAATGCCAATGGAAAGTTTGCTTGTCTCCTCAGAGCTCACAAGTGCCTCCCCTGCAAGATGCATAATGGTGCCATCTGGAACACTGGTTTCATTGAAAGAGATATTCTTTTCTGGGTGTATGAGGGACCTCTAATTTGTGGTTTTCATTGAGTCAATGGATTGAACACAGAAACAAGCATGCATTTTCTTTTTTTTTAGATTTATTTTATGGAGAAGGAGAGACAATCCCCAAGTGGCCACAACAGTGGGAGCTAAGCTGATCCAAAGCCAGGAGCTTCTTCCAGATGTCCCATGTGGGTGCAGGGTTCCATGGCCTTGAGCCATTCTCTACTGCTTTCCTGGCCATAAGCAGGGAGCTGGAAGGGAAATGGAGCAGTTGGGATAGGAACTGGCACCCTTATGGGATCCCGGAGCATGCAAGGAAAGGACTCAGCCATTAACATTATTTAAAGTAGGTACTTAACTTTATTTATTTATTTTTTTTTTCTTATTAATAAATTTTATTTTGACATTCTTTACATAGTTAATTAGGGTAAGAAGGTTCAAGGGCTACAGGAAAGTGGATAATACTAGTATGTTTTCCATATTGTTAGCTTCATATTCAAAGGGGGGTATTTAAGGGAAAAGCCCACCCAATTTCCCACCCTCCCCAGGTCCCGGATATAGGGCATGCTCTGAGGTTCTTGCTCAAGTGGTCTTGATATTGCCACAGTTATGAATCACTGTCAATCTTGCCACTCCAAGCACTATGAGATCTTTGAAAAATCCACTGATTGACATAGTCCATCATAGCTGAGATGGTTGGTTGACCTGTTCTGTCTTCTCTCTTTTCTTCGTTAGGGTTCTGAGTCCAGCATTTAGATTAGGAAGATCTCCAAAGAAACTTCTTGTATGTGCTAACAAGTACAGGGCCTGGCACCGTCCATCGCTCCAATCAGCTGGTGGTTGCAATTCCTGGGTTGGTTCTGTTTTCACTCCCGACTTCCACTGGAACCAATGGGTGTTGCAGTCCAGCCTGGTTCTGCCCAGCACATACTTGGCCCTCACATAAACCAGCAGGAGCTGTAGCCTAGGTTGGAGCGACCCACAATAACCCCAACCAGGCCCACCCCCTACCCTGGTTTGCCAGTAAGTGTAGCAGTAATCCAGTCTGTCCCACATCCCATTCCACCCCAGCCGCTGTCTTAGTTTTATGTCCTCCCATGGAAGTGGTAACCCAAGAGGGATGAGCCCACTATTTCCCTCCCAGGCCTCTCCCACTCCCAGATTCCAGTTGATGCTGCCCAAACAAACCTCGCCCACTTTAATTTTGTTTGCACCAGTAGGAATAATCCGCCCAGCCTGGCCTTTCCCTGATCTAGTCCACATGAGGCGCACAGGTGTGGTAGCTCTGCCTAGTCTGGTCTGCCCCCATCCCAGCCCATGCTCTCCTGTGGAAGTAGCTGTCCAGCAAAGGAACCCTCCCTTATTCCCCTGCCAGCTCTGCCCACTTCCTTTCTTGTTCTCAGGCTGGTTGGGCGCTGCGGTCCCTTCCGGTACAGGCAACCTCACCTCGGCATTCCATAATGTGCACTAGTCTTTGTTGCGACCGAACCTGGGTCGACCCACACTGGTGCCTGGATTTGCCAGTGGATGACGTGGACAGATTCAGCCTGGTCTTGCCCCCACGTCTGCCAATTGTATGCCAGTGGGTAGTTTTCCATGGCTTTTTCTGGGCTGTTTCCTATCATGTTTCTTGCGTTTACCTGCTGGGTCTGTGCCCTGCCAGAGGAGTTGCCCAGGCTCCTCCATCAGAACCTCTCCCAATGCCAGGTTTCACGCTTACCAGTGGGTCCATGAGCCAACCCTACTCAGTCCACCTCCTGTCATAGCAGGAACTGTGGCTTTTCCTGACTGGCCTTCAACCCAATCTGGTTCTTGCTGTTGGATGTTCCAGCCCAGACATGGTTTGCCCATACCCACGTATGGCTCACACATGGCTCAGTAGGGGTTTGAGACCCTGCCTAGTCCATCCCACATCTGCCCTGGTCCTCCAGAACACCAGGGGGAGTCGGGGTCCGGCCCAGTTCGGTGCATTCAATCCCAGTCCACACTTGTGCCAAGGGAGACTACAACTGTTTCCAGATCAGAACGCAGCCCCCTTCCAGGCCACGCGCCTCTTGGTGGGAACCTCAGCCCAGCTAGGGTTGTCCCCTTTGCTCCCCAACCGGGTCTGTTCCCAGCCATAGATCACATGCCTGCCAATGGATGCTCTGACTCAGCTTGGCACAGCCCCTCCCCTGTCCCGAACTCTGCCTTAGACACTGTGGCTTAGCGTCCCAGGCTCCCACAGACCAGCAGGTACAAGAGCCTAGCTCGGCATGACCTCTGCTCCCTCCTGGTTTCTAGTTTTACTTGTGGGCTAAGGTTTGCTCAGTCGTGCCTAATCTACTCTGTTCCATTACCAGTTGACACTTTGGCCAGCTGTTGGAGCTACTTGTGCAGGACAAGCCCCAAGCCATAGCTTCTGCATGACTGGTATTTGGTGCTCAGCATTATTAGTGATTACAAGTTTTGCTAAGGAAGAGTTACTGCCTGTTTCAGGTCCAAGAAGCACAATGGGTTCAACCTGGAGCTAATTAAGCAGCAACTCAAAGAACCAAATCCCCAGAGCTCCCGGGCCGGGCGGCCAGCAGGCGGAGCCTGGCACCAATGGCGCACTGGCCGCCCGGGGAGAACGGCTCACCATGTGCCCATGGCGGCCGTCCGGGATCCAGGCATGAGACGCCCCGTCCTGAGACCCACCAGCTGCCAGGAGACTGCTGGAGGTTTAAATAACCCAGGCCCAAGGTCGCGCCCCTCCCAAATCCCATTCACCGCCCCATGAAGGCGGCGGGTGGGCCCCGGACCTGCCCAGTCCCGGAGGCCTCCCCCCCTCGGTCTACTCACCCCGAAGGAAGCGGCCCCCGAAACCCAGCAGGCCCGGGGAGAACGGCTCACCATGTGCCCATGGCGGCCGTCCGGGATCCAGGCATGAGACGCCCCGTCCTGAGACCCACCAGCTGCCAGGAGACTGCTGGAGGTTTAAATAACCCAGGCCCAAGGTCGCGCCCCTCCCAAATCCCATTCACCGCCCCATGAAGGCGGCGGGTGGGCCCCGGACCTGCCCAGTCCCGGAGGCCTCCCCCCCTCGGTCTACTCACCCCGAAGGAAGCGGCCCCCGAAACCCAGCAGGCCCGGGGAGAACGGCTCACCATGTGCCCATGGCGGCCGTCCGGGATCCAGGCATGAGACGCCCCGTCCTGAGACCCACCAGGTACTTAACTTTAACAACAGCAAAAAACAAACGAAGAAACAAAAACCCCAAAACCCTGAGAATTTGTTGAACTAGGCCATTTTTTTGCTGCTATTGTAAAATAGTTGAGATTGGGTTTAATTATAAGGAAAGAGGTATGATTTGACTACAGATTTGGGTAGTTGAAGAGCACAGGTTGATATCTTCTTTTGACAAAGATTTGTCATCTTCTAAAAGATGACATCATATGGCAGGGACGTATGAGGAAGGAGAGAAGGAGGAAGTGAGAGGAAGCATGGTGAGGACTAAAAGACAGAGAGGCAGAGAGTAAGACATCCTTGTTTATGGCAACCCACTTCTGCAACCACCAATGCTGCCCAGATAATGTACCCTGTGAGATGAGCTGTCATCCTTCCCAAGGGGTGGAACTCCCAGAAAAATGGATACACTGGAAGAGGAATACTTGCTTTATGTGAAATCAGAGAAAAGGCTAGTAAGAGAGGAATAAACTTGTTGTCAGTGAGGTAAAATCAAAGAATGAAAAAGAGACAAGTAAATACCAGACAGAGGAGGAAGGGAGTGAAGGGAAAAGAGAGTGGTAGATTTGGGGGCCTCATCCACTTAACATCAATGCAGGCTTTCTCCTGGGTCTCACTCAGTTGGAGTCTACCTGTGACATGACCAATTCTATCAGGCACCAGTCAGTATTGCCAGACACTGAAAATTTGCATTCTGAAACATGGTCTTGTTGACCTTTCAGAACAATGAAAGGCACAACATGAAATCTGTCATAATCAAGAAATAAGGAAAGTCAGGAAAAAAGAAGTTGGATTATCAAAAGGACAATAAAGTCAAGATCAGATCTAAGATTATGTTGTTAGTGACTTTGTTTGAATCTACTTCCTGGAATTGCAGAAGAGGATATTATCTGTGTGTTTGAGAACTATTTTTAATGAGATATTCCAAAATACTTCACCTAACTTTACTTAGAATTTGCTATGTATATGGTCTCACTTCAAGCCCCTTCACTATGTCAATGAAAAGAGCAAAGAGAACCCCACTTCTCCTACTCCATGGTGTTTAAATTTTATCAGGAAGATAAGTTATAAGCAGTGAATGTGACAAACACATTATAATGTATACAAGATTCACAAATGGCATGGGAAGAAGTACACAGCAAACCCAGGTGATTGATTTGGCAGCTTGGAGGGAACCTCCAAGTTTGGGGGTGTCATCAAGATAGACATAATGGAGATGGAGGAATGTGGGCATAGACTCAGAGGAAGCAACTGTTTGTCCTGCTGGGATGTGAGGGTCACTGGTGCAGGGAGTCTGCTCTCTTACCTGAAACAGCTTTTTACACGTCTCTGTTGAGGAGAGGTGAGCATTCCAGATCCATTCGTCAGCCTCTCATCCATCTCTTAGCTGAGGACAAATGAACATCTTGGACCTGTCAGGCTCACAATGAAGTCGGAGATGTGTTTCTAAGGGTGACTCCTAGTTACCTACTTCCATAATTTCTCATGCTGTTCAGCTCAGTATCTAAGGATCTGGGTATCTAGCTCCAATGACCTTCCAATTAAGCCTCTCTGATTTTCCAGTATTGAAGTCACTAGTATGGAAATCTCCAAGCAAATTTCTGGTGTGGGTGTGGGTGTGTGTGTGTGTTGCCTGGATAAGCTAAGAAACTCCTGTCTATTGCTCTCCATTCTTGCCAGACTTTTCTGTGGTTTCCAAAATGCATTCTTTTCACTTCTGCTTTTGTTGAGACCCCAGTCCAGCTGGCACTTCTTCCATTATTTGAAACACCACTCTATGCTCTCTGTTGGTAGGGCACATCCGGTTTCTTCGTGTTGATCTCACCACACTCTGCCATTCATGAGACTACTGGAAGAGGGTGTTGTCTTCAGAAGTGATCTGTCCCTAGTTCTACCACAGTGTCTTGGGCCACGCTTCACAGAAAGTAAGGGCTCAACCGTTATTGAGTCAGGTTTGTGGTAAGCACCTGGAAGGATTACTTAGAAATGCTTATCAGATGGAAAAATAAGAACAAAAATGTTTTGAGTAATATCAATTAAAAAGGAGATTTCGATAAGAAGGATTTTATTTGGAAATTGTGAAAATAGCAAACTGCCAGTCAATGAGTGAGCTTCTGACCTGGTAGTTTGGGTTTGCAGTCTTCTCTACCATACACTAAACGCCTGTGGGTCACTCCATATACATCTTGACCCTAAAACACACTCTTTGTTCTGTACGATATTTATATACTATATAATGGAGTTCATCAGGCTTGTAATATGAAGGCAAATTCAGTATCAATAGCATCTTTGAACATGAAATCAGTTAAATTATTTTTTGTTGTATGGATTATATACAGATTTACAAATATTAAATTTATAGAGAAGGTAAGCATCATTAGAAAATAGTGTATTTGGCTATGGGTAATCTGGAGTTTTTTTAAAGACTTGTTTATTTTTATTGGAAAATCAGATATAGAGAGGGAAGGAGAGACAGAGAGAAAATCGTCCATTCGATGATTCACTCCCCAAGTGACCGCAATGGCAGAGCCGATTCGAAGCCAGGATCCAGGAACTTCTTCCGGGTATCCCACATGGGTGCAGGATCCCAAGTCCTTGGGCCATCCTCCATTGCTTTCCCAGGCCGCAAGCAGAAAGCCAGATGGGAAGTGGAGCTGCCGGGATTAGAACCGACGCCCATATGGAATTATGGTACATTCAAGGCAAGGACTTTAGCCACTAGGCCACTGTGTTGGGCCTGGTTATCTGGAATTTGAAACAGTTCTAATATATGAATTGAGGTGGTGGGAAGTTTCCCACGATCTGTTTCTCTCCCTGTATTCCCCAACTTAACCCAGTTTCAATCTCTCATAGAGAAGCTGGAAGCAAGCTCCTACCACTATCTAACTCTTATCCTCATCAGAGTCCTCCAAAAACCCTCTGCTTTGAGGAGGAGAGCTGACTCCCCTAAATGTAATAGGAATTTAGGCCTGTGTTTAACAGTGTCCTCCATACTGTTTGCTTTGTGGAACACACACACACACACACACACACACGCTACCCTGAATCCCTTTGGTTTAGTTGAAAGAAATGAAATAAATTATCTAAGGTTCATCAAAAATTCAAAAGAACAAGATTTTCATTAAATATTAACATTTCTAACATTTGTTTCCATTTCTTTAATGGTTGCTCGCACCATGAAACGGGGTTTTTACTTCCTGGAGGAACTTTTGTGAAGGCTTTGATAAACAAAATGGAAGTTATAGCTGTTTCATTTTAGCTGCCAGCCAATACTTTTTTTTCCTGTTTTTCTTTGCCATTCTTGTAAACAAACAGGTTTTTTTTTTAACATTTCATATATAAATATTTAAGCCCATAGTAAACCTTCCACACTTTGTCCTTTCTTTCTTTTTTTTTTTTTTCTATATGTTCTTACAATAACACACTTCTAACTTGTTTGGCAGTATAGGCTTAAGCCTCCGCTGAATAAAGAATGCCATAGATAGAAAACAAAAGAAGACTGCTCTGCAACAGAGTAGACAAGGAATACAGACAATCATCAAATCTCCAAACATCTGTTTCATGCATTTTAACAGGAAAACAGAACAAAATTGTAGCTGTATTTTTACATTACAAATGCCATGTACACAAATATTTAAGAAATGGATTATTTTTAAATTTTTAAGTTGCTAACATTGAAGATATATGAATAATATAGTGAATCAAATCATATCATTATGTAATAACTAAACAAAAAAAAAAGTTTTACAAGATGTTTCTCAAAATTAATAAGTGCACTCTCAGTATTTTTATTGTCCCTAAATAATATTCCAACTTTATATATTCATAAATCACCCATGAATATACTTATATGTATAATTAGCTCAAAACTACATGATCTAACCTGAAAGTATACACAATTTACTAAGTAGAAAAAAGTAATCAGTAACAATAGAACAGGAAGATAATTCACATAATGAAACCTCTAGTGAGTGTAAATGACTCAAACATTGTGCAAAGCTGCAGGATACAAAAATCAAAGATCATCCGAATTTTCACACACTAAAAGCTTGTTGATAATCACTTATTAGAGCTATTCCATTTTCAGTAGCTTAAGAAAATGCAATCTCTTAGGAAAAATATAGCTTAGGATAACAAAGACCTGTGCAATCAAAAGGATGAAACGTTAGTGAAGAATTAAAAGACACCAAAAGTGGAAAAACGTCTTGTGCTCATGGATTTAAAAAGTTACTCTTACTAAAATATCCATGTGATCCCAAACAATTTAAAGATTAAATGGAATCTGTGTCAAAATAGGAATGACACTCTTTACAGCATGAGGGCCAATAATCCTGAAGTTGACATGGAAACAGAAATGACCTTTAATAGCTAAGCAGAGAAGATGGAGAGAAAAGACAACCCTTTGGCAATACAGAGAGGCCTACCATTTTGGAAAAGAGCACAGAGAGTCCTCGAAATTTACAAATGCATATGTCATGTGCTCAAGTAATCCTGCTTCTGGTGTTACTTGCAAAAGGAATGTCAGCGTCTGAAAGAATACGAGGGCCATCATTGTGGCACAGTGACTTAAAATACACCACCGTGCCTGATAACACAGATCAACGCCGAAACAGTCTAGACTGCTGGACTTCCCGTCCAGTTCCCTGACACTGGCCATGGGAATACAGCTCAAGGACCAAGTATGTGAGCCTTGCTATTCACAAGGAAAGTTCTAGGCTTCTATTTAAGGCCTGGTTCAGCCCCTCATGCTGTGGTCTCTTTGGAGTGAACCAGTGGATGGAAAATCTCTCTCTCTTTTTTCTCTCTCTCCCTGTTTCAGATAAATAAACAAGCAAAAAAAGAACTATTAAGAAATAAAAAGATAGCTTCATTTCACATTTATTGCAGGACTATTCACAATAGCAATGCTATGAAATTGACTTATATGTCTATCAACAGATGACTAAACAAAGGAAATATGATATGTATATATATGTACACACATACACAATGGATCTTTATTCATCCATAAAGAGAATGAATTTCTGACACAGCAAAAACAAACAATTAGATATTATCACATTAAGTAATATAAACCAGATACTGAATGATAAATGCTAAAAATAGCAAATGTATTCTCTCATGTGTGGAAGATAATATATGTATTATATATTATATATTTTATTATATATATATCATATATATATAGTGAGACAAAGATTGCACAGAGGCACATCCGACTAATCCTCTTCCTTTGGATCAGCTCAGCTCTGGCTGTTGCAGGCAGCTGGAGAGTGAACAAGTGGATGGAATACCTTCTGCATACACCTTTACTTCTCTCTGTAAAATCTGCCTTTCAAATAAAAATAAATATTTGAAAAAAATCACAGAAGGATTAATAATCACTATCATCTATAGTATGTTAAAATATTTTCTTTGAGAGAGAAATAGTGTGGAACTTAAGAAAAATACAAACATTTAGAAGTTATGCTTGGCATCACTTTATGTGTGTGTATGTGTGAATACATATATGTACTGTGTTTGTGTGCTTGTGTGGAGAGAGAGAGATAATCCTATTATGAATATAGTTTAATTCCAAACTGAAGAGTCCATTTCAAAGCAAGGGGAAAAAAAAACTAGGGTTACTCATGAAATGGTTAATATAAACACAAGTATGGAAATAATTATTTCTCTACATTGTAGTAAAAGCATTCTAAATAGTCCAGGTTTGTTTCTAAAATGGTATGCCCATTAAAAATTGTAATCTGTGTTTATATTTACTGGAAATAAATCAATAATACAACATTACCCCATAACTTCCCCACCATTATTAAATAGCTTTTTAAACTAAGTCTTGGTCATTTATTTCCCTTTGTTTGAATTTATTGATTAATTTTATGATATAGTATCAAAGGCTCTGAGATTTCTCTTCACTCCTCCACCCCCACTGCTTTGTCCCCATTGTATTGCAATAGTATAAGCCTTCAAAAACAGTCAAGCATCCACTGTTTGGCTATTTAAATGTATTCTGACATTGTAGGCATGAAAAAGTCCAGCATTCTATTATAAGGTATATTCAACAGTTTCACTGGGAATCCATCTTTGATTTGGAAGTAGAGTTGGGGTTCAAAGAAATTGAGCAAACTCCGAGGCAAGTGAAATAATTTTAATCTTCAGTCAGGCGGCCACCTCTTGCCATGAACAAGAAGCACGTCAAACAAAGTCAGTGTGGGGTTTTTATAGCAAATATCTATGTGAAAATTAATAGCTACGTGACAGTGGGCAAATACATGATTAGGGGCTTTTTCGTGACACAAAGCAAAAGCAAGCAGTGGAAATTTACAATGCAAAGGCTTGAGATTTCGATCCTATCACTTCAATGCAGAGAGTCGTAAAACAGCAAGCCTCGAAGGTTGCTGTCTTTCCCATAAATCTTCAAACTCCAAGATCCTTTCTATTTCCTGTCTGTTTTGTGATGTTTCAGGAAGCAGCAGTTTTTTCCTGTAACAGACTGCAAGTGCTGCTTTGGAGATTCCAGACTTCCAGGAATACAGTCACCTTGATAATTAACCCTAGCAGAGACATATAGCACTGTATCTTCACTTCTTGTTGTGCTAGTCTCTAATATACAGTTCCTCTAGATGATTATAAGTACATGCACGTTTACTTATTTATATATGATCTTATATTTTGCATGAAGGTTGTCTTATCTCTGAGAGAGCGTATGATGCTTTTCCTTTAGGGATTGACTTATTTCACTGAGCATAATAGTTTCTAGTCGGGACCATTTCTTTGCAAGTGGTAGACTCTGTTCTTTTAAATGGATGAGTAGTATTCCATGTATCCACTTCTCTTTGATGAGCTTCTGGGTTGCTCTTGAAGATAATGCTGCCATAAATACAGGGTTACAGATCCCTTTCACATATGCATAGCTTATTTCCTTTGGCTATATTCCCAGAAGTGGGAGAGCTGGGTCATATGGCAGATCAATTTTCAGTTGTCTTTGCACTCTTCATACTGACTTCCATAGTGGATGTACTAGACACCATTCCCATCAACAGTGAAGGAGGTTATCTTTCATTCACATCCACGCCAGTGGGGGTGGTTAGTAGAGTTCTAGAGTAGGCAGATCTCACTGGAGTTAGGTGAAACCTCAATGTGGTTTTCATTTGTATTTCCCTGATAACGAGGGAGCCAGTGCATTTTCTCATATGTTTAGTAGCTATTGGGATTTTTTTTTCTTTTGAAAAATATCTGTTCATTTCTTTCACCCACACTTCACAAGGTTGTTTGTTTTGTTGTTGAGTTGCTGAAGCTCTTTGTGCTTTCTGAATTAAGTAGCTTTTTGTGTAACCTTCTGGTATGTATTTCATAGACCACTGTTGACTGCTGAGATGATACTTTGTAACCAATTATAATTCGCAAGCAATTCAATCAGAATTTCACTCATTTCCTGTTTTGCCACAATTTTTGAATAAGCAGCCTAATTGTCAATTCTGTAAGATCACATGATACTGATTTTTATTCGCCTTACTGAGCTATTATGGCATTTTTCCTGATTTTCATTTTTGTAGATGATGACTTTTGAGTAATGTTTTCTGTTGTCTTTTTGCATACAATGCAGGCTTTATCTAGATATCTATAATTGAATAGAGGTATGCTTTGCTTGTCTCTCTTTACTATGACTATATTCTCTAAGATGTTTGCAAAAATAAGAATAAAGGTGTTGATTTTCTTTATTCTTTTCCCTCCATCTCTAAGTTATTGTTTTATGTACTTTCAGACAGTTCAAAAATGGGAAATGGTTTTGAAAAATAGGCTCTTAAGATTTTTAGATATAGCCCGGTGCGGTAGTTCAGCAGTGAAGGTCCTCACCTTGCATGTGCTGGGATCCCATACAGGCATCGGTCCTAATGCTGGCAGCTCTGCTTTCCAACCAGGTCCATGCTTGTGGCCTGGGAAAGCAGTTGAGGACGACCCAGGGACACCCTGCACCTATGTGGGAGACCTGGAAGAAGCTCCAGGCTCCTGGCTTTGGATTGGCACAGTTCCGATCGTTGCGGCCACTTGGGGAATGAATCAATGGATCGAAGATCTTCCTCTCTGTCTCTCCTCCTCTTTGACTTTGCAATAAAAACATAATAAATCTTTATAAAGAATTATAGATATGCTTGTATGCACTAATCAGTATCCTTTCAAATTCATAATCAAGTGTCAACCATAATATTTCAGGCGCTTGTCTCCTGCACATGTTTTAATCTACTGCGTTTGTTAACTTTTATTGTCTATTCCTTTAGAGCTTATAACCAAGCAGTTATTTCTATTTCCTGCCCATAAAGCTTAGCTTTGGAGGAATTCCTGTCCCAGGCAAGCCAGGGGCCTTTTTGAAGAAAAATTTTCATGGATGTGTTGAAAATCTCTACTACAATGGAGTAAACATAATCGACCTGGCTAAGAGACGAAAGCATCAGATCTACACGGTGGTAAGTAAATCCACAGTTTTTATCTTGCTAATTTCTACCATGTCAGGTTAAGTTTTGCTCTTGCCACTTCATTCCCTCATATTTTCATAATGTACCTGTCTCTTCAAATCTCTGAGTTTCCGAGAGCATCCCAGTTGACAGTGTATGACAGGAACTCGATCACGGTGAATTGCTCTGTTGGGAGAATTCAACTTCTTTGGCTAAGGGTTATGTTACAGCTGTGTATGATTTGCCATTCAGACTGGATTAACATGGATTTTATTAACACTAGAAACAAGTTCCATGACAGCAAAGGGTATCATACTCATTAATTAGGCCTGATTATGTTTATTATTGATTCAAAAATATGTTTATTTATGAAAAGGGAATACCTTTTATGTAAATATAATCAGTCTTGCATATAATATTTTTTGCCTTCCTACATTTGAATATTCTGCAATTGCTTTCTTTATCTTAATTTTTACTTTTGATTTACTTTATAATAAAAACATAACTATCAACTAAATTTAAAAAAAACTATAAGAAGAAAGCCCACAGTTCCTCAAAAGTTTCAGAATCGAATCTCAAAAACATCCAATGTAATCACATAACAACTTTCTTGCTTTGTATATTAGATGCACAAGTGGATTAAAACGCAGGATATTTTTATTTTGGAAACATATCACTAACATAAAGGTCCCCAATGGAAACTTTTACTTCAAAATTATTTCAAAACTTTAAAAACTATTATTTGGTTCCTTGTTACTTAAACTTATTTATATAAAGTGAACAACTTCACGTATTTCACAAAAACAGAATCACAGTAATACTTGCCACCCACCTTTCCCTCCTGCCCACATTCTCCACCCACCTTTCTTCTTTCTTAAAATAAAAAAAAACTTTTTCAGAGGCATATTTTTATTTCACTTCATAATCACAGAACTAGCACTTCATTCAACAGAGATTCAGCACATGGCAAGTAGAAAAAAAATCACTATTGCTCAAGGGTATAAGCAAAGGATTTAAACCAAATTTTGTGGAAACTAATACACAGCGTAAAAAAAATGTAAACTGTATCAGCAAAATCCTCATTTTGAGGGTTTTACTTTTTTGTTACTGAGTGATATTCCATCATATATATGTGCCAGATTGTCCTCTTCTGGTCATCAATTATTAGACATTTGTGTTGATTTAATGTCTTAGTTATGAATTGAGCTACAGCAAATATGACTCCATGTGTTAATCTCTCTCCCAATATCTGGCTGTTTTGACTGTAACTTCCCTGTAATATACCTTGAAACTCTATTGTGACATCACCAGCTTATTTTTATTATTTAGGATTGCTTTATAACTGTTTGGAGTATAATGTGATTTAATAAGAATTTTAGCTTTTTGGAGTTGTTGCTATTTTGTTTTATTGGCAAAGAATTTCTTTGATAGTTTGATTGGGATCTTATTGAATCTGTAAATTATTTTTGATAGTATGAACCTGTTGATGTTAGTTCTTCCAGACTATGAAATCTTTCTCCATTTATTGGTGTCTCCTTCTATTTCTTTCCTTAGTGACTTATAACTTGCATTGTCGAGAAATTTCACATCTTTGTTATCATTATCCCACACTAAGTGCTTTTATCTGTTGTGAATGGGACTTATCTTACAATTATTTTAATCAGTTCTGATATTCCTTGTGTCTACAAAGCTATTGACTTTTACATGGTTGGTTTTCTATCCTGCAACTTTGCCTAACTCTTTTATGAGTTCCGATAATCTCTTGGTGGCGTCTTTTGATTTTTCTATGCAAAGGATCATGTCAGCTGAAAATAAGGCTAATTTGACTTCCTATGTTCCAATTCATATCTCCTTGATTTCTCTTTCTTGTGTAAAACTCTGGCTAAAACTTTCAGAACTATGTTGAGTAATAATGCTGAGTGTTTCATCTTGTCTGACATTTTCTTCATTTTTTTTTCCCCTGTTGATGTAAAAATACCCATAATCTGCCTTGGTTTAGCCAGAAAGCAGTCATGTTGAAAAGTTTTCGTTTTGTCTGCTTTGCCACAACAACACCCATAGCTAGATAAGCATCCTTTCTTTGATAATAATAACAATGATAATAATGAAAACTTAAAATAAAAAAAATACAAGATTTATTGGGCTGTAATAAAGTCACTCTTAGGTTGAGAATAAGGATGAAAGTATGTGTTTTACCTCCACAAGACCCAGATGTGTCTGACAAACCCCATACCTGCACAGATTTGGGCTGGCACGTGATCATGCCATTATTTGTCTGTTACATGTGCCAGGTGGTGGATATTTGTGAGCATAGTTCATGGGGAGGAATCTCATCTTTGCCTCTTCCTCTGGAACAATGTCATCTTCGTGTGGTGAGTGGTAAATGAGGAGTCCTAGAAGATGCTCATGGTTGTCCATTCAGGTGATGACCAGCGTGCTTCATTCAGTGGATGTGACACAGTCAAGGGCACTTTATAAAGTTTGTGGAAACCCTAATCAAAGCACAAGTGTAGAGGCAAGTGTTTGAGGTAGTGGATAGGATGCCACCTGATGCATCTACACCCCATACAGAAGTGCCTGGGTTCAGGTACCAGCTCTGTGATATTGCACACCCCTTGGCAAGCCCCAGGCTCAAGAAGTTGGGTCCCTGACATCTATGTGGGAGACCTAGTTTGAGTTCCTAGCTCTGGACACAGCTAGGGTCCACAGTAGTCATTGAGGACTGAATTAGCAGATGATGAGTTCTCTCTTTCTTTCTCTCCCTTCCTCTCTCTGTCTCTGCCTCTGGAATTGAAAGTATTTTGCTGCAAAAAAAAGTCTATTCATAGAACAATATTCAAACAGTTAATGCAAAATACATATTATGAAAAGTACATATGGATTTCAACATTTGTAGCAAAATATACAGCTTTTAATCCTGTTTCTTCACATTCCTTTTGAAGTGTTTTGTAGCTCTCCAGTGTTTTCCCTTAGGCTTTCAGTCCACTGCAAAGCTAGTATAATAGATCAGACTTTTAACTCTGATGGCTAGCAAACAAAACAAACAAAACAAAGCAAAAACAAAAAACCACACAAGTAATCCAGGTTTCTGTTTGTGAATGTTTTAGCCACAAGATCAAGCATTTATTCCCTGACTCAGCAGTCGATGGCACATGTGCCCAGTTTTTGATTCTTAACTCAGCTATCCCTGCTGAGCTCTTGCCTGTTAAAAGTCAGGTAGGTTGTTTTCCTCAGGAGACCAGAGCTCATGGGGGCTCACCTGCTCGGCAAGGCTCAGGGGTCAGAATCCACTCTCCAGTGCAACTGGCCAACCAAGATGAAAGCCAGCTAGAAAAATACAACTTTATTCACATGATCCATGAGAAATCTGTATGTTCAGGGTACAAGAAATTGGGAAAACATGAGAAATAAGAACAGAAATGGCATTCTCATAGAAAAGCCATCTGTTATGCAGATGTGGATTCCCCAGTGATCTTATACAAAGGATGGATTTTTTGGTGTGACTTCTTTTTTTCTCACTGTCTTTATGCATTGTAGTGGAAATGATTTATGAAACATTTATTATGTCCCAAATAATCTGCCCATTCCATCTTTATTATATTTGAAATAACCTTGTAACGAGAATAACTGCAATTTCATTCTACACTTGAGAAAAATAGGACTTACCTATTTTATCCAATATATGTATATATTTAATATGTGTATTCATAATTATATAGAATTAAATATATATATGTATATTTAACTTTTCACACAAAATCAGAGAAAGAGAGAGAGGAAGAATCAGAGACAGGGACAAGGTAAGACTGCTCCCAACTGCTGAGTCACTTCCTACAACAGTTGGGATTAGGCCAGGTGAAAGCCTGGAGCTGAAGGTTCTACCTAGGGCTCCCGTGTGGACGGAAGGAATGACAGGAGCCTCTGTGTCTCAGGGGACATGTTAGCAAGAAGCTGGAAGTGAGACCAGAGCTAACACATGAATCCATGCTCTCTGATAGGAGATGTGAATGCCCCAAGCAACATCTTATCCACTGCTACCCCTGAGCTCAACAAAATTCAGCTAAGTTGCCCAAGACTTCTGTCTAGCGAATTATAATTGCTAGCATCTTTCTCTGATCCTTCTGATATACAGTGTGATAGGTGTTTTGTGTATTTTACAACCTCTTCCAATCCCTTCCTTTGTAACTAAAATAAAATTATGTTATAAAGCATCAATCAATAACAGTGGAATAAGTAAATAAAATTTTTTATAAGAAGGGAATGGATAATTTGAATTCTGTTGAGGAAGTGAGCACACCTCAAATAGCAGGTGCATAATAAAGCTTGGTTTCATTTTACCCCCAAGATGATTATACTAAGATGAGCCTGCAGGGCCTGAGCGGCTGTGAGGGCGGCTTCCTGTGCAGCACAGGCCCGTGCACACAGATGCTGTGTTCTCTTGTAGAAGCCTTCGCTTGTCACGGTGTGATACCTCTAGATTTATTCTTTCTTGGGATTGCTTCGATATTTATAGTTTCTTGAGGTTCCATATGAATGTTAGGGCTTTTTTTCTCCTCGACTTGGTAATTTAATAAGAATTTCTTTGAATATCCAGATTGGGTAGTATGGCCATATTTACTGACATTAATTCTTCTGAGTCATGGAAGGAAAGTATTCATACTTACATGCATTCATTCTATTTATTTAATTGATATCTTCTGATTTTCCAGTTAAGGCTTTTTCACTTATTTGGATAAATTTATTCCTAAACCCTTCATCCCCTTTGATGACACTACAGGTAGAATTGATGTTTTTTCAGTGTGTGTATGGAAATTCAAGTTTTTTTTCTGCATTTTGTGGTGTTTTAAAAGTTTCTCTATGTCAGATTACGTCTTTTGGAAGCAAAGCTGTTTTTCTATTTTCCTTTCTCATCTGAGTACTTTTGATTTCTTTATTCTAATCCAGTGCGCTGGTACTCGCATTGCTATGTCAAATAGCAATAGTGCGAGGAGACACCTTGCATTGTGCCTTGTCTTAATTGAAAAACATTTACCTTTTCCTGATTGGGTATTATTTAGATGTACGTTGGTCATAGATGAGCTTTGCTGTGAGTATTATATTAACCCACTGAAAGCTTTTACCACAAATGGTTCTTGAATTTCGACACATCCCTTTTCTGTAACTATTGAGACAAATGTACAGGTTTTGTCCACTGTTTAAGCATCCCAGCCTCACATTATTTGCTGTGAAACACAGGGACGTAATTAATACGTAAATACGTATTAAGAGAGGCTTGTGTGTTTCTCCCCATCCCATGATTATGATTGGTGCAACTGAAAAGTTAATCTTTACAGTCATTCTGGAGCTGCAAATTGACTTTCTTCCCAGGTCAGCTGGCAGCACTTGCATTCGCAAATGTTAGTTACTCTTTCAGCTTTTGCTACAGAATGTAGAACCCTGTATTCTATTTTCAAAAGTACTAGCATATATTACTAATAAAAGGCAATCTGGTCTTCAAAATTGCCATACATTTGTGAGTGGAAAGTTGTTTATGGTCTAAGATGTGCAGTTTGAAGAAAAGACAGTACCATCACAGCCCTCAATGCATGAGGTGCCTTAAGCTTCACGAAAATGCTTGTGTATCACTTTTATCTACCGGCGTACACACATCGCAGATGCATGCAATAGAAGGGAAAAGCAATCCTGAAATTATACAGAAAGTGAAACCAGTTTAAAAAAAAAGTGGCCACTTTGCTTCAAAGCAGCTTTTAACTCCAGCAGAATTTACTACTCTTATTTGTCTTGGTAATCTACATAAATTCTCTAACAATAAGTATCAGTCCTGGATAATGTGATCTTAAAAGCCATGAAATGGAATCATATTTGGAAAATTATTTAAGTAAGCTTGAATATATTAAGTGTATGCGTCTTCATTTAAAATTTGTTGGAAATGTGCAAAGCATGTTGGTAAAAGTCTCCACAATTTTACCACCTAGAGAGAGCCACTATTAAACAGCTTAGTCACTGTTTTATACTTAAAATTATATAGATGCATTGACCTGATTTGTAAATGGAAATCTGTATTAAGTCCATTTAGCTTGGTATCTCAGTATATAAATAATGTTCATGCTTTACTATAAACACTGTTGCAGTGGTAGCAAAATAATCTGCAATTTAGTTAAATATTCTGATAAATTCAGACTCAGTTCTATATAGTTAGCAAAATCCATAATTTTAGATTTAGTTTTCTATTGTCATAAATATTGACACACAGGGTACAACTCTTTGTCAATAGGATTAGTAAGATTTTAGTAATTAATATGATTTAAAATTAATCTCCTCTGCTTCTTGCTTCATTTTCCAAGTGGCTTTGCATAATGTGCAGTAATAAAATTTAAGCAGTGTCCTGGATAGAGTTGCAATATGATCCCTCAGTTTAATGTGAGATTTTCAGTTTAATCATAGGTCTGGTTTTCATTACCTCCCACTCACCAACTCCCAAGTCCATCTTCTGAGGTTTCCTCAAAGTGAAAAACCTACCTGGGGGGTTGTGTCTATAGTGCATGGGAGATGAGCCCAAATACAGACATAACAGCAGGCAGGGAGCCCAAACTAAATCCAAAGGTAGAAGCTGAAACTGAGTAGCTGACTGTTTTCAGAGAGTAAAAAGAAGGCAAAGTCTAGATGCATTCTGTCTTGGCAAAGGCTGTGGGTAAGTCCCAGCAGATTGTTGCTACTGGAAGTCTGATGGGCAGGTGTCGGGAGGCCAGCGGGGCCCTGTGGAGACTATCTGTGGGCCTGTCTACATGCTTTGCCCTCCATTCTAACAAAGCCTCTGTCTTGGGTGTCACTCAAATGAAACCCCAGGGAGCACAGACGCTCTGCATGAAGGCTTCCTTTGGCAGGAACGGCAATGCCTCCTCCTAGCATGTTGATGCCAGGTGTCTTGTTTACCTTAACTTCTCCAAATGCACCCTGGCCTACTTCCCAGCGCTTGCTTCCTCTCCTTCCACCCAAACCGTGCTTCCAACTCCATCTCCTTAGCCTGGAAGGTCAAATCAAAAGCTCCTTCAAACAACCTTCATGCAATGTTCCATTTCAGTTTCCCAGCACTAGCCGTTGTCCCTGTGACTCCCATCTCACGGCTCTGCCAGCTCCATGTCAAAAGAATCTCAGCTGGTCCTCCTCCTGAGCTGGGTCCTTTGCTATAGGACTAGTTTGGGTTTACATGAATTGATGAGTAGAATTCTGTGGAAGAAATGCAATGAAAAAGGCAGTAGGCTGTTTCCCTTAGTATACACGCACATATACACAAGCAAACCTAGTCTTTGACTTCGCCCAGACCCTGAATTTGTAAACTCAGAAAAAAGCTTCCAAACATAGGGGATGTCTTTCTCCTTCATTGACTAATAGTATGCCAGTCAGTGCTGATTGTTTTCGGACAAATAAGTAGAAATCGTTGCAGTCATTTGGAAAAAAAAAAGCAAGAACTGACCTTGAAATCTTTCCCTACAATCTTTTCCTTGGCTGATTGGTGCTTGTTTGGATTTGCATGATGCCTTGTGATTGAAGCTGAGTCTAACATTGCTGGCTGTAGATTTTACTCAACAGGGTGTTCTGATGTCTAGATGGTGATTAAAAACCAAATAAACACCCACTAAATTCTGTGTAAATAAACAGCTCAGTGCAGTAGAATAACCCTTGGAAGTGGCATATTTGAAAAACTCCAAAAGCAGTCAGTATAAGCAGAATTGCAAGCTGGGTCTGCCATATTCCCAAGGCAGCTGAAAAATAGGATTTTTGTTTGGTGTAATAAGACAGGCACACTGCCTCCTTAGTTTTTCTCAATACTGAAGATGTGGTGTAGCAGAATATCCCTGTGACTCAATTTAAGGTGCCCCGACAGGAGATTGTTCTGCTCCTTTCCCTTGATGATCAATGTCATCCATGCTCTAGATCCTATGTCAGTCATTAGACTTTGAAATCTTGGATCAGGGTCTAGTGACAGTGCATCCTGGTATGCAACTTAAGGCAGCTCCGCTTCCCATTCAGCTCCCTGCTGGTGGCCTGTGAAAGCAGTCCAGTATGGCTCAAAGTCCTGGGACTCTGCACCCATGTGGGAGACCCACAAGAAGCTCCTGGCCCCTGGCTTTGGATTGGTGCAGTTCTGGCCATGGCGGCCACATGGGGGAGTGAATCAACAGATGAAATATCTTCTGTCCTCCACACCTGTCTCTATCTGACTTTCTAATACAAATTTTTCTTAAAAAAATAAACAAAGTGGATGTAGAAAGTCTCTCAAAAATGTACCTCTTCAGAGCATACTTTCTAATGCTTGGCTATTAGCACTACAGTGAACCCTAAGGTAACTATGGTCACCTGATTCTAATCAGAGATTCAACTTCAATTTGCAATTTTGTCTGAAAGTGACTTTTTCTGCTTTTATCAGAACTTCTCCTGCAAAAGATAGCTCAGCAAAGGTTTAGGAAAAGTCAGTCCTATGAGACATCAAGTTATGCAATAGGCTAGAGATAACTATCATGGGCCACTACCGTGTTAGATAGGTAACGGAAACAATGATGAAAGAAAGAGGGCGCTTTTACTATATCGGGTTACAAGGGAATTGGCCTTTAGTCATCCAAAATGAAAGAAAGATCAAGACCAGGAGGAGCACCAGGCAGCTAGACACCAATGAGGTCCATTTGTTTCCTTATCAATCCCATTAGTCCTCCAAACACAGTAGGAAGCAGTAAGCCTCAGAGAGAAGACAGGGTTTTCCTAGAAAATTCATGTTAAGAATGTGGGTTTTCCTGTGTTGAAGTTTCAGATCCTTAGAAATCAAAGCAAATGGGATATACTCAGTTGCAAATACACCATTATGTAGCTACAGAAAAGTGGCTATTACTACAAGGCACTAAACACAAACAAAAAGCAAACAACAACAACAAAAGCCAAAACAAAACCAGTAGTCTTAACTGTTAAAACATGTCACTGGCAGTCACAGGAAAAAGCTATGAGAGTAGGGGAGATTGGGAAAGGAAAAGGCACCAGGTATGGGCAGGGAGGGAGGGTCCCTGGACTGGCCAGATGGAGTGTGAGAGTGGGGTGTGTAGTAGAGGCCTCCTTGGGATTGGTTAGAGTTAATTCATAGGTACTTTTGCCTGGGAAACTGCTGCAGGAAGTCTTCTTAGAAGGCCAGAACCTGGGCAGCTGCCCTGTCTGTCCATGCTCTCTCTTTTTTTAAAAGATTTATTTTATTTTTATTGGAAAGGCGGATATACTATACAGAGAGGAGAGACAGAGAGGAAGATCTTCCATCTGCTGGTTCACTCCCCAAGCGGCCGCAACGGCTGGAGCTGAGCCAATCCGAAGCCAGGAGCCTCTTCCGGGCCTCTGAAGCGGGTGCAGGGTCCCAAAGCAGAGTTGAGAGAGCCAGGGAGGTGAGGACAGGAAGATCTTCCATCTGCTGATTTACTCCTCAAGTGGCCGTAGTAGCTAGGCTAGGCCAAAAGGAAACCACAAGCCAGTTTACCCGAACTCTTCCACATGAGTGCAGGGAGCCAATCTGAAGCCAGGAGCCAGGAGCCTCCTTCCCAGTCTCCCACGTGGGTACAGGGTCCCAAGGCTTTGGGCCGTCCTCGGCTGCTTTCCCAGGCCACAGGCAGGGAGCTGGATGGGAAGTAGGGCTGCGGGGATTAGAACTGACGCCCATATGGGATCCCGGGTGTGCAAGGTGAGGACCTTAACCACTACACCATCGCGCCGGGCCCTCCATGCTCTCTTAATCCACATTTGTATAGCTATTTGTGAAAAAGAGGAATTGGGATGGGAATTTATTTGGGAAAACTGGCTTATGGGATTATGGAGTCTGGCATGTTTGATCATCCAAAATTCCCTAGTGTAATTTACTTAGCCTAAAAACCGAAGGACCAGAGGAACTGATGAGGTGGGTCTCATTCTGAGGGCAAAAGAGAAAAGAAAATGTCACAGAACAAGCAGAAAGGTAGGAAACGAAATGTTATGAACTATTCCTTCTTCCTGTTGTTCCATTCAAGTTCAAGTGGTTTTGCCTATGTCCACTCACATTGAATAGAGCTAACACTTTAGTGTCTACCCAGTAACTCTGGATTTCACAGAAGCACCCCCCTGGATACACCCAGAAGCTGTGATAAATGTTGACACTTTGTGCCAGTCCAGTGGAAGCTTGCAACTAACCCTGATGGACTTTCGTGTTGAGTCATCCAAGGTTCTCAGCTGGGAATAGTGTTCTGGTGAGGTTGGTTGCGCTATAGCCTTCAATATCAGCATTCCAGAATTGAATGTTGGTTCTGGCCCTGGATATTTTGCTTCCAATTCAGTTCCATGCTGCTGTGCCTGGGAGGGAAGCAGAGAGTGGCCCAAGGGCCCGGGCCCTGTTGCTGTTGCAGAGGACCTCCACGGAGCTCCTGACTCCTGGTCTAGTCCTGCTCTAACACAGGCTATTACAACCTTTTGAGATGTGGACTAGCTGGTATGAACATCTCTCCTTCAGCCATTGTCTCTCTGTCCCTCTGCCTTTCAAATATATGAGATAAATCTATACAAAAGCCCCTTGACCTCTTTTGCCTACATTAATTCAACAGCTACGCACACAATATGCTCTAGACTCCTGAGTACAGTCCTCAGGCGGACTGTACCTGAAAAGCACTGTTACTGACCTTAAAGCCACCTCTGCCCGTCTTTGAGAAATGGGTCAAGGAAAGTTAATCTCTTCCTCCACTCACACAGACTTGGTTGTTGGGTTTCAATGGCCTGGATGTCCTTAGGATGTCATCAAGGTGTGTGGGTCCCGCAGGGGCAGGACCTCCGCTTTCACTAAGTATGATCCTCAATGGTGTATATTCACATAGATGTAGAAACTAGGACAGCCTGCAAGCTTTTGCTTTGTGATTCTAACTTTTGCACGCCACTGCTCCACTGGTAGAAATCTCTCTCACTCTCTGTCATTCTCTCTCTTTCTTTCATTTTCTCCTTGAGATAAGATGTGGGAAGATAACTTCTCTGTCTTTAGAACTACAAAGAAAAGACCAGGATGGTTTTCCCAATGAACTATTAGAGTAAAATAATTCACGAAAACTGTTAGTGATAGAAGAGGGACTACTGCAATGGGGATAATAATAATGGAGAGAGATTATACTCATCTCTGAACAGGACGAAGGAGAAAGGGGATTTAAACCTAAGGAACTGGCTGGACATCAGTGTGATAAACTACCTAGAAGGGGGGTGATTCTTTGCTGAACTAGCCCAGAAGGTGCCTTGCCGAAGGCAGGCTCAGGGGAGGAGACAGAAGGTGATCAGACAAAGGGGGAGAGATATTTTTTCCTGTATTGACTCAGTAAAACTTATGCTAAAATGTGAAAAAGTGGGTCAACCTCAGATGTAATCAGAGAGGGAATTCAGAGTTGCCTGACAGTAGACATTGTTTCGGGACTCCCGAGGGACAAACAACTTCTCCATTTTTGTCCCAGCACTGCCAGTCATCACATTTTGAAAGATATGCACAGAAACAAGGAGCAGGCACAAAGAACTGCCGTGGTGAAAACAGGAGGAAGTGCTCCGATAGAAAGAGCGGTGAACTGTGCCAACCTCTCTCGGATGCTCGTGACCACCTTTCAGCCAGGAAGCCGTGGGCTTGTTCAGGAAAGATGTATCAATCACCCTGCTACTGATTCCAAGTTCATTTGTCTGCTGCATGAAAAAGATGTCAAGTGGAGAGTAAGCTATTTATACAACAAAGGTGTGGTCATTCAGAAGCTGGGAAACAGAGCTGGGCTAGTGTGTTCAATAAGCCATCAAGCTCATGCCTTTTAGCTGCTTTTAGATGCAGGTGGCAGGAACAGTGAGGGCAGCAAGGTCAAAGGGCAATGCATCAGAGCAGGGATCTAGGCACCAGCAAGGGACCCAGAAGGCTTGTGAGCCTCTTCGTCCTTGGCAGCTGACATTACAGATGGAATCCAAACTGCTCACATCAATCCTTAAGAAAAGAACGATCATCTCTGTTCCCACCTCTCACCTCCTTAGAGGAGGCAAGCTGTAGGTGAGGGCGTGCTTAGAGAAACCTCAACAGCAGACAGAATCATGGTCATAACTTCCTTGTCCCTGAGCAAGGCTGAACAGGAACTGTTTGATCTGGAGGTAAATGAGATAAACTAGGAAAACGTAAAGGCAGAGATGCTAAGCTACTTTTCCATGATTCTCCTCCAAGGTAAAATGATTTCCTGTTCTTTTTTTAATGATGTATTAATTCATTTCAAAGAGGCAGGGTAACACATACAAATGCGCACACTCACACAGGATTGTGGCAGAGAGAAAAGACAAGGAAGAGCGAGGGGAAAAAGAAAGCATTTCCTAACTTCTGGTTCATTCCCTCAGATAATCTCCATTGCTGTGTTTGGTCAGGCTGAAGTTAGGAACCAGAAAATTCATGATCTGCTGTGTGTGTGTGTGTGTGTGTGTGTGTGTGTGTGTGTGTGCTAGTTGCAGTAGCGTGGAGTTGGATTGGAAGTTGGAGCAGTTAGGATTCTAACCAGGTCAGATGCAAGGTGTTGATGTTTTAGGCAGTGGGTTTTCCATTGTGTCACAACATCAGAACAAGTGTCTCAATTTTTTGAATTGTGAAAGATCCTGTGGTATTCTAGGACACAGAGAGGATAAAAAGAACTGTGGCGTTCCTTTCAATTTATGCAGCAGCACCAATGAATCCAGCTTTATGATTCGGCCTATCCTCTTTCTTGGTACAGGGCACTGTGTACTGGTTATGGCTGTGACATTCATGCAGTGACTATAGAAGGTGAAAAAGTTCAGTCATATTTGTGCAACTGACTTACAGTCTCTTCCTAGGACACTGTTTGAGAAAACCTGAGTGTATGGAAACCTTGAATGAATTAAATAGAAAGGAATGGAGGGGCTCTGAGGAATGTGGAACTCTCCTGCATTAATGAGGGATGAGAATCAGAGCAAATGGACAATTAAGATGGCAGCACAGAGTAAGTGCATGTTTAAACAGCTGGAGAGTCATTAGCCAGAGTGAAGCAGAGAGGGCATGGACCAGGGGAATAGGAGAGGACAGGCCAACAGCTAAGCGGATGCATGAGGATCTGTGGACATGGGGAGGCAGCGGAAGCAGCAGAGTAGTGTCGTAGTGAGCAGATACCCCAGCGCTGATGGGCAACCAAAGTTCCAGCAGCAGCCAGGTGGGAAGCGGAGGGCACCACGTGCTCAGAGAATGAACCTAGGCATAGAACTGCCCATCCTGATTTGTTTGATTTGAACATGAGTAATAGCAGAGTGGCAGAAGCCAAGCAGATGGATGCTGCAACAGGATGGATTTCATGGCTCAGAACCATACCAGTGCCACACTGGGTGCCATTTTATGTGCTGAAGAAAAGGCTATGCGGGTTGGAGGAACAATGAGGAGTTGTGCAGGCAATGAGCCAGCAAAAGCTCACTTCTGGTACAATGCATTACACTGGTCCTACTGGGAAACAGTATCAACTTGGCATCCTAAAGGTTCCTTACAGACCTAACACCCAGCAGGCCTAGACCTCCACCAGTGCCACATCAGGTGTCATTCTGTGTACTGATGAAAAAGCTGTGGGGCTGAAGAAACAGCAGTCACCTGGTATTACAACACATAATTAAAACTTTAGTTGAAAATAACGAAAAGATCCTTAAATATGCACATGAACAAATGAATTAACATATAGTGGAACCCTCATCTGACTCACTGCTGACCTATCATGTCAGCGGAATCTCTTCAGGTCAAAAGACAATGGAGCAACATATTTCAGATCCTAAAAGAACAAAATTGTTGGCCCAGGATAACGTATCCAGAAAAACTTTCCTTTGTCTTTGAAAATGAAATAAAATTCATCCACAGTAAAAAAAAAATGTTAAAAGAATATGCCTCTTCCAAACCTGCCCTACAAATGGTACCTAAAGATATTCTCTTGGCAAAAAAGAGGAATAGCACCCACCAAAAACAAATGCAAATGCGAAGAACATCCCAGTAAAATAATGACAGAAGACTAAATAAATGAACAACCCATTGCTAAAATGACAGGACCAAATTACCACCCACTCATATTAACTCTGAATGTAAATGGCTTAAACTCATCAATCAATCACAATGAGTGGACTGGATCAAAAAATAAATCCTATCTATCTGTTGCCTAAAAAGGACGTCTTACCAACAAATACATGTAGGAACTGAAAGGGAAAGGATGGAAAAACATTTTTTTTTCAACTAATAAAAAGGGACACTGAGCTGTTACAGATATTCTTATATCAGATAATATAGACTTTGATGTGAAAAGTATTAAAAGCAATAGAGAAGGGCAACACACAAGGATCAAAGGGTTCATTCAGCAAGAAGAGTTCACCTTACTAGTTTCTTAGGATATTTTCTCTTTCATTGCTAATTTTACTTGGTTTTTCCTCTCTTTTCTTTGCTGGTCTGGCTAAAACTTTGTTGTGTTCATCTTTCTAAAACTGGCTCTTTCTTGCTACAATTTATAGTGCTTTTAAGCTTCAATTCTACGCATTTTGCTCTGAGTTTTATCATTTCTTGCTTCCTGCTCCTTTCTTTTTTAGTAATTCCTAGATCATTTATTTGAGTTATTGCAATTTTTTTTTTGTGAGCACCTCGTGTCCCTCTCAATACTGTTTTTGCCAAATCTCATGTATTTTGGTGTTTTTATTTCCATTTATTCGATAGTTGCTTCTTTTCTTTTAATTTCCTCAGTGACACAAAGGTCATAAATTAACATTGTTTTCTTCAAGAAATTTTAAATTTTATGTTTCACTTATTCAAGGACACATTGGTCATTCAGTAGCAAGGCATACAACTTCATGCTGCTGCAAATTTTCTATCTTTCCACCTGTTGTTGATTTTGTTTTATGGCTTTTCACTTGAGGGGATCCATAGTAACTGTGTAATAAAGTCTATCATATGCAGGTGTGAAGATACAATGCAGTATGCATCTCTAATTCCAAATCAAAGGTGAGCTCCCAGTGAAACCGTTAAATATATCTTGAGAATGGGATAGTGGATGCTCTTCCATTGTCCATACTTACAATATCAGGATATGCTTAAACAGCAAAATGCTGGACATCTGCCTGTTTATGATGAATTTTACTTTGTAATAATATAGAGGAATCAGTGGGGGGAAGGGACCTGGGGAGGGTGAAGGGGAAATTCCAGAGCTTACGGAACTGTACCGTAAAATAATCATACAAATATATGCAGAAATAGTATATAAGAAAACTGAACCAATATTCTGTACTGGAAAAAAAAATAAAATTGGAGAAACTGAGGAAAGAGCTACATAAGGCAGAAATCTGTGGACCATGGTCCAAGTCTGTGTTGATACAATTCTGAAACAGATTGTCTTCCTGGGTGCCTTTTCTAAATAATGGTTTGCTCCTCCATCAAATGCCAGTTAAGGACTACTCAGAAATCACAAATGTCGTGAGTGAAAATGATCATCTAGCACATGGTGATTTATACAATAGCACTCTTACACACAGCTAGTGTTTTTTTCTTTGTCCTTCCCCCCACCCCCTTGGTGGATGGGGCTAGCATTGATGGTCTTCAGCACTCTGTGCAGCTCCTCTGCTGGCAAGGAGCACAGTTGAAATGGGGAGTAGCAGTAGCAGCGGCATACAGCAGGAGTGATGTGGGAGCTGAGCTCTGTACTCCTACATTCTCCTGGAAAGTTGAGTCAGATTTGATTTGGAAGGGAATTCACATCCAGCCACTCCTCTGCTAGTCATCCTTGAGTTTACCATGAAAAAACATAGCAGAGACCCGTACTGAAATCAAATTGTAGGCATCTTCAGGGATGCAAGGGCAACAATGACCTAGAAAAACAGAGAAAGGAATTAAGGTACAGGAGAAAGGAGCGTGACCGTCAATGAAGAGGGACACTACAGGACATCTAAGGAACATGCAAGGGCACAGAACCTATCCAGTGTAATTTGAGGCCTCCCTGTTCCCTGTTGAGTAAGATGTTGGTCACCAGTCCCAGCCTTCCCTTAAACACTGAGAATTCCCAACAACATTTATTAGAAATTCCTGCTCTAGGGGTCTAATCCATGTGTATCCTAACTTCTGAGCCTCATACAAGTTTGAGCCCCATCAATAATGTAGAAAAAGGAGGCTAAGAAAGGACATGAATAAACTAAATAGGAAAGAACATTATTAGTGCCTGGAACATTCCACTGACCTGAGAGCAACCTTCCACCACTGTCTCCCAGGAGCATACAGTGCTTAGGGGAGTTGAACTTTAGGTTTTGAGTCAAGAGATAAAACAGATTTTTATGATCATATGTGCTTTTAAAAGTCTTCATCTCCCCAACCACTTCCCAACTATTCCCCATCAACATCTTGAAACAGCTAATCTTCTGTCATCAAAAGAATTGACAGTGATCTCTGAAAGTAGTAGTAATAATGATAATAATAATAACGGCTACTAGTATCTCTTAATTTCTCCATATGGACTTTGTAATTTTGTTTCTTCCAAATGGCAGTCATGACACAGTTACTAAGTCATCAATGCTTGTGTGCGTCTGGGTGAGAGGGATGTTTCTGTAATCCAATTATAGCCTCGTATCATCTACTAAGCATTCAGGTTCTTTTTTGGGAGTCTGAGAATAGCAATTCAAGGAGCATAAATTCCATTGGGAGCTAAAACATTTGCCAGTAAGGGCAGATTAGAAACATCCGTATCAGGATAAACACTGCAAGACTAAGTAGGGTTTACATAGGGTGCTTGTCCAGATATTTGACTGGAGGATATAGTTATATCTATTGCTCAGATTACACCATTGTTCCAGGAAACAAAGGTTTAGATGCCACTTTGGGTAAATAATTTCCTTGTGGCATTCTGGAAGTTCCAATACTGATCACATCAGCACAAGACAAAGCTGGTAGCAAATGTAGCAGCTACTAGCTCTTTCCACAGGACACACAGCAGAAATCCAAACATTCACACTGAAACAGCTAGGACATACCATGAAGAAGTTGATACAGGCTTACATAGGGTGTCATCCAGAGCAAAGGAGGTAAGCATCAGAAGTGGTGGCTAGAAATTAAAGCCTCCACACCAGTACAATGTGGATTTGCCTTCAGTCATCCCTAAACCCAAGCTGTGTGCCCTTGAAGTGGAGTGAAACTGCATGAAGGCGTTGCTGTTCATGATTCATGATCTGCATATGCAAATGCTGAGGCTACTGCCTGGAATGGAGGGCAGTGTAATCTGTAAGGGGTTTCTTCACCAAAATGCAGGGCACCTCCCTTTGACACTTTCCCTGACTTCCAGAAATCTATCCCAAACAAAATTCCTGAATCACCACTACAGAGGAACAGTGTGAGAATATGCCCTTGGAAGAATGACTGATAAGTGTCTCATTAGAAATCTACCATTGGTAGAAGTTGTTTCAAGTAACATAAGGCTATCAGCAACACAGGGGAGAGATGCTCTTCGGGGGGGGGGATATTTATAATCATGCTTAGGGCTCATAAACATTAGAATTAAATCTATTTTAGTTATTCTGCTGCTGCACCAGGCCACTGCAGTGGAAAGCTAAATCCAGGTTGTCATTCCTTTATCTTTTTAAAATTTTTATTTCTTGAAGGAGACAGAGAGAGTGCTCCCATCTGCTTACCTATCCTTCACACATTGCCTGTGAAATACAGTGATTTGAGAAGGCCAACGCCAGGTGTCACAAGCTCCTTCTTGCTCTTTCTTATGAGTGTTAAGAGCTCAACTACTTCAGTCATCCCTGCTGCCTCCTAGAGTGTACAGTAGAGCAGGATGCTGGACTTCTGAGAAGAGATGGAACACCAAGCATCCCACTGGGATACAGGGATGTTGGCATTCTGGTTGGTTGTTTCCTCCTCATCTTCTCCTTCTTCATTCTTAACATTTTTCAGAGGGATGGAGAGAAAGAGAGAGAGGCTTCTGTGTGCTGATTCACGTTCCAAATGCAACAGATGGAGCTGGGTCAGCGCCAAAGCCAGAAATCAGGGGCCAGAATTTCAATCCGAGTATTCCCTGTCATGGAGCCAATCTGTTAATTCATCCCCATGGTCTCCTAGAACATGCACTGGCAGGAAGCTCCAATGGAGAAATGCAGCTGGTTATTGCATCCAGATACTCTGAAGCAAGAGCAGCCATCTGGACCACCAGGATGAACTCCCACCCCTTAGGTAACCACTGAAACTAAGTGGAATCCCTCATATTCTTGCATATGTGATGCTGGCTACGGGAGCAGCTGAAAAAGGCTGAACCAAGGTGTTGTGCAAAGGCTGGCGTTTGGTAGCCCTGAAAGGAGACAGCCATATCTACTTTGATGTGCTTTCCTGAACTAACTTACTGCATGCCTGCAAACCTGAATGTGTGGAGCCTAAATGATTCAAATGGGAGTGATGGGAAATATGATGTGGCTGGCTATGTGTTTTAAATATGAATTCCAAATAATTTTTATGTTTAGGCACATATTCACAATGTTAACAATAGCTCAGGCTTTCTCCTGGCCCATCCACTGGAAGTGGCTCAAGATCATGGCTCCATTGGGCACATGTGACAATCTTTAATTCCTGCAACTTTCCAGGGCAGACAATTACTGTGGTTGTTCATGGTTATTCTTAGTTTCATTTCCCCAGTGCTTCTGCAGCATAGAATGGTGTTCTTTGTCTTGCTTCTATGGCGTACACACTTCATATCCCCAGGCTTTTCATCCACTCTCCCCCCAGTGTCACTGAACATACCTTCATCAAATCAAATGTGTGACCCACGGTCCTCCAATGTGTTTTAACTCTGAAGGGAAACTTTGTGGCAATCATCAGAGTGTTCTCTGTTGCGGTTCCCACTCACCTTTCTTGCCTCTCCTCTCTCGCTGGCTCTTCATGGCCCACTTACTACCTGCAAACCAAAAGAGGCCTTCCGTCCTCCTGAGATGCCATTGTACTAGTTTCTACTAGACTTTGCTCGCATACTGACCCTCGATGGACATGTCAGCTACTGCTCACTCACACTCCTTCTTGTCTGCTACTATGTAAACCTCATTTCCTGACAGAGCCTCTGCTTGTCCTACTATTGCTCCTCTGGGCGCCTCCAGGAGCTGCGCTTCACTTCTGTTTTATCACATTTCAGTGTGTTGCAAACCTGTTGCACATGCATCTTTAAAAAACTGCTCCAATTGCTTGGCACATGGCTGGCATGCCATGTGGATTTATGCAAGTGAATATCACTATTTTCACCACTGTTGTGCCCTAGGAAGAGCCCCTTTCCCTTATTCCTCCCTTGCTGCTGTCTCTGATGGCCTTCTTGCTGGGAATGCTGTTATCCTTCACACAGAAAAAACAATCTCAGATGTGTCTTGGAGCAAAGCTGACATTTTTTCCCCTTTTAAGATTTTGCAGCTGAATGTGGAATGATCCTGAAATTGAGGTCAGCTTGAGCTTGTCGTTTTTATCAGCTTTCAGAATACAGAATAAAAGATGGCTTTTCCATGTTTGGTTTTTATTGTTTTCCAGGGCAATGTCACTTTTTCCTGCTCTGAACCACCCATCGTTCCCGTCACATTTGTCAACTCCAGCAGCAGTTACTTGCTGCTGCCTGGGACCCCACGAATCAATGGGCTCTCAGTGAGTTTCCAGTTTAGAACATGGAATAAGGATGGGGTGCTTCTGTCCACGGAGCTGTCTGAGGGCTCGGGGACCCTGCTGCTGAGCCTGGAGGGCGGCATCCTGAGGCTCCTCATCCAGAGAACCACTCAGCACGTCGCAGAAATCCTCACAGGTATGTGTGCTGATGCCGGCCAAGAGGGCTTCTTATTCAGCCAGGTTCAGAAAGAAGGCTCTTCTGAAACACACAGAAGCTGGCTCTAGGGTTCATGGGAAGGCCCGTGGTTGCACAGCTGCTCCAATCTATAAAGGCAGCATTTTTGTTCTTGTTAGGAAAAAAACAAATAAAAGCAAGTTTCAAATCACTGACGGAGCACCTGGCTATGTGTGCCCTTTGCAGACTGCATCTGAAGTGATTGGAATTCTCACTGCCTCACTAGTAGGAGGGGATGTTTTCTACTCTGTAGATGATGAAGTGGAGTCACAGAAACGGCTTCCACAATTATATGTTCCTGAGGGGATTTCTCTCTCTCTCTCTGTCCCTTCCTTCCTTCATCCCTCCTTTCTTCCCTTTCTTTCAATCTTCAATTCAATCTCAAGGAAATTATTTGAGGGATTGACAAGACACAAAGGGTTGAGACACGGCATACTATGTCCTATGAGCTCCTTTTGAAATCCCAGTAATTCCACATCAGATCCAGGCAACTCTGGGGAAGCAGTGGGAGACGACTCAAGAGCTAGAATCCCTGCCTCTCACGGAGGAGAGCTGGATGGGATCCTATTTCTGCTTGGCGCAGACCTGTCTACTGTGGCCACTTGGAGAGTGGACAAGCAGCAGGAGTAACTGTCTTTCTCTCCCTTTCTGTATCTCTGCCTTTCAAACAAGTAAATAATTCAATAAAACACATATTTAAATATATATACACATTACATTATATAAGTATATAATATTTCATTATATAATATTGCATTATATAATTATATAATTACGTAATATTGAATTATGTAATATATATGTTTTCAAATAATTCAATAAGAATACATATAGCATCTGGATATAGCAATTTTTAAAATATGTATCGATTTATTTACTTATTCGTTTAAAATGCAGAGACAGAGAAAAAATTATCTCCCCAAATGGCCACAAACTGCAAGGCTTGCTAGCCTGAATCCAGAAACAGGACTCCTGCAGGGTCTCAAGCACCTACGATCTTCTGCCAATAGGGAACTTCATGGGAAGGAGAGTAACTGGGATTTAACGTGAAATGTCAGTGTTGCAGGAGGCATTTTAACTTGCTGCAACACAGCGCCAGTCTAAAGAGTGCCTTTTGTTTGTTTCGCTTTATTTTTAATGATCCATAAATGGCTGATATTTGGGAAACACTATATTTTTATTGCAATGTACAATAGACATTAATTTGCACCAACATGCCAGAATCTGTGCTAGGGACTGAGGCCCGATGATCAGCCCATGGATCCTTTGAGATCCCTCCCTGAATAATGATTTCTTCCTCAGATCTCACTCTGTTGTGCACTCGGGGACAACGTCGATCATGCAGGACTCGACTGCCTGATTTTTCTAAAGTTTAAATATCTTTCCTTCTCCCCTCCCGCCCCGACTTGTGAAATTGTCATCAAACACATGAAAGGAAATTGATAAATAGTGAAAAATATAGCTTACCAGTGAAAGCCTGTTCACACCACGCAATAGCCTCCAATGTCACTAAGGGAGCCGAAAAGCGAGCTAGGTCCCTGATAAATGCAGGAGTGCCTGAAGTTTGGACTCACACAGGTAAATTCAAAGGCAGACTTACTTTCGTTCCGTGGCCCTGGTTAAGCATCTTAGTTCATACAAATAGCGGTGTGTTAGTTGCTAATAGCTTTGGGTATATTAAAGTCTGTGATTGGAGATACTGTGTCCCAGCTTCTGTTGGTGAGGATTAGAGAGGACACTTGATTTGTGTGATCATGGCTTGGAAACTCCCTGGAAGCTACAGTGGAGTTGTTGATGGGGATTCCTAGGAGAAAATTTGCTTCTGTACTCACAGGGCTGCTGGAAGCCTCTGGACATCCACTGCCATTCTCGCCCTCATGGCTTTTCCAGAAGGGAGCCTGGAGGTGGTGACAGAGAGCACAACAGATAAAACCACAGTCAACAGATCCTACTGTTGGGGGTTGTTGTTGCACTCTGCTATCAGTGTACTCATCCCATGTGGATGACAAAGTCCAGTCTATTCATATGGAAGCGACTGTGTGTAGGCGTGGATATCCTTAAAGATGGATTGCTAGGTCATCATAGGAATGGCCCATCATGGGAAATTAAAAACAAGTGGGGACAAATACCTGCATTGTGGCTTTGACTGCATCTGCATCTGAGATGGCCACATCTCCTCTTAGCATGCCAGAATTTGAGATTGCTGTTACTGCACACCGTGGGATATAGCTGGTGATGGTTCAAGGACTTGGGTGCGTGCCACCCACCTGACAGACATGAGTCCACACCCTTACATCCACCTTTTGTGAGAATTTGAAAAGTGAACCAGTGGATTGGGAGCAGTCTGTCACTCTGTCTGTCATTTAAATAATTTAAATAAGCAGGACTATGATGGCCATTAAAGGAGATTCATATGTTTCTAATTCTCAGCAATATTGAGCAGCTATGTTAAAATTCCCTTTTCTTTTATTCTGACATAAGACCTAGAGGTAAAAGGAGCTATACTATAATAAATCATAAAAGCCATGAGTGAATTTGTGCAGTTAGAGGAGCCAAAAAAATATGAGATTTCCAATAGTGAAGATGATTTAGTCACTTAGAATTATATTTTTCATGTTCAGATTCATAAAAGTTAAACCTAAATCTTCCTTATTTAAAACAGAAAAATGTGAACTGGTACTGGGCTATTTCTCTCTAATTAGGAAGATATTTGAGCACAGAGAATGTAGGCCTCAGGGCAAAAATGCAGTTTTGATACAGTGCAGACCATGGTGACTCTTTGTCGTAATGGTTCCAGGAGTTTCTTGTATAATTATGCACATGGCAGTCAATTAAAATGAATTTGTGACTGAGAAAGAGTGGCAAGTGCTCCCACATCTCCTGGTCGCAGAAGGGGAAAGACATTATGAGTTATTTCAGACTTGCCTGACAAAAACCAAAGCAAGAGAAGTTTATGAATTGTGTTGCCTGAGTGCCTAAATTCTGCCTCAGAAAAATCCTGCGTACTTTTCCCCTCTAGGAGAATTTCCTGCATTTGGGAAATTTAAAATATCTCATTTTTTCCATACAAATTAAACAGGATTTTTACTTACTTGGGAGAATGGAAGAAAACAAAAAGAAGTAAAAGAAAACTGATTTCCTTTTATATTTGATCGAGTGGCGGATAGAGATGAAAAAAAAAGAGAGAGATTGAAAAGATCTTCCTTCTTCTCATTCATTCCCTTAAATGTGCTTCTTCCCTTGTATGTGCTTCTCATTGTTGATAAGAAGCTTGATAACAAGTTTTCTGAATTCTGTGTTCCCCGTTCTCTCGATATCTTCCTCAGTTAACTCTGAGGTTGGCATAACGTTTTGCTCCTTTGCAGGGGAGTCTTCAGTAATATTCATGTTGCCTTTGTGTCTTCTTTTGCTCTTGGTCATTGCACATCTAGCTATCTGATTGTTCTCCTTGGGGCAGATTTCTAAGCTGTGTCACCCACAGGTCTACAGTTTGATTTTACTTATTGCCATTGGTACACGGCTCTTTGCCTGCAGCCACTTGTGCCACAACCTCCAGTGAGTTCCAGGTCTGGGTTCTTAGGTTAGATTTCCACCGTGATCTCCATAGCCCTTGCTCCTGACTCATCACTCCCCACCTCCTGTGATACCGTGCTGAGGTTGCACCATTGTCTCTGCAAACTTTCTCCCACTTCCGGTTGGAATAGGTCCCAGGATTAGGGAGACACCAGGTGTCCTATATAGCTAGGCTGTTGGTGGTGCTGATCTTGCCGGAACCCGTTGGACATTAGGTCTGGGTGCCACAGTCGGTATTATTTTCCTGTGGTATCAGTGTAACCCACTGAAACTCAGTGAGTTCTCGTGACTTCAGCACAGTTCACTCTTGTCCCCCTGCGGTCCTAAACCTTTTGCCATAGTGTACAAAATGGCACCTGATGTGCCACTGGTAGAGTTGTTGATATGCTAGCTGTCAGGTCTGAGTGCTACTCATACTTGTCTTGGGTGGAACCCGTAGAATGCCATGTTGCTGCAGTTCACTGAGTCAGAAATGAGTTCACTCCCAGCTCAGCACATGTGCAATCCTTTCCCTTGCCTTTACCTCCTTACACAAAATGGTGCCCAATTCAGCTCTAGGGGTCTGACTGGGCTGTGAAATCCACCCTGTTCTTGCACTGTCTGTGTAGGATCTGCTGCTCTGTCTCTGCTCCTGGTCAAATCAAACGGACCAGCAGGACAGACAGCTGTTTGTTTGGGTTCACCTCCCGAGCTCCCAGTGAAAGTCTCTTCCCTCCTGGTTGCTGGTGGAGTTCTGGCTGCTGGTGGGGTTCAGATCGCTGTTAGCTGAATGTCACTGGAGTATCAGTCACTGCAACACCACACCGTTGTTTTTGCTGCTTTCCTGTGTCTGTCAGTCTCCAGGTACCCCTCTGCTGTTGTTTTGTCCTCTCCTATTTCCTGAAATGTGTCCTCTCTGCTTCATCCTGATTAAATGTTTTTCCATTCATTTAAACATGTCCTTACCCTATTCCGCTATCTTGATTCTCCCCCACCTTTGAACTGTTAAGGCCAGGTATGGCATGACACAGAAAAGCAGCTGAGATGGGTTTTCCATGGAATGTAAGACCCACACGCTCTCAGTCAGTCAATCCTGTTTCTGTTGCATAGATAAGTAAGCAAGTTTAGCAAGGTTAAGGATCTTGTGTAAATCTGTAGAAATTATAAGTGGTAGGGCCCTGACCAAAAAGGTATTGTGTGAAGGAACACACCACGGAACCATGTAACAAGTTATTTCCAGGGTTGAAGCAATCTCCACAGTATGCCCGGCTGGGTAGTATCTCACTGTATGCTGTGTGTGGAGTAGAGAGCCATGTAGACATGATGGGACAAAGGTTGCCATCTAATATCGGTAGACCGAGAGGGGAGTCTGGATTCTTCTTGGTCTCTCTGTGTAGTGTTCCATACCCCTGCCCAGGTTGCCTAGTCCCTCTGGAGCTTTACGGGAGAAGGTAAGGAAAGGAAATGATCTCTGGAATATTTGTGAAAGGCTTCCCGTGAGGGCAGTTCTATTTTCCATGGCTCACCTTGGCGTAGACAGCTGGTTTCTCTGATTCACTCACGGTAGGAAGGAGGCAAGAAGCAGGAATGTGTGAGGCTGTGCAGCGCAAAATGATGGCCTGAGGTGGAGTGGGAATGAGCCCCGGGATGGATCACTCCTGGCTCATTCCTAGGGCAATGTTTACAGTAACCAGTGGCTACCACCAGAGGCGCTGCCTCCAACTGACTTTAGCGCCGGAGCTACACGACATAAACAGGTGCCCAGCGACTCGTGGAGCATGCGCAGAACATCCTCAGAGCGTGCGCAGAACAAGAACCCTCTGTTCTGCCTCCCTTCCCTGCCTCTCGCATGTGAGTTATAAAACTCCAAAGCCAGGTTCCCGGGCTGTGTGTTTTGCACCTGCAGTCATCGCGCCGGGTGGAAGTGTCCCCGAGAGCTTCTTGCTTATAAGCTTTGCCTGAGCTAAGAGCCTCTCTCAAGTGTGTCTGAGCTTCCCCAATGTCGAACAGCAGTAGAAGAGAGCCAGAGAGGCCTTACTCTCGGGCGTTTCCAAAGCCTTTGGGTCAAAGACTCAGAACGCTGAGAACCATGCTTTAGGATCCGCTGTTCTGAGCCTCGGCAGATGTAACAGGATTTTTTTCTTTGCCGACCCAAAGAGAGTCCAGAAAATTTGTTTGTTTTCATCCAGTTCTCAGAAACCGGATCCATCTTTTCAGCCTCAGCCCTTACACCTGACGGCAGGTGGTGCCCGCCACCTACTTTCCACTCTTGTTGCTTATTGCCTTCAAGGTATTCGTCTCTTTGAAAGCTTCACTTTCCTGTTCTCCACGCTGAAAAACTAGAATTCTGTTCTTTCCCCAGTGTCTACCTGGGGGAGGCTTGGCAGCAAGCAGTCGGGTAGAATTGGTACTCCACAACTTTTGAAACTTCTTAGCCCATCCTTGAACTTTCCTCCCTACCACACGGAGGGATTCCCAGGGGTGTTGTTCTGGTTCCACCAATGCAGGGAAGTGCAAGAGAACGGCCCATTTGAAAAGAAACATTTTTAGAGGAACCAGTGCCTCCTTATTTAACAAGGAATTAATTCCGGGTTGAGTTCTCATAAATTACTTGTGTATTCCTAGTTGCTGCTGTTGCTTTTGTGTGCGTGTGTTTTGTTTTGTTTTACTCTCCTTTGAAAATTTCTCATGGAGTACTTTAGTCTGCCTTAGTGAACTGATGCCCGTATAGAAAATAGCAAAGTGAAAATGAAAAGATCAGAAAGATAAGAAGGACAGACAACCAAATAACGGAACTCAGTATGTGACAGCAGTTGAAACAGAGATGTGACATGATGAGACGCATCCATTGACGTTGTCACCTCTTGGGCCGTTTTCATTCATAAAATGAGTAATTGAGAGTTCTGATTAGTGGGCACCCCCTGTGTTGTGTTGTCTTCCTTGCTGTACCCTGGCATCTAACAGGGCTTTGGGCCTTGGGGACTAATTGGCCGGAATAGATTGAACTAGTTGCCGATTCTCTTCCAGTCTAAAGAGTCTGAAGCTTTACCTGCACTCACTTTTAATCGGCTACAATTGGCTGTGTCCCTGAAGGTAGTTAAATGTCCACCAAAAGGGAAATGTCAGAATCTCTTGCTCACTAGTGGGCAACCAGGACCTGCATGCTGCCTTGCCTGCAGACTGCTGCCCTCAGGAGACTGTGAGGCTAACTTGTGTGTGCTGATCCCTAGCTTAGCAGCTGTTCAGGGCTGCAATGGAGACTGACTCTAAGGGTTCTCCCACATCTGTGATGCTCAGAGCAGATGGGGTGCAGCCGTGCTGGGGTCAGAGCAGCTGATCCCAGGCCTGCTATTAAATTCTTTGGGCAGCTTGTCCAGCTGTTTGGGGGCTAAAGGGTACCGGCTCTGCATTTACCCCTGTGAGAGCACTCAGAAAGGGCTCTGGCCCTTAGCACCTTCCTCCCAGCTGGTTGCTTCTAGACTCCAGCTCCAGTCACTCCCACAGCTGGTCTGTTTTACCTCCACAAATACCTCTCCATCTCTCTCTCACTGCCTATTTCTGCTGCTGCTTTGGCTGAGAGTCTCTCATCCTGCCTCTGGGGGCTTTTGTACCACAGGTCCCTAAGAGCTGTATCCCTAACCTGGACCCTTCCAAGGTCTATCCCTTGCTCTGTGGTCCCAGGATTCTTCACGTGCACCTCTTCCCAGGTTGTTCAATGTCAACTCTTTAACTCCCAGATCATAAAAAGAAAATGTCAGTTTTAACGACTTGCATGTTGTTATGAGAAAGGCAGATTTACAGAGAAAAGAGGCAGAAAGATATTCCATACACTGCTGTACTCCACAAATGGCTACAACATCCACAATTGAACCGATCTGAAACCAGGAGTCAGGAGGCTCTTCCAGGTCTTCCATGTGGGTGCACGATTCCAAGGACATAGCCATCCTTCACTGCTTTCCAGGCCCTAAGTAGGAAACTGGATTTGAAGAGGAGCAGCCAGGCCACAAATTGGTGCTAACAGGTGAAAGACAAGCCTATTGAAACATGACAAAAGCCCCCAGAGTATTTTTCCCCTAACTGTGCATTAGAAACACACAGGATTTTTTTTTTTTGAATGCAGATGCTTAAAATGCCATTCTGTTGGGATTCACTTGGATCCCAGAAGTTATTTCTTTAACGAAATGACTGAAACCTGTTCACCATGGGCAGCCTCTGGGTAATTGGACCCACTTTCCACCTACCATCTTATGGTCTTGTTTCCCATGCATGACCTTAGCATTCACCTGTCGGCTTCCTTACTTCTGCAGTTCTTGTCCAAGTTATTGCAACTGAGCATTTTCCAAACATTCCTGATATAAAACCTTCTTGGAATTCTCATGTGGAGTAAGTCAACTTTCCTGCTTTCTCCCTTGTTCACACATGATAGCTCTATCCAGTGGTGCACAAAACCATTGGTATTATTTTGAGATTTACTTTATTTTCCTTTTGGGCTTTCATTTTGCATATACGTAACAATTGATCATTTAATATAGGACATGCTTTTAGTAAGTATTGTTAAATAACTTGTCATTCATTGTCAGAGATAAACTTATCCAGTATATGCTTTTTGTTTTGTTTTTCCCTTTTGAATTTAACACCAGCATTGTAAAATTGGGCTGTCCATTTTCAAAAGATAAAAGAGGAATGGAGTAGGAAAGAAAGGAAGGAAGGAAGATAGGAAGGAAAAAGGAGGAAAGGAGGCAAGCAGTCTTGAAGGGAAAAAGAAATGAAAGAGAGAGACATACACACAGATTGAATTGTAAGATGAAGGGAGATGATCCTTGATAATTATTGGGAGCCGAGGGAGGAGGGTTGGCTCTGAGAATGCATGCAGCCACAGCAGGTGGGGGAGCAAGGAAACCTACTGCCTCCAGACCTCAGAGAGTCAGTCATCCTTACACCTGTCCTTCCTGTTTCTATTCCAGGCAGCAATCTGAATGATGGCCTGTGGCATGCGGTCAGCATCAGCGCCAGAAGAAACCGCATCACTCTCACTATCGATAATGACGCAGCATCCGCAGCTCAAGACACTACCCCGGTGCAAATTTATTCAGGAAGCAGCTACTACTTCGGAGGTAAGTTCTCCAGAATATGAAGTTGAAAACTGAGATGGGGGATTGTGGGGGAATGTAGGGAGCAATTATTTCACTCTGTTGGATCTTGCATTGTTATTTATACATTTTGCCTACACATACTCATGCATACTTAAGATAGTGAGATGCCAAATGTCTCAGCTGTACAAATATGAATTATTTAGGACAGGACTGAGAAAGGGGTGAGCTTCATCTATAAGGGTTGGGGTTATGTAGCACAGCCAAAGAACATTTTTGCAGCTCTGTCAGGCTCTCAGATCACACTGGGAAGAAAAACTCAGCTGAAAACTTGGAGCAGATGCACTAAGATTCAGCAGGACTTGCAAGGAGGAAACTCGGGTGGAAGCATCCAGCATGGCTGACTCAGTCACTTCTGTACCTTTTTCTTACTCGACCCCTCAGTTTCCTCCTCAATGCCTACAGTCCACGCCCATGGCTTGGGGTAGCTGGGACTGGGAGGGGTCAGAGGCCCAGGATCACTTAGCTCCATAGAGAAAAGCCAGCTCTGATTCCATCGTCTCCTATGCTAGGTGAATCCTGGGAATCTCTCCAAGCACGATACCTTAGTGATAGTTAGGATGAAAAACATATAATGTGTTGAATTCAAAGAATTCATGGAAAGTGGAATTCCAATTTTATTTGAGTGCAAAAATGAAACCCATGCATGACTTGATCAATATATGTATATAATTAAAAGATTTGTGATTTATTTAAAATAATATTTTCCTTTCCATTTTGTCTCTTTCTTCATTTTATTGACTTGAAAATCAGTGAGACTGAGGTAGAGATAAATAGGCAGTAATCTCCCACCTGCTGGTTCATGCCCCAAAATGTCTGAGACACTCAAGGACAGGCCATGCCAGAACCAAGAACCAGGTGCTCATCCCAGGTCTCCTGGATCCGCTCAGGGACCAAGCTACTTGAGCCATTACCTGTCATCTCCTAGAGTGTGCAGTAGCAGGAACCTGGGGTGACTAATCATCCAGGGTTCAAGCCCAGGCACTCTGAGGTGGCATGTGGGCATCCCAAGTGAAGTCCTGGACATTGATGCAAATGCCCACACCTCCACACACCATTTGAAACACTTGTGTGTATGGGCATCTATATAGATATAGATGATATAGCTGATTTAGATATAGAAAATGTATAAAGGACTTCCCAATAAATTGCCAATAAAGAAATACACACACACACACACACACACACACACACACACTTTTACTTCATTTAAAGACTTTTAATTTAAATTAATATCTACTCGTTAATCAATTGTATCACACATGAAATCTCTGAAGAGAGATATTGAAAATCTGACCTTGAACAAGACACCTAAACAACTTTTTCTGAGATGGGGTGTGGTAGGCTCATCCTTAGAACCACTGGGAGAGGGAATCGAGGCTAAACTGCAGACACCAGTGCTGGCCACATGCAGGGAATGGTGAAGCTGGCTTCTGTCTTGAGAGAGATGAGCTTGGGCTGAGATCTGGTATATAATTGCTCATTTTCTCTATTCAGGAACAGAAAAGCGGCATTATGGGAAGTAATGCACTGTAGTCCACAGTAGTCTCTCCTCGCTCCCAATGAAATGTGCATGAAGTTTAGGAATCTGAAAAGGATTTTATATATGTGACGCACACAAGTCTGCATAGGGTTTTTCTTTTTCTTAAGATTTATTTTATTTTTATTGGAAAGGCAGATATACAGAGGAGAGATAGAGAGGAAGATCTTCCATATCCGAAGCCAGGAGCCTCTTCTGGGTCTCCCACGCGAGTGCAGGGTCCCAAAGCTTTGGGCCGTCTTCGACTGCTTTCCCGGGCCACAGGCAGGGAGCTGGATGAGAAGTGGGGCTGCCGGGATTAGAACCGGCGCCCATATGGGATCTCGGGCATGCAAGGCGAAGACCTTAACCACTATACCATAGCGCCGGGCCCTGCATAGGGTTTTTCTAGGAGGGGGATTGTGTGGAGCAATACCTTGGTGGTCTGACTTTAGAGTGAGAAAAGGCTTCAATCCTTCACTTCCCATCATCTCCAACTGTGCAAAAGCCACAAATCTTCAGAGATGCAGTGCCATTCTCTGCAAAGGTGATGTGGGTCTCGTTTTCTTTCTTGTGACATCTTTGCAGTAGGTATTATTCCACTTCATAGATAGCAAGACTTGTGTACGTGAAGGCATGGTACAAATCCGTGGAGAAAGCAAGGAACATGTGAACCAGAATTCCTGACTAGATGTGTGCCCTCCATGGCCCCTAGTGCAGGCAGAAAGGAGAGCAAATGCAGCAAAGAGCATGGATCCTGTGACCCCTGAGGGCATACCTCACAGACTGCGTTAACTGCCATCTTAAGCCACATTTTAGGGAGAGAGAAAGGAAAAACATCTTGAGTTGATTTCAGAGGATGATTTTAAAAATAACTCTCATGTAATACACAGTTGACATCTTGAAAGGTGAAAACGATGCTCCTCCAGCATACAAGGAGACGTGGGGTTGTTAGAGGTGTGCTTTAAGGAGCACTGGTCTCAACCAGTGAAGATTCTCTGTGTGTGCGATGTCTAAGCACACACATCACACATCGACTGTAATTGAGGAAGGTAAAAATTAGCTTTAGTAATAACAGTCAACTTGCGTATATTCTCTCCGCAGTGTCAGTTAGCAGTTGTAGCATCTCTCTTCATTGCACATCGTGCCTGTGAGCTGTTAGCCAGCCGCCGGGCACTAGCCCAGCAGTGTGTGTCCATCAGGAAGGGTTGGCATAATTTCCAGTTATTTACGGTTATTGCCATTTATTTTTTTCAACCTTGCATTGGCACATACTGTGAAGCTTTGACAGCCGTTGAGAAATCTGTCAGGCAGGTGAGCACCCCCTCCCTATACTCGCTCTGCTCTCTCTCTGCCTTCATAACAGGTGGATATGTGATGACTGCCACCTGTGCTAAAGCAGTGCGATAATTTTTTAAAGTAATACTTTTAAAAGCTTGAGTACTAACCTTTCATGTAGGTTATTATAGTGCTCTGTGTGCATTCAAGTCCTTTGTCCCAATCAGTTCAACATTCTAGTAATGTCCCGGTGAGTACTTTCTCAGCAGCCAAGCCTGTTAATGTTGACAATTAAGCACACAATGACTCTGCTGTCATCTTTATATCCAAAGCATATTTTTCTTTGAAAGTGTAATTCAGGAAGGAATGTTGCATTTAGATGTGTGTTTTGAAAAAAAATCAGAATTTCCAAATGATTCCAATGTGTTTCATCCGACGGATGGGTGAAGGATACCGTTGGAAGAAGGAGGCTAAGAATTTAGCAATGGGGAAAAAAGTATAAAGATAGATTCTGTAGCATAAGTATTCCCTTTAACACACGTCCAGTTTTTAAGCAGTGGCTGAGGGATCATGGCCCATTCTGTACAAATCTCTTCCCCTCCCTGAGAATAGCAGAATTTACAGCAGAAATCCTTGCACTGCTGTGAATAAATAAGCAGTGAAATAATGAAACCTGCAGGTCTTCCCATGATAAGTCTCCAAAGCCAAGACCGATCATCTCAGCATTTCTCTTCATCTTTTCTCTCTGTCCCACAGGGTGCCCCGACCATCTCACCGAGTCCCAATGTCTCAGTCCCGTTAAGGCTTTCCAAGGCTGCATGAGGCTCATCTTCATTGATAACCAGCCCAAGGACCTCATTTCAGTTCAGCAAGGTGCCCTGGGGAATTTTAGTGGTTTACACATTGATCTGTGTAGCATCGAAGACAGGTAACGATTGTCTCTTCTCTTGTGTTCACCCTCTCCCCCTTCCTGATCTCTCTTTACACATCGGCTTCTTTAAGCAAAATTCGAATCCCCTGGAAATTGCCACATTAGACATAATTGAATTGTCTAATGAAAAAATTCTGAGAGAATTTCAGTCCTAGAGAAAGGCAGTTTAAAATAGTTGAGTCTCTCCTCATGTTGACTAACAGTAAATGGGATATGCAAATTCAATCAAAATACAAATTTGTGAAAGTACTAAAATTTTCCATAAACAACCTTTGATTACTTTGACGTTAAGAGTGAGACAGTGAGGGAGGAGGGATTCCTTCTCTCCCCTAGCATTTCGCTCTTTGTTGCCAGTTGTCCTTCCTTAACATAGACTGGCAGAGTGCTGGGCCTCGGGGAGCTTTACCACACAGGACCTGGCAGTGCCCAGGGCACAATGAGAGAGACCCCACAGGCAGGCTGAGCTCTGCTGTTGCTACCCCCACTGACTGCTTCTTCAGCTCAGTAGGATCAGCACTTCCACTCTGCAGCCCAGGGACCTAGGAAAGCCCCTTCTCTCCCGGGATCTGGCTCCTCTGGTGGCAGAAGTTCTTTGATTTAAAGGCAAAGTGCAGACAGCCATTGTGTGTTTGGTAAGGTTCATTCCTGGCCACCTACCTCCTTCATTCTGTTAATTCTGCTAACTCAGATTTTTTTTTTTCTTTTGGTCATTTGGTAAATAACAACAGTCTGTTCGTATGTATTGATGATAGGGGATTCAGGCTTACAATTTCTCCAGGGACAAGTTAGTCGTTCTAATAGAGTGAGGTCAATTACAAGGAAGCATTACTCTTATCTACATACAGAAAAAATTATTAAATTCATATTTGTCTCCTTTAACCTATAGAATCACTGATACCTGAATAGTGTTATGCTTGATCACCTGTTGCAGTATACTTCGTGATTCTGATTTTTCCAAAGGACAGATAAATTATATTATTTCACAATTCATGGTGCATGTAGAGTGACAACTGTGTGTCTAACTGATAGTGTAGGTAGAATATAGGGTGGGAATTTAACTGCAGATGTGGGCCAGGGTCGTTCATGAATCAGAAGGGAGGTGTTCAGATCTGCCTAGTACCAGTGTGTGCTGAAACAAGATAGGGACAAGTGCTGGAAGGAAGAAAATGCAGAAAGGATGGTGACCAGCCCAGCTAGCTAAGGGCAGCAGCAGGCCCATCTACTGAGCAGCATGAACGTGAGCTCTGCAGAGCGTGATTTCTGCTAACGTTGAGAATGACCCATATAAGCGAATAGAACTTTGCTTGCATGCTTTTCTGTTTATAGCTCTGCACATGGGCCATCAACAAGTCACACAGATTTCCTGGCTGTGCTGCTTTATTTGTATTTCCTGTTGAGTCATCTGGAAAAGTGGGTACTAAGATACATGTTTCACTAAAAAGTGCAAGTTTTGAGCACTCAGAATGTCAAACAAGGAGTGGTTACCACTCCTCCAGTGTTTGGTAATAGCTGATCCTCCTCCATCAGCTGGCATTGCCTTCTATAAAATATGAATCAATGCAGAGAAATTTAGCAATAGGGACTTCTAGGATAATTTAATTTCTAAGCAAAGAAGCTCATTATTTTCCATTATGTGAAGTCATTGTCATCTTCATGGCATCATTACTTTTGCATAATTACAGTGCTGTATAGTTGTATTATGTGTGGTTTGGTTACTTGTATCATAAGGGATTGTGTTTGTTTAGAGGGTATAAATAGTACATTTGTCCTGATTTACCAGACACTGTTTAACAGAAGGGGAACATGTGACAGGAGGCTTTGCTTGCCTCATTATTTGTTGAATAAATATTTGACATTGGTTGAAGAGGGTCGGAAGCTAGAAGGACAGGTGGTTTCTGAGCTGAGTGTTTTATTTTTAATGTGTAAATTAATGCAAACCTGATTTCAGGGTAAGTGCAATCACCTCCGGGGAGATTGTTCTTTGGCGGAGGAGTGGGAGACTGCTTGGGCTCTGCTTTCTTGGGCTCCTGATTAGCAAAGTATCTTGTCCCAGTTCTTTTCCACACTTTTTCCTAAGAGGACAGAGAGATATAGACCCCTCCTTCCTTGCTGTCACCAACTGCCTCTTTCTCAAATGGAGGTATGATCAAGCCCTCTCCATTTTGCTTTCTTCTGTTGCCATCTGTGTTTTTAGACATACTTCATGGTTCTTGACTGCTGGCCACTTTCAGGACATCAGATAAGTGATGTCCAAGCCATATTCACATCAGTTGTAAATGTCCCCCAATCGAAAGATTCCTCTTTCAAAGATCTCTTAAGTTTCCCTTTGTGATAAGGCTTGGGATGTGTACTGTCCTGCTTCTGCTTTCTTACAGATCACCTTTGAAAGGCCATTTGGAGTAAAAACTTGTAGACTCTTTTCTCAAGGATTAAGGAATTTTGCTATATTTGCCTTTCACCCATGAGCAAAGGACAACATCCTCAGGGTTCTTGGCAGAAAGGAGCAGGCTCAATTCAGCACAGCATAGCACAGCACAGGAAACGCGGTCCTCAGACAAACCCTGAGCTTAACAGTCCAAGGACAGGAGGGAAGAAGTCCCACACTTACTTGATTCACTTTGTAAAAGTCAGGAACACAGCAGCTACCACTCCTCTTCTAATGACCTGACCACTGGACTCATGCTGTCTGTACCCCACCAACTCTTTTTCCTAAGCCAAACTTAAATTTCCCTTAGGATCTATAGGAGACAAGAAAAATTACCTCCAATATTTGTTTCTTTCAATGAGCATATGTTGGTCACCTTTTCTAGTTCAGTCCCATAGAGAGATAAGGTGTATGTGTAACACCGACCATGACAGGGCATCAGTGGAGCTGTTGTGGGGCTGAGAATTCAGAAGCACCAAGATTGAAATATTTCAGCATTCCCAAGGACACACAGAGCTAAAGCTGCAGCTATGAAGTGCAGATCACCACGGTTCTCTCTCCTATGTACTGTCCAACAGTGATCAGTAGTGGCAGTTGTGTGTGTGACTCTTTAAATATGTAATCCCATCTTCTGCAGGATCAGGTAGAATTTTCAGCTGTGCAACTTTCTGTACTCAATGTTTTTCCATTCCAAAAGGAGGAGTGATGTGCTATATCAGGCAGGATCTTAATGGGGCAGGTTAGTCAGGTGCAGAGACAGGGCTCACATCAGTTTCAGGACCACTTCTGGTCCTGTGAGGCTCACATTCTAGGGCAAGAGAAGCTGGAAACACACTGGTGGTCATTAAACTGAACAGGTGATGCACTCTGATATGTAAATGCAAAACAGGATGGCGTCAGACAAGTAGGGCAAGAGGAGGTTACTCCTGGAGAAATTCCGATGCCGGTGGCAACAGCTTTGAAAGACAATAGAAAATCATTACTTGTATCTTGAAATATGCCAATGTTACTCAACCTTTTGTTCATACTTCTATTGTTTTATCAAATCAAGATCACAAAAGACATGCAGAAGGTTAAATGAAAGATGGGAGCAGACAAGTGCTTAGCTGCGTGTCTTACATGCAGTTGTAAGGCTGTCCCCATGTTGTCATCTCTCTAGCTTCATCTATCCCCATGTTGTCATCATGGAGAGAAAAGAGAATGGGTCTTGTCACCCCAGGTTTTACCTTGTCCAGTGACCCCAGAAAGGCCTGGGGATGTTATGCATAAAAATACCTCCTATTTTTCCCCCAATTCAATCAACCCTGTGCCTTGCCTTGAACTTGGGTGCTTGCCCTTCTAGGACCCTAGGCATCATTCATTAGGACAGCAGCCAGCGTTTAGGTGCCAAGATTGTAGTTTTATATCTCCCTGAAATATCAGGCTCCATGCCAACAAACTTTAAAAAGGCTCGTCTATCCTCAGGCTTATACATGTGCAGGCCCCTACATTTGCAGGATGCCGTGAGTGAGGTTTCCTTGAGAGTTAGAGGTGAAAGAGAACACATTTGTGTGAGGCTGACCAGAACGTCTTGCTGAAATACAAACTGCTGAGACATGCATTTCTAACAGATTTCTGGCTGCTATGGCTAAGTTGTGTAAAGTCTTCTCATGAGTTCAGAATTGGCTGAAGTTTGCAAAGGTGATAAGGTTGCAGAAGGGGCATGATTCTAGCCATACCTGGACCCAAACTCTTGGTAATGCCTTGGCCAGAGTCTCACATATTTTAGCCTCAAAGTTTCTCTACAAATATAAGTCCAAATCAGTCTAAGGGAGAATTCTTTCTTCCCCCAGACTTTCTTGACCATGGTCACTTAGCTCCTGCCTGCTTCCCAGGGTGCATTGCAGTGGTGGGGTGTGAGGGTGGGATGGAATGCTGGATATCAGTTTTAGCTGTCAATAAGTGAAACTTGTCCTTTTATTATAAAAATAGACTCTGGATAATCCCCACCGAAAGTCATACATTTTTCTTTCTCTAGACAAACTTCACAGTCTGTGAGTGGTGGTGACACCAATATAGTAGGAGTGACTGCCTCCCATCACAAACTATGGTTGTACATGTTTATCAAGATTGGCATGTGCTGATTTCATGAGGTCTTATTTTCAGCAGCAGGTTCTTGTGGCCACACATCCCACACCCTGTAAGCTTTCCATTGAGACAGTTCAAGGACACAGTACAGCTCTCAATTTGCACAGTTAGAAGAGGGGAGGTGGCTCAAGGGCAGTGAAGCCAAGGATGGAAGACTTGGCTGTGCCCCTGTTGGGCTTGTTGTTGTGTACAGTGGGTCAGATGCTTTGTTCTGATTCTTTGTAGAGTCAAACAATAGGCTTTTTTTTTTTCCCAAAGAATGGTCATGTGTGGGCATAAGTTACAAAGTGTGGCTTCTGCCTCAGTGAGTCCTTGCTTTCCCCTATCCTACATATCTTTTAAGATGCTGAACTCTTGGACAGTTTCTTCACTGTGGGTTTATAAAAAGGCAGTGTGGAGAAGCTACGTGTTGGGTGATCACCTATTAACACGTTCATGCTAAAACCTACCCTCTGAATGGGAGTTTGTTAAAAACAGAGGGTAATACATAAAGATGGCTTTCAGGGTAATACATATGTTTCAATTTTTCTGTAAAACTGAATGTCTTTATGTTGGGTGCCAGAAAAGCCACTGCAAGGGCAATGCCATGCATTCGGAGCTTTAGTGCCAAAGTGAGAAAGTCTCCAATATGGTGCTCTTCTTTTCTTCATGGTTGGATGAGGCCATATCAACACAAAATCACTTTCATTTCTTTATTATCATTTCTATGCAGTTTCTTTTAAGGAGGAAATGGAAAGGTTATATTTTATGTAACAGTGAACAACATTCTCCAAGTATCATTTCATTCGATTCTCACCAAATTCCTGTGCATTCCACAAGATGATTCTCCAAGTATTGCCTCCAGATCATCATTCAAATATTTAAAAGATTTATTTCTATTGCAAAGTCAGATATACAGAGAAGAGGAGAGACAGAGAGTAAGATCTTTCATCTGATGGTTCACTCCCCAAGCGACCGCAACAGCCTGAGCTGAGCCGATCCAAAGCCAGGAGCCAGGAGCTCCTCCAGGTCTCCCACGTGGGTGTAGGATCCTAAGACTTTGGCCCGTCCTTGACTGCTTTCCCAGGCCAAAGCAGGGAGCTTGATGGGAATCAGGACTGCCATAATTAGAACTGGTGCCATATGGGATCCTGGCATGTTCAAGGCGAGGACTTCAGCTGCTAAGCCACTGCGCGGGCCCCATCATTCAAATATAAGAACCTCTGGTGGCTCATTTCTTCCTTTTATAGGTAACAACATTGGTGCTTAGGGAGGTTTCAGTGGCTACTCAAGGTCATGTGTTTCCTATTTCCAGGAAACATGATTCAGTCTCAGATATTGTGAATTCCTGATTCTGTGCAAATTTGGCAAAGGGCCACAGACATGAGAAGAGGGTTTGAGTGGCCAGAACTGGCCAGAGGAAGACACATGATTTGGGCTCAGAGCCCTTCACCTCTTTCTCTCCTTGAGAACCTCTCCCTGTGGCTCATGTCAAATCACACTCTATTTGAAAAGCACACAGACCTAGTAAAAGCAAGGCTGGTATCTGCTTCCATGGTTCACTTGGTGTTAAGTGGTCCTTTTCTTTTTTTTTAAAGATTTATTTTTATTATTTTTTTATTGGAAAGGCGGATATACAGAGAGGAGAGACAGAGAGGAAGATCTTCCGTCCGATGATTCACTCCCCAAGTGAGCCGCAACGGTCGATACTATGCCGATCCGAAGCCAGGAGCCTCTTCCGGGTCTCCCACGCGGGTGCAGGGTCCCAAAGCTTTGGGCTGTCCTTGACTGCTTTCCCAGGCCACAGGCAGGGAGCTGGAAGGGAAGCGGGGCAGCCGGGATTAGAACCGGTGCCCATATGGGATCCCGGGCGTGCAAGGCGAGGACTTAACCACTTGCGCCACCGCGCCGGGCCCTAAGTGGTCCTTTTCTAAGCAATAGAGAACAAGAGCATTTTTGTTCAGCAAGGTCTTCATAAAATTAGACAGGGAAACTGGAGTGATGTATTTGAATAACACAGTGAAGAAATAATGTGGTGGAAGGAAGTACAGAAAGTTCTTTATCCTTATTATAGTCCTGTGCTTTAGGAAGGAAAATTAGGTAATTTCTTGTAATAGAAGGAGAGTTGAAACAGAGCCAGAGCCGGAGCATTAGTGCCTTTGGGGACTGTTGGTAGGTGTCAGTAGTCTTCTGATGATCAGATATGCAGACAGTGTGCCCTCTTGAAAAATAATATTGTTTCCATGAGCCTAGAAATCAGCCCTGGCATCCAGTGCAGTTTGTACCCTGTCATTGTATTTATCCTTTCCGTCTCCCTCCTTCCCTCCCTTCCTTTCTTCCCTTCTCTCTCTCCCTTCCTTCCTTCCTTCCTTCCTTCCTTCCTTCCTTCCTTCCTTCCTTCCTTCCTTCCTTCCTTCCTTCCTTCCTTCTTTCCTTCCTTCCCTCCCTTCCTTCCTTCCTTCCTTCCTTCCTTCCTCCCTCCCTCCCTCCCTCCCTCCCTCCCTTCCCTTCTCTCTTTTCCTTCCTCCCTCCCTCCCTTCCTCTCTCCCTCCCTTCCCTCCCTCCCTCCTTTCCTTCCTTCCTTGTATCCTCTTTCCTTCCTTTCTCTCTTTTTTCTCCCTTTCTCTCTTTCTGCATAGTGTAGTAGAGACATGAACAACATTACTATGATTCATTTAGCTCTGTCGAACTCTTCCACATTTCCTAGCACAAACAGCTGTTTCTAACCTTTGCCAAGCACTGTCTAAACATCTTTGTAAAATGGAAAGTATGTAGGGGGATATTTTTTTCTACTTTGAGGTTTTCCTACTATGATTTCTCATGGTTCTTAGAATAAAACCACTTCAGTTTATTAAAATTTAATATTGAACCTGGTGCTATGATGATATTGTCCTGAACAAAACCTCCCGCTCGGTATATGAATTGCTATATTAAAACATATAAAAACAATTTTCATTTTATGAGGAAGCACACCAAGGCTTTCAAATGATGGTTACTTTTCCCAACACTGTATAGTTAACAAATATTTTCACTTAGAAATATTTTCATTTCAAATAGAAATCAGTGCCGCCCACTTGGTAAATTAGACATATTTCTTAAAAGTCAAGCTTGCATTTGAAAGACAATGCAAGCATCTTTAGCTCTTCTTGGAGCATCGTTGAGGCATTGCATGATACCTGAGTCTAGCTAGACTCTTCCTGGATTGATCAAGGAAAGATGCATCAGATTAAAATAGATGGCTGATTGGCAAAATGGCAATCGATGAGGAAAATCAAGAAAATAAAATGAATCGTAGTTAAAGATCTACATGAAGACACATTTAACACCAGGAAGCACATAATGGAAAGCACTGCCCCAATGCAGTGTTAGATGGTAGAAGAAAGAAATGGCAATTTGGTGTACACCCTTGAGTTCCTATACTGTGATTTCAGTGTAGATCAGAATGTTACACCTTGGAAATGAATGAAACTTACAGGCTAAAAAGATAAACATTTGCTTCTATGACTGAAGGACATTTGCTCTAGCGTTCTGATCTAGAAAATGGGTGGTGGAACGTTTTCTAATAATAGAAATGATCTTTATGTGAACTGACACATAGCCACTAGGGCTGGAGGAGGACTTGAAGTGTAGCTGCTCTTACTAAAGGAATGGGAATTTACACTTCATTTCGTTTCCTTCTTTCTTTCTTTCTTTCTTTTTTTTTGATTTTGCAAAGACAAGCTTTATTGTTTTTTTTTAAAATTGTTATTAACATTGTATTATGTGATAGTTTTATAGGCACTGGGATTCCCCCACCCCTCCCACAACCCTCTCCCTATGGTGGAGTCCTTCCCCTTGTTGCATAACCACAGTTCAAGTTCAGTTGAGATTCCTTCATTGCAAGCATATACCTAGCATAGAGTCCAGCATCTTATTGTCCAGATAAGTTCAGTGGCTTCTTGGGGAGACCTTCTCTGGTCTGAAGGTAGAGCTAACAGAGTAAAGTCCCGGTCAGTTAAAAGCCCCAACAAAACATCAGCAACAATATACAATGTTATGGAATTAAATGAATTTTCCTTTAGATGGTCACGCTGACTAGTAACCATCATATCTTTAAGTGGTATGCTGCAGGCTTGACTAGGATAGTGCTCAAGGATTTAATATTTTTCCCTTTTTTAATGATTTATTTATTTTTATTGGAAAGGTAGATATACAGAGAAGAGGAGAGACAGAGAGGAAGATCTTCCATCCGATGGTTCACTCCCCAAGTGGCCACAACGGCTGAAACTAAGCTAATCCAAAGGAGCCAGGAGCATCTTCTGAGTCTCCCATGCGGGGGTGCAGGGTCCCAAGGCTTTGGGCCGTCCTCGACTGCTCTCCCAGGCCACAAGCAGGGAGCTGGATGGGAAGCGGGGCTACCAGGATTAAAACCAGCACCCATATGGGATCCTGGTGCGTGCAAGGCGAGGACTTTAACCACTATGCTATCATGCCGGGCCTGGATTTCCTGGTTTCTTTAGGCACACTTAAGCAAGATGGGGCTGTGCCTGAAGCCAGTCTGGGGGTGAGGCTTCCACCTGCACACTCACATTTGGTGAGGATGAGAGAATACCTGCTTTAGCAGTCTAGGTTCTTTATGGCTAAGCCCTGTATTTCTGCTGTTGCTCTGTCCCCAAAGCTGTTTCCATCAGAGAAAAAATAAAAGCCTTTCACTATGTGACTCAGTGTCTTCCAAAATCTGCTGAATAAGTAGTTAACTATTACTGGTTCAAAATGTCAAATACTCATTACTTAAGAAGAAACCAGTATGTCACAGGTTCTTTCAGTATTTGTATTGACCGATTCAAGTTACTTTCCAAATGATGTCATTGGATGTGTGGGCGATCTGGGTACGACATCTGTCACCCCATTGATCGCCAGGGTTGATTTGGCAGAACTGGCTGGCTAGGCTAGGCCATAAGAAACAGGCTTTAGAGTCTCTAGGGTTCTTAGGTTGGCAGCAGAACAGACTCAAGGCCGTGTGTGCCTTCCCTATCCCCTCTCCCCTGAAACAGTTACCCCGTAAAGACTGTTTTTTTTTTTCATTCCAGAGTGGATGATTGATGCGTTTGATTTGTACATATAGAGTTTATAATATTTGTTTAACAGCCAGGATTGTTTTATTGACAGATTTATTTATTTACTTGAAAGGCAGAATGACAGACTGAGCTGATGTTCCATCTTCAGATTCATTCCTCAAGTGACTGCAAAAGGCAAATCTGAAATAAGCTGAAGCTAGTGGCTCAGGGCTTGTTCCCAGTCTCCCACGTGGGTGTCAGGGGCCTAAGGCTTGGCTCACCCTGCATTGTTTTCCTACACATGTTAGCAGGGAGCTGGATCTGAAGCGGAGCAAGAGAGCCGGAAGGAGTTCTGCAGTAGGTTTTGGATAACTTTGGCAACAAACAGCCGTATTTTAACCCTCCAACGTGTATGTCAGACCTTACTTCTGGGTTTTTTGATTGAGCCACTAACCCAATAACTGCCACCATCCTGGACATAATGATACTTGTTTTTCAATATTGTTTTATTGATTCACTGACATAATTATTGCAGCTGCCTACCACAGAGTGTGGCATGAAGCTTAAAGCATAATAGGCATGCGTGCTTCATTTTGCATATGTAACTATTTGGAACAAAAGGAAACAGGCAAAGGAGAGAAGCACAAAGTCCCCAGAGACAGCAAAAGAGACTGCAAGTGTTCTACCAACCTGGTTGTTAGCAATGGAGGGGGGCCGAGAGGGAAGGTATCAGAAGTTTACGTGTTCCATGGACAAATCTGGGCTAGTGCAGGAGTAGTGCAGTGAATGAAAATGATTACAGAGGAGAACTGGTGAGAGTTCCAGATTGGTGAGCTGAGAGTACTTGCTTTCAGCAGCGTAATGTACTATGGGAGAGTCTACCTCACACCTCTGTGGTCGCTAGAACAACCATGACCCTGCACTGCCCTCCAGACGCGTCTAGCACTTGTAGGCGCAGCAAGCATGTTCTCTGTCACAGTTCCAGGCACATTGGCCTGTGATGGGAGTCCTTACTGTTGTCCAGATATCTCCTCCTGGGCTTGAGTTGAAGGAAACATTTCAGGAATGAATCAGGAGCCCCTTAGGTTCTGAGGAAGATGCTTTATCCAGAGAGGACATGCAGAACACGTGTTTGACAAGAATTATTTCTGGTTCTAAAATAGTGATATTGAATTTCTTATGATTATACATTTAATGACCTGGCTCTTTGTACATGTGATGCCCTGGTTCTTTTTTTTAGTTTATTTTCCTTTCTCATTAAAAAAGGATCATCTTATAGAATATCATGTTATTTGTAAATCAGGAGAGACTTCCAGCTCTAAGGGTTCTTTGAGATGTTTAAGACACTTTATGGGCAGAGTTGTTGAATATACTCCTTTAAATATCCTATACAGTGTTGATCATGTATTTTGTTTATTTCCCAAGTACATCCCTTTATTGCAGCCAGCTATTCAATAAACAAGCATTTATTGAGTGTCTACCTTCTTTATAACTGAATGTCTTTCCCTGTGATGTACAAAAGGCTGCTTTTCCCCTCACAATTTCCAACATGTTTATGAAATTGACATTCAGTTGCAAGGAGATGGTTTATAACTTTAATGAGAGAGAGGTCACTCTATTCAAAGTTTGCTGGCCAGGATGTTTCAAATTGAACTCTCACTTCAATTTCTCAGACTCATTTGCCTCTAATTTTCCCCTAGATGATTCAGTTTTCCTCCTTTGGAGAAAATCACAAATCGGGAGCAACTGTCCTTTGACAATGATTAATTACTGAGAATATGTTTTTATTCTGATGCCTTGTTGTCTTGCCTCTTCTGTTTGCCACTCTTCCATGCCTTTCTTTTAACTCATCACTGTTATCTAAAACAACTTCCAAGACAATGCCTGCTTAGCGGGGCTCTTGGAGAGATGCAAAAGCATATTGTGTCCATGATAGTAGTTTTTTTTTTCCAACAATATGCACAAATAGAAGCCACATCTGCCCTTGACACACATGTGACACTGTAGGATTACAGGGCTACATCGAAAGTGAGCATCTCTCGGCACTTGGGTTTTACACTTCACAACTGTCCTTTTTCAAATAAGTTTGCCATGTGCATCTCATATTTCAAGTGCAGACTCTATAGATGACGGTTTCTAATTACAATGTGCACCGAACCAAAATGAACCCAGCTCCAGGACACCCCTGCGAGTATTCATTCATTATTTCTTCTCACTCTGGGAATATCAGATTTTCCCTTTGCCAAGTAATCTTCAACTCCATCTCAATAAATCATTACCTTTGAGTGCCTGTGGTCAAGTGGATTTATAGCCTACATTTTTATTAGCAATGCAAAGTTCATTTAAGCTTGTTAAACATATCTTCAAAACTTACAAATATTATTATAGCTCCAATCCCTCTCCTCCTGTTGTCCCGTGAGATTTGGAAGCCTAAAGTTATAAAGTTCAGATTACAAGAAGTGAATAAACCAAAAGTCTTTTTGAGCTCCTGTCTATCCCAACTTGAGCTAACCTGAGTGAAAGGAGGTTCTTCCTGGAAAGGGTTCATGTGATCTTAGTGAATGTATGTTTGCTGTGCTGAGCAGAGAACTTCTATGAAAATATCTGAACACAGGCATGTATATTAGCTTCTTGGACTCATAAAATTATTTTAAAGAATAACAGTTTTTATCATGGCTGTCATTCTTAATTCTGTTTGCTATATTTGCTGAGTACTTGCCAAATTGTCTCACTGTGGGGACAGTGAGACATTAATGCCATGGCATTAGAGGTACAGTCTACTAACCGAGGCTCCACACAGTTGATGGCTGAGCATGAAGGTGCACTGAGATGAGGGCATTTCACAAACTTTCATGGAGAAATGGAATTAAGAGCAAATGAATGGTAGCGCAATGAGTTTTGAAATCTATGCAGAGTGTTTTATTTTCTTAATAAACATTTTGGATGAACTTTTTAGAAACACCCTGGTGGATATTTATGAAATGGAAGATTACTTGTACAAAGGAAATTAATTTTGCCTTCATTTCCATTAAGTTGTGCAGTACCTAATATGTTTTCTTTAAACAGTTTTAAAAAATTGAACTGTTTTAAATTTTTAAAAATATTTGTCTAACTTTGTTATCGTCATTGTTTATTTACTTAAAAATATATCTGCAATGGGCCTGATGCGGTGGCGCAGTGGTTAAGGTCCTCGCCTTGCATGCCCGGGATCCCATATGGGCGCCGGTTCTAATCCCGGCGGCTCTGCTTCCCATCCAGCTCCCTGCACCCGTGTGGGATACCTGGAGAAAGCTCCTGGCTCCTGGCTCTGGATTGGCATAGCACCGGCTGTTGTGCTCACTTGGGGAGTGAACCATCAGGCAGAAGATCTTCCTCTCTGTCTCTCCTCCTCTCTGTATATCTGCCTTTCCAAAAAAAATAAAATAAATCTTTAAAAAAAATATATCTGCAATTATTTGAAAGGAAGAATATCAGAGAGAGATGAGAGGGAGAGCTGGAGAGTGGGAGAGAGAGAGATCCTCCATCCACTGTTTAACTCCTTAAATAGTTAATGGGCCAGAGTGGGATCCAGCCGATGCCAGGAGCCAGGAGCTGCACATGAGTGCAGAGGCCCAAGGCCTTGGGCCATTCTCTGCTGCACTCTTAGACACATTAGTAGTCAGCTGGATGAGAAGGGAATGAACAGGGTCACAAAATGTTGCCCATATGGGGTATCACAGCGATGACTTTGCCCATTAAACCACAAGCCATTTCTAGCATGCTTTCATACTAAACTTTTCACGTAAAGAAGGCTGAACCTGCTGTAGTTTGGGTTGACATTGTGGTTGGTTTGTAATAACTCATCAAGGTTTGTATGTTACAGCTTTCCTTATGTCACACACAACAATTCCTCATCAGGAGACATGTCATTGTGAACAATGCTAAATGCTACATATAGTTTTCATAATTTAAATAGTACTTTTTAAGACAGATCTATCTAAATGTGGTTGCTGGATAGATTCTGTGAAAATTTTGGAGAATTTGCAATATTCGTGACAAAAATATTTTTCAGTTTGTCATAATGCTTTGACTACCTGTAGCATGAATCTTAGCTTAAAAATGGCACTGTGCATTTAACAATGATATATGGGTGTTCCAGCTGACCTTATTTATTCTGTTTGCTCCCCTTAGGTGTTTGCCAAACTACTGTGAACATGGAGGGAGCTGCTCCCAGTCCTGGTCCACCTTCCATTGCAACTGCAGTGACACAGGCTACACTGGTGCTACTTGCCATAACTGTGAGTAGATACCAGTGTTAGCATCAACTGTCTGTTAGGAAGGATATAGGGCGCAAGACATGGGCATGTGGAGGCTGTGGTCTGCCAGCAGAGACGGCAGAAATTGAGTTGGATAGCTATTTGAGAGAGACGAAAAATATGGTGCTTCAGGCACACAAAAGGTACCTATTTGGTCAATAATATAACCTCCTATCTCGGTGGTCATTTTATGGTTATTTGTAGCTGCCCCACGCCTGTGTTGCATACCTGTGAAACACTGAGGGGAGGTCTTCTTCCACAGTGTTCTCATTCAGGAATTGCGGCTGAGGTTCCATCATTTAGAATGCTGCCACTGTAGAGAAGCAAATTAAGAGGGCGCATGTGCTAGCTTTTCAAGGCTTCTACCTGAATGTGGCAAACATCGCTTCTCCCCAGGTTCTATTGGCCATTGGCACATGCAAATCCACTGAGGATAATGCACAATCTTATTGTGGAATGTGTGACAATCATATCTATGTGTTGGTGAGAAATAGGTTTAATATAGAATACTTGGATTATCTTCAAATAAACATATAGCAGGAACCCAGGAGTGATACTTAGAGGCAAAGAAATACATTGAAGCATAAAGCATTTCAGTCTTGCGGGGAACGTCTCAATGTGCAAGTCATTCCACATGGCTGGAAAGTGCTGAGTGAGGATCTTCCGTCCAATGATTCACTCCCCAAGTGAGCGCAATGGCTGGTGCTATGCCGATCCAAAGCCAGGAGCCAGGAACTTCGTCCAGGTCTCCCATGTGGGTGCAGGGTCCCAAGTCTTTGGGCTCTCCTCCTCTGTTTTCCCAGGCCACAAACAGGGAGCTGGATGGGAAGTGGAGCTGCCGGGATTAGAACTGGTGCCCATATGGGATCCTTGCGTGTTCAAGGTGAGAACTTAAGCCGCTAGGCCATGTGTGCTGGGCCCCCAAATCTTTTCTTTTTAACCTTAACTTGAATGCCTAGTAACATGGAAAAGAAATAAATTAGCTAACCAATAGTCTCTGAACTTGAGCTTCAATTATATTACCTCCTGATCTCACACATTGCATGACCATGGCAACTTTTTCTGGTGATTTGAAGATTCTGAACAGTGACAGGGTTGCCAGGGCTGCATGTAGACTGCAAACACTGCTTTACCTTCAGTTCATCCTTTGGCTCATTTTTATTGTTTTCCTCAAGCAAGTCCGACATCCTCAGATGTCAGTGTGTGATGAGACAACCCCGAGATCCTCCCTTTTGCTTGTGATGCAGCGGAGTAATGGAACATCACAGTTCTAAATAACAGCTCTAGGAGACCGAGTAATGACTTCTGTGTTGGAGAAATAAAGTGAATTAAGACGTGGAGGGCAATTTCAAGGTTGTTAATCCCATTAAGCTGTGAAGTGGCCACAAAAGGGCAAATATGCTAATGGAGTATTTTAAGGAACTTGATGTACATTGCCAGTTTGTGTTACTAAAGTCTTATTGTAGTTCAAGTTTGGGTACTCTATTGTGAGACTCTGCTTTCTATTCCTTGGCAAAATTAGTTGCTATAATTTGCAACACTGCTTGACATAAATTTTGTAATTTGAAGTGGAAATTATCATTGATCCTCATGAATGAGTTTTAGGTTAAGTATCTTAGTAGGTAACTTGTAAAAAAGGAGTGCAATTCCATTCTTGTATTCTATTTAATCATTCAGCAAGTACACTTTGAAAGCACGTGTGGTGCCATTGACTATATTCAACGACAACAGTGAAATTGAATGGACTCAATATATAATGCAAACACTTGCATCTCATCCTCTGTGTCCTCCTGTTGAGTGGGCCACCCCAGACCTTTCCATCACCTATGTCCTAGTTCATTCACATGGCGCTTTAAGATCTCTGCACCATTTCGCAGCTTTGCTAATCCATTTTCATAATGTAACCCGTCTGACATCCTAACAAATCCTTTAAGCTCGTTTTTTAGCTTCTCAAGGGGTTGTCTACTTTCATCCTTCCCCAAAGACAATACAATGCTCTTGTCATGGGGCAGTGAGCACATTGCTATTGACTGGAAATGTATCAAATCGTCTTCATAGCATCACTGCAGTGATCATCACAGGAATTAAGCTTTTAACACAGCCTGAAACACAACCAAGAAGCAATAATGAGACAAAAGTAAAGGAAGAATTATGAAAAAATGGTAACTAGAGGAAAAGGAGGTGTTTCTGGAATACAAACGTCGATATAGCATCCACAGATCTGTTCTTTAGTCACAGAAGTTTCCAATTCTTGAATGACTGAATGGTGATTTTAAAAGGGATCTCAGGCAAGTATGATTAAAGAAAGGAGGAGCAAAGGTGGGAATATGCATCTGTAGTTCTCTTCTTCCAAGCACAACTGGCATGTGATGGAATTCTCTGATCTTGAAGCATTTCCTGATCTATCCTGATGCCAGATAGTGTCAACATCCAGAAAGTTCAGAGGAACTTGCTGCTGTGAAGATGAGTTCACTTCCTTCAGCTGAAGGGACCAGCATCCCAGGCGGTGTGTAATTCAGTGCATGACTGAGTGTACAGGTGTGGCTGCAGCGTTACACTGAGAGACTGATGGGCCTGGCTCCCTCCACAAAGGTGGACCTAACGGCTCAGGCCAGGCCACCTGGGCCCTGCCGAACCGCCCACTGTTTCCTATTCCTTTGTACCTTTTATATATTTTAGGATGGAGTTCATACATTAATTACAGAAAGAGATTAAAAATAAGAAGTAATAGAGTAAGTGTAACAACACAATAAAATAAAATGATTCCAATTTTATAAGTTGCTATATAAATAAACATTTATTATCTTCCAACAAAAAATCACATATAATTGAATCAAAGAAAGCAAAATGTCAGTTACCTCGGGGTGATCTTTTAAATTATGCTGTTTCCTGAGGACTCCCTCTCCTTCTTAACCCTGAGCTTATTCAACCTTGGCAGCTTTTCAAGCAAATCTGCCTTCAAATATGAAAATTCCAGAAAGAAATCATTCCACTTTCTTTGCCTGCCTGGCCTGTGTCAGCTATGGCAAGGAGACTGTCTGAATAATTCTTAGCCACTCTTCCATTTTGAACTTTCCACACTCTCTTGTGACATTTGTTCTGCTAAATTAAATTATTTGGCTCTTGTTTTCCTTCCCCAACTGTCAGTTTTGTGTTCATCCTTCTGTGTATGGCCAACAGTATGGACATATAATAGACAATCAGTGAATGTGAGCATTCTGTTGTGGTCAAAACACTTAAAGCCACAGGACTGAGGGAAATTGGGTTCAAAGTTAGTTTCCAGATGACTTAAACAGCTACCAGTTCACATTAAAACACCTCCAACTGGAAGGAAAAGCACTCTGAAGTATGTTATGGACACAGTGATTTGGAACCTAAACGAACTCAAAGACATCTCCCCAAAGATGGAGAGCAATGAAAGGAACGTCTGTGCCTTGGTTTAGTTTTCTTTCTCTTGAATTTTCTTAGTGAAGTAACAGTTTCCAGCAGCCATATTTCACATGTGAATTTGTCCTTTCCTTCTTCCTCTTCCTCACCTTTAGTAACTCCCCTTCAAAATTTCCTATCCTAAGTTGAGGCAAAAGTGAAGGCAACTTCCAGGTGTTAGACTCTATTGTTAAAGTCAAAGGAGTATAATAACAAATTATGGCTTCTTTTCAACTCCAAGAAGCAACAAAAGTCTCTGAAATCTGAGAGAAGATAACTAACTGAAGAAAATGTAATTGTTGATGTTGTTGCCTTTGGGGAATCATTGATATTTTCTTTGAACATTGATCAAGAAAAATGAGCATGTATTTCTGAATTATTCTAGTGAACGGAAGATGAATAATCAATGATATGCAGCATTTTAGTGTGTCCCAGGAGAAAGAAAGAATCTGACAGGTTATTACACATTAAACTCAATGTAGGAAAACATTTTTTTCATCTCTGCTAAAATTTTGAATACAGATCAACCAAGATTACCCATAACTTTCTCATATTGCACAAATTATCAGCAGTTCTTCAGCCTTGGTTGCATGATATATAAAATAATAACTTCTATACGTAGTTATTACATATGTAAGAAGTGATATTTGCCTCCTAATATGAAATATTTCTAGGATTTTTCCCTGAAAATGGGTAGGCTTAAAAACTAATTAGGAAAAAGAGAATGCTACAATTACTCAACTCTATGTATCTATTTTTTTTTAATTTATAACTTTGACCATTAAAATTATGATTAAATTAGAAAACTAAGAATTTAGAATCTTATAAAATAATTTAAGTATATTATCCAAAAATATTTGTTTATCCATTAAAATTCAGTAATACATTAATGTTTTGAGTTCAGGCTAGCGGTGGTTTCACTATTTTGAGAATCACTTCTGCCACATTCAAGAGATAATAGAATCATTCCTTATTGTTCTTGGAATAAATTCATGAATCTCTGGGCATGAAATCTCTCTGAGAAGCATGATCATAAGCATTCCTTGCAGGTCCTTTCTTTGGTTTTTACGCCACTTTGCTCACAGTGCAATCTTGATGAGGGAAAACTCAAGTGCTCTTTTGTGTGATATAAAAAGGAAAAACATGACATTCGCACCCTTGTAGCATAATGAGTGCAAGGACATGCAATTTCAAAACCCAAGTAGGACAAAACCTGAGGCATATTCAGGGCAAGCTGAATTATTTCAAGTGATGTTCCAGAACTCTTTTGAAATTTGATTTTCTTCGTTTCTTTTCTGAGAGCACTTTTTACCCCACCACTGCCTGGGCTTCAGATCCTTCAGGGGCTTTATGTTGTCTTAATAATTAACACAGAGCTTGATCTTGCAGCTCAGGAAGTCATGTCCATCAGTATTTAGAGTCCTCTTATGTCAGCTATTTTCAGATGTGTCTGCAAAAGGTACATGTTACAGTGTTTTTCACTGTTCTTGCCTCAAACATAATGAATAACGTCTACACGGGAGTTACTCAAATTGTTTCCTTATTTGTTCCTGAGTTCTGCACAGTCAACATTTTCTGGTCTTTTGGGATAGCATTTGCACTAGTGACACACTTTGTGCTAGTGACACATTCAGATTCCCATGCTTGAAAGAGACACTTGTGTGTTCTTGAAAACGCTCTCCAGTGGATGACTCAAAAACACATTGATCTCAGCTTCCTACTGTCTCTGTGCTTTGAGTTCACCGTTTTCACTTTCTGTTGCTGGTCTCATTTGGGTCCTCAGTAATCCTCAGATAGTGAACCTACCATTTAGCCTTCTTCCAAGGTTTTGTGGAATCCCCCAAAGGGGGTGAAATACCCTGTGGTTTTGTCTGTACCATTACCACTTCTCCTACATGAAGTAGAACATTGTGGGTTTCATTGTTCTGAAGTCACTGATTTTAAAAATAATAATGAAATAATGCAGTAAGAAATTGCTTTACTTCCATTAATTAGTGTATAGTTTTTTTTTATCATCATGACATTAATATTAAATCCCTAATGAATAAAGAGGGATTACTCAATCCCTGTGTTGCTGTGCTGTTAGAATTTAGAATTTCATCGAAACATTTATACTCATTCAGTGCCAGTTCAGGCAAATCTGGCCTGCTTCCAGGCCACTCATCCATGTGAAGCCCACATATATTAGCTACATATAACTAAGCTTTTACTCTCAGTCTGGCCCACAGATTGAACCAAACACACTGAGTCACACTAGGGCTATTGAGGATATGATTCTTATTTCCAAGGGCTAAATAATAGCCAGAAGGGGAGGCTTACTGCATTATATTCTAATACAATAATAATAAACAGTACATGGTCATGAGACAACTTGAGTGTAAGGATTATCCACTGTATAAGCACTGAGCAAGGGGAGTAGATGAGATGTGGGAGAGGACGCTGCATCTCTGCTCACTTTGCCTAGACCCCAAGGCCAATCATGGCCCAAATAGCCAAATAAGTCAAGTCAAGGGTGAGAATCTGGGTAGACATTACCTTCAATGGAGCTCTTTCAGTTTGAATTGGAGTTATATCATATTTTGTGGATCATGAATTTATGGGCATTTTTATTTTTAAAAAATCTCATAAATAAAAGCACCTTGAATAAATTTGAGCATACGCCAATTTGCACAATTGCAAATGAGTATCTGTAGGTTAAATTTCTGGAGGAAGTTTCGCTGAGCCAAAGATGAGATGTGATTTTTCTGCATATTGACAAGCTGGCTTCCAAAGACACTGAGTCCATTTTCACTTTCACTAGCAATGCCAGTGTCCTGGTTTCCCTACAGACTCACCGACAAAGAATATTGGTGAATGTTGAGATTTTAACCAGTCTGATCATTGATTTTTGCCAGTCTGATTAACATTTGAACAAAAACAAAACTAGCAACAGCTGAAAGTCTGGTGGTATTAAGGAATGATAGGAAAGGGGCCCAGCGTGGTAGCATAGTGGCAAAAGTCATCGCCTTGCATGCACTGGGATCCCATTTGGATGCTGGTTCATGTCCCAGCAGCCCTGCTTCCCATCCAGCTCCCTGCTTGTGCCTTCTGAAAACAGTTGAGGACATCTCAAAGCCTTGGGACCCTGCACCTAGGTGGGATACCTGAAAGAGGCCCTGAGTTCTTGGCTTCGGATGCACTTAACTCTGGCTGTTGCATGGGGAGTGAATCAGTGAATGGAAAATATTTCTCTCTGTAAATCTGCCTTTCAAATAAAAATATATAAATCTTAAAAAAAATGATGGAAGAGCCTTGTAAATGTTTGTCTGTCTTCCTCATAACCTCCTATGTGCTAAGAGTTACGTTGTTTTATTGGTGAGTAGTGGGATGCAATTTTATGATTATCCATTTTCTGTCTCACTATCCACTCATATATGCATTGCTGTCCTGTAAACTGATATGTATATCTGTGTAGACATAAAACACCATTGCAAAATATTGGTTAGAAAGAGTTAAACGAGTTTATTGTATTGCAATTTTTCTTAAATCACATGTATTATTTTTGTAACAAAAATTTCCACTAATTTTTGAGGGGCCCTAAATACATGGATTTAGTACTGTATCCATGAACTTTTGCGCTACATCGGTGAGTGTGTGTGTATGAACATTTATTATTTGCCTTTACGAATTTGAGAGAATTCTGCGCCCGACACAGTGGCCTAGTGGCTAAAGTCCTTGCCTTGAATGCACCGGGATCCCATATGGGCACAGGTTCTGGTCCTGGCAGCCCCTTTTTTCCATCCAGCTCCCTGCTTGTGGCCTGGGAAAGCAGTTGTGAACGGCCCAAAGCTTTGGGACCCTGCACCTGTGTGGAAGACCTGGAAGAAATTCCTGGCTCTTGACTTTAGATTGGCACAGTTGTGGCTGTTGCAGTCTCCAAATGAATCATCGGGCAGAAAGTCTTCCTCTCTCTCCTCCTCTGTGTATATCTGAGTTTGCAATGAAAATAAAATAAATCTTTTTTAAAAAAGAATTTGAGAGAATTCTAAGAATGTAGAATGATTTCTGTAATGCAGCACATTGTTGCACCATCCTGAAGATTTATTTAATAGAGAGCAAGAGAGAAAGAGACCTAGAGAGAGAGAGAAAGAGAGAGAATCTTCAGTCTGTCGGTTCACTCGAAATGGTACCGACAACTGGCCAGTCCAACACCAGAAGCAATGCCAGCATCTCCACCTGAGTTTTCCCACATGAGTGGTAGAGCCACAAGCATTTCAACCAAATTCTGTTGTTTCCCTGTGTGCACTAGCAGGGAGCAGGATCAGAAGTGGAGCAGCAGGACCTAGAAATTGAGTCCATGTGGAATGCTGATAATGCAGGCACTGGCTTAATCCATTCTATCACAATCTCATCCACTGGTTACATGTTTAATAATTCAAATATGAATACACATCTAAAAATGGAATTAGAAAACCAGAGTTTTCCATGGAACTTGAAAAGATGAAAAAGAATAGAGAAATATGATAGCTGCGATGTGCTGATTCACTGTGCAAACGCCTGCAATAGCGAGGATAATGCTGGCGCTAAAGCCAGGAGGTCTTCCACATGATTTGTAGGGACCAGTTATTTGGATGATCACTGGTTATTCCCAAAACCTATATTGCCAAGAAATGAGAATCAGTACTCAAGGCTGGATGTTGAACCTAGCAAACACACCAAAGGCAGATAAGGCATCTTAATAACTAGGTTAAATATCTCTACATCCACTAACTTTGTGTTGGCATTTTTATTTCTTTCATTTGCATTTTGCATAAAAAAATGACAGAATCAGAAAGATGGTTCATTGCCAAGTTCAAATGCTCTCAACAGCTCAGGCTAGGCTACGCCATAACCAAAATATAGGAACTTAATCCCGGCTTTTAAATATGGATAATAAGAACCTAAGTGCTTAAGTCATTACTAGAGCCTACCAGGACATGTTTTAGCAGCAAGTTGAATTTGAAGCGAACTCATATCAAGCTCCCTGATATGGAATGAGGGCTTGCCAAGCAAAATCTTTACTCCTGAGCGAAATGTTTGACCTTCTGTGAGCTTTCTGAAGCCCCTTTGTACATGTGATTGACAAGTTCGGAAGAGTATGGCGCATCCTATAGCCAGGCCTCTTTATGCAAGGGAAAAGAAAAGTACATCCTTACAGGTTGCCTTTCATCACATTAGATGTAGAAGACAAGGAGAGCATGAGTCCTTGGAAGCAGAAGGAATGCCTCGTCTTCCAAAGACGAGCACTGCAGGACCATGGCATAGGGGCAGGAGGGGGTAATGAAGAGCTGGTGTGTGGAGTGTTGAGAGGATCAATTGGGTTGTGCTGGATATCCTGGGCTGGAGATTCTGCCACGAGAGGCAGTAGACAGCCAGGCTTGATTTAGGGAAATATCATCTGACACATTTTAGGTCTTCAAAATTCTGCTTTGAACAGCATAGCTACCTTTTTATTTCTCTGTTAGCAAGGATCATGTCTGGTTCCTTGATTCTAAATTAAACTGTAGTGAGGAGGGAATAAAAATGCAGAAAGGTAAGAAGTGCAAGTTGATACAATGCTTTGTAATCACCTTTTGCTGCCTCAACCTTCATGCATAAGCCAGTTAGAGCAGTTCAATGCTCTAATTAGATAATGAAAACTAAAAATGAGTACATGCATTATCTCATGTAATTCCTTTACCAAGAAGTCAGAGCTCTTTTATTTTCAATTTTCTAGCATGAAAACATAAGACAGTCTCATTAAGGGCTTTGTTGAATATGGTCAAAGGTCATTAGGCACTGAGATTGAGCAACAAAAGGATAGCTTCAGCTTTCAGTTGAATTTGCCTTACATTTAAGTTTCAAAAGGCTTTAAAGTGAACAAGAATGGAGAGAACACAGGCATTTATTAGGCAAGAGACACTCATTCAAACCTGGAACCAGGTAGGTACACAGGGTCAAGGGCCCTACAGCACAAGTTTGTTAATATGAGGTGTTGCCTGTTGAAATCCAGTCCCTGTTAGCAAGGAAAGATTCTGTTATATATGTGCATAATAGACCTTGACAAACAGAAAGACAATTTCCATTGTGCTTGTGGTTGCCTCACCCAAAGGTGACAGCCATGTTTGCAGTATAAACAGTATTCCCAGAAATCCATTCATGAGTGGAAAAAAAGGGAACATTACTGGACTGGGGCTCCTTTATACACAAGGAAGCACAGATTTAGCAACATTTCTCTTCACTGCATTGAGATACAAATTTTCTGGAAAAACCTGCTAATTGAAGATGCTGTGTAAATCCGGTGATATGTCACTGTATCATTTGATCTTTTATCAAGAGATTCTTTTTTATAGGAGTCAGAAGACGTTGGGGGTTTCTTCTCTTGTGTGCTACATGGCAAGCTTGTTCTGAGCGGAAAGGAAGCTGCGTCTTAGGACAGTATACCAGTGGGAGTTAATACTACTTACCTGGGTTTACTTGCTCTGGGAACCAACATTTAACATCAAAAGGCAGGCTGAATTTTTTGCTCAGCCATCCACGTGCAATCATTTCCTAATGGACTTTTAACTTGAAATTTCTTACAAAGAGAAAACTAAAACATGTACCAACATTGTGGAAGGCCAAATTCAAGATGAGGATTCCTGGACCTTAAACAAACCCTGGACCCAAAGTCCTGAGAGCTGTGTGCTGCCAGTTCTTTTTAAAGCCTTATTTATTTATTTATTTATTTATTTACTTACTTAGTTAATAGGCAGAGAGAGAGAGAGAAAGAGAGCAAACTTCTGTCTACTGGTTCACTCCCAAAATGGCCACCATGGCAGGGGCTGAGCTGGGCTGAAGCCAGCCATCAGGAACTTGTGTACTGTATCTGGACCTGCCAGATAGGTCTAGGGGTCATTTCCAACTGCTTTCCCAACGTTACTGGTAGGGAGCTGGGTGAAAGTGAAACAGCTAGAACTCCAAGCAATGTCCATGTAACAGCTTAATACACTAAATCACCCAGCTGGCCCCGCAGCCTGTGTGTGATAACCTTTACAAACAGCTGTTCCCTAATGCTGAGCTTGAGCAGTGTATCCTGAGCAACAGCAAGAAAAGTTTAGGTGGCTGAAAATGTATTTAATGTTAAGGCCCCTAATTCAATATTTTTCTAAATTATTTTTAGAGTGAGAAAAAGCATCACTTTGAAGCACTGTTCTTAAAAATTAATTAAATATATATCAAATTTGGAGCCTGTGCTATGGCACCATACGTGGACATTTCCAGATTCTTGCAGCAATGATAAACATGAGAATGCACCAGAGGTTGACCAAAGTTCTAGCTCCAGAAGAAGCTCTTGGACCCTGATTTGGTCGTGGCTTAGCCATGGCTGTTGCACCCGTCTATGGACCAGTGGATGGCAGATCTGTCTAAACATATACAAGGATGGTGGCAAACATTGGAGCATAGCATGATAAACTGCTGCATGTGTGACTCACATCTGGACCATCCTGGATCACATCTGGTTCCCATTCAACTTCCTATTAATGCATGCTCTGGGAAGCAAAGGATAATGGCCACTTGTACTTACCTTCTATTGCCTGAATAGTTGACTTTGGTGGAGCGCTTCACTCCTGGCCTTCGCCTGACTGTTACAGGAATTTGAGGATAAAACCTCTCTCTCTCTCTCTCTCTCTCTCTCTCTCATATTACATAAATATACTTAAACTAATGAAAAGTATACATGGATACATCAAAAAGTTCATTGAAATGGTACAGATTACATTTAAACTATTCACACATAATTTTTGTGTAACATATATTTTATGGATTGCTATTTTCTTTGCACGAAAATGAACTTGCCTTAATGTCACTTTTCTGTGATTTTTTTTTCAGGTTCTTTTGTGTATAATGATTTTGTTAATTTTCTGACACAATTTTATATTATTATTTTTTACATATCTGGGCTAATTTATCTTTTTTAAAAATATTTGTCTTTGGATTATCTGAGGAGAGAGAGAGAGATGGAGAGTGAAAGGAATGTAGGCAGGGAGAGAGGAAGGGAGGGAAGGGGGAAGGGAGGAAGAGAGAAAGAGTGAGTGAACCAGGAGAGAGCCAAAGAGTGAGCCAGTGAGATCTTACTCACTGATTTCTGCCCTCATGTCCACAAGGGACATGACTGGATAAGCCAAAACAGGGAACCAGGAACTCAGTTCAGGTATCCCTGTAGGTGGCAGGGATCCAATCACTCAAGTCTCTGCTTTGAAAGGAGGCTGGAAGCAGCAGCAAGAGACAGGTACCACATTCAGATATCTTGATTTGGAATGTAGGCATCTTTGGTGCTGGGCCAAATGCCTTTCTTTGTCCACTTTGTTTCCGATTGCCTCCTTAAACAATGATTTTGTTTACAAACTATATAAATAAGGAACTGCAGTCATAATTTAGATTTTCTTCTAGTATTAACAATGGAATTATATTAAAATACATTGATAGTTTCCAAACATTTAATTTTTAAAATTCACACTTTATTGTTGCTAAGACTACATAAACTTGTATTACCATGGTTGCAATTAGGAACATCGGTATCCGTTTAAACTCCATTAATTAGATGGAAGATTTGTAAGAGTTTCTAACGATTAGCTTTCGGTTCCATGCATTCCAAACCTTGTTTCTCTCTCACAGTCTGTGCTTTTCTAGACCTGGATAGCCAGGAGAAATCACTAGTGAGGTATGCCTATGGCCCCAGACTGTTTTGTTAGAAAGCTGAATATTTGCACTGGAAACCACTGATACATCTGTGGAAGCCACACCTAAACTACAATTGCTGGCCCATTACTTATCCAGACACAGCAGTTACTGCACATGTCTTGGCTCTCTCTCACTCAGCTAACCTCTGCTCAAAGTTTAATTTCCTTAACTCAGTCTTGAAAATATATATGGCTTCTGCCAGTCAATCAAACTTGAGAGGCATGATAAGAAGAAGAGTTGGGAATGGGACACTGCTACTTACCGGCTAGACACCGGCAGGTCTGAATCTTCTTTTAACTATTTGAAATGAATTTTCCTTTGCCATACATAGCTTCTTTACTATGCGTGGAGCAGCACGTGAATATGCTCTGGCAGAGCTGAGTCCATCTTCCTGGACCCTGACACATGTCCTTCCACCTCATGTCAGTTTTGCCTGCTCAACTCTGGTCCTCCAGCTTTAGATCTAGTGTCCATGATGAAGTTAGAAGTGTTTACAAAGCTCACTTTGCCAGCTCCCACAATTGATCCTATTAGGTGAAATCTCATGTCAGAGCCACATACAACTAATGGGCTTCTTGTCTTCCGTAAAGGAGAGAGAGGATTCTCTCTTTACTTTCTGGGGTTTTCATAATTGAGTCTGTGAAATAAACAGACAATAGACAGACAAAAAAGACATCATAGTTTATTACATGCCTAGGAAAGAGTAGTTGGAAGCTCAAAAAGATTTTGAGCCAAATATGACTGTTAGAGAAGAGGGAAGAGGGAAGAGAAGAGGGATGTGAGCCACTCACTCACTCAGCAGTTCATGAGCTTGGGAGGAATGAATGGGCCCTGGGTACAGGTGACAGCCTAGGATGGTGTCCATCTTGGAGTGGAGTTACCTCCTGGGGATGCAAGTCAGACTCTTTTGTTATAGTGACCCCTAAAAGGGGATTTAGGGTCGCTGTACTATTTCTGAAAAATGTGGTCTCTAGGCAAATAAAGGAAGATTAGAGAAGGACTCTGCCAGCATCTACTGAACCTTATCTGCCTTCAGCTTAATTGGTAAACCAAGACTGCATATATTGGGATGACTGTTCCTTGAAATCCTTCCAGCCATGTAGGCACACAGTTCACATCATAAGCCTTGGTAGTGCATTGATGGAACACATATTGGGGCTTTTGTTGAAACACACCTTAGGGTTTTGAAAGGCGACCAGTTCCACCAGCTTAAAAATCATTGGAAGGAGAGACAGAAAGAAAGATCTTCCATCCTCTGTTTCACTGCCCAAATGGCCACAACAGCTGAGTTGATTTGAGATCAGGAGCCAGGAACCTTGTGCAGGTTTCTGGTGTGGTGCAGGGCCCTAAAGCACTGGGCCATCCTCAGCTGCTTTTCAGAACATTAACAGGGAGCTGAATGCAAAGTGGGATAGCTGAGGCAAGAAGCAGAGCTCATAGGAGATGCAGGCCTTTGGAGATGGAGGGTTCAGCAGTTGAGCCAACACACTGATCCAGTCTGAGCTTTAAAGTTGATCCATCTGTAGCCTAGAAGAGTGTGTTTCCATTCCTTCCTCAGAGGTTGCTTTGGAACAGGCTACATTCTTTGAGCATCCTGATATGGAAATGAAATTGTAAGTATTATCTGCTCAGAAAAATGACAAAACTTGGAAATTAATCTGAAATGTGCCCCTTGTTGTACTTCAACACATGCTAAAAGAATACACTGACCAAATCAGGAAATTCAATTTCGCATTTACTTATTTTTAAATTTTGATAATATTTACATAGTTGATTAGGGCACAAAGGGTAAAGGGCTACAGGAAAGTGGGTAAGACCATTGTTTCCACATTAATATTATTATTTTTTTTTCTGTATTTGGGGTAAGTGGGGAGATAAAGGGAGAAGCCTCCCACACATCCCAGGTCCCTGATGTGAGGAATGCTCCGAGAGTCCTGCCCAAGCAGTTTTGATAGTTCAGCATTTCTGAATTGCTGCCAATCTCACCGTTCCAAGCACGATGAAATCTCTTCAGAATCCACTGGCTGACATAGTTTCTTCATGGTTGGGATTCTGAGATCATCAGTTCAGTTGGAGGAATCTCCAATAAACTTCTTCTGGGGAGATCTCAAGACCCGATTCTTGTGTGTGCTTGCCAGTACAGGGTTCGGCATAGTCTGTCATCCCAATCAGCTTATGCGTATGCTGGCGGTTGTAATTGCTGCGTGAGTTCTGTTTCCAGCCCTATCTTCCACATGAACCAATGGATATTGCAGTCAAGCCTGATTCTGCCTATCTCACACTAGGCCCTCACGCAAACCAGTTGGGGTTGCATCCTAGTCGGGACAACTCCCAATAACCCCCACCAGGCCTTTTCTTTTAAAGTGTATTGAAGCCTATCATCTCCTTCATAATTGTGAGGCAGTCACTCCACAGTGCTTTGTAGTGCTAGAAGTTGCTATGTGTATCTGGCTGCAGTCTGATATCCTTTATCCGACCTCCTTCCTTTCAACTTTTCCTAGTTCATGATCTACTTCCAGATCAATTTTAGTTCAAACTTTCACAAATGAGAGGACAATATGTATTTTTCTTCTTTGTCTAATTACACTTATTTACAATTTCAGAGCTTCATTATTTTTGATGGTAGTACACTAGTCTATTGTGTGTACACACCGCATTTTCGTTATCTGCAGATCCATTGGATACATAGATTAATTCCCCATCTTTGCTACTGTGAATGGGGCAGCAAATGAATATGAGATCGAAGGTATGGTTTCCCACATGCTAATTTCATTTCCTTCAGATGTGTATCTTAAGGTGGAATAACTAAATCATGTAACAGATCAGTTTGTAGTTTGGGGGGAACCTTCCCACTATGCTGTGGAATGATTGTGCTACTATGCATTCCCTCTGAAAAAATTTAAAACTCTTTTGGTGTGTATGTGTATGTCTTTTTGACAACAGTCATTCTAATTGTATCGAGAGGACACTTCATTGGGGCTCTCATTTTCATTTCCACGGTGGATAATATTGTTGAACATCTTTTCATATATTTGCTGACCATTTTTATTTCTTCTTGTGACAAATACATGTTCATATGCATTGCCTGTGTCTTAAATAGCTTGCCTGTCCTTCTTGTTATATATTTCCTGTAGAACTCATGTGATGGCTCAGTTGGTTAATCTTCCTTCACCAAGTGCAGGGATCCTATATGGGTGTTTGTTCATGTCCCAGCTATGCTATTTCTCACCAAACTCCATGTTTTTGGCCTGCCAAGGCAGTTTAAAATGACTGAAAACCTTGCAACCTTGTATTTGTGTGGGAGACATGGAAGAAGCTCCTGGCTCCCGACTTTGGATTGTGTCAGCTATAGCCATTGTGGCCACGTGGGGAGTTAATCAGAGGATGGAAGAGTTCCCTTTCTGTCTCTGCTTCTCTATATAAATCTGTCTTTCTAAGAAAAAGGGATAAATGTTTAAAAAGTAATATCCTTTTGTGTCAAATATCACATTTGACTGCACATGTTAAAGGATACATTATTTTTCCATTGCAAAGTGTCTTTCTCACAGCTGAGATAAGTAAAAGTTCAATTCATGTAGAAAGACAAATTATAGATAGCATGCCAATGGAAAAGTATGCATGTTTTTACCGCCTTGATTTTTACACAAAGAGTTATGAACTGATTAATAATGGTGAAAAAAATAGGCAGAGGAATACTGTATAATCATTTCCAAGAATGTCTTCAAGGGATTTTCAATAGGAGTATCGTTATTACTCTGCTGAGTTGAGACCCATTGTGGAAGCATGTGACCGCTAAATGCTACTGTATGAAATTTTGTTTTCAGCATTTGCACAAGAAAGATAGCAGTTGACAACCATGTCTTTCCAGCTGGAGAGACTTTGGGCCAGATGCTTCTATTCTCTGAGATGATCTGCCAGGGTCTATCGGGATGCACGTTAGCAGGCTCTGCCCACAGAGTTCTCCTGTTCATTGAAGTAATGCTTCAAGAACAGGAGTATTAGGAAAAGTGGGTAACTGTGGAAAACCATCCTGACACATCAGAGGCTTGGCAACTGCAAGTGTCTTTTTTGCTGTTCTCTCACTGCCCTGGGTCAATTGTGGAAATGGCAAAAAGTCACAGTCAACCTCAGTATAACCTCAGTTTCCCTTCAGGGTCTCAGGAATCTGTCTTTGCTCAGTAGACGGGAAGGCAATGAGAATCACTCAAGGGTAACGTTTCAGGCACACATTGGGAGTTGGGAGCAAGTCCCTTCCCAGTTCTGCTAGAGATGCCACTTAGTCATCTACTTGCATTATGTACCTTTACCTGAGAGTATGGTCTGCTGTCCTTCTGCCAAGAAGGCTGCAGGGAGGCTTCTTTGCTGGTCACACTCCTCCATAGCTTTTCAACATCAGCTCAAACACCATCTGCCTCTCACAGACCCTTAGTCTTACAATCTGAGGTAAACTATGTCCTCTATAAGACTTTATCATAAACCAGGCCATATAATAGTATAGATGCTTACTGTTATAGATGTCCATTTGTTTCTTATTCTGTAGGAAATCAGAACTTTTGGTTGTTCTTCAAATCATCTAAAAACAATGACAATATTATTGCCCATAATTGTGAAATAAGTGTGATGGGCAGAATGTGCCATGAGTGACGTGGGAAGAAGTATCTTCACCATCCAGGGAGATGCCTACACAACCAGATCAGTTGCTGGATATGAACTCAGATGCTGCTGGACCCTGAGTGATAACTACCTATTTTTCTGTGCTTTAGCATAAACACTCAGTCTGTACTTAGCTTGAAAATTGCTATCAAATCCTTGACTTTGGTGTACACTTCCAGGTATATGTAGTTTATAAGGAGCATAAGCGGAATTTGTACTCACAGCTTCTTAGTTTAAAACCATTTCCATTGTATAGCATGCACTTTATAAGATCTCTTCCTCATGACATCATCATTTGGTTGTGAAGTCACGGTTTATGACTTGGAGATAAGGCATTGCCATGGCAAACACAATGGGCACCTGCTCCTATGTTGGCTCACCAGACCAAGACTTTCAAAGGGAAGGGGGACTGGAGCCTGGGGTCTAGAATGAGCCCTAGAAGAGAGAGTGCTGTGGGATTCACCTCTATTCGATGCCTGAGGAAGAGAAGTTGGGGATTCTCATACAGATTCCCACTTACCTGGTGTGGCTTTCAATCCTAAAGTAAAGGAGCATTCTGTGAGCTGTATCATTGCATCAGGAGAGATAAGTTTCAGGTGGAAAGAGTCAGGCAGTGGATTTGCACTGATCTGATCTACTCACAACATCCAGCCCTTGCGTTTTATTAGGAATTGTTCCCATAGGAGATGGCAATAACACCATGATTCATCAGTCACTGAGCAAGCTCAAAAATATAGAAACTGATTTGTGATCTCTGAGCCAGGAGCAGGTGTTGGCCTACCTGCGTGGAACATGGTTGTAAAACCTCTGGGCTTTAGGTTTGGTTGTTTTGTTCTTAGCTTTGTTTTTTTTTTCTTGTTTTGTGTGTGTGTGTGTGTGTGTGTGTGTGTGCATGACATGGGAGCAAAATGATATCCTTATATGAGGGATAGATAAGTTGATATGATTGAGTCAGTGCATGCAGGCAAATGCAAAGACAGACACCCTGACCGTGGAGAATGCTCAGAGTCATGTGTCCTAGGAGCATGTTCCAGAAGCAATCTATCTCATGTCAGTGCTGGTTGTAGTCTTGACAATTTTGTTTCCAATCTGTCTTAATTACTGATGCTCTGGGACTAAGTGCTTAGTTCCCCCAGACTCTATTTGAAGGAACAGCATGAAATTAAGGAATGCTTGCCCTTGTCTGACTCAGCCCTGAGTGTTGAAAGCTTTCTGTGAATGAAGGGTTTTCTCTTCCTTTCTCTATTTCTCTCTCCCTCTCTCTCTTTCCTTTTTTACTCCTATGACTTCATCTTTCATACTAATAAATCTTAGAAAAATAAGTACATACTATAATACATGAAGATATTGGCACTGTGCTGAGTCATAACTGGTTAAAACAAAATTTGAAAAAGAGTTAAGTATCACAATTCCAGGTCCAGGACAATGGTGTTTGGAAAATTAGCTGTAGGGAACACTGCATGGTTGCTGATATTTCCAGGCAACTCTCATACCAGCACGAGCCTCAGACTGTCCTGAGTAAGATGCATGTATTTCCTCTGTGCTGGGGAGTATGTACAGTGGTTAGTGAGGCCTGGGATTGGACACCAGGCTGAGCATGGGAGCCCTGTTCTCCTACTTTGGGTAAACATGAGTTAAATACAGCTGCATGAATTTAGGGATACTGGATGCAGTGTGCCAAAAGCTGCCCCTGGTAGGAAGTAGGCACTCTGCCAGCCAATGGCAGCTCTACTGCTACATGGTAACCATAGGTCCTATGGATAACCCATTCAGCTTTGGTGCTAGTGTCTGCTGCTTTCCATCCACATGGGCCAGACCTGCAGTCTCCCTTCATTTATACATTTCCCTATGGTGCTGTGATTCCAAATTACACTACATGTCCGGATAATTTGAAATAAAATCTTGGGTTACAAGCATTGAAACATTTAAGGCTTGAATATTACCATACTATTGAATTCTATGTGAGCAATTTCTCCCAATGGAGTGCTTCTTTCTCCCTAGAAGACACTTTGAAACATGAAGTCCTACATGAGTTATAGAAGAGTTTTCTTCCAATAACAGTGTGCATAAAAATATCCTGTGTCATGTTGAGGCTTCTTTTTAGTAAGATTTACAGAGGGCAAGCCTAGCCAAGAAATCCTGTTTAAGATTGCCTCGTTAAACATTACTGTGCCTGGATCTTATACTCAACACTTTAATTCGGCTTCCTTCTCATGTGCACCACAGAATGAAGCAAGTGATAGTGCTAGTACTCAGATCCCTGCCGCCCTCCTGCGGGCCCAAGGTTGAGCTTCCAGCTCCCAACCTCATCCTGCCTGCTGTGAGCCTTTGGAGAGTAAGCCAGCATCGAAGGACTCTCTCTCACTCTGCCCATCCCTTCCCTCCATTTCCTCTCTTCCTCTCCTTATGCTTTTTTTTTTCTTCCACTCCCTCTCAATCACTTTTGAAGTATTAAGAATAAAAAAAGCAAATTTATCAGCATGTGAAGTGTTTGCACAGTAGTACAGACTCCAGTGAGAGTCCACTCAGAGCAGATGATAAGAAGCTTGGCTTCTACATCCTCCTCAAAGGAGAACACGACATTTTAAGATATGACAGAACAGTGGAAAGCTTTTTTGATCTCCAGAGGTCTGAACCTGGGGGAAGGTAAACTCGTGGGGAGAAACTAGTGGTGTAAGATTTGCTTGCGATTCCTCTAGTCCCTTTTCCGAGTTGAGAAGACTTAACCTCTGGTGAGTCCCTTCTGTTGTCACAGTAGACTCTGAGTACAGAACTATCCTCTAAAACTGTGTCTTGAAGAACGTTGAGTGGAAAATATTGACATTATTAGCCATGAAAAGGGTTATTCAGTCAGTGAATTGTAAAACACCTTTGGCTTTCACAGTTGTAAGAGGATTATTTTCCCCCAAAGAAGTTAAGGGTCATCAGAAACAAAAATAGAGACGGCATTCTGGAAAGAGTTTAAGTCATTATTTTGATTGGGAATATGCCAATACGTAGGAGAACCCGTGTTTTCAGCAAGTGAGAAAAAAACTGTAAATGTATCAATTTATCTACCATAGTTTAACAAGTGTGACTTTACAAAGCATTTTTTTTCTTAGTCCAATGCCTCTCAAATTTGAATTTACATCAGTCTCTTATGATTCCTTATGAAGGACTATACTATTGTAGCAATATGGGGAAACTGTGGGGGAGTGGGAGTTTGGGGGGAATCTCAGTCTATATGAAATTGTATCACAAAATTCAAAATAATAATATAACAAAAATGTTAATTTACCAAAAAAAAAAAAAGAAAGAAATGAGACTGGATGAGAACACAAACGCTTCTCGAACTTTCTCTGCAAAGCATCTGAGCCAGCAGATCAGGAGAGAACCATGGCCACATGTGTACCTGACTGCTGGTGTATCTCAGTGGAAGAACCACCGCTGCATGGGTCGTGTGTCACTGAGGCTCATACCAGGCCTTGCTTCAACATGACCTTACACCCACAGGCTGCATGAAGTTCAGGTGTGGATTATAGGGAAGTACATGTATTCTATAAATTAGGGCTAATTGTCCCAAGTTTCTATAAATTACTGATCCTAGGGGCTTGAGGTAGCATGTGGTACGATGGGAATATTGGACAGAAGGTTTGTTGTTGGTAGTTAGCACATGTTGATGCACATTTTGTCTTCAATTAAATACATATACAAAGAGAATCAGCATGAAGCTGTTCACTCCTCAGATGGGTGCAGCAGCCATGGTTCAGCCAGGGTGAAACACATAGCTGGGAACCCCATAAGGATGCTGGGAACTTTATAAGTGACCATCACCACCACTTTCTGCCTCTGCTTGAGCATGAATCTGCAATCTAGAGCCAGACAGGACTTGAACTCATGTCCTCTACCGACAGCCATCCTGACAGCTCAGCCAGACACTTGCCCTCCCTCATCGTCATCTGAAATTGGGTTTTCAGGTAACTCAGTAAGTTGCTGTGGACACAAATTCATTTTTAATAATAAAAAGATATGAATTCAAAATATATAGAAATATGTAATCCTGATTTGAATTTGATTTTTCAGTAAGTTTCTGAAAAAAAAAAAGCAGAGGGAAATCCTGTCTACCGCTCCAACAGCTTCACCGATGGACACCACTTGCCCAACAAGCATACAATATTTCAAAACAGCAACAACAACAGCAATATCAAGTTGGTGCACCATTTAGTGCTTATTTAGACTGTGCCATTTTAGCAATATGCTCAGTGGTGTGTGTATCTAGTTCCGTTCAGTTGAATCACACATATAGATTTATGTGGTCAACACCATAATGAAAACACAGAATGGTTTCTTCACACTATTCCTGCATAGCCACACCAACCCTCTCTCCCATCTGTAGCTTGCATCTTAATTTGGGTTCTTTTCTGCCATCCTCCCTCTAAGTGTTGAAAATGTCTATGTGTATTTTTAGCCAGTTATCTGTAAATAGGGACATCAAAAGGTGTCTTTTCTATTTTAATCTCCTGGCACTTTTGGACTGATTTCAGCAATCCCATTAGCTCTCTCCCTTTTCTTCACCAAAAATGTTTCAAGGCAAAGTGCCCCAAATGGACTGTGTGAAGGTTTTGATAAACTTAATTGTAAAACGGCTGCTAGGTGCAAAATGCCTCAGAAGCATTTAATTACTTGTGAGTTATCACAAGCAATTAATTTGACATTAGTTGTATCTTTAGATTCTGTTTGTAGACAGGTAGCTAAATACACGTTGATATTGCGAATACTGTGTTGCTGGGAATATGCAGAACAAGCAAAGTAAGTACAAGTTTATCATTGCTAAAGCTTTAAACATATGTGCTGGTTAGCTTCTTGTCTGCATCTATCTATACTTTTATAATAGGAATTAAATATCAGGACAGAAGGACTGCAGCTCTGACCTTGGTACTTGAAGAGGTGAGCTCTAACCCCAACTCTTTCGCTGTTGGAATGCTATCATTATCTTTAATGGAAATGGACATCACAAGGACATCTCAAATTATATCTCAGGCTATAAATTAGCTGCTGAACTACATTCAGACTATTTTTTTTCTCAGATACGAAAAGGAAATGATCTGCCTCATGCAGCCATATTATGCACCTCTTCACATTCATGTAAAATGTATTCTAAGGACACTGTGTGTGTGTCCATCACTGTCTTGTTCACTGAAGAGCATGCATCTCATATCCCTAATGTTAGCTTGTCACATTTAACATCAGGGTGGGTGACTGCTTGCTGTTTCAATACAAACATGACAGCTGACGAAATTTCTTCTGCTTTTCATGAATGCTCCCATATTCTTCCCATCCAAAAATATGATGGTCTCCCCATGGATGCCTTCCAGTGCCAGCAGAGAACTTGTATAAGACAAGCAATTCATGGAACAGGCAATTGGTAATGTCACTTTGGCTTGAGTTCTAGTAAATATTCAGAAACCAAGATGTAGTCACAGACCTCCAATTTGGTTAATTCAATGTTTATGAATAATTAGGAATAATAACATAATATTTATTAAGTATTTCCTTGTTCAATTTAGGGAAAAATCAATGTACTGTAGCAATGTGTGGTCTACCAGAGAGACCATGTAACTGACACTAAAGCTAGGGGAAGGATTCCTGAAGGAAGCATCTGTGGCATTCAGTTTCATAGAAGCTAATGTCACACAGGTCTGTCACCATGCTTCAGCTTGGTCTGAGCTGGGAGGAACCTGTCCTGTAACTATAGTGAGCCTTTGGTCGGCTTCTACACTGAGCTTAAATGTGGTAACCTTTGCGATGTCACATAGTGAGTGACAAGTCTGCTTCTAAAATCTAGCTCAACCACAATAACCATTGTGGTATCTCTCTCACCTTTGCACAAAGCATGATATGTTTATAATCATATGAAGTGTTTGCATAATAGAAAAGATCGATAGATAGAAACTGGTGGATTTTTTTATTTGATGATTGAGGCCTGGTATTTTTTCTTCCTAAATTAGTCCATCAGATAAACTTATTTGTCACTTTTAGTTGATTTAAATTGCTGACAGCTTTTTTATTTTTCAGATGAAACATGATGTTCCCATCTCACTCTGAACTTTTCTTGTTCTGAACAAGGTTTCAATAAACCCTCATTCTTTTTAAGTGGAAAATTGTACTGAAAACATTATCTGGGCTATTTTCCATTTTGATATTTTCAATGACCCAAGTATGAAAACCACATTAGAAAAAGGAAATACATAACAAAGCATTTGTGTTGACTTTACCAATTCAAATCAGGGTTACATATTTCTATATATTTTGAATTGCATGTCTTTTTATTATTAAAAATGGATTTGTGTTCACAGCAACATAATTGTTTTTCCTTTTCTGCCCTTGGTGTGATAGTTTCCTGATTAAAAAGCAATACTATTTTTTTAAAAGATTTATTTATTTATTGGAAAGTCAGATATACAGATTGCAACACTTTATGCCTGTGACTTTTTATTTCTATGAGAGTTCCACTGCTTGACATTTTTTTTCTAATTTTTCTGATGAATTTCAAGGTTTGTTATCAAAGATCTATAGTGCACATCTATCTTTAGCATGAAAATATTCACATAATTCTTAGTCCATTATTTCAATATTGACTATTATGCTTATAAATAGCTTGTCTATATGACTTGATTTTTTCATTTAATTTTTATGTTTTTAATTTCAAAATCATGCACTTAAATGCTTTTAAATGAATTTAAAAACTCATACACATTGAAAGAAAAATCAAAATAGGAATTTTTTCATGTGATAATGAAATTAAATGTTTTCTTCTTAAATTTATGTTACAAAAACTTTCAAATGCATCCCACAAACAGAGCTAGTAAGACACTGTTAGCTCGTGGGCCGACAGGGCTGGCAGGTGCAGGCTGAGTGCTTCAGCCCGTCCCCTCATGGTCCTGAACACAGTCTACGCAGCCAGGTTACACAGTAAAGCATCCCAGAGCAGCCAGAGGGCAAGCGCATGCAAAGTCTTGTGTGAAGCTCCATTAACCAAAGCTGATCACCAAGGCAACCAAAAACAACTAAGTGATGCCCAGAATCTAAAGGGAAGTGGAGTTCTAGAATGGGAATGAACTGTGTCCTGACTGGAGTTCATGGAGTAGGGTCTTGGTGTAATGTGATGGGAGCATAAAAGAAATGTTGCTTAGCTACTGAGATGCTAAGATCACTCATTATCATATCTAACTATGATTCACAATATACATGTTCTTCAGTTTTTGTTCAGTGGCTGCACAGCATTGAGGGAAAAGCCTGATATTAAGCATTTGTATGTATGGATATTGTAAATGAACCAAAAAAGTTTACAGCCCCACCAAAAACCTGCTAAGTGGTGAATAAAATTTTGCCATTCTTACCTGGTTTATGACTGGGAATATTTGATAAAAAACAAATGAAATGGTTCTCATTACTTATTTGATTTTCCTGACCTTTAAGGTTGTATAGAAAGCAACACAAATTTGATGATTTCCCTTTAACTTACCAAATAATTATACTCCATTGTCTATGTTTTTAGTATTATTATGAATTCAGTTTTAAAGAGCTTTCATGTTAAAATAATACTTCAACCAGTAAACTGTGGTAGGATTATGTTTTACCCTTAAAAAAACAAGAATGGCAGAAAACTTTTAAAGCATCAAATGAATTTATTTTAAAATATCACCCTTTTTTTAAATTTTTTCTTTTTTGTTGGAAAGTCAGATATACAGAGAGGAGGAGAGACAGAGAGGAAGATCTTCCGTTCGATGATTCACTCCCCAAGTGAGCGCAATGGCCGATACTATGCCGAACCGAAGCCAGGATCCAGGAACTTCCTCCAGGTCTCCCACAGGGGTGCAGGATATGAAGTGGTCTCTGTGCCATGTGGCTTTCTTACACTTATCTACGTTATGAAAGAGACATAAACTCATGCAACCCTTCATCTTTATGACACTTAGTCCCATAAGAAACCTTACTATTGGGCCCGGCTGCATGGCCTAGTGGCTAAAGTCCTCACCTTGACCGTGCCGGGATTTCATATGGGCGCCGGTTCTATTCCCAGCAGCTCCACTTCCCATCCAGCTCCTTGCTTGTGGCCTGGGAAAGCAGTTGAGGATGGCACAAAGCCTTGGGACCCTGCACCTCACATAGATTATTTTGAACCCTTAGCACAAGCCAGTGAGCTAGACCCTTTCTAGACCTAGAAGATGTAAGAAAATCAATGGTCTTTGAGTTTATAGTTATCTACTATGATGTATCACTACAGAAATTTTTAACTGGGAACAATTGTGTGATTCTTTACATGGGAACAGCTTAGAGAATTGTTTTTAATGATTCCTTTCATAGTCCTGTGCAAGTCAGAGTTACAAATAAAGTGAGACAGAGCAAGAGGTCTACCATCCACTGGTTTACTCCCCTGATAGCTGCAGTCATCAGAACTGAGCTTATTTAAAGCCAACTGCGAGGATCCAGGAGTCCTTCCAGGTTTCCCATGTGGGCTTAGGGGCCCAAGAACTTGAGCCCTCCTCTGTTGCATTCTGAGGCCATAAATAGGGAACTGGATCAGAATTGGATCAGTCGGTACTCAATCCAGTGCCTCTATGGGATGCTGGTTCTGTAGACTGAGGTTTAGCCTACTGTGCCACAGCAGCCACCCCAGTGAATCAGTGCTTACTCAGTCCCCATATGTGGCTGCCATCAAGATGTCTGCAGGGACTCTAGTTATTACAAGGTTTGTCTATGGGGATCTGGTTCAAGTCTGTGTGTGTCATGACGAAGAAGCACCCAGAGTGCTCTCATAAGGTGGCAGTTGGCTTTGACCACAGCACGTGACGCAATGGTATTCAACAAGGAAGCTACTGTGCTTTTGTAATTTAGCTTTAGGAATGAAATTATCTTTTTCATATTCTTTTCCTTGGAGGCAAGTCTGTGAGTCCAGTCCACTGAAGAGAAGGCCTAATTTAAGATGTGAGAACAAGGAAGCACCTAAATACTCCTCATCTTAGACAGTGCTGACGACGGAAGAAGTGGTTAGTCCAGACTCCTGCAGGTGGTCTTCCCTGAACGCTAAACAACTTAGCTTGATCGTACGATTTGTGTTTTTACATGGTAGTCCAGCACATACATACTGTCAGGGTGAGATTTACAACAGCAAGCCCTTCTGCATAGTTAGCATCTGAGCAGCACAAGCACAGAGCAGGTGGAGAGGGGTCTCCTGCAGGATGCTGGCTTTACATGTGTAACATACAATCAAGTACATCATCAGGTTTGTACAAATTAAATATGCTTGATAATGCACTCAGCAGGCTGAGTTATTCCCAGATATCCCCAGATTTTGAAAGTATGTGTGGGTTCAAGAGAGAATCCCATAATACAAACAACCTTGACATCACTCTAATTTATAAAGTCCAATGCTCTAAGGCTATAGAGCTGCAGAGCAATGAATGATTTGAGGTATCCTTGATCATGACCAGTGCACCTTCGTATCCTAGGGATGGAGCATTAGTCCCAGGAACAGGAGTTGGCTAAGGTGAGAAGACTGCAGTGTATATTCAGAGCTGGTGGGAGCTACTCAAGTGTTTTAAGCCTGCAAGGATGATTTAATTGAATGTGTACCTGTTGTTCTAAGTTAGAGCATTCTCTCTGAGTCCTTAGATGACATTCCTTGTTCTCAGGCATTAGGAAGTAGATGCCTCCTTTCTATCCCTCTGGATTCATTCACATTGGTTTATCCAAATTTGGATCTTATGATAATTACAGACAGCTTAGAGCCCAGGATCTCAGACACACAAAGATGTCAGTGGCTCCCAGCCAGGTCATAGGTTTCTGGGGGTCAGATCGATTGCCTCACCTGTGCTTCTGCCTCCCTCATGCAACCACACTATTGACATGTATTAGGAACTTGGCTTGCTTACTAAGTAAAAATTGGCTGCAATGGATAATGCACCTGTTATATGTTAGCTACTATATTGAGCTCTGGTTCTGTAGAATGCTTTTTGCCATGTTGGTGAGAGTATGTAATTATTCAAATGAGCTTTTAATTATGTATTTTATGAAAGGCAGGATGACATTTTAAGAAGTTCACTTACCAAGTGTCTGCAAAACTTCTATATGAGTGTCACACTATGGTGGATGTTGAACCACATTGTTACATAACAGGCAGCCATTATACTTACAGATTCTTTAATCCACTAGGGAAGCAGAATAATGTTTTGATAACGCTAGATCATTATACCATGTAATATAGGAAAAAATATATATAACTATGCAAAGAGGAGAGCCATAGAAGGAATAACAGGAGACTTGAGTGTGATATCACCTGTGAGCTGAGTGTAGAAGAGGGAACAAAGAGCAGTGGTAAATGTGTCTCTGTTATACCTTGGGGTAATGGTTTGTGGAGGCTTGGGCAGAAAGTCAGTCCTACAGAAGGGAAAGAAAGACATGTGGGAATAAGGAGAAACAAAAGTTCGTGACTGCTGCAAGGCATACGCAGAGCCAGGTCAATCTCATCTCCCCCCTGCCTTTGTGTCTTTTCAGCCATCTATGAGCAGTCCTGCGAGGTGTACAGGCATCAAGGGAACACAGCCGGTCTCTTCTACATCGACTCAGACGGCAGCGGGCCCCTGGCACCTCTCCGAGTGTACTGCAATATCACTGGTAAGGGTGCGATTTCTCTCTCACTCTCACCTGTGGATGGCATGAAGCAAAACGCCCTCTCCTGGAAGAGGACACCTGTGTGGCCAAGACATCCAGAGACAAATTTCCTTAGGAATTAGCAGTTAGGATTGCTCATGAACAAGAAGGAGAAGCAGCATGTCCTTGTTCCTAACAGTGTTTCAGTGAACCAATATTCACTGTCAAAATTCAGTTGTCAAGTCTTTTCTGTGAAGCTTGCCATGGATCGCTCTCTCTTAAATTTCACCAAAAAAAAAAAAAATCAAAACAAACATCACATGACAAAAATAAAAAAGACAAAAACTGCAAATGTACCCGTTCCTCTATATCACTAAAATGCATTATGAAATTAAAATAAATGCATTAAGTAAGGTTACAGTTTTAAGCTGTCAAAAGGAATACAAGAGCAGAACCACAGAAGAGCGTGTTAATTCACAGATAAATTCTGTTAGATCATGCACATGGAACCATCTGCCGCCCTTGTGGAGGCTTCTCTAAGGGTGTTCCTTCATTCCACCATGTATCTAAAAGAACTGGAGGGCCCGGCAGCATGGCCTAGTGGCTGAAGTCCACGCCGGGATTCCATATGGGCGCCGGTTCTAATCCCGGCAGCTCCACTTCCTATCCAGCTCCTTGCTTGTGGCCTGGGAAAGCAGTCGAGGACAGCCCAAAGCTTTAGGACTCTGAACCCCTTTGGGATACCTGGAAGAGGTTCCTGGTTCCCAGCTTCGGATTGGCATAGCATCGGCCATTGTGGTCACTTGGGGAGTGAATCATCAGACGGAAGATCTTCCTCTCTGTCTCTCTGTCTCTCCTCCTCTCTGTATATCTGACTTTCCAATAAAAATAAATAAATCTTTTTTAAAAAAAAATTAAAAGAACTGGAACTGAATGAGGGTGGGTGAAGGTGGCTCACTGATGTGAGCACGTAGTAAGCAGAGCCTCTCCCCTGTGTCCTGCAGTAGTCGTCTTGATGGGCAGAACTGCACGTTTCTTTGCAGTGTGGCATTTTTGGTCATATGCAGTCGCAAGATATGTATGTTTTTGTATCTGATTCCTCCGAAACATGCATAGCATTAAAAGCAGAGCTCTTTCAGGATGAATGACAAACCCCTCACACATGTATGTAGTAATAAGATTTACATTGTTATGTTAAGAGATTATTCAACCTAATCTACTTATTATTTTTGAAATAACTTGTTTATCATCTACATTAACGCCAGACTTAATGTCTCTACTAAACAAGACTAATAAATAAAATGTGAAACAACCATAATCCAGCAAGATCTGTAAACAGTAATCAAATGAAATGGAAGATGTCCAACCTTTCGACTAGGCACACAATCAGTAACACTATAGTAGTGCATAATTTCTGTCAATTTATTTGGCAGAGCTAAACTAATATACATGGCATTTGTAGTAAAAACTAATATGCATGGCATCTTTCAGTATCTTCTCTCTCTTTCTCTCCTCCCTTGTATAAGGAAGAACATATGGACTTTATTTATTCACTCAACATGATGTCCTTAAGTTAAACGTTCAGCATTCTTAATATAATGACTGTGTCATGAGGAAAAGGGTGATGAAGTTGTGCAAGGAAGGGAACAGAGGCAACGAAGAGACAGGGGAGTGAAAACAGAATGAAGAGAAGCACTGGCCTTGTGCTGCAGCAGGTGAAGCTGTGGGACAGAACAGCCCATGTCTGAGTTCCTGTGGTGGCACCAGCTGCTTCACTTTTCATCTGGCTCCCTGCTAATGCGCCAGGGAACAATGCTGGAGACAACCCAGGTACATGGGAGGTCCAGATACAGTTCTGAGTGCCTGGGTTTGGCCTCACTAGACCTTCCTGCTGTGGTCTCTCTTTTTCTCCACATCTGTCTCTCTCTGACACTGTGCCTTTCAAATAAATAAATGAATCTTTTTAAAAAAGGAGACACGGAGAAAGAATATTGCTGTGTCCTACGCTTCAGTTTCTGGGACCTCAAAGCTGCTGTCTTCTACATTTTTCAGGAACATCCTTGTTAAATCCCATAGAGAATGGTGAAAGTGCAGGCACGTGAGGAGCCTGGAGTTCCTTTCTGCCCCTTCTTAAGGCCAGTGACCCAGTTCACAGCTCTAAAATTAGCTTTTGGAAAAGGTGAATTCACATCGTGTTTATTTGGATTCATCTAGAGCTTCTTGTATTTGCAAGACACTCATAGTTACATGTCACGACTCTGAATCCCACAGACCCCTTAGCATAGCGCCCCCTGGAGAACGCTAGCTCAGCTCTCGATCAACGTGGTGGCATCTCACCTGTCCTGAGAGCCATAGTATCACCTGCATGCCTCCCCCATCCTGAGACGGTCACATCTGTGCAGATCAACAAGAAATAGTCTCTGCTTGTGGAGGCAAGATTCTGAACCCCAGGAGAAGCTCCCGTGAGGGAAAAGCTCACCAATTTGCTAGAGCAATTAAGCTTATTGACAAGGCAGACCACTGCGAACTTGCTCATGCACATAAGATCCTCTCTTTCCCATTCTCTCTCTCACACACAGACTGTTTATTCTGTTGGTTCACATTTTCTAAAGAATCTGAACACTTGTGGGTATACTTGGGATAGGATGTCCACACCCCACTCCCCTATTCTGGATTTTGACACAAGGCTATCACAATTTCCGACATCATCGTTTGTGTTTCCCCACACAGCAGCAAGCTGTTTCTTTAAGAATTAAGGACAGGATATGACGAATCCTTGAGTCCACTTTTATGCCCTCATTGAATGAAACCAATGCAAATTTTGCTGTGAGAAAGAACTACCAACTTGAAGTCCAATTTTTTACATTCCTGATTTTTAAAAATGTTTCTATTTTCCATTATTTATATTAGAATCAGGTTGTGTCCTGTGAGATTAGTAACAAGCTGGGAACATCCTCAAGGTTTAATCTCAGGATGTAAGTCATTCCCACCGTTTGCAACATCATCCATGAATGCAGATGCTAAATACCTCTACCTGCTATTCTTTGCCTCCATGAATTTGCCTGCATTTAGGCATCATCTAATCCTTTCTTCCCTGGAAACATACAAGAGAATTCAAGGGAACTTTGAGAGCATACACAGTAATAGAATGGAAAGATACATCTATTTTACTGCTACATTTATTTCATGCTACAGAGATTCTATATATATTTTTTTAAAGATTTATTTTTATTATTTTTTCATTGGAAAGGCGGATATACAGAGAGGAGAGACAGAGAGGAAGATCTTTCGTCCGATGATTCACTCCCCAAGTGAGCACAACGGCTGATGCTATGCCGATCCGAAGCCAGGAGCCTCTTCCGGGTCTCCCACGCGGGTGCAGGGTCCCAAAGCTTTGGGCTGTCCTCGACCGCTTTCCTGGGCCACAGGCAGGGAGCTGGAAGGGAAGCGAGGCTGCCGGGATTAGAACCGGCGCCCACATGGGATCCCGGGCGTGCAAGGCGAGGACCTTTAACCACTTGCGCCACCGCGCCGGGCCCGAGATTCTATATATTTTTAAAGATTTTCACTTTGCATGCAATACATTATGCTGTTAGTACTAGTGTCCTTGTTACCCAATTAGAGGTGAAGGTAAAATACATTGCTCGTGGCTTCAGTCTGGCCCAACCCTTGCTGTTAGTAAGTGTTTCTGGAGTCGGTGAACCAGTGAATAAAATTTCTCTCCACTCGCTGCCCCCCCCCATCACTTTGACTTTTAGATAAACAGATCAATTTTTAAAATAGACTTTTGTACTGAAACTCATCTACACTTCCATTTTCCATGAACTTTTAAGAAGTATCTTTCATAATCATTTGTGCCATGACAAACAATTTTCTTCTATTGTCAGCAACAAAATTCTCCCCCTTTCTCCAGGTGCTGTGTGATTTCAGAGGCTCTGGGGCCTGCAAGGTGCATGTCTCAGGGGAAGCTTTGAAACACACAGAGCAGAATTAGATGGCTGAAGCTCCCTAAGAAGATTATTAGAACCTGATATTCAAACTTATTCAAATGTATAGTTTACATTTCTAATGCGCACAGGGCACCTTTTCAACATTTAAACTGTATTTCCCAGCTTTACACTAACTGTGCTTTTGTAATGGTACAATTGCATGTTGATGTGATGATGTTTTTATCTAGGGACACCAAGAAAATACATTTATTTTCTAACTGGAGGTATGCAATGCTGATTCCACATGTGAACCTGTGTGGCAAGCACCTGGTATTGCGAAGAATTTGCAAGGAGCGTGGAGCCAACCATCTTAAGCAGGGTGTTTTATTCTCAAACAGCTCATAATTCCTATTCACATCACCTTACAGGTTTCCATACCTGTAATGGGGATGTCTCTCATTCACTTGGCAGCAGCCTCTGTTTTTATTAAAACCCATCAAAGCATGCGTAATAGAGTGGGTTGAGAAGCTATGATTGAAGCCTGCCCGATATTCCTGCACATAACTGTGCAGTGTGATTGCAGGTAATGTATTTTCACCACAGCTATTGACAGAAAGGAAGGAAATGTGTCCATGCAGCTCTCATGGCTACAGCAATGATAGTGTCTTGCCTCTTGACTGCAGATATGTCTACTAGTTCAGAAGAATGAGAGTCATTGAGAAAATAGGGTAGGGCTGCTCAATTGGCCATCTGTTTGTCCGGAGGCAGCTAATTTTTGGCAGTCATACTGTGTATCAAAGCAATGCAATATCGTGCCCTGTATTTTTTTGATAAGGTTTCAGGTTACTGTCTTCCATGCAAAAGCACTCTCCTGTTCAGGGCCCTTCTTTTCCACCCACACAACTTCCCTGCCAAAGACTCTCAGAAGAATAAAGTGGGCACATTTGTTGCCTATCATAAGTTGAATAACTGTCAACAGTAGATGTAAGATGCTCAAAATGTGTCATTGGCTGCAATATAATCATCTTGATTATCTCCAAGATGCCTGGTCAGTGCAACACACTCCACTATGAAGGAAGTAGAATAATTTCCATTTTACAGATTCATTAAGGAGGCTTGTAACTTGTAGAAACAGGATAACAGTGATAGTTGTCTAAGTCTAAGGCTTTGATTTGTGTGCAGTGCTTCTTATCACAGAGGGGTGAGGTAAAGGACTTAGGGACGGCGGACTGTCCTATAGCCCTTTACATCAGTTAGCATTGGTGGCCACTGCTGTCAGGCACTGCCAAACCACTCAGAGTATAGGCATGGTGCTGATGCCATCCCTGTTATTCACAGACTTATAATCTTATATCTTCGCAGTAAAAATTGGCATGACTCATAACTCAGACCACAGCTAGAGTGATCTTTAAAAAAATGTAGATCTGGCCATGCTTCCACATCCCATCCACCTCCACTTGCATCTATGGCAAGTACTTCACTCTTGACTTCCTATTTTCATACAGCATGGTGGGGAAGATTTATGAGTCTGTATGCATCAATTAAAATTTTTACAACAGCATTTGGGCATATTGCAGTCTCTGAAATACTACATTATTTTCTGCTACAATGATTTTAGTAGAGCCATAGACAGGACTCTCAGTCTTTACCCTTGGCATCTGTCTCTGCCAATGGAGGGTGAGGATGGTGGCTTTACCTGACTGCAACTACTGAACACAATGAGTGAGCACACGAAGAGTATTGGAGAGTGTCTGCCACGCAGCTGACAAAGGGATGTGAGGTCCTTTCCAGATGGTTTGTCCCCTTCCCCTGAACACCTATCTCCTGTCAGCAGGGAGAGGGGCTCAGCAGTTGGACCTCCTTCCTGGTGGAGATGCATGCCTGGGTCACATATACTCTGTGTTTATAAGCACTTGAATCTGTTGCAATAGTACTGGTGTTGTTGCTTACACTTCACACTGAAAGCTTGCTTTCTGTAAATAATGCCTTTTCCATTGGGCTGAGGAAGAATGGCAATTGGATAGTTCAGGGGAAGACAGCTTTGTCTAAGTGCCTGTCTCCCTGTCTAATGCATTATGCTGTTGACCAAAGAGTGACAACCACAAAGGGTTTCCAGAAGGTTTGTTTCTTAGGAAAAAGCCCTGGGCTCAGAGCTGCTTGTCCTGAAGGCTTGAGCTTTAAGAAGTTTCCCCAGGTAAGCAGCAGACAAGATAATCTTCTGCTAAACTGGAGTATTAAATATAACTGATGAGTCAAAAAGTTGTAGCATTATCTTGAAATTAAAGTATTGTCACCTTTGAATTGCCAAGAATTTTAACAGACCTTTAGAGAAATTCCTTTTATACATTCACTTAACAGTTGGCTTCAGCCCATATCACATGGGTGAGAACAGCGAGCTCAGGTGATGGAAATGAGATTTCCATTCAAACAGCTTCTTTTATTAATTTATTCAATGACTTCCTAAAATTCTTATTCATCTCTCTTTATTACTTCTCTCATTTTTTTCAGTTTCAGTTCCTTACACATTCTTCATTAACTCATCCAGCAGTAATTCAGAAAATAAGCATTTGAGATAAACTTCCAAGTACTGGGCTGAGCTAGGCACTGAGGTTACCAACAGAATGAATTAGTTTTTGTCCTCAAGAAACAAGAATCACAGGAGGACTCAGATTATTGAACCCATGGTGTAGGAAGAGGAGCTGGCACATGGTATGGGGACAGTATAAAAGGGTGGGGTTGACACAAGTGCACGAGGGGACTGAGAAGGTTCCCTTCAAGCTGAATTTTGTCATCAGCACCGTTCAATGAGCAGCTACTGGTATAAGACAATGGGGATCGTATTCTACATTTACACCACTGTGCAGTTTTCCCAGGGGCGCAGGGAAGAAGTTGCACTATCTCTCTTTTGCAAAGCAAAGCACCAAAATCTTGACCAATGATTCTCCCAAGGGACAGACTTTCATTTCAAGCCAGTGTTGGAGGCTGATCTCCTGAGGAATGGCGTAGGATGAAGGAGGTAGTTTTAGCTGGAGAAGGCCAGTGTGAAGCTCTCCACTAAGGATTTTTAAACCAGCAATGCAAATTTTGAACATCTACTTGGGTAGATGTAGGAGAATTGGAGATCACACACAAGCAGACCAAAACATAGATCTAAAAGCAACCACGTAAAATTGGACAAAGAGAGCTAAATGGTCATGATGGTCATTTGCCCTGTGAGAAGTGGGGTTAGCGTATACAGCTTGGGTCTAGTAGAAATAAAGTTTGTGTGCCTATCCAACACTTACGATTCAGTGACCTTGGTTCAATCATTGCTTCTCTAAAGCCAGGGTTCCTCATCTGTAATATTTGAAAGGCAACAGCGGCAATGGTGCCACTGAAAGTGACAGCCTAGCTTTGAGAATAAGCATATCTGGTTTGGAATCTATATTTTACTCCATGTCATCAAAGAAACTATATACAATTTATATAACATAATTGAGAGGAGGAATGTTAACATCAGTCTTTTCATTCATGATACTCTCACTATGAATGTCATGCTTCATAGGGACACATAGCAAATTGTCTGATACTAACATGAGTTCAGAATACATGTTGGACAAGCATGATGGTCAATAGGTTAACAAACAAGGAGGTAGAAGCTCCCTGGAGTTCTGATGGGAGCAGGGATGGTAGAGGTAGGTACTGTTTCACCTGACAATTACAGAATTCTTTATCCTCAATTTTCCACAGCCTCTCCTGGCACTCATCATCTTAGGCTTCCAGGATGCAAAGTTAACTCATCTTCCCGTCTGTATTCTAGCAAGCCTCTTAGTTCTGGCATTTCCAAAATATGTGTCCTCTACGTAAAGGCTATGTCATGATCCAGATTTCAATGAAGAAGTTCCAAGATTTCAGACAAAAGCATATGTGTACAGTAACAACAGCAAGAGAAAAGAAGAGACTAGAAGAGCAGGCTGCACATGTCATCAGGAAACTAGCCTACGCAGGCTATTCTGGAACATTCAGTATCCGGCCTGCTGTGTAGAACCTGCCACAGTTGTCACCACAGGGAAACACTAAGCCTGGGTTTTCTAGGTAATCATGTCCCTATATCTAACAGTGCGGAAGAGGAAGGAAACCACATGATGTCTACATTAGGTTCTTTTCATGTCTGAGAGCCTATGAAGTGTAACGATGCAATTATGTGGGCCAGATACTCAGATGACAAAGGCTGTTCCAGTCTTCCTTTTTCTCGTTCTGCTTTATTTGTGAGGATGTACAGAATTAAATTGCACGTCCAATTGTCATAAATGCTTTAACCCAGGTTATTGTTAGAGAGTGACTGATACATCCCAGATAATGCTGTGTGGCTCTTCCACCATTAGTAGCCTTGTCACAGTATTACTTGAGTTGCTAACCTGCTTCTGTTGTTACTGCTGTTGGATTTTTAACCAAGCTTTGGAAAAATGAAATGCCTTATCCAAGCTTATTGTTGGGTGAAAAAGGTTACGAAATTGAACTCATATCCCTCTCCTTTCTTCTTGCCTTCTAAAGGTAATTCATATCCTTCTGCCAGATTTAAAGGGCTTCATGTTAGCGCAGTTCTCTTACTGTAAATATTGACACATTTATTTTGCTGACCAAAAATATCATTTGGAGAAAAATAATTTTAACAGCTTCTGTTAAGTACATTGCAAATATGATGTGCATTGCACAATTTCAATCGTGGCTATAATACACCTTTTGCAGGTATTTAATCCAATACCTGTGGTTCTGACAGAGAATCATCTGTGTTTATGAGTCTGCTGTGAAAAAACATGCCAATCATATGAAGGCTCTGGCTGCCCCTAGTTAGAGTCTTTTCTTGGTCCCCTCACTGATCATCACCTTGCATGAGCTGCCTCATCCTCCTCATGCCAATTTCCCTCATCATTGATGTGGCTATGTTGGCTCCCTTCCTTTCTATACCTCTATACCCAAAGACTCAACCAATCCAGAACTGAAAATATTTAAGAAAAAAAAAAGCAAACAAATAAAAACCTGTGGCTGTGCTGAACACATTAGTCCTGTTTTTAATTATTCTAGCAAACAGTAGGCTACAGCATTGTTTTACCTAGCAAATTCCATTAAAGCAGACTTCATAAGCAATATAAAAGTGAGTTAAAGTATATAGGAGAATGCATAGTTCGCATGCAAATACTATATTGTTGCATGTAAGGAATGTGAACTTCTGCAGATTGGGGTATGCGTAGTGCTCTTGGAACTAAGCCCTCACCCTTGTGGATATCTGGGAGTGCCTGAATTAAGGGATGATACGATAACTTAATTTTAATATGATTGGATAATTATTTAATTATAAATGAGATAATGGGTATTGATGTTTAGAATCAAGTCACGGAATAATTCTCAGGATTATTATTAATTACCGTACTAATAACTGCAGGTGGTACAGGATTTGTGTGCCCTTCCTCTTTGTATACGTGGAGCACTTAAGAGGTGGCTAGCACTGATCTATCACACTGCTGATGTGTTGTTCCTGTTCCCACCTTCCTTCTAACTTCTCTTGCTTGCTCTTGTGTTGTCTGTGCAGAGGACAAGATCTGGACTACAGTGCAGCACAACAATGCAGAGCTGACACGTGTGCAGGACTCCAGCCATGAGAAGTCCTATATCACGACCTTGGACTACGGTGGAAGCATGGAGCAGCTGGAGGCTCTGATTGATGGCTCAGAGCACTGTGAGCAGGAGATGGCTTACCGCTGCCGGAGATCTCACCAGACCAACAATGCAGGTAAGGCCTGGTCTGCCCATGATGTTCTGTAGTGGCTCTGCACCCTGGAATAGCAAGGCCAGGTGCTTGTAGTGGCCCTCCACTCTGGCAGCAAATCCAGGTGTTTGGCAGGAAGGGCATGTTGTTTCAGCTTCTCACTCTGCAATGCAAACACATGAACCAGGAGACCTGAGTATGCTTAGTGCTGGCTCAGATGCCTAGCATGTAGCCTAGCTACTTCTGAAGTCTCTCAAGGTTTCTTCCGCATCCTGAGAGTGATAATAATAAGCATCCTGCCCTGTGTGAGGGTGGGGAGGTTCTTGAGGGAGCAGGAGAAGTGTGGCCCTGGGGATGATACTCCTTCAGGGAATGAAAAGAGAACACGGCAAGACACCAGGGGCCTCAGCATGCCAGTCCAAGAATGGTGAATTCTAACTGGGGCAAAGTTTACATGAGGGCAAAGTAATGGGCAGGCAGGATCCATCCTGCGGTTTCACAGTACTCATGTTACCTGAAATATGGAGGCCTCGGCGATATGTCTCTTTGGAAGGATGACACAGAGGAGGGAGCTATAGCACAGCAGGTAGAGATGCTGCTTGCAATGTGGACACATTGTATCAGAGTGCTGGTTCAAGGCCCAGCTGCTGCTCTAGATTCCTGCTAATGCATCATGAGAGGCAGATATTGTTTCTTGGGTAATCGTCAAGCACGTGGGAAATGCAGATGTGGTTACAGGCTCCTGGCTTTGGCACATCCTGGCCCTGGCTGCTGAGGATATTCGGTAAATGAACCCATGAGTTAAAGACCAATTTCTCTCTCTCTCTCTCTCTCTCAGGCATCAGTAAATGAAAACAGTAAAGATAATGTTTGCTTTCAGGAACAAAGACACTAAACTATTTTTCTCTTAATGGCAATTTTGAGTGAACAGTTTATTCAGTTATTAACATATATGAGAACAAATTAAACAAAACAAAAACTCTAAGATTGCTTACCAAAACCTAAAAGGGTTATGGCAAATATCAGAAAGGGATATGCACATATCTATATGTGTGTATATATATATATATATATGCATATATATATGTAATATGTGTGCATGTACCTGCCTACTCTGTCATTCATTCACATAGTTCAATTACTTCATGGCTTTAAAAAATAAAGGAGTATCCAGAACATGGAGTCACCGATCCTAGTGTAGAAAAGATCACAACCCAGTACTTGGATATCAAAATTTTAGAAAACTCTGAGGAGAATAATAGAAAATAAATTGTGCACCAAGGAGAAATAGTGGGAATTGCCTGCATGGCGATGCCTGGCTGAACTGGAGTCATCAGGGAAGAGCTGTTCCACAGAAGTGAATTTTCCGGATAACCGTTACTTATCCCTTAAACCACCAAACTATTTGTAAAAGTTTCTTAGTTCCTTGAAATGAAAGTCTCCCTTGCAAGCCTATGACATCACTGACTCTCAATCAGGAGGAACTGCTTCTGCAGGTATTTCCTGAAGACCATAATCCCTGTCAAAATAGGAGTCAGCCTCACCTGTCCTGTTCACCTGCTCCTCCCTTGCAGTGTTTAATAGTTCTATCTATCTACTAATAGTTGTATCTATTAGTGTTTCTATCTAGTTCTACTCACTCCATCTGTCCTTTCACCTCTTGTAGTGCTGTCTTCACTTGGATGCATAGAAGCAACAACTGGGCAGAATGTATATGCTAGGAGTCATTTATTTCTAGAACTTCCCTTCAGTATTTTCAGATGTCAGTTCGTTGTGGATATAAAAACTGGGGACCAGGAATCATGGAGGAACCTTGCATGTGTTTTATGGAAATGTGGGGTGTTGTCTGATAAAAGATGAAGGATACATTCCAAATGAGTTTGGGAGGGGCCTTTTGATATGATAATATGTTTTGAACCTATTGTAAGCTAGAGAAGACTGAGGAGTTAAAGGAAATAAGGAGGCAAGATGACCTTGGCAGTTCCTGGCTGCAGTGGATCTGAAGGTATCTGTGTGGGTCCTGCCAAGGACACTCCAATCTGGTGGAGGAGCACCAGAACCGCATTCCTTCCTCCTGCAGAGTGGAGGGTACCTGATTTCGTGCTGTCTGCATGCTTTATTGTACATGTGTGTGCACTGGATACTGTCCTTGACACCCCAGATTACTGATGTCTAAGGGAAACCGTGCATGTCATGGTTGGAATACAGAAATGCATTCATCACAGAGTAGCAGTGTTTCTGTGTGGAGCCCTTCTGGGTCCCACCTGATCTATGATGCGGTTTTGTTCAAGGTAAGTACAATGTCTTACACAAGTTCTCCCTCCAGACCCTTGGGTCTTTGGAGGGAGTATTCTGTTTTAGTAGGGAAATGCTAATTTCATTTCTCCTCCTCCACCATGTCTGAATACACAGTTTACTTAAAGGTTAAGAGCTATGAGTCTAATTTAGAAGGTGGAACAACTCCAATGCATTAACATTAATAGTGCATGGAAAGTACTCCCAATGGCTTTATTTTAAAGCTGCAGTCATTTCCATGTCCATTCTCTCTTCCTTATTTTTCTTCCTGCAACACTTAATGATAATCTAATGGTAGCAATGGCCCGTGTGGTGATAAAAAGAAGAAAGGGGATCATCGTTTCTGCTGCTGTATTTCCCCCCTTTTTCCCCTAGTATATATAGCTAAAGGCACCAGCAACCTTGATAAACTTACCTTTGCCAGTTGATGTCATTGCATCGAGAGAAAGCTCAAAGAATGAGAAATAAGAAGGCTAAGTCACAGACAGCTTTGATGGAACTCATTCATCAAATGATAAACTGTGAACGTTCCTCTCTTCCTGGAATGGAAGAGTAAAGACTAAATATTGTAAAGGTTAATTGTAAGTGACTGATGGTGGTGCTCAATGAATTTCCTGGGCTTGAAGCTCTCTCAGGTAGGAGCCGCTTATGTCCTGTTTCCTTCATACGTGATGGCGAGGCCTCCTATTTGTCCCTTAAAGCATGTCCTCATCAGAGCTTGCACTGTGAGCCAGGTCTTTCTCTTTCAACTTTTCACTCAGGTATGGGGAAAGGGGCCCAGTGCTTAAGCACTTAAGCTCTCAGAGACCTTAAGCAGTTAATTGAAAGGTTGGGAACAGCTGTTTGGCACAGCAGGCATTCAGCAGGGATCAAGCTCCAAGGAGAGAACTGAGCATCTGTTGAGTCATTACTAGAATGAATGAAATTACCCAGGACCCTAAGTGTTGTGGAGTGAGGCCTTATAAATATTTTATTTACCAGGACTTGCAAATTCCGGCTAATCTTTCATCCTATTTCCTTCATTGATTCCCTCTGGTGCTTTATGTGATAACTCCGGGATTTTCAAGGTGTGAAAAATACAAGAAGCATTTAGATAGTGCATGGATATGCATCTAAAAGGTATTTCAACATAAGAAATAAAACTCAGTTTTTTCAATGGAGAATGGCATTAGTTTGAGAATAGTAGTGAACAGTGAGAATTTTGATGTGAATTTACTTGCAGAGTAAACAAGGGGGGTATTCAAGGAGACTTAGGAAAGGGAACATTTTTCAACACAAAAGAGAAGGCTAGCGTTTTTCACAATGGATAAAAGGTTTCTTGGGTGTCTCACATTTCACGTCTGAGTGCCTCGGTTTGAGTCTTGGCTCAACTTTGTTCACCCCAGGAGAAAACAGATGATGGTTACTTCCGTAGCTGGGTCACACACACCCATATGGACACTAAGATCTTTCTGCAGTGCAAACAGTAGCATTTTCATCCTTCTCCACCTTTCTTGATTTCAGCTGTGATTTAATTAGAACATAATGGTTAAATTATTAGAACATAATCACTATCAAAAAACATTTAGAAGTATACTACTTTTTAATGGTGATGGGCTAAGCATAGCTTTCCAAGAAAACTTGTATCTTTTTCCAGGACTACACTAACTTGATATATACCTATTAGAAAATATCATCAAACTTTTGTCTCGGTAAAACCTGGACATAAAAATCAACTAGTTCTTGTTGCTTATCTGCTGAATGACCTTAACATCAGTGTCTTGATCTTTCTTAACCATAGTGACCTCATCTGTTAAATGAGGTTCGGATTGTTAAAGGGAATCGCTTCCCAGGAGAACCTCACAATGTGGGCTGCATTTAGTTTCATCTGCTTGTGCACGTGACATACAATAATTTTCAGTTTGAAAGAGCAAGGCCAGTGTTATGGTATAGGAGGTTAAATTGTCATGGGCAAATCCAGGATGCCCTATCAGAGTTCCAGTTTCATATCGTGGCTGTTCCCCCTCAGATGCAGCTGCTTGCTAATGCAACTGGGAAGGCAGTGGAAGGAAAATGGTCTACATACTTGGACCAGTGCCACGGAGGCAAAAAACTGAGTTGGGAGTCTTGGGCTTCTAACTGAGGCCTCATCCAAACCCGTCTGCTATAATCATTTGGAAAGTAAACTAATTGGTGGAAAATCTCTCTTCCTTTTGTCCTTCAAATAAAAATAAATAAATATACTTTTAAAATATTGCTTGGTTTTATTTAAATAACTCAGTTCTATTATCATTTTAAACTAATACCTTATAGCAATATCATTTTTAAAACTATTTTTTCTTTTCTTTATTAATTACATTGTATAATGAGACACAGTTCTATAGGTACTGGGATTCCCCCATCCCTTCCCTAACCCTCTCCCCATGGTGGATTCCTCCACCTTGTTATGTAACCACAGTTCAAGTTCAGTTGAGATTCCTTCATTGCAAGCATATACCAAGCATCTTATTGTCCAGATAAGTTCAATGGCTTCTTGGGGAGACCTTCTCTGGTCTGAAGGTCTGGCCAAAAGAGTAAAATCCCGGATCAATTAAAAGCCACATCAGCAACAATATATAACGTTATGGAATTAATTAACATAGTATCGAGTAGCCAACATGTTAAAATTGCATGCAAGTTCTTAACAACATCCTGTGACTACTTCAATAACATTTTAACAATTGAGGTGCAAACCAGTTAAAGAGATTTTCAAGCCCATCTGAATTTCTTACCTGGGATTTTATTCCTTTTCATAATATTCATCATACTTTATTTTTTATAATGTTTACACAGTTGAGAAGGATTCATGACCTTGGGAACCATGGTTTAGGATGGGAAGGGTCAAGGAATGGGGGAAAGTGGATGAGACAATTACTTATAATGTTCCTCTCTTCTTTCTGTTTCTCCCAGCTCACCATGTCTGTATAGGAGGTTTTGAAAGCCTCTGTGATCCGAAGTGTTTCATTAAATTGCAAAGCAAGTTTTATTTTGCATCAACTAAAATCATAAGCTGGTGCACTTGAGGATTTGTCCACAGATGCTATTGTTTTGGTTTTGCCCTGGAATTAGCCCTCCTGTTTCCCTATCCAGTACATCTCAGAACTGTGAAGAGGGTCTTGCCAGGTTATCACAGTTTGGACAGCATGTTGACTGTGCTGTGATGACAGTGTTTTTAATGATGCCTCATAAGTCTTTCCAAGGTCTTTATACTCACTGCCAAACCGTAAGGTTCCGACTAAGACACCACTGAATTTTGCCTGGAGGGGCATCAGATACCCTTCTGCCATCATGGCAATCAGCAGTGTCCTTTGCATAAGGAGTCTGCTGTTCCTTCTGTGGCTTTGGGTAATTATTACAGTTCTGAAGTGCTTTATTCTCAGTTATATTTTTGTTTGGCGAAATGTGGTGGGGGTTTGGAAGAACAGAGAGAGAATGCACCTAGAACAGATTTCGGTTTGGCCATGCTCTACTTAGAAGTGTCGGTTAGGATTGTAGTTAGTTATAGATTCTTTCCAGCTACAGAAAAGGGCGTTAAGGTAAATAACCATGATGATCATTGTGAACATTTTTATCCATCTAAGTTTATTTTTTTAAATTCTTGCTATTGCAGCTGGATAGTGGCAGTGTGTGTGTGTGTGTGTGTGTGTGTGTGTGTGTGTGTGTGTGTGCGCACACACATATATGTGTGCGCTGAGAGTTTGCTCCAAATTAAGAACTTTCTTCTAGAGGGCAACCAACAACTGATAGAGCCAAAACATGCTACTGTGTCATTCTCATGGGGCCACTTTCCCCTGGTTTCTGAGTCTCATTCCTAGGGAACTAAATTGAATGAGCAGCAGGTGGGAGTGAAAACAACGCTCTTCTATAGGATCCAGCATCATGAGTGGCAACTCAACCCACGATGCCAGTCACCATCGTCGGCATTTAAACATGGACCTTGACAAGGTCTCCTCATTACTGTCATTGACAATTATTGTTTTTGTCCCATTAATTACCAGGAACAAGAGGGTATTTGTGGCTTGCTTATGTCAAATCCTGCCAGTTGTTGACATCTGGACCCACTAGAATAGATAAGTACTGCACTTTTTTTTTTTTTTTGCCAGTTTCACAATACAAAAAAATGATCTTGTAGTCAATTTTGCAGCATGTTATGCAACTAATATTTATTGACTTTTCATGACTCAGTCATTGTTTGATCAACATAAAGCCATTGGAGAGGAGGTTGCTGGGAAATGACAGCTTGAAGCATTCCTTTCCTGTTTCTGTATAAGACCCAGAGATCCTTTGTGCCAGATTGTACTGATAAATATCATGTTTTCAAAGGATAAAGTTTATCTTGCATGAAACAGAATATTTGTAAGATTAATAGGTATAAATGCAAAGTGTAACAGCCCATCGACCCACTATCATAGCTCTCAATTGGCTAGGGGAAGAGAGCCAAAGTTAAAATTTAAAAAAAAAAAAAAAAAAAAGAAAAAAAAAATCTGGTGAACATCAGTGAATGAGAAGTGTTTAAAAGCTGAGGAATTAAGGTGCAGGCATTGTGGCACGGCAATTTTAGTTACCAATTTTGACACTGAAATATCCTATCAGAGAACCTTGCCAAGTCCTGACAGCTCTGCTTCCTACACAAGTCCCTACTACTGTGTCTGGGAGCACAGTATAGAGTCATAATGGGAAGTGAACCCATGGATGGCAGATCTCTCTCCTCTCCATCAGTGTGTGTGTGTTTCCTTCCCTTTGTCACTCTGAGTTTCAAATAATAAATCTTTTAAAAAGGAGAATTTAAGAATTTACTAGGGCTTTCAGAAGAAGGGGAAATGGGGATGTTCAGAGTCATCTGGAGTTTTGAAGGCATGAGAAAAACAGTTTATGATTATGGGGTTAATTCAAAGGAAAGGGCCTTTTGGTGTGATCAGAAAATTCTTGAATGTTGGGGACACACAGCAAAGAAATGTTATATCTTAATGGGAAGTTACAGAGTAAGGTTGTAAAATGCAGAATCGGATGGGCTTATGAAGCTCTACAGTTAAACTGATGGAAATCTTTAAGTTTAAATAAGAACTGACATCTGAGAGTTGATTATTACAGGGTGGTGATGTGTGCCTCATGCCGACAAGTTCAATGATCTTATACACACTTAAGTCATGTTAAGAAACATTCATAGGTTAAAAAAAAAAAAGGTAGCTGTACAGCATGTGAAAACTAAAAGGCGACGAAAGCATTGAATTCTATGCAATGTGTTTTGGCCATAACCGGCAGAAATCACAGTAATATCCACACTTACGGTGGGAAACTTTATTTAGTATCTCCATCTTCCTAAAGAGCTCATCATCCCTTGCCCCCCTATCCTCGCCTCCGCTCCTGGGAACTGTCAGGTCATTGTTTTTATACCAGCATGATGTGTGCTCCGTATCCCAGCATGCCCAGAACAGCAGCCACCGCTCAAGCACTAACTGTGAGCTGGGTGTGTGCTAATTCCTGGGGATAGAGTGGTGACAGACACCGGATTCCTGCTCCTGAAGGACATAATCAGAAAACATGGTTTTAAACAAATTTGGATGGAAGACTTCATAGTAGGTGGCTTCTTATAAATGATTTTTAATTCCTCTTAATGCATGAATATTTTGTTATGATGTGACCTATTTATCAAAGCCTTTCTCAGCAACTCAGGGTCCTTCTGTGGTTCTTTGATATTCAAATTTCTGGTCTAGAATTCACCGTGTTGCTGCATTTTTTATTTTCCTTTGGACAGATCCAGCTTATATCATTTTTGTGAGCTCCAACAGGGAGGTTTGTCTTTTTATATTTATAGACCTGTCTGGTATTTGAGTACAGTGCTTGGTCCCTATTTCAAACTCAATCAGTGCTGAGGGGAAGGACTATTCCTCCCATGCACTCAGGGATCCTGCTTTTGTTCTTTGGACTTTGAATCTCTGTGACCATGGGTGTTGGGTCTCTATCACACTACTGTGCACGCCTGTAATGAAAGTAGCAGTCGATCATTGACAAGGGTGGTCACCAGCAATTTCATACAGCACCATAGTGGGAGGTATTGGACTGGTGTATTTTCAATTTAGGGGCAACAATTGTCTAAGAGATCTCTGTCTAAAATAAATGTTTGCACATTGAAGATGCTAGATTATTGCAATATGTATCTCTATATTTATAAATATGCATATGTATAATATATAATTCATATAAATTTAATACATATTTAATACATAATTTATACATTTTTAATACATAATCTAACACATAATATAATTTAATACATATTTATATAAATATGTATTATATGAATTTATATAGTTTATATAATTTATATAAATAAATTAGTTTATTTAATAAATATATAGTTTATATAAATTCATATAAATACATATTTAATTCAATTTCCTACTTCCCATGAGGCTTACACATGGTGCATGCAACTGTTTGAAGTACCAGTGTTAGTAAGAAGTAGAGAGGAATATGCCTGGCATTATGGAATACCAGGTTAAGCATCTGGCTGCAATGCTGGCATCCCATGTTAAGCTTGTTTCCAGTCTTGGATGCTGCGCTTCTGATCCAGGTATCATGTGGGAGATCCAGATGGCGTTCTGGTCTTGTGGCTTTAGCATGGCTTAATTCCAGCTGTGACAGTGAACCAGGAGTTACAGATTGTCTCTCTTTCTGTCTCTCCCTTTCCTTGTCTCTGTAACTCTTGTTTTTTAAGCAATCGAAATTGTTTTCTCTTTAAGTGTTAGCAGTGACAACACCAACACTAATTATATCTATCTTAATGTGTGCATGCCAGATGCTTTTCTCAGCCTTTACCACACTTAGTCCTCACAATTGTATTGGCACATATCATTCCTAACCCTATTTTATGGATGAAAAATAAAGCTTAGGAAGCTGAAGCATTTTCAATAAACTAACAGCCACCATGGTTTATACACAAGCTTAGTGATCCCGAGGCTCTGATCTTTGACATTTCCATTCTACCCCCGTATTGGGCTTTTTCACATGAAAGACGGTATTAGATGGGAAATTGTAGAGCACTGTCAATTAATTTGGGTGGTTAAAATAAAATTTCACTAGTAACAGTGATTAATCATCATGCTGGAAGTCAGGGAGTTCAGAACGAAACAGACCTTGTGTCTGGTGAGGATCTAGTTTCTGGGCCACGGATGATACCTTGTCACAGTGTCTGAACATGGGGAAAGAACAAGGGCCCTCTCTCAGCTTCTTTTGGAAGGACCTGAAGAGACCTGAAGGACCTGAAGTTCCTGAGAGAACTGCTCTCACAGTCTCTGCCTCCCCACACTAACACCTTGGGGCTAGAATGTCAGCACACGACAATGGTGGCGGAGGACATGTACGCTCAGACCACAGCAGTTAGCATATGTCTACCACTGTGACACCAACAACCCACTTATGCTTACAATCTTGCTCCGCCTCTCTCCTTCTCAAATCAACATCCATACTGCTACTGAAGAAAGAGTCCTTCGTAAAACACAGGTTTGCTCAGTTACCGCTTTGGTCCAGTACCATCTCCCTGTTGAGGAAGCTTACCCTCTGTATCAGGGCACATCATCTTCATTGAAGTTGAATGCCTCCTTTTTTCCAGCACTTTGAGGAAAACAAAAGGAAAGCCTTGAACTTAATAAATTACAGCTGTCAGACAATACCACAATCTCTCACAGTGCCCCGATTTTGCATATATTTTGCTTTGTTCCCTCACTGTCTTGTCCTTCCTTTGTCTTTTTCCTTTTCTTTCCTTTCTTTCCTTCCCTTCCATTCCCTTCCCTTCCCTTCCCTTCTCTTCCCCTTTCCCTTCTTTCCTTCTTTTCTTTCTTTCTTTTTCTTTCTTTCTCTCTTTCTTTCTTTTCTTTCCTTTCTTTCTTTCTTCCTTCCTTTCTCTTTCTTTCTCTCTCTCTTTCTCTCTCTTTCTCTTTCTTTCTTTCTTTCTCTTTCTCTCTCTTTCTCTCTCTCTTTCTCTTTCTTTCTTTCTTTCTCTCTCTTTCTTTCTTTCTTTCTCTTTCTCTCTCTCTCTTTCTTTCTCTCTCTCTTTCTTTCTCTCTTTCTTTCTCTTTCTTTCTTTCTTTCTTTCTTTCTTTCTTTCTCTCTTTCTTTCTCTCTCTCTCTCTTTCTTTCTTTCTTTCTTTCTTTCTTTCTTTCTTTCTTCTCTTTGTCTTTCTCTTTCTCTTCCTCTTTCCCTTTCTTCCCCTCCCTCTGTGCTTTCCTCCTTCCCTCCTTCTTCTCACCTCATCCCTTCCTTCCTTCTTCCCATCTTCCCTCCTTTTCTCTCTCCCTCTTTCTCTCTCTCCCTTTCTTTCTGCCAAACATATCCTTGGATTTATCCCTAAGCTTGATGCTCCACTTGTTCTCAGGTTCCTTTCCTGATAACTTTTTGAGACTGAAGAACATCATTCCCACTCCTGTAACATTGAAATCCTTGTAGTAGCATGCTTTGTTTCCCTTCTAAATTGGACCTTTCTGTGCCAGTGTAAGCACCATGAATATGGAGGCTGTGTGGATGAATATGGAGACAGATTGTGGAGCTCAGAGGCAAAGAGGTCACTAAGTCAATAAGATGGCAACTTATAGTCAAGGTCCCTGGCGGGCAAGATGGTGGCCAAGGACAGAGCCTTGGGAGTGAACCAGGGCAGGAGTCATGTATTCCCAAAGAAAGACTGATTGAAAGACTGATTGGCCAGGGCCATTTCACTCACCTATCCCAGGCCTATAAGAAGCTTGAGACATAGTTGTTACATTACAAAGACCAAGCACAGAAGCCTTGTCCTTGTAATGGGCGTTTTCATCTACTAGGAGAGCAAAGAAACAAGAAAACAAGAGCAGTTGCAGGCTAAGAACAATTCTATCAGTAACATCTACATAGGGTGTTACAGGTACCTAGGCAAGATGTCTGCAATGGACGTGGGGAGTAAGGGAGGGCTTGAAAGGTTTTTCCCAGAGCAGCTAAGCTTAATGACATTTTTTCATAAATTGGCTGTTGAGACAGGCAATCTGGGAGGAGGACAAAAATGTGGGTCCACTTGCTTCCTGTTACTCTGTCATTTATATCTCCTGTGTCCATGACCCACACTCAGAGTACAGCTCTTATGATTTCTAACTATTGTTACCCTGAGAGGTTTATCTGTCACTTTGGTTCTAATAGCTGTGGTATCCTCTTTAATAACGTGACACCCATAGATTGATACTGAAAGATTTTCTGATTTTGACAGTCAGTGTTTCAGGATTTCTTTTTCTTTATCGACACCAGTTGCTCCAGATATACAGTCCAAGATACATGGAAGGTCTTGTTAATCACTAAAAATGCAAATTTAAATTCATGAGCTTCACCAAACATGCAGTGGGTTGTACCAAATATGTGCATACCCAATGGTGTGGAGAATATATTCAAGTCCACATAATTATCTTTTTTTATAAAAAAGAGTTATTTTTATTGCTAAGTGATATATATATGTATATATATATAAATATATATACATATATAAATAATAATATACATATATATTATATATATAATATATATATAAATAATAAAAAAAGCTTTACAGAATAATCTTCTTAGTTTGTCACAAATTTTGTCTTGCTGGATGGGACAAAGTTGTTCACAAAAATTCTGGTGAAATCAATTGAACATTTTATTTATTTTTAGTTTTTTATATTTTAAAGATTTATTTTTTTTGTTAATTTATTTTAATAATCTTAGTTGATTAGGGTACAAAGGGTCAAGGGCTACAGGATGAAAGTGGGTAATATTGTTTCCACACTATTATAATCATTTTGCCCTGTATCTGGGGTTAGGGGAGTAACAAAGGGAAAAGCCCCACCCAACTTCCCACCCATCCCCCATCCCCAACATGAGGCGCTCTCCAAGGGTCCTGCTCAAACAGTTTTGATAGTTCATCAGTTCTGGATTGCTGCCAATCTCACCGTCCCAACCGCAATGAAACCTATTCAGAGTCCAAAATGATTTTAAATTTTAAATCATTTTGTGCATGAAACATCACTTCATAGTATGAAGTATTCCAATTGTGACCCATGTTGGTGTTCAAAAATTTCTGACTTGGGAGCACCTTGGATTCTGGGTTTTTGATGGATACGTGACCTATGATACACAGTATTTTTTTTACCAGCCCAAGAACTCCGAAGTGCAGTGTTTCTATCACTTGTTTTCTCATTGTCAACACACCTGCTGCTGGATGGAGAGGGCTAGATGAGTAACAGAGTGTATTCCCCATTTACCCCTGCCTCTATCCACCTCTGTTCAGGCCATGTGATGGGAAGAGTTTATAGCACTCAGAACTGCCTGACAGATCTCCACTTTGATCATCCATAATTGGTAAAGCCGCAAGGCATTGGCAGCAGCCTGCCAGACAAAGGAGAAGACAAAACCCGAAAGCAGCGAAGTCTGAAGCATTTGAAAACAAGCAGGCAAACTGAAATTGCATCTCTATGTTTTCACTGAGGTCATTCCTTTTCATAGTTAAGGAAAAATGGAGCTATCCTTCCATGAGTGGGGATCATAAAATTCAAAATTGTCAAAACCGGGGAAGGATTTGTAGAGTGTTGGTTTAGTTTTCTAGAGCTTCCATGCTCCACAATAGGGTGACCAGGTAACAAAATTGATTTTTCCAAAATTCTGAAGGATAGCAGCCTGTGATCAAAATCTCTGCGGTGTTCTTCCTTTCTGACACTTCTCTGCTTAGTGACACATGAGCACCCTAGTAGTTCTTTAAAAATGGTGGTATAAAAACACCTGATAAAACTGGATTATGGACTTACATTGATAGTCTTTCTTATTTTTTGTAAATCCCTTGTCTCCAAATATAAGTAGTCCATTGCTTACAGTATGCTGATATCACTGTAGCATGCAAGCAATACACATTCAAGAGAAGCTGTACTTCGAATTTTGATATTTTGCTCTGCTAGTGACTGTGAAATAGGAGTCTCTCTGGTAGTGCAGGGCAGTTCAAGATCATGAGGATAGACAACTCACTTTGTGATGATTCTACTGCTGATGTTGAAGTGGGTTTGGATATTCAGTGAGTTTTCTGTTCATGGTTACCATCAACCATGATGAGCCTATTGGGATGTGTATATCTCCATTGTAAATTGAAGGATGCCTTATCAAATTGTTGGGTGTCTGCGCTTATTATCATATTACTTTAATCACAGTAGCTTTATATTTCTAAACATTAATTATGACAAATGCAGATTTGTTTTCCATAGCAAAGATTGATTTGTCAATTTAAGGCGTTTACAGTCTTTTAAGATTCCTTTGTTGTTTCTGAAAATGTCAGAATATTTCGATAGTGACTGCATTGGATATAAACAACTTGAAGTAGTGTGGACATTTCAGCATAATGAATTCATCCATAACATGGAATAATTCCATAAGTACAGGATATCAAACTATTTGTTTTTGTCATTTAAAATGTCTGTAATTGGTATTTGATATTTTTCAGTATAAATATCACTCACCGCCTTGATCACATTCATTCCTAAACATTTTATTTATTTGATGCTCTTACAATTGGGATTGTTTTCTTTCTTTTTTGATAGTTTTTTGTTATTACATAGAAATATTATCATTATTTTCATGCCGACTTTGTATCCTGTAACTTTCCTGAATTCAGTAAGTCTGACATCATTGTGTGTTGGAGACTTTAAGAATTTTCTATTTGTAAAATGATGTGATCTGCGAGTGCCATTTACTTTGCCTTTTGTAAGATGGATGCTTTTTGCTTCTTTATTTTTCCTAGTATCTCCTTCTCAGACTGTAGTAATAAACTTAACAGAAGTGGGGCTAGTGAGCATGGCTTGTATCCTTCCTCAGGCAGAGAAAAAGCTTTACACTTTTCATATCTGATGGGCTACTCATGTAAAGTTTTTCTTGTGTACCTGGACTTTCTTTTTGTGTCAAGTACTCTGAGAGTGTTTAGCGTAAAACTTCGGTAAATTTTACAAAATGCTTTTTTTTGTATCCGTTGAGATGATTATGTCTTATTATTCTTTATTCTGTTAATGTGGTGTATCACATTTTACTGATTTATGTATGTTGAGCCATCCTCACAGACAAGGAAAGAATCTCGAGCACAGTGCATGTTTATATGGGTTCCAAAATTCATTCTGTCAGTATTCTGTTGAAGATTTTGTTCTTCATCTGTTACCATCTTGGACATTAAGCCTACCCCTTTCTTAGTCTTTGGCAGCAGGCCTACCTCATCGGACATTTGAGAAAGTATTATCTCATCCAGGAGTTTTGGAAGCATTTGAGAATGATTGGCATTAGTCCTTTTAATGAATCCTTTTATGAAGTCCAAAACCTTTCTTTGTCGGAAGATTTGATTATCGAATCAGTCTCCTTATTCGTTAATGGTATGTTTATATCCTCATAGTGGATAAAATAAATGAGCAGATGCCGGTACAATTGTTCCTTCTAAAGGGATATACCTCTGAATACAGATGTGTATTATATACACATTTTTTTCTATTAAAGAACCAACATTTATAATTGAAGTATTGAAATATTAAATTAAACCCTCTAACATAATTCCAAGTCCCTTCATCTCTTCTGAATGAGCACATTGTGAACTCTTATAGCAGAAAAGAAATATTAGTGAATTTTCATGATCCGAAATGAGGTTCAGTGATAACTTACACTATAATATGCAAATTAACTCTTTAATATTTTCTAGTATCAAATCCTAAGTGTCTTTTTGCCATCCTCGATTGGTTAGCTCATGCACAAGATGAGAACTTTTTAAAATTCCCAGGGCGTAATTAATGCCATCATGAGATCAAAATCTGTAGACAGCAGACCGTGATTAGTTCTTTCCGGGCCCTTTTGGAGAAGCCACACCATGCCATCTTCATCCTGTCCGCTACAGCATCGTTAACCCCCTCAGGATGTCTGTATCCATTTTACAGAGTGTTAGAAGATTTCAGGGCCCTTCAGAATCACCACACATGCATGCCTCTTGTTTGAGAACTCTATCTAGCCTTCGAATATATTTATTAAATATTTACACAGATGTGTAACTCAAAGCAAACAGTGATTAGTTCAGATAAGAGCCTGATACAGTCCTGGTATCTTCACTGTGACTTCTTTTGTAGGCATTGTAGGGAGAAGGAGAAACAGAGTGAGAACAAGAGCAAGAGCAGGCATGCAAGCAAATGAGCAAGAGATCTTCATCCATTGATTCACTCCCCAGGCGGCTCTAACCGCCCTGCCTGAGCCAAGCCAAAATCAGAAGAAGCCAAGAAACTCATTAAGGTTACCCATGTGAGTGTGGGGATTCAAATACTTGGCCACTTTCCACTTTTTTTTTTTTCAGGCATTTAACCAGAGCTGGATCAAAATTGGAATAGCCAGGACATAGATCAGCACACATATGATTAGTCAACATTGCAGGTACTAGCTTAAGGTTTTGAGGCACATGCAAGTCTCAGCATCTTCTTCTTTATTGCTGTGTACATAAAAAACAACAAATAAATGGTAGGGTATCCATTACATGTAAGGTAAATGGTGAATGTGTTCACTGTATAGCATTACGTAAATGTAGTTGGAGCCCATTTCATTTTACCGTTTTAGTATCTCCCGAATTGCACTGAATATCTCAATCAATAGTGTATATTTATTGGACTAGTCCCAGTTTACCCTTTATAGCAATACCTAGAATAATGACAAGGCTTGTTAAAATGTTGACTATTTTGTAACATTTCGTATGGTATGATCATTGTCCACATTTCAGAAGTCAAGGTGCAGCTAGTATAACATAAGAGCATCACTACTGAACTGTTTTCATATAGCTGGAAATCAGTTGTGCTGTTGATCACACTGTCCTAGAAACCTGTGCGCTTGTTGCTTCTGATGAGTACGATACTCATTTCTCAAACTTGATTCTCGTCTCTAAGAACGCCCAAGCAGTGCATTAGCTTTTACTGTCGGTTAGAGGACTCTTGAAGTGACTTGTTCGCGTTGACTGAGAACCAGGACAGTGGCCTTTGTTAAAGGTTCATTTCGATGAGAAACGAAGAAATAGGTTTTCCTAGGCCCAGAGTTGAGTGCTAACACAGTATGTTATGTTGCAGTCATTTACGTCTTTCCTTGCAGTTAAGCAGTGTGACTTCTTGAAGAATGGAGGTCTGCATCTTGCTATCTGAAAAATGCCACAACTGGCTAATAGAAACAGAGCTTCTATTTTTCAGGGGGTTGGTGTGGGGAAATGAACCTTGGTATAGGTTTCCACATTTTGGGAAGTCAACATTGAGAACGTTAGTATCATAGCAGCATTCTAAGACAATAATTTTTTTAAGGTATATATGTTCATGTATACACACTCAATATATATGTTCAATCATTCAAATAAATACCAGCTTTTCAACATATGCTGAATGTGTGCTGTTTGCTAATCATCTTGTCGCATTTTCAGTTGGTTTCTGTTTCTTTGTCTCTGTTACTACTCATTGCATTTTTTCTGCCAGCCATTTACATTAAATAAACATAGTAACCAGTGGTTTTAAGCCCTGAATAAATACTAGCCAATGTAGAAGGTGTTTCTTTGGAAAATTATTTTCTGCTATAATGAGATTTTTCAGTTACAAAATTTGCCATCTAATCTGATTTTAACATGTAAACTATTCTTTCAAACACTGTGACTTTGGCTCAAAAGACCTAAATGATCACGTTCACATATTTTCTGATCATAGAGTATCTTTCAGAACAATTAAATGCCCTTTACAAAATATCATGGAACAGAACATTCTTGAAGGCAGGAAATGTATAGGCTTGCTTTACTTTTTCCTTATGTGTCCTGTAAACAAATATAGACAGGAGGATGGTTAATACACATTATTCAGATTGGGGAGTTTGACAGGAAATGCAGCACAAAATTCCATTTTTCTTGCTGTCGTTATGCTGATGAGCCTCTGGCCACTTCTCTCTGGTGTGGATAATTGCGAAGTTCTTCATATTTTACTGATTAGAAAAGCTACTCTTACCCATTGCTCTTATGTTTACGCCCTGCACCACTTCCAGCCTTCCAGCCTTCCAGCCTTCCCTAATGGTGTAATCTGCGGGCTCCATCAACTTTCTGTCTGCCCCTCATTTGGCCCTCTAATGAATATCAGACGCGCAGCCATCATTTATGCTTCAGGAACAAAGATAAATGAACAGAGCATTTTTGTTTGTCTATTAGTACTGTGAAAGCCAAACTCATTTTATCTGCTTCGTGGCTTCCTTGATGTGTCTGCCCACCTAGCACAACCCATTTGAACGGAGTCGTGGTTGATGTAGGTATTTATAGAAAGGGCTCTTGCTGTCACCGAATGCATACTGGTATAGAATTGTGAATTGTGCTGTATCTGCATGTACATGTTTACAGAAGTAATCGAGCGTTGTTGAGGGTCATGACGTAAGAAAGGATGCAGGCAGGAAACGGAGCAACGAGAGGGAAGCAGGAAGAAGACGTAATAGAAGGATGGCAGAGAGGAAGAGTCACGGAAGAAAGGGGGGCCCAAACGAAGGGAGAGTAATGGAACTGAAGGAAAACAGAGGGATGAGTGTAATGACACAGTACATTGGGACATGTTTCTTGAGGAGAAAGCAAAAACCAGAGAAAATAATTCACATGTAATTCACAAAGTACACACACACACACACACACACACACACACACACACGCACACACCCCTACCCTCAATTTAGGCTTCTCTGTCCAATTTTTGGGCTGAAGTTATTTTGTTCTGAACCAGTTTAGTTTTATAACTCATAGAGATCATTTAAAGCCTTTTACTTAAGCCAAGGAGAAAACAAAACATGTTAAAATGCAAACGGCCTCTCAGCAATCTTTATTATAGTTTTTCTTAGCTGTTTTATTGAAAATATCTTCCTAGAAATGCATGCTTTCGTTAAAATGTTGATAAATATTAGTTAAAATTTAAAGGGAAACTGAATATTTACAGCTCAGGTGTTTAATTGATTGTACGTTATACTTTTTGTCTCACTTCAGCAATTTTTTTTTATTTCCTCTAAGAATGTTAGTAGGCTAATAATGCTTTGTCCAATTGTCGTGGGATCTGCATTTTTTTTTTTTTTTTTGCTCTCTTGAAACTCACATAGTGGAACCGAGTCACAGAGGTGGTGGTGTTAGGAGGTAGAAATGCATGTATGGTGATTAAAATCACGGGAGGGGGGCCTCATGGATGGGATTCAGGCCCTTATAAAGCATACCTGAGTCAGCCCTTTGCCTCTTCCTTCTTGTGAGGCCAAAGCAAGAAGAAAACACGGACTCCAACCCTCACCATAGGCCAACTCTGCCCCATCTCTATAACTGTGAGATATAAATGATGCTGGTTTATAAACCATTGGGCTGAAATAGTACGTTGTTTTTACTAATATTGATTTTATTTTTATTGGAAAGTCAGATACACAGAGAGGAGGAGAGCCAGAGAGAAAGATCTTCTCTCCGTTGATTCGTTGATTCACTCCTCAGATGGTCTCAACATCCGGAGCTGTGCCAGTCTGAAGCCACTGGCCCTGAGCCTCTTCCAGGTCTCCCATGTGGTTACAGGGTCCCAAGGCTTTTAGGCTGTCTTCAGCTGCTTTCCCAGGCCACAACCAGGGAGCTGGATGGGAAGGGCAGTGGACAGGATTAGAACTGGTGCCCATATGGGATGCCAGTACCTGCAAGGGGAGGACTCTAACAGGCAGGCCACCTTGCCGGACTCCAAAACATGCAGTTTTAATGTTATAAAATGTATCTTAAGACGCTGGACTTTATGCTAGGCATGTGTTTGCAAGGAACGAATCTCAACTGAACTTGAACTGTGGTTATGCAACAAGGTGGAGGAATCCACCATGGGGGGAGGGATATGGGAGGGGTGGGAGGAATCCCCAGCGCCTATAAAACTGTACCACATAATACAATGTAAACAACAATAAAAAAAAAACAGAAGAAATGATCAACACATTAAAAAAAAAGAATTTACTAAATTCAGTATCTTTTAACTAATGGAGTATTTATTTAAAATTTCCTGCAACATAAACAGTGGCTGTAAATTAGCTAATCTGTCTGTAAGAAACATTGAATATTCAGCTTCAGCATTCACACTTATTGGTGGCATGCCAGCTTGAATTTCCTTTCCATTAGCCTGAGATATCTTTCCATCCTTTCACCTTCAGTTTTTGCAGCGCATGGATGGGTTTTGGTTTTTGATGCAGTCTGCTAATCTCTGACATTTGATTGATTAGTTTAATACATTTGGGGTTAATGTGCATAGGCATTTGGTCCTGTCATTTTAGCAGTACACTGTTCATTGTTTGACTTAATCTCCTGTTTTCCTTTAAGTGGGATGTTCTCCTGATTTACATTTGCTTTTGGTACTTGCTATTCCTTTTCTTCTCAAGAGAAAATCTTTAAGCAACATTGTAGGGCAAGTCTGGAAGAGGAAAATTTCTTGAGCTTTCTTGTACTGTGAAGGATTTTCTTTCATTTGCAAAGATGAAGAAATGCTTTGCTGAGTAAGCTATTGAGAGCTTATAGTTTTTCCCCCTTTAAATTTTGGAATATGTCGCTCTAATCTCTTCTGGCCTGTAGAGTTTCTTCTGTGAGGTCAGATGTGAGTTTGATTGATGCTCCTCTAAATGTTAATTGATTTTATATGCATATTTAAGAATATTTTCCTTATGTCAGGTTAAGAAAGCTTGATTATCCTATGTTGTAGTAAGGATTGCTTTTGGTCAATTCTGTTGGAGTTCTGTGCCCCTCCTTATGTTTTTCCAACTTTCTTTTCATGTTAGGGAAGTTTTAATATTTCATTGAACACATGTTTAAACACAGCTTCTTTCTGTGCCTTGTGGAACTCCCATGACTCTTACATTTAGCCTTTACCTAGTGTCTCTTATTTCTTGATTCATTTTTTGCCTTGGGTCAGATCCATTTCTAGTTTTTAATTCTTTCCCCGTTGTGGGAAAAACCTCTTCCAATTCTGAGATTCTTTTTTCTGCCTCAATCATTTTGTTATAGACTTTCTACTGAATTTTTAATTTGTTCCATTGAGTTTTAATTTCAGACATTATCAGCATTCCTTTAATTCATCACTGCTATTTCCCATATAACATATTCCTTTAATTCCTTGAACTCCTGTATGTGCTTCTCATTGTTGATAAGAAGCTGTTAAACACGCTTTTAAAATTCATTGTCTTTCATTTTCTCAGTGTCTTCCTTAGTTAACTCCGAGGTTGGCATAGGCTTTTGCTCCTTTGCGGGGCAAAAATCAGTAATATTCATTTCCTCTTTGTCATTACACCTCTGGTTAGCAGATTCCTCTCTTTAGGGCTGGTTTCAGAGCTGCGTTGCTCGTTGGTCTACAGGTCAGTTTTAGTGATTGTGCTTGGTACCCTGTTCTTCATTTGCAATCAGGTATGCAACTCCTTCCAGTGAGTTTCAGTCTGAAGATTTTGTGCTAGGCTTCTTCCACGGTTTCCATAGCACCAGCTGCTGGATCACCACGGTCCAATCCCTGTGATTCCATGCTGTGGCTAAACCCTTTCCTACACAGACTCTTCTCCATCTCCTTGATCCAGCAATGTGTGGGATTAGGGAGATGCCAGCTGTCCTAAATCACTGGGTGCTGCTCTTGTTGGAACCTGCTAGCTTGTAGGTCTGCGTGCCACCTGGTCCTATTTTGGTTGGATCGCGTGTCCCCCTCACACAGTCCGTACTGATTTGCTGTGAGATCATTGCAGTGTGCTGAGCCAAAACTGATTTCCCTTCTGTCTTAGTGCATGAATAGCTCACTGTTGTCCCTCTGGGCCCTCAGCCTTTGCTGCAGTACAGAAATGGTAACGGATTGCTTCTGGCTTATTGCATACACAGCTCACTTCTTTCCCTCCAGTGTTGCAGCTTTGCTGCAGTGCGCAAGATAGTGCCTGATGTCAAACTAGTGGGGTTCATGACCTGCTGGCTGCTAGATCTGGGGGCCACCTTGAACCCTAAGGGTGTTGGAAACCTTAGGGTGCTGAGCTGGTGCTGATCATTGCAGTGTCGCTGAGCTAAAATTGATTTCCTTTCTTGCTTAGCACATGCACAGCTCACTACAGTCTTTGCCATACTAAATAAAATGGTGTTCGATGTGACACTATTAGGTTTGGAGGTCATGAAATCCACCCTGCTCCTACACCATCCCTTGGCATCTGCGACTCCTTCTCTGCTTGTGGTAAGATCAAACAAATCAGCAGGACAGGCAATTCCTTGTCTTGGTTCACCCCCTGATTTCCTGGTGAATTTTCCTTTCTACTTGGTCACCAGTAGAGTTCAGATGACCAGCCTGTGATAGCTGACCATTGCTGCGGTATCTGGTCACTGCAACACCATTCTATTGTCTGCTGCTTCCCTGTGTCTGTGGGTGTCCACATGGCTCTTTGCTGTTGGCCTGTCTTCTATTTACTGAAATCTCTCCTCTGTGCTTCACTATGCTAATTATTCTCTATCATTGTAAACCTGTCTTCACCCTATACCACCCTCTTGCCAAGGTACCTTTTGTTTTTCTTAAATAGATGCTAATTAGCTTATCTTGTACCCTGCCCCTCCTAGCTAAGAGGTGGGGTGGGGTAGATTTAACAAAAAGACTAAGAAAAAAGAAAGAAAGAAAAAAGAAAGAAAAGAAAAGAAAGGCTTACATGGGCAGAATCTGCAGCCACAGAGAGTAATCAGTGTAACGGAAAAAAGAGAGGATGGGAAAAGCTGCCTGGGGAAAGGGGAGAGCAAGGAGAGTTTTGCCTCTGAGGTGGCTGGACAGGAGGATTGAGGCATTATTGGGGTAAAGGCAAAAGATCCTAAACAGGATCGACAAAGGGCAAGAATGGAGAAAAGAAGGCTTGAACATAGGAAATCTCTGTTTGCCATTGTGATAGAAGTTTTCTAGATTACGGAGAAATTGGAGGTCAAATTGAATTGTTGTCTAATTTGTGTTGAATCCAAGCCATGTTGCAAAAGAAAATTAGTGTGTCTGTTTTTGAGATTGTTAGGAGGCATTAAAGTGGAGACACTGTAGGGGATTGAACTCTCCAGCAAAGCCTGATGGCTGAGACATGGGTAGGAATCTGTGGAGGAGTTAGAGGTTGGACTCACCTTTCACCCGCAGAGAGCAGTAGGACACCCTTAATCTGATAGAAGTAGCATGTGTGATCAGTAAAGGCTGAGAGTCTATGAAATGTTTTCTTCACAAGTATTCTCAGTAGGGAGTCTGAAGAGGTGCTTGTTGCAGCTCAGATCCCCAGTGAGGAGAACAAACAGCAACCTTCAGACACAGGGGGATGAGAGGCAGAGAGGGAGAAAGCAGTATGGTGGATAGGGTATTGACACATGGAAGAGAAAGGAAAAATGGCGAACTGGGTTCGGCCACATGAGACAGCCCAGCTATTGGTTTTCCCAGGTGGGTGGAATGCTCTCTAGGGGTTGGGTATTCAATAGTTGTCCTGTGGCCTCAACTCCAATTTGCTGCAGAAATAGAGAGCTTGGAGGGAGAAGAGGAGTTTCAAGAAGATGATGAGTTACAAATGAGCAGATTTAGGTTAGAGATAGAAGATATTTTAGACATGGGACTGAGGGGTAGTCTTTCTGTCCTTACAAATTCTGGCATTATCTAAGTGATATTGAGGCCAATCCATAATACAGAATATGCTGTTTTATGTAGGAATGCAATTGGAGGGCTTTTAATTGGCCAGGAGACAGCCCAAGGTTGTGTCAGGAGGAACAGCTGATGAAACAGCCACTCCCACAGCTAATAGACTCAGGTTCAGTTGCAGCAATGGAAAATGAACTGACACACAGAGAAATAAGGGTGTCCCCAAGTTTTCCTCGGTCAGTAAATTTTATGGCTCTCACGGGAGGCGGGTCATTACCACCCTGCATTAAGGACAAGCTACCTGCATCAGAAGGCATCACTTCAGAGCATGGAAGCCAGCCAATGGGGGAGTTTGGTACCCGGGCCCAGGGTCAATGGAGCCAAACTCCAAAAATGGAGACTGGACCTGGTCATGGGAGTGAAACTGTGCCCAACTTCTTTCAAAACCCCAGGATTGATAGGGAGCAGTCACATTATTTTGGATATGGTGGTGGCATTCAGAAAGATGAGGGGTGCCTTGCTTACTGGAGCATGTGCCTAGTGGGAGCCCATGCCTGGGTTATAGGCTGAAAGGGATTAGATCCTGCAGAGGTCCCAACTTTAGGACCAGGAAGCCAGGTGGGAAAGCCAACTGAATTCATGGCACCAAATATTAGATCATTTCGGCATTAGCTCTTTTTAGTATACGCCTTTTTCAGTTGCAGCCACAAGCCAAAAAAGTACACCCAGCAAGTCACACAGGGGCCTATATTCCAGAAGGGAATATGACTGCAGGAGTGGGCACAAAGTCAGAATGGAGGGAAGAAGAGGTGTCTCCTGCTATAGTGGCAGGAGGGGTATCCATGGGAAGGGGCGGGAGAAAGGAAGTCCCTTTTAATGGCCCGGGGTGGGCATTATGAGGCTGTGAGGGATTAGTGGATAAGACTCTCAGGGACACAAGGAATTGGTAAACATAGCAGTGAGCGAGGACTAGGGCAGTGGCCATAAGGGATTGGTGGATAATGCTGCCAAGCATGGTACTATGAGGTTAGAGCAGATTAGTGGGAACAGGATTACAAAGTTAAAATTGGCAGAAACAAAATTTGCATCTCAGGGACACATGAATCTTAAGAAAGCTGTGATATAAGGGAAGCAGATATTGAAAATGGTAACAAGGGCCCATCACAGTAGCCTAGGTGCTGAGGTCCTCGACTTGCATGCATCTGGATCCCAAATGGGTGCTGGTTCTATTCTTGGCAGCCCAGTTCCAATTCGCCTCCCTGCTTATGGCCTAGGAAAGCAGTTGGTGATGCCCCCAAAGCCTTGGGACCCTGCAACTATGTAAGAGATCCAGAACAGGCTCCTTGCTCCTGGCTTCAGTTTGGCTCAGTTCTGGCCATTGTGGCTGCTAGAGGAGTGAATCAGCAGGCTGAAGATCTTCCTCTTTGTTTCTTCTCCTCTCTGTTTATCTGAATTTCCAGTGAAAATGAATAAATCTTTTTTCTTTAATGATACAGAATCCAAAATGGAGGTCTTCTGGAATGTGTGTCACTCCTCAAAGTTTGTTTCTTTATTAATGTAAACAGCTGGCAAAATAACTGGGAGGACAGTTTAGTTGGGAATAACCTCCAGAGAGCTAGGAAAAGTTCCCAATGAGGATGGCACAGTTTTGCCAATATGATGGCTATTTGAAGTATAATCTTAGAGTATTGACCCAAGAACTAATTCAGATATATGATACACATTTATTTCTATCTATAGTAGGAGTGGGTTTCAAATGAAACAATAATAATATCATTGAGGTTTGGGGCTGTAGAGATCAAATTCAAATCTTGTGTGTGTGTGTGTGTGTGTGTGTGTGTGTGTGTGTGTGTGTGTGTATGTATGTGTGTCTTCCTAGGGACTTATTAACCCTGGTGTTAACAAGAGTTGGTTATCTGTTAAAGGAGAATGAAAATTTTCAATGTAATTACAAAGGTTGAGTGAGATAATTTTGTAAAAGATTGGTTTATTTATCTATTGGAAAGTCAGATACCCAGAGGGGAGCAGGGACAGAGGAAGATCTTCCTTCTGATGATTCACTCCCTCAGTGGCCGCAAGAGTCGGAGCTGTGCCAATCCAAAGTCAGGGCCAGAAGCCTCTTCCGGGTCAACCTTGAGTAGTTTCTCCAATTTCTATGCAGAATTTCTAACTGAATCTGTAGTAGGAAGACAGATATGAGGCTGGGCTTTCCCCATTGAGGCAGCTGCTAAGTGGCAGGGAGAGTCCTGGAGGGTAAGGTGTGGGAGCACAAGCCACACTGGCAGCAGAGGGACTGTGCTGGAGCAGATTGAGTGCACCCACGGGGTTTGACTTGAGGAACTCGTAGAGGTGGAATGCTGAGCCTAGGTAGATATAAGAAAACTTCTATATCACTTATTTGCCGTATTTTCAAATTATGTGTTATGCTATCAGAGTGCCTGGTTTCTCTTCCCAGCTCTGCTCTTTATTCCAGCTTCCAGCTCTTCTGTAAGTTGAAGGGCAGCATGAAACATTTGTATTGACTCAAAGCTCCGGACTTCAGCCTGGCCCAGCTGCAGTTGCTGGGCGCAATCCATATCAGTATCCATAGCCTGTTGCCGAGATGAAACAGTGGACAGGAAAGCTGTCTGTGATCTTTCTTGCTCTGAGTTTCAGACAAATAAAGCAAATAAATAAAAGTTAAGAAAAGAGGTTTATGGGAAATTACGATGAAATATATGGTTGTTTTGATGCAAAGCCTTTTTGCAGCCCACTCCTATAGGAGACTTTTAAAAAAATTGTGAAGGATCATGAGAATTTAAAAGATGTTTTTGCATTGAAATGAACTCTTCCTTCTGTTCCATTACTTAGAATTTTGAAGAATCCCTATTGTAAATAGCTCTGATGATAACACTGCTTATTTGTATGTCCCTGTGTACACACACATATATAGCTTTCTCCCCATTTTCTATGACACCCTCCCCCTGACCTGGGAAATATCTTGTCTTCCAGATGGAGCACCATACATCTGGTGGATCGGACGGTCCAAGGAAAAGTTCCCATTCTGGGGAGGTCCCCCTCCTGGCCCCCAGCAGTGTGAATGTGGCCTGGGCAAAGGTTTCCTGGACATTCCACGCTTTTGCAACTGTGACATGGACAAGGATGAATGGTAAGAAGAAATTGTCATCACTTGGGAAAGTGGCACATGCATTGAACCATAAAACATACACAAAGAGAGAAAGGTGTAGATGAGAAATATAAATGAATAAAGGCTTCTTCATGGTTGGGAGGCAGGGTTTGTTTTGTTTGTTTTTCTTTATATCAAAAGTGGACAGTCCAATTATTTTGTGTGCTATGACTGAAGGATGTAACAAAAGGCAAGTGGTCACACCATGATCTCTGCATAAATTCTGATTCGTATACTCCAAAGGAATAGGATGGAATACTGAGCTCTGCAATTCAGTTGGTGTTTCTATGACAGGTGGAACACGGATGTGGACAAGGAAGCTGACGGAGACAGGTGGGAGTAATTACATGGACATTCACCAGTTCTCACTGATGTTCTAGTTAGCCATCGCTCTCTTCTATTTGAAAGGCGTATTATACATTTGCAGAGAGAAGGATGGAAGGTGAGAAGAAGGGAAGTGGGAAAGAGAGAAAGAGAGAGAAGGGAGAAAGAGAATAGAGAGTTCTTTCATCTGCTGGTTCACTGCCCAACTGCTTGCAATAGTCATGGTAAGCGAGGCTGAAGTCAGGAACTTGGAGTTCAGTCTGAGTCTTCAGTGTGAGTGCCAGACATCCAAAAGCCTCAGTCAAAGAGGAGGAATTATAGAGAAATGGCATCCGCACGTTGTGAGATGGGCAGGGGTGGATGTGTGAATTAGCCGTGTTGACAGAAAAATCTTTCTGCTTCCCAGGCTCCCTTCCATGCAAACTCACCCATGTCTTTGATTCCTAGGCTCATCTTGATGCATGGGATGGCACACACTGTTTGCAGACATGCAGGCTCAGAGAAGCAGCTCCATTTTGTGGTGTGTAGTCAGAAAAGCTGCCTTCACAGGTGAAACGTGAGTGAGAATAGAAAAGGGAATGCTTCTCATACTCACCCTCATGTTTTACTTCACTCTATGCTGTATGCTTGCTTCACATTGTTACTTTTCTTCTGGTGGAGCCCCTTCTTTATACAACAATTGCCTCCTGAACACACTGCCTCAGCTAGGGCTTCATTTATTGCCCGCAAAGGGGCAGTGAATATTTATGGCATCGTGTCACTGCTCTGGAAATGTCACTGCTCATTTCATCCTCTGATTCTAGCCTTTTCTCCCCAGAAATTCTTGCAGTTCTGATACCCTCTGTATATTCAGTCAATCAAATAATTTTAAAATCCTCATTTCATCTGAAATACAAGTGGAAGATAGAAGAGAGTGTAAGTAAGTGCAGGGGCTGGGTCAGGAGCCTTGAACTTTATACAAGTTCCCCAAATGAATAGCGTGAGCCCAGATATTCAAGCTGTCACGCTCTGCTCTCTCATGAGCATTAAGTGAGGCTAGATTTGAAGTAGAACATCCAGGACTCTATCTGTGGAGAATCATTTGTTTTAGCATCAGCTGTGTGCATTTCTCCATCTCACCCTGAGTCACTTGTTGCTTATTTGCTAAGCCCACGCTCAGCACAAGGCAGTCCATGGTACTGTGAGGGTCAGGAACATCACAGTTTCCAGCCTTGAAAAACACACAGGAAGAATTTAACCAGAAGGGCACATTGGTGATGAACAAATGGACCAGTTGGTGTGTCCTAATGGCAACACTGGTTGGAAGACAGAGAGTTCAGAGTGGCAATTAAGGGCCAGAAATTTGCAAACAAAATAAACACATTGCATAAAGCTCTATGTGCTGGGACAGGTGTACTGGTGTACTTGCTGCACTGCTCTGGTGTGGACGGTCAAATAGCAAATGAGATTGGACCCAGCTCCTGAAGCTTGTGAAATAACCATGAGCTGTCTTTTATCTGTACAAGAATTGTTGGTCAGAGTATGCATGTACAGCATGGCAGAGTCCTAGGGCAATGCATTCATTATTTATTCTTCCAGCTCTACCATTCACCACAGAAAACCCAAGTGTGAAAATGGACCTGAGAGACGCTCTGCTCTCTGCAGGCCTCATCATTATGTTAACATTTGGACTGGATGGCTTGTGACAAGTCTCAGATGGTTGTTAGAGAGCAGGGTGCCCCCTTAATATCACTGAAGTTCAATTGACTTCAAAACAAATAAAAACTATCTTATCTTGCATAATTCTCTCAAATCTCTGTTTTTGCATGAAATTAATTAGTGAGTTGTCTTGTGCTAGTACATCACCTGGTGAGGAGTGGTTTGTTATATAACAACTCTTAGAAATCATTGTCACTTAGAAAGCTGCTACCTATCAAGCTGATGTGTCGTTTTTCATTCTGTGTGCTATAACTCAAATTTCTAATATCTGGAAAACCTTGAGGTGTTTGGTTGGTCTCATGTCTCCAGAAATAAAAGCTGTGGCTCTGAGATGGCTAGTGGTTGGGTTAAGGGCATCTGACTGGAGCGTGAACTTGAAAGCCCAGCAAAATCCAAGCACACTGACTTGCTGACCACTGGCTTTTTGAGTCATGGTGGCAGGGGGCCCTGGTGGTGAAGTTCACACTGAGCAACCACTGCGAGAGGACACTGTAGAAACCCCTCAAGAATCTCTCAGATCATAGCACCATAGCATAGAGTTTCTTTTTTGCTAAATTTAACCTGGTCAGAGTTCTGCTTTTCCCTTTCCAACCCCCAACCCCAGGCACCTTCCAAGGTTTTGCTTACTAACGACACGTTACTTTGTTCTGTTTTAATGAATGTCAGCAACTCACTGACATGCTGTGATATGTGTTAATGAGACCTCAATAAGTAGAGTGAAGAGTGTCTTGTAAGAGCAGAAGAACAGGCAGGACAGAAGATGGAGGTGGTTAGGGCAGAGGTGGGAATCACTCAGTGAACGGCACCAGCAGCATCCATAGACATCTGAATTCAGCAGGAAGGAAATGAGAGCATTGAAACTTGAATGAATAGTGCTCTCCTGGTGAATGTGCAAAGGAGCACCCCTGCAATAGAACCCACCAGCCTAGGGGAATCCTAACAGACAGGTCTTCTCTCCAGCAGCTGCTTTAGGTGGAGTTAAGTGTAAGAAAGCAAGCCCTGGAGAAAGAACAGGGTTAGGTTGGGCTGTGTGGGCTGTGGGAAGGGAGTCACCTTTGCATAAGTATATTAGAATTCTGGGGCCAACATTGTATTGTAATGGATTAAGTCAGCACCCAGGTCACTCGCATCCATTTGGGCACTGTTTAAGTCCTGGTTGCTTCACGTCTGATCCAACTTTCTACTAATAAGCCTAGGAAAGAAGCAAATGATGGCTCAAGTCCTTGGGCCACTACACCCATGTGGGAGACCTAGAGGATGCTTCTGGCTCATGGTTTGAGTTTGGCCAAGCCCCGGCCATTATATGACCATTAGAGGACTGAGTCAGCAGATACAAAATCTTCTCATGGACTCTTTCTCTCTGCAACTCTGCCTTTACAATAAATTAAATAAACTTTTAAAAAGAATATCAGGATGCCAAGTAAGGGAAAACAGGGAAACCTCCCAACCGTGCCACTTATTTGACAGTCCAAGGTCTGAACTAGGCTGTCTAAATTGGGAACTCTCTTGTTTAACTTCTAGAACCTTTTTTTTAATGTATTTCAGAACTGTGTACAGAAATATTTATTGGATTTTAGTAACTGATTTCTGGTTCTTGCCCTTAGTATATCCTTGTATAAAATGATATGGCAGAAAATAGAAGAGGATGTCTAGTGTTAATTCTAGTCATTTGATGATCCCAAGAGAGGAAATATATCATTTTTTTCTTAAATAACAGAATATGTTTAAGTGATATTTATTTATTTGTTTTAGTTGTGAAATCCTATATCTTCAGGCCCCATTTTAGCCATTGATTCTTTCTCTGCACCTGAGAAATTATTTTATTAAATGGTGCTGAATTCATAGATGGAAAAGACGGGATGGCTTCTGCTGGTTGTGACTGTACTTCTCTGCGTTTGGTCGTGCCTTTGGTGAGACAGGTCGTGGCCGTTCCAGGATTCATTGCTATTGCATTATGGCTGATCATTACTTTCACTGTTTCACAAAGAATATTAGCAAAGTTTAACCTGAACCATTCTGGGTATAGAATGATTTTTCTCTTACTTATCAAAATATTTGGGTTCTGAGCCTGAATTATTTCACTTAACTTAATGTCCTTCTGCTTCCTCCATATTGTCACAAGTGATAGGATTTCCTTACTTTTAGTACTGAATAGTGGCCTATTGTGTATATATAGATTAGACTGCTGTTACTGATTCATCCATTGGTGGATTTCTATCTTGTTTCCATGTTAGGTAATGAGTGGACTAATTACCTTTTAAACTGCAATTTACACATTCAAACACACAATAACATCATAACATCACCTGCAATGCTGTACCTAATCAATATTTGCAGTCTTGTCAATTAAAATAATTACTTTTGGAAAACCTGCTAGAAATGATCATTTGCTCCCCAAAGTATCTTCTTACATATTGGCTTTCACGTTGTGCCACTTTATTTTTTTTAAAGATTTATTTATTTTATTGCAAAGTCAGATGTACAGAGAGGAGGAGAGACAGAGAGGAAGATCTTTCATTAGATGATTCACTCTCCAAGTGGCCGCAACGGCCAGTACTGCACGGATCAGGATCCAGGAACTTCTTTCCGTGTCTACCACGCGGGTGCAGGGTCCCAAGGCTTTGGGCCATCCTCGACTGCTTTCCCAGGCTCAAGCAGGGAGCTGGATGGGAAATGGAGCTGCCGGGATTAGAACCGGCGTCCATATGGGATCCCAGTGTGTTCAAGGTGAGGACCTTAACCATTATGCCTGGTCCAACACCATTTTATTTCTAAATGTGCATTAACCAAGTCTAGGACCTTGCCTTTAAAATATGTGCCTGATTTCCTTCTTGAGAGAGACTTCATAAGACAGTGCTAGACAACTCTTGGATCCAACGAGTTAAGGTATTGGTAGCTTTCTCATGCATTTCGTTCCTTGATGCCTCAGACTTCCTTTGATTCAGACAAAACCTTCACCTATGCAACTCACAGTTCTGGATTCTGGATGCAGTCATGGTGCCTCATACCAGGAATACCCTGAGATGTGGCTCCAATCCTGAAACCATGGCAAAGAAAAATCACCTTAGGGCACACCTAGGCTGGGTCCCTTATTAGAAACGAATTCTGTGTAATCTATACTGGGTGAGCTTATCACTCACTAATCCATTTATAAATTCTACTGCTTACTGAGCTTTTGTCATAACCTCTCCCCAAGCAGATAGAAATGATGGAACATATATGTGGATTTTTGCTCCCTCTTTAATTTTCAACATAACCGTAGCAATATAGACATGATCAGCACCTTGAGTCGGAGAAAACATGGTTTGTATATTTTAGGTTCTTCTTGCACTTGTTGTTGACTGAGCAGATGAATAAATGAATGAAGGAATGGAAGGAATGATGGGCAGGGGTGGTGATTTCCTTTTATCTCAAACTCTATAACTGATTAAAAATGGCATTAGTTATTATAGTTATTGTCTACTGTTTAATTTTTCCTTATGTTGTACATTTTGGGGTAGTTTGACAGTGGCTTACATATTTTCAAGTTTCTATGTTACTTTTAAAAATACTTAAGGATAGAGACTGAGACACAGAGAGACTCATCATTTTGAGTCACTTCCTAATTTCCTATACAGGACAAAATTGGGCCATGCAGAGTCCAGGAGCCAAAACCTCAAACTGGATCTTCCTCATGGGTGGCAGAGATATAATACCTCGAGTCATCTCCTGCTGCCTTCCAAGATGGGCATTCGCAGGAAGTGCTTCATCACGCCAGAGTGAAATACGGCTGCCCCAGGATGCATTTCCAACACTACAGGAGATGCCTGCCTCAAAATTTTTACATAGTAGATTTTATCATGTATCTTACTAGAAAAAGTGAAAGATGTGGAAAAGAATGAGAACTTATAGGTGCATGTTAAAAATTCGAAACCATAGTGTCACAACGTTAGTTTGTAGAACTGTACATGGAGTTAGACAGATGCTGTTTTGTAAAGAATAGCATTAAAGAGGAGTTTTTCTTTTCATTTTTATTTGAGGATGCCACCATTCTGTCATCTATTCTGGAAAATTACTTATATGAATAGATTATAATCTGTAGGCTCTGGAAAACAAAACATCTATGAAATGCATTTTTTGTGCTTTTAAGAAAAAAATGAAAGATGCAGATTGTACTTCCTATTGCATTACTTATCTTTTGAGCTCTACACATACATTGTAGCTTGGCTGTCAGTTAATCTTATTATTTGAGCAATTGCAACGGTGTTGGAAATAGAACTCAAATTAAAATCAAGATAAAGATTTTGCAGATATGTTTTTCATGCAACATTGTGACTTGGAGTATTTTACCCAAAATATAAGGATCTAAGAAGTGCCATGGGATCTTGATCTCTGCTTCATTTTGCTTCCTTGCAAGTTAGAGACAATGAAACACAGATTAATGGTGCTCTCACATCTTGGGGTTAGCTCCCCGCAATGCTAAAAAAAACCCTCAAGACTGAATCAGAATAGAGCCAGGAGTCAAGCCTAAATCCTCGTCTCTCCAAGATGACATGAGACTATGTACTTACCTATGCATCAAGCATAATATTGACTGTGGCCATAAGCTATTGACTTTGGTAATACAACAATATCAAAATAATGATATTGTCAGTATTTAAAAGTAAGCTAACCAAGTCACATGCATGATCCCAGGTGATATGTAGGATAAATACATGTGCATATACAATGTTATCATGTATATTGAAGCAAATAACTTCAGTGCATATCAGTCTCTCCCAGTGAACATGCTTTCCCACCAGTCACCTCCCAACATTAGTGAACACCATCACATAGGAAGTTCAAGTCTGAAAAATATGCACCTTTGGGGTGAAACACAATTACAGTCTCCCTGCCTGTAAGTAGGTTTTGCCTTCCCCTGCATCATTCCAACTGTTTTGAAATGCTTCAGTCATTTCTGTCACTTGCATATTGAATTAAATCAAGTCTTCTAAAGATCAGCCCACCAGCATGAATAAACATGCAGGTTTCCCATAATGGACAGCTGACCATCAGCTGAACAGAGGCCTTATGTGGAGTGCATTGTCCACTGGCATCCATATGCTTTATTGATTTAACTAAGAAGTTAAAATATATTGTCAAGATCTGAAATGTGAAAATCTTAATGTATGAAGATTCTGAATTCATGATTGCTTTAGTTATCTCTTTAATGGCATCCACTGCCTTACTTTGAACAGGGGTATCTGGTAATCTCCACCCCTTAACACACACACACACACACACTCACACATACACACACTTAAAGTGTGTGTCACACTCTTGCCTGGCCCAAAGAAGCACATGAGTTTGTATTTGTTTTTGTTTCACTAAACACCATTAGAAAGGTTTTCTGGTTTTTTTTTTTTTTTTTTTTGCTTAAGTTGTAAGATATAATTTCTTGGCCATGTGCATTGCCTCATCATATAAAATCTGATTTTATTCAGTGCTGTTTTTATTCTTAGAGTGCTATTTGTGTACCTTAGCATTTTGACATTAGGACATCAAAATGATGCAAAAAAGGTGCCATGGACCATTAGAGGGGCACCAGTCAGTACTGACAGACAGACATTAAAGTCTGCCATTTTTACCTTAGGATGAAAATGGAGAAAAAACAAAATCCAGTAGCATTTCAGAATTACAATCAAAGAGAATCTGGATTCGGTTTTCATTCCACTTTGATGTGTTTAAAAAAATATTAGAATAAGAAGTCTCAAATATATGTCTTTCACAACTTCTGGATGACCTCTGAATATAGACAGTCAAATGAGAGATCCTGTAGAATCCATCTCTTTAGATGTTTGGTGGATAGCTCTGTGGAAATATTCACACAGGTGATATTTTCTTTACTGATATCCAAGATGAGTTAATATGAGTTTTTGTACATGTCTGAGGAGCTGGGTACCAAATCTTAAAGCTTCATTTACTGCATGCGCTGTGCAGTGTGTAATCTCTCATACAACATCACAGCAGAATGCAGGAAAATGATTTGACTGAGCAGGGTCTGCAGAGGGGTATGAGAACAAGGAAGGGACATAAAATAGAAATCATCATTGCCTTTTCTTTTAGTGTTTGGCTCAGCTCCGAGACACAGTGCTAAGTAACTACACACAATCTCACGGTATCTTCCCCATAATGCTCTGAAACAGATGCTAACTTTCTTGTAAAACAATTATAGGGATACCTCACAGATAAAATTATTTACCCAAGTTATCACAAGGAGGATGGAGACCTTCAGTTCCACCACCAATGTACATGCTTCTAAGGCTCTTCCATTTAGGAAGTGGAGACTCCAAAATGTGACATAGTCCCTGACCTTCAATGGTGTGAGCTCACACATGCTATCTTGTCTCTATGGGTCTCCTGTTCCCCATTTTAAATTGGGATAATTCCATCATGTGTATATGGAAATTGTATATGTAGGAGAAAAGAAAGAAAAAAACCCAGCTCTACTTCATCACATATCTGTTAAAATCAACAATACGTTCAATACCACTAATGTTTACTCTTGGTCAAACTCATGATTCCTAACATAAGTCCAAAAATACAATTAAAAAACAAGCAAAACACAATGGCTTTACTCCATGTTTTTGGACCAGTCTTGTGAAAACTTGACTACTAAATTCCTTATCTGTGTAATTAAGAACAGCACCAAGATCTTTAAAGTTCAGAGAACAGTGAGACCACACAGCCTGCCAACACCATAATACTTTGTTTTTAACCTAGATCTGAGAAGTGGATAAGAAGCAGCTGAAGCTGGTAAAAACCCATTCGCATGAGGCAGAGACACACCCTTAAAGTGATCTTCATGCAGGGTTTATGATGGCTACTTCACGTTATCTAAACGGTAGCCCATCTCCTCTTTCTATTTATATATTTATCTTGGTGTGGTAAATTTACAGAGCTAATGAGAGACACAGAGAAAGATCTTCCACACCAGTGGATTAATTTCCCCAACTGACCACAACAGCTGAGGCTGAGTTATTCTGGAGCCTGGAGTCAAGAGTCAGAAACTTCTTCCCAATATCCCGTGTGTACGCAGGCTCCCAGGTCTTTGGACCATTCTCATCTGCTTTTACAGGCCAAAAGCAGTGAGCTAGGTCAGATGTGGAGCAGCCAGAATACAAAGCAGTCCCATATGGGATGTCAGAGCTTGCAGGCTGGGGATTAGCCAGTTGAGCCTTTGTGCCAGCCTCTAGCCCATCTCTTGAGGGGTAAGACAGGAGGTCTGTAATGTCACATTGGCAATGCATCCAGCAGGTCAGATACTCTTAGTCACAGGGAGCTTTGCAAACCCATTCAGGAAATATAAAATTCATTTGTGTTTTGAAGTCAGTTGCAGGTATGGTAACTGGAATTACAGCCTTTCACACATATTGATGAGAGAAAGGCCTTCTGTTACCCCTCTCAGACAGCCAAGTCATTATTCAAAAGGGGATCTTCGCAGAGTCCTTGAATCACCCACATTTCATCCTCTTTTTTATTCTTTCAATCTTGTGTTTTGCAGGATAAATTATACTGGGTTTCTTTCCTTCAAAGACCACTTGCCTGTTGCTCAGATAATTATCGCTGATACCAACAGATCAGATCCAGAAGCTGTTTGGCGAGTTGGTCCCTTGCGTTGCTATGGTGACCGTGAGTATAACATTGAAGCATGTTTTCTGAATCACATGAGCACAAGATGTTTCTTCTCCCCATTTCCTGGCAGTGTGCCCTAGTCTTGAGACCAATCCATGTGCCCCAGGCATCCACACCCCATGGAAAATGCTGACCGATGCTGAAGGATTTTCTGATTTTCAGGACACTTGTGGAATGCAGTCACGTTTGACACAGAAGCCTCTTACCTCCAGTTCTCTGCCTTCCATGCGGAATTCAGTGCTGACATTTCCTTCTTCTTTAAAACCACGGCTTTATCTGGAGTTTTTCTGGAAAATCTTGGCATGAAAGACTTCATCCGACTTGAAATAAGCTGTAAGTGCCGTGAGTTACAAACCTAACATCACCAGTTATCAGAACACATTTAACTACTGTCTTTACCATCATCAACTAGCGCAAACATGTACCATCAAATTAGTTTCACTGGAGCTTGGTCGAAGTTGCAGAGAGAATCTCATGTTGAACTGAGACTCTACTGTTGGGTTCCATTCACAAGACATTGCCCTCTATGACCACGGAGGCTGAAGTTTGCTGTTAGATTCCCTCTCTCTTTCAGTATAAATTGATATTTTCTGTTTGGATTGAAGCCACTGACCATGACTCAATAATGACATGAGTGTGTGGGATGACCTTGAAAGTAGGATCTGAGCAACATGAATTGTGAAGCTTCAGAGAAAGAGACAAAAATCCCTGACAAGAAGAGGTGGTTGAGTCGTTTGCATACGACAACAATAAGTCAAGACACAGCTAGGGGCGACTCTTGCAGTATAGCACAACAAGTACATGGAAGGACACCTTCTCAGCAGATAGTTTCATCTCATTTTACTCTGGGGATGGAAGCTACTAATGGGAGGTAGCTCTTACGGTTTTAGTGTGAAATTACAAGCCCTTATACCTAACTTGCCCAGGCCTGAAAGTGCAGAATCCAGTGCCAAGCATCTCATAATATGTATATAGTAGCCTCAAAATAAATTTTATAAAAATTAATCCCCTACTTTTTTTTTAAAGATTTATTTTTATTATTTTTTTTTATTGGAAAGGCAGATATACAGAGAGGAGAGACAGAGAGGAAGATCTTCTGTCCGATGATTCACTCCCCAAGTGAGCGCAACGGGCCGATGCTATGCCGATCCGAAGCCAGGAGCCTCTTCCGGGTCTCCCACACTGGTGCAGGGTCCCAAAGCTTTGGGCTGTCCTCGACTGCTTTCCCAGGCCACAGGCAGGGAGCTGGAAGGGAAGCGGGGCTGCCGGGATAGAACCGGCACCCATATGGGATCCCAGGCGTGCAAGCTGAGGACCTTAACCACTTGTGCCACCGCGCCGGGCCCAGTCCCCTACTTTTTGATTCATTAAAGCAGCAGCAAATGCTATGGTATGTTGCCACAATGTAATGATTGATGATTTAGTGTTAATTACATGTTAATGTCCAAAGTGCTTGTACTATGTTATAATTAATTTTGTCTTTTGGCTTGCAGAAAACAGACAAGGTGCATTTGATGTAAATTGGTATTAAATTAAAAATAAACTAAAATCTACAGGTGTCATTTATTTGGTATGTTCTTCACGAATAAATTGGTGAGGATGACTTTCCAAATCAACCAAATTTTGCAACAAAGCTTCATATTTCCCAAGTTTTATTATTAATATCTGAAAGAAAGGAAGGCAAAATGTGTTTAAAATCTTGTGTTTCTTACATTAGGGAAATATAGCTGCATTGATATTTTGCATTTTGGCATATAAAAATCATTCACAGCATTCTCTGTAGCTGCTTGGAGAGGAAATGACCTTGTAACAGGTGCAGTGGCTCAGAATAGCTTTTAGTGTCGTCCCCATACCTGTGTTTGAGTAGTAGTTTCCAAGGTGGATTGATCCAAATTACTGAAAAAGCAACAGCAGGATTTCTTAAAAATTTCATTCCATTTCCTTCTGGGTCACTTATAAGGGATGACATTTCCTTCTATGTCACCCAGGTGACATAGGCCTTGGGTGGACTTTCCAGTTGGGCAGCAAGATGGGAACGTGAGTGTTTTCTGCTTCTATTCTGACACCTGATAAGCTATTCAAGTCCACTACTAGTCCTTGCTCTGGGAGAGCTGTAGCCCGTGGCTAAGGGGCTGCCTCTTTATTATTTGATTCCCCAGTCAATACCTTGATGTGTAAATCATTGGAGCCCCTGTGAAAAAATTAGTTTTCCTGAACAGTGAAGATTGCAGATGGTTCACCCAAGCAAGCCTCTATGCTCTGAAATGGGGCCAATTCTCTCTATAACCCAATCAGGAATTAAGATGTTGGTAGTATTCTAAAGTAGATCTCTGGAATTGCTAGAAAGATGATGGCAGACACGAGAAATAAGTTGCAATTTTCGGAAGTGACTTTCATGGATAAAATTTACAATTTCAAAGAAATACCTTATCTTATTCTATAAGTGATTGAGTTTTAATCTTTCTCTTTCTAATTTTAAAGCTCTGGCTGATTTCTAACAATATTAGTTTGAAGGGGCTTTTTATCTCTTTCAGTATGAATTAGCTGGAGTTAAAAAGATATTTCCTGAATTGTTTAGTGAATAATGAGAGAGAGAGAGAGAGAGAGAGAGAAACAAAGAAAGAAACAATGAAACAAAGAAAGAAACAAAAAGATTAAATTTTTGGATTCCAGAAATATCATACTAAGTATGTTATCAAATGTGGTATTAACTTGGATGCGTTATAGTCAGAACCTAAGAGAACAGTTAAAATTAAAGCTAATTATAAAGAAATGTTGCCAAGATTTTATGTGATTACTCTAATTAAACACTATACTAAATGTCCAACAATCATTTTCTTATCTTTTTTTTTTTCAAACAATCCTGTAACTAACATATTTGCAATGTGATTTTCAGTGCTCAATTCTTCTTTCAATGTTGATAGAGAATGTGACCCCAAAGAGGGCAGGTGGAATCAAGGTCACAGGACTCGAAAGGGCTGGAATCCAGATCCAGCCTCCTTTCCTGCCTTGCAGCGCAGTCTTAGGAATCAAGAATATTGAAGGCTGAAGAGGAGAGAGTACTGTTTTTTCCAAATGTTCAGACATAGGTCATCCAGGAAAATTCTGTAATTTTGTTCAGGACTTGGATTTTTTTTTTCTGGAAATTCAATCCATAATTGCCATCAGATTCTCAAACTATGACCCCACAAGGATTTTTAACTTGGTATTTTTCATTTTATAGGTGCATACATGGAAAGCTAGAAAGAATAACTTGCCAAATTGTGATTCTTTTTAAAACATGTATAATTTATTTTAATTGTTTGAAAAGAAGAGGGACAGAGACAGCGATATAAATGTCACAGAATGAGATTTGCTATTTCCTGGTTCCTCTCCATATGACGCCAAGGGCCAGGGTTTGTCCAGGCCAAAAGCAGGATGTTATAGCTGAATCTCCAACTCCCAAGTGGATAGCAGAGACCCAAGCACTTCAGACTTCACTTCTGCATCCCAAGGTGCACACTGGCAGGAAGCTGGAACTGGAAGCAGTGGCACTCAAACCCAGGCATGTCCTCGTCAGATGTTAGGAATCTAGTGTCATCTTAATAGCTGAGCCAAATATTTTCTCAAACCCTGCAACTATTTATTCCATGCACAGGTCCCGAGTTTTCCCCCCACTGACTTAGGCAAAAGCTTGAAGATTCAGAAATAGAGATTAGCTTGTTTTTCAGGATGCTCAGGTCCAGTACTGGGAAGAGTGCTGAGTAGGCAAGTAGAGATTTCTAGTAGGCACCCTAGCCAAGGTCATGAGGAAAGCTACACAGAAAGATTCATGACAAGGTGACTTGTCATTTTCAAGGAGCTCCTTGTAGACACTGTCTCGGTAGTATAACTCGGTAGTATTCCTTTACTAGGTCATTTTCTCAAGAACAACCTGAAAGCTTATCTTCTTTCACTCATCTGTGAATTCAGAATCAAGAGTACAAATTGGCTCTAATCTATTAAGTTCCATTAATTAACTACAAGTAATGCACTGAAGAATTCACTCCTCAGCTTTATTTTGATCTATGAAGAAGTAGCTGCAGAAATGGTATTCATCAGACACTTCCATGAAAGAGAGACTGGACACTAAACTGATGGTGGACATGCTGCCTTCCCTGGGTTTCCTGGGTCCTGGTCCAGGACCACTGGGCTAAGTCTGCCTCTCCAGCTGCTAGGCGTTGGATTATGTTTGCATTAAGTGCCTCACCACGATGTCACCAGTCCATGATACATTAGCTCTGTTGTTTAATATCTCCCAGGCATCTATATTATACATTTAAAAAAATCTTTTTTCCAAGGAAATTGCATGGGTTTCCAGATGTGAAAAAGCTGAGTTTTGGAGTGGGTGGCCAGTTGGCCTAGTGGCTATTATCATATTAGTTAAGCTGCCCACATCCTCCCACAGGCATTCTGGGCTCACCTTCTGATTGCACCTTTCCGCACATGTGCAGCCTGGAAGCATCAGATGCTGACTTCAGTGAAGAAGCCTTGCCATCCAGGATATCTGGATGATACTCCCAGCTTTGGCATGGCACAGTCTAGTTGATGTGGCTGTTTGGACAGGCAAATGGCAAATGGGAGCTCTCTCTTTCTCTGTGCCTCATAAAAAAAAAGTTTGAAAGAAGTAATAACTCTACATTACAAAGTAATTAGAAGCAAGTTCTTTGGAGACAAAGCACTTGTGTTTAAATCCTGACTCCAGACAGCCTCACTAGAGTCTTCTTAGATTCCTCTACCTGCATCCCTTGTCTGTAAATTAGCACCCAACTTTTGAACTTGTAGTCAAGTGTTAGTGAGTTGATCCACAGAAAATGCCTTTGTTGATTCATGAAGGTTCATGGTTCATGGTAAGCACGCAACATTTTCGAAGTGTTTATGAACCATCTTTTTAAAAACTCACAAAAATGTATATTGGGTAATCTCTGTGTGAATTTAAAATCCATTTGCATCATCATAAATATATCTGCTTACTCTACTTTCTGCAAATATTCTGAAGCACCCTTATTCTATTGCACTTTTTTTTTTAAGATTTATTTATTTGTTTTTCATTGGAAAGGCAGATATACAGAGAGGAGGAGAGACAGAGAGGAAGATCTTCCGTCCGATGACTCACTCCCCAAGTGACCGCAATGGCTGCTGCTGTGCAGACCAGGAGCCAGGAGCCAGGAGCCAGGAGCCAGGAACTTCTTCTGGGTCTCCCAGGCGGGTGCAGGGTCCCAAGGCTTTGGGCCATTTTCGACTGCTTTGCCAGGCCACAAGCAGAGAGCTGGATGGGAAGTGGGGCTGCCGGGATTGGAACTGGTGCCCATATGGGATCCCGGCGCGTTCAAGGTGAGGACTTTAGCTGCTAGGCCACGGCACTGGGCCCTACTGTATTGCACTTCTGAGTCTCCTTCATTTCTAGGAACAAGACTATCCAACTAAGCTAATATCTTGGCATATATGTAGAAATATTGAAAGGAGATTGAGCTGTTACATTTCATATGTACAGTATGGCAATCCATTAGTGAACAAAAGCTTGATTGAGAGCTTCCTTTATGGAACGGTTGTCAGTAAGTGCTTGGTCTGTATTTCATGTGGCTGTTTGCCTAGAGTTTTCAGACTCGTTGGGTTGGGGGGGCTGATGCTGAAATAAGCTCATACAACAGGGTATCTGCTGGGTAGACCTTAAAAGTCATTGGAATAGGTTTTTCAGGAAGGCAATTATCCAATCCTTTAATACTCCTCCCCAAAAGATGCACTGTTCTTTCCCTGAGTTCTGCAGAGAGAAGTAAATGTGAGGTCAGTAATATTGCTTGTAAGGCTGCAAGTTTTTATTGGCGTTCTGATCAGAAGCAGCACATGTATCAAAGGTCACTTTTGATTTAGTCCTATAATTTGTTTTTTTGTGAGCCAATACTTTCCCTTTAATGCATGGGATTTAAAGCCAAAGCCAGTGTACTTGTGCTGACAGCCCATGTGATATGGGAATAGTACCAGCTTACTCAGTGAGCACACACTACTTGCAAGGCAGAGTTGTAAAACTCTGAGAATATGTGCATAACCAACCTGATGATGAAATACTGTTTTCACTTCCAATTTATGGATAAGAAGACTCAGGCGTAGTGAGGGTTTTTTTATTTGTTTGTTTGTTTTGTTTCTTCAAAGGGCCTTATGTTTCAAAGCACTTAAGAAGTCACATTTCAGTCCCCAACCTGTGACCTCTCCTTAAGCTGAGGAATCAGCTAAAATGGATGTGATTCCAGCTCACACAATTAGCAAGTTTGCATTTGGAGGCTCTCTATCCTAGTTGGTTTTCTGACAGAATGTAAAGCTTGGGGCTGGGAGAGGTTTAGTCTTTGATGTCTGTAGTAATTTAGGTTGTGTACTTACTGGCTCAGTAAGCCAAAAGCACATTTTCTGTCTGGGGAATAGAGAAGAGGGAGCAATTGCAAAGCATTGAGCAGGAAATGAAAGTATGGCACACGGAAGCCCTAGTCACAGTGACTGATGGGCCAACCTTCATTTATAGTTAACGTACAAATTCTTCCTAACTTAGGGAACTGTGTGATGAATGATCTGTAAGTTAGCTTGTAGCATAAAGGTGCAAAATGATCAAGAGCCAGGCCTTTGAAGTCAGATTTTCTAAATGTCTTGGAGATGCTGAGCAAACTCGTTCTCTGAACTTCAATTTTCTCCTTCATAAAATAGAATTAATGATTTTTTTTTATCATGACATTATTGTGAGGTTGAAACAAGAGAATCTACTGTAATTGCCTAGCATCATGTCTAGTATAAAACTGATTGTCCTTATTGGACTGCCTTTCCCATCTGTCCTTCTTTTTCAAGATTTACTTATTTTTATTGGAATGTCAGATATACAGAAAGGGGGAAAGAAAGAGGGGAAGATCTTCCAGTTGCTGATTCACTCCTCAAGTGGCTGCAATGGCCAGAGCTGAGCCAATCCAAAGCCAGGAACCCGGAGCCTCTTCCAAGTGTCCCATGTGGGTGCAGGGTCCCAAGGCTTTGGTCCATTCTTGACTGCTTTCCCAGGCCACAAGCAGGGAGCTGGATGGGAAGCAGGGCTGCTGGGATTACAACCGGTGTTCATATGGTATCCCAGCACGTGCAAGGCGAAGATTTCAGCTGCTACCGGGCCCCTTCTCATCTGTGTGTTTTTATAGTTACAGCACCATCTCCATACCATTATTCATCATCATTACCACAAGCACCGTCACCATCGTTATCTGTTATATCACCATTTCCACCTGTTACACCTTCATTACCACAAACACTGTCACTCCCACCACCATTAGCATTCCTGCCGCCATCCGAGAACCACCAATAGAGTCCTCATCATTCTTTCCTCATCATTAGAATTACATCTGTCCACCTGACTGCTGTGATTTGTAAGACAGTATAGATAGGCAGAGTCATTTATGATAGGAGACCACGATAAAGATGCGATCGGAACTTAAGTACAGCTGCTTTCTGCTCTATCTTCATGGGCAAGGCAGCTTGCTTTTAAATCTTTTTATTCATGTAGATGGAATAAATTGTTGTAATACATGTGTTTATGAAATATCAAAGAGGATATTCCTGCAGCTCTCAGGGCATGAGTTTCTTCACAACAGAGAAGGAGTTGTGTAGCTGGCCCCAGGATTTCAGCTGTCTGGGAAAATACCTTGGAAGGCAGAGGAGACCCAAAAGCATCATGCTTAGATCTCAAATCTCTGTATCCTACATTTTAAGAGTAAAATCGATTGTGAGCACACACACATCACTCATATTTATTATTTTATGGTTATTACCACTAGTTCTTACTTCGGTACTAATCTCCATCATGAAGTGGGCTTGCAACAATTTCTCCCACCAGTTCCGATGTCTGTGCCATCTACACACTGATTGATCCCCTCTGCCTCTTCCTGTTCTCCCCTTGGTTTCAGCTCCTTCCGAGGTTACCTTTGCCATCGATGTTGGGAATGGTCCTCTGGAGCTCATCGTTCAGTCCCCTTCTCCTCTGAATGACAACCAGTGGCACCATGTCCAGGCTGAGAGGAACCTCAAGGAGACCTCACTGAAGGTGGACAACCTGCCCAGGAACACCAGAGAGACCATGGAGGGTGGCCATTTCCCACTGCAGCTCAACGGCCAGTTGCTTGTAGGTAGGAGACATCTTAAGGCACCTGTTGTGTGTGTGAGTACAAGACCACAATCTGGGTGCAAGGAGAATGCTCCTCTAGTTTAGGCCTGGGGAATGATTGGAATATGTCGCAGAGTTCTTACGATCATAAAACTGATACTGTATATTCTTTGATGTAGCACAGCTGTACAAGCTCATGCTCACTATCCACTAATTTTGGCTGATCTCAGGTTCTTTTGCTATCTTTTCTTCTTATGGACAGTATCTTCACATCTTCAGGTCCTGCTTTGGATCATCATCAATAAAACTCAATAGCTGTTCTTAGGAATTGACTCTACATACTTCAGGAGGTACAGAGTGAGAAAGAGGAGGTGATAGCCAGAGACACCTCTGCCATCATCTAGTTCACTTCCCAAATGACCCAATCAGTCAGGGTTTGGCCAGTCCAGAGCCTTGGGCCCATAAATCCATGCTAGTTTGACCAGACCCCAAGCATTTGGGCCTCCTTCCACTGTTTCCCCTAGGCATGCTAATAGGAACCTGGATGAGAAGTGGAACAGTCAGGACTTGAACCAACACTCTGACATAGGGTATTGCATTTTCGTTGCCTGACCTGTTGCTCACCGTGCTGGCTCCTAAACTTCTGTTTTAATTCTGTTTTCCATACAGAATTTGGAAACACCCTTATGTTTGTTATTCAGGAAACATGTTGTTAAAATATAGGACTTTACTGATGTAAATGCAGTGTGATATTACTAAAATGTACGTTTGTGTTTATCTGCTGAGATACAGTTTGGCCTCAGAGGGGCCATTCAATCAGAGCAGGGCATTACTCAGCAAGGCAGTCAACTGGCATCACTGCTAGGGATTCCGTTGTCTACTGAGCGCCAAACACAGGCTGCGTTCACACTGGCACGTGGCAGGCTCACATGCTGATGCTTCAGTGAATGGGTGGCATTGTCACCATCACACATTGAGAGCATCGCCCCTCCTCCCTGCTACTGTGGCTATTGGTTGAGGATGAGGTAAGAGAAAAGTAAAACTCATTGTTCATCATTCAATGTCAGAGGAAGAGATCAATGTGACCCGTGCTGGAAAAATCAGCAGGCTGCGATTGTGATGGGAAAATGGAGATCCTGGTAGATGATCTTTCCAGCCCTGGAGATGGTTGTCCTACATACACACACACACACACACACACACACACACACACACACACACACACACACACAATGCTATTGCCCTTGTGCAAAATGTCTTCTGTATTTATCTGCCATGGATTATTTCCAAATACACTGTAATTACACATTTGAAATCTTTGTGAAGATGGGAGCTTGTGAGACTCATTTGTAGAACTTTACTTGCTTGTTAGTATATTTTTTTCTTTCATGGACCCATTAGCATCTCCAACTTGTCGATGCTATTTGTGCCAATATAAGCTGATGTTATTCCAGACTCACATTACTCTGGGGAAAACACTAGTTCTACTTGATTACTCTTGACATTTGAAGCTTTGCTTCTCCTTTCCCCAAAATCTGCTCCTGCTCCCTGGCTGGTTGGAAAGGCGCATTCTTGTTTTCAGAGGGAGCACATTGTACTCAGCAATCTCTGTGCTGAGGCTGGGCAGGCGCAGTACACACGTTCATGTTGTGCTGCAACACTTCAAACTCATGGCATACACAGTTACACACACGGGCGCACTGGCGTAGTCTTTGTGGAGTAGGAGCTTTGTCAGTGGCTTGTGAGAATTAATTTCCTGATGCATAGTTTTTCAGGGAAGCTGCTGTCCCAAATATATCTTATAACACATATACTGTCCACCACGATAAGACGCTTGAAAAATTATCTACCTTATCCATCAACTAAAGTGACTGTGTATGGAGGCTGATACTTTTTTTTTTAATGGATGACCAAATGAAGATAAATAATGCTTTTCAACCTTATGTGTTCTGTTGAGCAAGCCTAGTGCATCCAAGTTTATAGTTTCAAATTCAAATAATATCTAGAAGTAATTTTCTTCTTTTTTTAAGATTTATTTTTATTATTATTTTTTTTTTTATTGGAAAGGTGGATATACAGAGAGGAGAGACAGAGAGGAAGGTCTTCCGTCCGATGATTCACTCCCCAAGTGAACACAACGGCCGATGCTATGCCGGTCCGAAGCCAGGAGCCTCTTCTGGGTCTCCCACACGGGTGCAGGGTCCCAAAGCTTTGGGCTGTCCTCAACTGCTTTCCCGGGCCACAGGCAGGGAGCTGGAAGGGAAGCGGGGCTGCCAGGATAGAACCGGCGCCCATATGGGATCCTGGGCGTGCAAGGCGAGGACTTTAACCACTTGCGCCACCGCGCCGGGCCCCGTAATTTTCTTTTTTTATTTATTTTTTATTGAAAAATGAGATATACAGAGAGGAGGAGAGACAGAGAGGAAGCTCTTCCATCCGATGATTCATTCCCCAAGAGACCGCAACGGCCAGAGCTGGACCAGGAAACCGGACCCTCCTCCAGGTCTCCCACACAGGTGCAGGTCCCAAGGCTTTGAACCATTCTCTGCTCTTTTCCCAGGCCACAAGCAGGGAACTGAATGGCAAGCAGGACTGCCGGGATTAGACCTGGCACCCAGATGGGATCCTAGAACGTTCAACATGAGGACGTTAGCCATTAGGCTGTCATGCCAGGTCCCAAGTAATTTTCTTAGGAAAAAGAAAGAAAAAATACAGACTTCTAATGTTCCCCATAAAATTACATATTGGAAATTTCACTGAGTCCTTTTCAAGGCTGGTAGGGGAACCAAGAGCACCAGCAGCAGTTCCCATTTGTGCTTTCATTCAGTTGTTGTGGAAATGCCCTTCTGAGAGTTCTGGTTCCACAAAATGGATGATGAAGAAAGACCTAGTTTGTCATGCATCTTCCACCCCTCATCCCACTGTTCTCTGACATTCGGTCACTATCCAATGTAACGGTTGTAGAGATGGTTATTTCAACTTTCATAATCAGGAAGTGGAACAATAGAACTACCCATTCAGCAAAATCGGGCCTCTTCCTGGAGACACTGAAAGTTGAATGTCTTTAATTTATCCCCATAGCCCTCTTCAGTAGTTGCTGACTCTGTACCCCAATATTTAACCAAAGGTTTTGAAATGTTTATTACAATCTTTTTCACTTCAGCTGCACCTCGTTTCATCATACAGTGGTCTCCGTGGGAATCATAATGGGCAATTTATAATGGAATTTTCTTTTTCTTCCTAGGTATTTTTTTTCCTATTTACAAAATACAACAAGGGTGATGCTGTCTTCTTATTCTCTTCTTGTATAACATTAATATAAAGAGAATAATTTCATACATTTCATAAACACAGTTCTTTCATTTTAAAAAATATTTATTTGTTTATTAATTGGAAAATCAGAAAGAGAGAGACCTCCTCACTGGTCCATTCATCAAATTTATTCAAAACCAGGAACTTCCAGGCCAAGTCAGAATCCAAGAATTCCATGTGGAACTCCGATATGCGGAACAGGTACCCAAGCACACAGGCCTTCTTCAGCTACTTTCCCAGGCACATAGCAGACCGATAAATTGAGAAGAGACAATGACATCCTAATTGACTGCTTTACTCACTGTACCGCAGCACCCATAACAGCAGCCTTCTATGTATTTATCTCCTTACTTTATTCATTTATTCTTAAACATCACCTTCTTCATGATTTCTGTCAAAGAATGGGTGTTCAGTTGTTCTGAGAATGCAGAGAGAAATGTAGGTGAGTTCCCATATTTAGTTTCCAAAAGAATGTCAGGAGTCAAAATTAATAATGCCACTTTATTTTTACCATTTGTTTAGTGTTATTATTATTATTATTATTTAGTTGAAAGGAAGAAAAGGAAGTCTGTATTTGGTTTTTTCTTTTTCCTAAAGGAAGAAAAGGAGACACACAGAGAGAAAGAATGACTCTGCCGTGCAATGGTTCAGTCTCCATTATTGTAGCATTGAATGTCTAGGGCCAGGAAACCATGGTTCTGCAGCTTCTTCCAGATCTCCCACAAGCACGCTGGAATCCAGGCTCTTGAGAAATTTTTTGATGTTTTCCCAGGTGCCTTCACAGGGAGCAGCAGGTTCTCAAACTGGTGCTCAGATTGGATGCCAATACTTGAGGCAAAATTTAATGTGCTTTGCCACAAAGCTGGCCCTTCTGACTGTCTTTTAAAGGAGAAATGTAATATGAATTCATTTTCCCTCACAGCCTATGGAGACAGATCCTGTGATTTAGATCACATGGAAACTCTTTGTGGGAACCAGTGATTTGATCCTCCTGGAACTTCCGGTTGTCCACATTTATAACTCAAGAAACCAAATTTACAAAACCACCACTGACTTGGAGACGGAATTAAAATGATTAGAAAAGGTACAATATAGATCATTCTGGACAATGAAATGATATCCCTGAAGATTCAAGGGCCCGATGTGAGGGATGCCAGAGCCACAGGAAGTTGCGTGTGCCTTTCTCAAAGCCAAGGTGCTGTTGCACTAAAGTGACAGGGTCACACTGAGCAGCCACAACGGAAGCTCCAGTTCTGAAGGGACAAATCCATCAAGGGTTCCTGAAGCTGTCATGTACCTTGGGGCTTTCTGAACTTTTCAGGTCTCTGGCTACAAAGAGGATGAGCCGGAGAAGGAGGTGAGAAAACCCTTGAGCACAGAGAACGTAGTCCTAACCTCCCCCAAAAGTGTCGGTGATAGATCGACCCTGTGTTCTCGTCCTGTCAGCAAGTTTCTTCTCATCGTGGAAGAAAGGAGTTTGGATTCAAATCCATTTTGATAAAGAAGTAATGTTGGTAAGGAAGTAATTTTGTCAGAGGAGTAAAATGCCTGCTGTCTGAATTTAGCTTCTAGTTTCATCTGGAAAGTCATAGGCTAAGCAGACGTACTCACCTGTCTGCTTAGTGTGGAGGGGCTGAGGGCCATGCAGTGGACATAGGCATTGGCTGTGCAGGTCCACCTTAATGAAAGGACTTGGTACCCCAAGGCTGGGAGTGCTCCTGGCAAAGGGCATTCACATGCCTGCCCGCTCAGGACCTCCTCAGCTGCAGGCCAACAGGTGGCCAACATCATGTCCTTCTCAAAGGGCTCAGGAACCAATTTTTCTAATCCTGACTATGCCTGTTTCTACTTCTTTATCCATGGGTCCACACGTTTTCTCTGCATCTGGAAGTGAGATACCCCTAGTTTGGGGCATTCTGATCAGGTGCTCTGAGCCTCAGACCTCCATAAATATGTTTTTTTTTTTTTTCTTCCAGGGAAATCAACTCTGTCACTTTTTTTGTCCACTTATATGCTTGACGACTAAGTCACACCTAGTAAATGGGCCAGACACCTTGTATTCTTCACTTTTGCTAGAAGAAGACTCACACTAACCAAATAGATGAAAAGTTATTATAATCCACCATGGAAAGTGACTGCAAAATACAAGAAATGAAAACAAAACCGAACATTTGCCTGCCTCAGGCCTCCTTTCCTTATTGCTCATTATCTGTAGGAAATAAATACGCATTCCTGTCTGATCTGCGTCTGTGTCTAACTGCTTCATCTTGAGGGTGCAAGGAGATTTCTCCACCAAAACTGACACAGGGGAAAACATTTAGAAATGGTCTCTTTGACAAGTTGAGGTTCACTTTTCAGAACTGAACATGCCGACACTGTGGAGTTTGATCACTGCTTCAAATAAGGCACTTCAGCTTACCTCTTGGCAGTGCCTCGTCTCCACCTTTAGACACAGCATGACGAGTCTGGCTGGTGACCTGGTGTGGTTTTGAAAAGGTTGTCAGTCCTCCATCCCAGGCCATCTCACCATCCTTGCTTCTGATCCTTTTGTTACCAGAATGTCTGAAATTATTTGAATCATATTCATTCCTTCATTCACTTAATTTGAAAAACCCAGGTGCGGATTGAGAGGTCTCCACATAGCCTGGTTTATTTCCCGAATCAATGCCTGGAAAACCTGCTGCTGAGCCAGGCTGAAGCCAGAAGTCAAAGAATCAGTCACGGGCTCCTATATGAATCCCAGTCATTCTAGTACTTGAAATATATGATGTATTGCCTCGCAGGGCATTTATTAGCATGAAGAGCCAACCCAGAAGTCTAATCAGGATCTCTACACCGAAATCCTTTTTTTCCCCCAGAAACTCTTGAGTCTCTTCTAATATGCAATCATGTTTCTTTATTATATATATGTGTGTGTGTGTGTGTGTGTGTGTGTGTGTGTGTGTATGTACACATACACATGTATACACACATACATAAATTATATATCTACCTGAATGAGGTACTTAGAAAGAGAGGAGAGGGATCTTTCAATCACTAAGTCACTTCCTCAGTGGCCACAATGGGCAGGGATGCATTGGTCTGAGGCTGGGAGCCAGGAGCTTCTTCCAGGTTGCCCACGTGGAAGCAGGAGACTAAAGCCTTGGGCTGTCCTCTGCTGCTTTCACAGGCCTTTTTTTGGCAGTGAGTTGGGTCAAATGTGGCAAAGCTAAGACACAAACCAATGCCCATATGTGATTACTGCTGGTGCAGGCGGATAATTAGCATGCTGTACCACTGCACTGAGCCCAGCAGTTTGTCTCCTTGTTTTACATCTATAGTCTCCTGTAAGATAATTTAAATGATCTTGTGTCATGTTTCAATGGCAACCCATTTTATGAGAATAGAGTAGGCTCATATTTGGTAATGTAGAATAAGGAATTAGAAATGAATGCTCTGACAGGTACTAGGGATGCAGAAAATAAATGCAAGAAAGCCTTGCCTTTGATTTCTTCCCTTCTGCCTTCTCCTTTCCATCAGCACTTTCCATAGACATCAAACGCTTACATGTCCTTTTCACACCCGTAGTGTACACATACCTAATGAAGCCTTGTTTTTGCAAATGACCAAACCACAATATGTTTCCATCAAATGCATTAGATAGCAACTGCAGGATGAGTTATGTTGCACAGGGAATACCAATTTTAAGTGAGAAACAGAGTTGCCATTTGGAAGAGTGACTGTGTCACCTACAGGATTTGAAATAGAGTGTATGTTTGAAGTGTAGCCTTCTACTGAGCACTTTGCCATCTCTCAGGATTCCCAGTGCTGCATGGACTCCCGCCATGCAACTTCAGTCAACGTCTTGGCTGGTTCTTTCTTACTGTGTATTTTTCCTGGTGTTAGAGGATTAGGGGTAGCCTGCTGGATCCTGTGTTTTCAGTGGAAATGAAAGACTTGGAAAGTTCTGGTTCTACTCCTTTTTCAAGCCTTTACTTTCAACCAATAATGGGTTATGGTGCTAATCTGCATTAGGAATATATACCTTATCTTCCTAAGGGTAATTCCATTTGATTTGTGACAGAGACATAGAATAAGAGTCAGAGATGTCCCCACCTGCCACTTTGATCTCACAGATGCCTGCAGCAGCCAGAACTGGACCAGGGCAAAGCCAGGAGCTGGGATCTAACCCAGGTGTCTGTGCTGTGCTGCTTGACCCTTAGGAAGTGATTCTGCTATTGTAATCCTGAAAGCATTCTCCTAGTTTTGTTCAAAAGAACTTGGAGATCTGGATTTTCACTGTTAAATCCTTTGAAGCGCAGAATTACATGGAAATTATGGCTTCTCTCCCATTAGCTGAAGCAGTGGAAGTTCCTGGTCTAGAGCTACATGCATTTCCCCGCCCCCCCCCCCAGGCTCTTTGGTTTTCTAACTCACAGTACAAATTGGCAGTGTTACAGAAAGGTAATGTAAGGTAAGGTAATGTTACCAAAAGGTAAAGTTCAAATCAATGGCTCCTAAATACTAAACTTCCCTTGTCTTGTTTCTTGCCCTCAGGAGGAACATCATCGAGACAGAAAGGTTTCCAAGGATGTATCCGCTCTTTACATGTGAATGGACAGAAACTGGACCTGGAGGAGAGAGCCAAGGACACATCTGGGGTCAGGCCCGGGTGCCCTGGCCACTGCAGCAGCTATGGCAGCCTCTGTCACAACGGGGGCAGGTGTGTAGAGAAGCACAGTGGCTTCCTGTGTGACTGCACCAGCTCACCGTATGAAGGGCCCTTTTGCAACAAAGGTATGCCCGACATGTAGTAAAATATTAATACTATGCATTTAGAAAGCAGAGTAAAAGATAGAGAAAGGAAGAGATTTTATTTACTGATTGACAGACCAAATTGTTGCCCACAGTGGCCAAGGCTGAGTCAGGTCAATTCTGGGAGCCTGGATCACTGCCTGGGTCTTCCATTGGAGTAAAAGGGGCCCAAGTGGTTGGGTCATCTTTTTTGCTTGCACAGGGAGCAGGATCAAAAAAAAAAAAAAGCAGGTGAGACTTGAACAAACTCTCCAATATGACACACTAGCATTGCAGGCAGTGGCTTAATGTACTACTGTATCGTGATGTTGGTGCCAGGCACTTCTGTTGTTCCCTTATATAAATGTTATAATTGTTGCATGCTATTCAGGCAGCGATCAGGCCACATGACACCCACTGCCTTGGAGGCCCTCGGCAGTTACTCTGTTTCCCTTGGTTCAGACTCAACATAATTGCACAGACTCATTACTTTTATATGAAGATGCAGCTAAACCAGGCGGATAATTACAGCACAGCAAACTCTTGCAGGCAGTGAAGGCACCTGAGAGCTAGAAGGGATGGACTCTCAAGTCTGTTGTATTTGTGAATAATAGTAATATTCTCTATTCTGTTCCTTAATCTAAAGATGTCATCAAAGGATCATAATATCTAACTTTGGAAGAATCTTGAAGGTGCTAAATCCATCTAGTTGTTTTTTTTTTCAAGAAATATAAGTATGATAATAAAAACAACATTGAATGCCCAGTTAAACCTCCCTCTTCTACAGATGTTCCCCAAGACTTATTTTACTTCTGCTTATTACTTTTTTAAAGATTTAATTATTTTTATTTCAAAGTCAGATGTGTATAGAGGAGGAGAGACAGAGGAAGATCTTCTGTCCATTGATTCACTCCCCAAGTGGCTGCAGTGGCCAGAGCTGCGCTGATCCAAAGCCAGGAGTATCTTCTACGTCTCCTACACAGGTGCAGGGTCCCAAGGCTTTGTCCATCTTTTACTGCTTTCTCAGACCACATGCAAGGAGCTGGATGAGAAGCAGGGCCACCAGGATTAGAACCGGTGCCCATATGGATTCCTGGCACGCCGAAGGCGAGGATTTTAGTTACTAGGCTACCGAACTGGCCCTTACTTCTCCTTATTAAGATTTTTTTTTATTTGATTGGTTATTATTTAAGAGACAGAGCAATAACGAGAGAGGGACAGTGCTAACTGTCATCTGCTGAATCACTCCCCAAATTCCCAAGGCTGCGGTCAAGATTGGGAGCCAAGAGTTCAATATTGCTGTCCCACACAGATGTGAGCCACATTGGTGGGAATCTCCCACGGTGGAGTACCTGAATCATCAGTGCTGCCTCTTGAAGCTTACATTATTGGGAAACTTGCATCAAGAATGGAGCCAACTTTAAACTCAGGACAAAAGGATCCCAGCAGTAGCTGTAATTACTAGACCTATCACCCATTCTCAAACCCTGCAAGCTCTGCTCAGAGGCTCCTGTTTTGTTCATGACCATTCTGAGGCCAGGAAACAAGTTACAGTTCATGCCCTGATATACTGCCAACCTATTTTTTTTTAAAAAGATTTATTTATTTATTGGAAAGTCAGATATACAGAGAGCAGGAGAGACAGAGAGGAAGATCTATCTGTGTCCAATGATTCACTCCCCAAGTGAGCGCAACGGCCCATGCTATGCGGATCCGAAGCCAGGAGCCAGGAACTTCTTCCGGGTATCCCACATGGGTTTAGGGTCCCAAAGCTTTGGGCCATCCTCAACTGCTTTCCCAGGCCACAAGCAGGGAGCTGGATGGGAAGTGGAGCTGCCAGGATTAGAACCGGCACCCATATGGGGGATCCCGGCGCATTCAAGGTGATGACTTTAGCTGCTAGGCCACAGCGCCAGGCCCATACTGCCAACATTTTTTCAAAAAAGATTTATTTTATTTTTATTGGAAAGTCAGATATACAGAGAGGTGGAGAGACAGAGAGGAAGATCTTCCCTCTGATGATGTTCACTCTCCAAGTGGCCACAATGGCCAGACTCTTTGTTACAGCAGTTCAAACTGCTGCTTGATGTGCCAACATCTCATACCAATGCACGTTTGAGTCCAGGCTTCTCCAATTCCAGTCCAGTTCCTGCTAATGCATCTTGGAAGGCAGCACCTGGATAAAGCCCTTAGCTTCGACTCTGACCTGCCCTTGCCATTATGGTCACTTGGGGAGTGCACCGATGGATTGTCTTTCAGTCTCTCCCCTCCTTTCTCTTTGTAACTCTGTCTTTCACAGCAATAAATTAATCTTTAAAAAGATTTATCAAAAAATAATTTTGGGGGTCTGACATGGTATCCTAGTGGCATGCGCTGGGATTCTGTATCGGTGCCAGTTTGTAAGCCAGCTGCTCCAATTCCCAATCCAGCTCCATGCCTGTGGCCTGGGAAAGCAGTTGAGGATGGCCCAAAGCCTTGGGATCCTGGATAATGTGGGACACCTTGGAGAAACTCCTGGCTCCCGGTTTTGGATCAACTCATCTCTGGCTGTTGCAACCACTTGGGAAGTGAACTAGCAGAGAGGAAGATCTCCCTCTGAAGATCTCTTTCTCCTCTATGTAAATCTGACTTTCTAAACAAAACAAAACAAACCTATATTCCTGCCAAATATCTTTTTTCCCCTAATTTTTGTCGTGGAAACTTTAGACATATACTGCAACCTACATTATTTGATTTCCATAATTACCAACTTGTGACCAATGTCATTGTCTCAGTATAGCTACATTGTGTCCTTTGCTATTTTGAAGCAATGTCCTTATATAATGTCACTTAACCCATGGATATTACACCATTTATTGCTGAAAAATATGGACTCATTAAAAACATCTCTGCAGTATCGTTATGATATAATTATGGAATAAAAATACAATGATAAATTTTAACACAATGAAATAGTTAATCAGTGGTTAAATGTCTAACAAATTTATGAATTTTTGGTTGATTTTTGTAACTTAATTACAGATCCATTAATCTTACATTAGCCATGAGCCTACTCATTATCCAGCATTGGGCTTTATAATTGCTCTCATTCTAAATCGAATTTCAAGACTGTTAAGTCCAGCTACTACCAACTGAGAGAGCTTCCTGAGGTCTGTGTTTTTAGATTTTGCCATCTAATCTTTCCATCCATTCAAAGATAGAACCCACCTCCACCCTTATTGCATAAGTAGAGGCTGAGTGGGTCTGAGGAGAGCTGAGATGAGAAGAACAGACTTCCTCTCCAGCCAGTCAGGTTCTCTCCTCAGGCCACACTGGTTCCTAATCCCCTCAGGGCCCACACTCAGGACCAGTCACTGCCCAGTTCTCATCTCAGGCTTTCCCAGGTTGTTCTGGGCCTCAGTGACATCACACACCAGGAACCATTGTCTTCTCTCAGTGCATACCAAACCTAAAGCTAACTTCTAAATTGGATTTGTGATGTGGGACTAGATTTCTTCCCCGAATCCTTACAAGTATGTGGCTTGGACAAGAACTCTGTAACACCAGGTTAATAAGAGAAAAACACCTGAGTGTATTCAGGGGTGCAGTGGATGCTATCTGCTTGAAAAGTTACTCAAAGTGGTGGCTTAGGATATAGTCTAAAACAGTATTTTGACGAGGAAGAATGGAATTCTAAGAAGCGATAAGAAAAAAAGAAGAAAAATGCCAGGTTTCAGAGGAAGGAGACTGTGGCAAGTTAAAGGTGTGGGAGGAAAATCAGTTCCCGGTCTCCCGTGGTGTCCATGATTCTGAGCAGGTCGACGAGTGGGGCTTTATCTGTTTCTCTTAGTAAGTGAGAAATGGAAGGGGTAGAAGCATTCACCTTCATGATTCTCTGTGGAGCTTTGAGGCAAAAGAGAAAAGGTAGACGTTCTCTGCCTTTAGATTGTCTGTGGTTTGACAATAACTGTTGGTCACCGTGACATGTTCCTGTTTCTCCTGTTCCATTGATGTGCATGGGTTGAGTGTGTTTTGTCATCTCAGAACGTCATTATCACACTTCCTTCCACAAAGAGGCACTCAAGGGTTTTTTGTCGTGTGCGTTGTGGCCTGGAGTGGAGTAGATGTCACTGGTAATCTCCTTCAAGTGATTCTTTCATTGGTACGGTGGTATGGGATGTATGGATCACTCAACTGATTTTGTCAGAAAGCTTAGACTCTTACTGTATACGGTGTAAGAAGCTGAAAGAATAATAGCCAAGGTGAATTACTGAAATTAGTTTTATACACAAATAGACAATATCTAAGAAGTACAAATTATTACAACTGAGGCTTGGAGAGAGTGATGGTAGGAATGGGGATTAACATTTTTTAATCATAAACTATTTTTCATTTTAATTTATTGCTTTGAGTATGAATATATGTATACCACTGTTCATTAGAGAATTCTCTCAACTTGACGTATGTTTAAACACATCTGCGATCATCAAATTAGAGTCCTTTATTTTGATAAGGAGGGGGTGGTAATTCAAAACGTGGGTTGAACACCTCCAAGGAAATTCACTGAAGGACATACTCGAATCAGTCTGGTGATGAACTACCATCTTTAGTGTCACGATGTGTGATGCTTATGTTTACATTAGAAATGCCAATATTGGAAAATGTATAATAAATGCAGACAATTTTCTATGAACCTTTATTAAAAATGAACTAGTATTCCCATACTAGCTTGGCAATATGCATAAACATGCTACTTTATTTTTTTTTAAGTACCAGTATCAAATTTTCCAAAGGTGGAACAAATCTGCGATAGCCTTAGGAAGCAAAAGTCAGGTTGGATTGTGTTCTGGATGACATCAACTCAAACATAGATTATTGTGGGGAATTGGGAACATTGCACACATCGTTCATGGCAACAGGTCATTAAATCATGATTCCTAATTCCTGTGCGCTTTCACTGGCAAGAGTCGTTGCCAGGTGTCAGGTCACATTCACTTCTAGCATAGTCTTAATTCACACACCACACTGACAGACCTCCTGAGTCAGAGGAGTTTATTAACAGGAAGTTAAGGGGAAGGCTGATGTTATAAGTCCCACTCATCAGAGGAGAAGATCTTTATAGGGTGCTGCAGCTTGCATGGGCTGACACAGTCGGCATGAGGTCCAGAGGTGGGCTGGAATCTATGCTGCACTCTGGCGTTAATATGGCAGATGGCATGAGAAGCATGTACAGAGACACTGGATCATGAATTGCACTTCCTGCTAAGGGAATTTTGCCTATTTTTTGATGCTCCATTTCTGCATGGTGGCAGCTGAGTACCACCCAGGGCACTGTGTTGTAGAGTTTCATTCCTCAAGAGAAGTCTGTCCAAATCTTTGCTGTTTTCTCTCAGTGAATATCAGTGCCTAGACAGCTAAAAATATTGAGTCCTGGAGTTAGAATCCGGGGCCTTGTAAAAACACACTTTTGACAAATTCCTTTTGTGCTATTTGCATTGGTCCTTACCTTTTATTTACTGTTTGTTTTTTGGAAAGTGAGTCAGAAAAACAGAGATCAATCAGTCTTCTATGTATTGGTTCATTCTGCAAATGGCTACAATGGCTGCAGTTGAACTGACCCAAAGCCAGGAGCCAGAAGATGTTTCTCTGTCTCTCACATGGATGCAAAAGCCCAAGCACCTGAGCCATCATCTACTGCTTTCCCAGCCCCATAAAAGGAGGCTGATCAGCTGGGACACAAACCAGCACTCATATGGGATACCTGCACCACAGGAGGAATATTAGCCTGCTGTGTTGCTGTGTCCACCCTAATCCTTATCCTTGGTTAAACTCCATAGGAAATAATTCTTAGCCCCTTAGCTAGAGTCCACTCATTATCCTCCAGAGATATCAGAAAAACCAAACTATTAGAATTACAACTTTGCAAGGAACATGGTGTCAGTAGACTCCCCTTTGCATCATGCTGCAAGCATGGGCACTGCATGATTGCTGTTGGAGATATTTGTCTGGCCTGTGGTGGTCATCTTGCCAGTCACACGTCCTCAGTGCATGAACTGAATTCAAACACCAGAAGAGGCTGGGCCACATGTGGGCTGTGCCACCTGTTCAGCCTCTGTAGGGCTCCTAGTTCTATGTTTATAAATAATAAGATCATTTGCACTTTTATAAATTTTGAGGGAAACATGCAGAGTTTCCTAAAACACCTTGCACAGTATTTGACACCCAGAAAAAAAGTTATGTAAGCCAAAATGGTTCTCTAGATTGTGTGTCTTGTCTTTCCTCTAATATTTTACAGAGGTTTCTGCTGTTTTTGAGGCTGGGACATCGGTTACTTACACCTTTCAAGAACCCTACCCTGTGACCAAGAACTTTAGTCTGTCATCTTCAGCTATTTACACAGATGCAGTGCCATCCAAGGAGAACATTGCACTGAGCTTCATGACAGGCCGGGCACCCAGCCTCCTGCTCTTCATTAATTATTCTTCCCAGGACTTCCTGGCTGCTCTGCTCTGTAAGAATGGTAAGTGCCAGAGGCCACAAGCCTACTGGAAGTGCCAGGCTGTGCTGGAGGGACCGCCCTTGTCCTCCAGGTCTCAGCATCAGGGCAGGTTCCTCTGGGTCCCACCCGAGCAGCTCATTTTCAGACTCACAGCCCAAACATTGGTTATGCTTTCCTTTGGTAAGTTGCAGTTGCTATTCAGACCCAGTGTTGATTCTTGACGAATGTCTCAAACATAGGGACTTAATTTGACACCACTGTTTAGCAGTGATTCTTTTTTATCTTTGTTACAATCCATTAAGAGAAGATAAGGTCACATGTGTTTCTAAATTTCAGAATTGCCACCTAAAAGTTGTCTTCTTTACTGCAGTCCTTGTTACTGAGGGCGGTTAAAACAGCTAGCATAAGCACAGGGTATATGCATAGGTGTCAGCCATCCAGGTCTTGAGAAGTAGACTAGATGGGTAGTAACATTAAAGAATAATTTACTTTGGAGACTTTATATATATGTGTGTGTGTACAAATTATATATGACAGTTTTTGGCACTGCTATTATTTTGAACTTGCTTCAAACCCTTATTTGAAAAAGCTGTAATGTTATTTTATCAGTGAAAAATTTACCATCTCCTTGCTATTTATGATAATTCCTGTTTGATATAAAGTACACAGATAAATTCAGGGCATTTATTTCCTAATGATAAATCAATAGATTTATTTACATTTTATATATTTTAATTACATTAGATTTTATATATTTTAATTACATTTCCAGGGGACTTTTCACTATTATTTATACTTCTGGACTAATGTCTCATTTTGACAGTATTTGAGAAGCACTTAATTTCCTAATTTGAAGGAGATCTAATAGGCTGCCAAGGCTTTGGACCATCCTCAGCTGCTTTTTCAGGCCACAATCAGGGAGACAAATGGGAAGTGGAGCAGCCTGGCATACAAACTGGCATCCAGATGGGATCCCAGCACTAAATGGAGAAGGATTAGCTAACTGGACCACCACTTTGGGACTATGTATTTATTTTAAAGATAAGAAGCATATTTGAAATACAGGAAAGCACAGAAAGAGGTAAAAATGTAGAGAAGAAAAAGCCATTTTTCAGGCCCTATGAGACGCCTCAATGACTAAATTCTAAGCTTGCAAGTACCAGGATCATGGATGACCATAATGGCTGGGCACCAGGCTGAAGCCATGAACCTAGAATTGCTCCCAAACCTCCCATGTCTTGAATGATTTTGTTTTCTTATACTGCTTTCCTTGTTACACTAGCAGGGAGCAGGATAGAAAGCATAGCAGCTGAGACCTGAACGAGTACTCCTTATAGGATGCTAGCATTGCAACTGGCAGCTTAATCCACTGGCAACAATAGCATCCCTAGCATTTATGTCTTTTTGCATCTTTGATAAATGTAAGAAACATGGAGGCATTTGTGTCTGGTCTGTTTATTTCACTCTTGGGTCTCTGGGCAGATAGGAGCACTCACGTGTGAATTCAGGAACATCAGGATAACCTCACTCTGCTGAGGTGCCAGTAGCTATAACTCAGGGAATTCTCTCATAGGAGGCAGTACAGGTGACACAATGAGTTAGAATCCAGGGTCTCTCTCTCTGACCAGCTCCTTGTATAAAAAGTATAAGTCAGATAGCTGCTGAGCCATCCATTCTTCCACTACATAGTTGGATAATTACTCATCCAATTCTACCATACCAGGGACCATGGAGAAAAGCAGGATAAGCAGGACGTGCTGCTGTCCCAAGATGACAAGGAAAGGAGACACACACAGAGACACAGACAACCTAGACAAAGGAGGAGGTCACACTGGGCCGATTTGAGTAACTGTGAGGATGAATCTTTTCCCACTTGAGGGCTTGTAACAGTGGAATGAATACCTTGAATGATAATTTCCTGTCTCTGGAGATTTCCAGTTTAATCATTAAATGACTGTTTATTGGAGAGGCCAGCAGTATGGTGGTAATTGTTGAAGGAGGAGAGTAACAACCTCTGGTGCCTTCTCTAGTCTTACGTTGTGTGACTGTTCCCTTTCTTTCTGTTTGGACCTTGAAAGGTTGCTTAGGGGAATTGAGAATGGGTGTCCTTATAGCTTATTCCCAGTATGCTGATGGTACTAAAGCAATGACCTCATTATCAGTGAGTCGTGTGGGAGGGGAGACTATTATCAACGGCCAGAAGTATTTAGAATATAGCTTTGATGCAACATACTGAAGAGGGTTCCTTTGAACATGCTACAGAGAGTCATGAACACGGAAAGGCAGGGAAGTCATCAGAAGAGAGGACAGAATTAACTGTTGAAGTTCTTACAGGAAAGATTATCCATCTGAGATAGAATTAAGACTCAATGTAGAATATAGATGTCCTATGAAATCTGTAAGATGACTGTGTATGACAAGCCAGGGGAAATTAAAGGTGTTCTCTCTCCGAAGATTTATTCATTTATGTGAAAGGTAGTGCTACTGGGAGAATGGGAAAGAAAAAGTCTCAATCTTCTATCTGATACTTCACTATTCAAATAGCCAAAACAACCAGGGATGGCACACATGCAGACCTTAGAGAAATGGCTCCTTTTACAAACATTTATTGATTAAGAGAGATCTCCCATTTGCTGGTTCACTCCCCAAGTGGTCACAACGGCTGTAGCTGAGTTGATCTAAAGCCTGGCGTTAGGAGTTTCTTCCAGGTCTCCCATGCAGGTACAGGGTTCCAAGGCTTTGGGTCATCCTTTACTGCTTTCACAGGCCACAGGCAGGGTTAGAGGCGAGGCTGCTGGGATTAGAACTGGCGCCCATATGGGATCCTAGTGCATGCAAGGGAAGAACTTTAGTTACTAAGCTACCATGCTGGGCCCAAGAAATTACTCTTAAATTCCATCTTTTCTGTCTTCCCCAGGAGAAATCAGATGTCCATAGCTGAGTTCTTTTTTTTTGGTAACGTGGCTCATTCTCAACAGTCTGGGTTGAGAAGCCAGAGTGGAGATAGGTACATCATTTGCATCCACCCCGAACAGAATCCACCAGGCTAAAAACTGAATTCAGTTGACTAGGGCACAGGAGAACCACCAATGTGGTTCAGAGTCATCCTCAAAACTCTTTGCCCTGCCAGGAGTTTCATTTGCCAAGTGTGGAATTCTTCTTCACCTGTTATCATTCTGGAAATTTCTCTAACTGGAGATATATTCAGGGAAAGCTTGTTGCCATCATTCTTTCCTAAATGGAGAAAGAGATTTTAGCTTTTGGATTTAAGAGCAGAGGCAAGACAGAAGACATTTTGAAGAGGCAGCTCTTATAGAAAGCCAAGGCGTTTGTGATTCTGTTGTCTGTTGTGCTGGGGACAGAGGCACCCTCTTAGACTTGGTAACATGGGGAGAACAGGTCTTCCCAGGAGAATGCTTCGTTTTGACACATGCCTCCGGGTCCTTGAAGGGCATTATGATCATTTCAGGTCTCTGGACCATTGAGTTCAGGTCAAGGCAGATCAGGACGGAGATGTCCACATTTTTGGGTGACAGTAAGTCAGAAAAGTTTCCTTAGAAAGGGTGACATTTAAGGGGAATGAAGAAAGGTCAGTTTTCCAGGAAGACATCGTATTCTGTTTAGTTTGATCAAGATTTATTTAATTACTTAGTGAAAGGCATAGTGACTGAAAGAGTTGGGGAGGGGAGACAGAGAGAGAGAGAGCTTGAGCTAGCTCTATTGTGTCACTACAGAAATGGTCTTACAGTTGGGCCTTCTCTGGGCTGCAGCCAGGAGCAGTGAGCTCCATCCAGATTTCCCATATTGGTGGGAGAGGACCACGTGTTCACAGCATCACTGGCTGCCTCTCAGGTAAATTTACAGGTAACTGGATAGGGAATAGAACAGTCAGGACTCACTTTGAAACACAAGGACTTGACCCCAAGCACCACAATACTGGGCCTGCATATCATATTCTTCAATACAAATATCAAAACTTGTTTGTCATTGTCTCCATGTCACTCTCAAATCAGACAGTTAATAAAGTTTTTGGATAGATTTATTTTTCTTCTCTTTACCACTGTTATTTTTCACTCCTTCATGGTAGAAATAATGTCAGATTCAGAATATGTGCTAAAAAGAAAGCCATCCATCTACAGGGAAGTTTTAGGGTACAGCATCAAATAGGGTTCCCAGGTCACCATCCCCCCGGTGTCTGCTCAGGTGGCCTTCAAATGGTTTGTTTGACTTCGGTTCTGCATGGCCTTTTCTTTAAGCACATGGATTCTTAGGATTTACTGTCTGCATTTGTGATTGCAGCTACCGTGGAAGGAGTCATAAAGTCAGGCACATTTTACGTTGAACAGAAGGCACACACAAGGGAGCTGTGGGTGAAGAGAATTCCATGGCAGCGTTGTCTTCAAATCAGAGGACTCCACAGCTGTTAGCCGAGGTTCTGTTGGCCACATAATTCAGATTTTAGATTTGACTAAAGAATAGAAGGAGGAAGGATGCTATTTTGAGGATGAGGGCCTTCAGGAAATCAAAGCAGTGGCAGTTCTGTTACCTGGGATGTGGGGGGTGAGGTACCATCTCAGAGATTTGGTAACAAGGACAGAAGCAGTCTTCCCAGGGGAATGCTTCATTCTGATCTCTGCTTCCAAGTCACTGACGTATAAGTCTTACGGAGAGACTACAGGTCAAGGTAGAATGAGGTAGATGCCAGCTCCAGGTATAATGAGGAAGAGGACATGATGTGTTTGGGAGATAAGTTAGAAAAGTCTCCATGGAAAGGGTCTCCTTTGATGAGGGGCATAAAACGTTTTCCAGGCACACAGCACATGATTTTTTTTTTTGCTTGTTTTTAAGATTTATTTAGTGACTTCAAAGGCATAGTGACACACAGATAGAAATGGGTCAAAGTGGGACCCTGTCTAGGCTGAAGCCAGGAACAAAGAACTCCATCCAGGTCTCCCATGTGGGTCTCAAGGACCCAACTGTTGGAATCATCATTGGCTGCCTTCCAAGGTGCATTAGAAGAGAGATGAATTGGAATTGGAACAGTCAGGACTCAAACTCGCACATGTTTAAATTGGAAAGTCAGATATACTGAGAGCAGGAGAGACAGAGACGAAGATCTTCCACCTAATGACTCACTCCCCAAGTGACTGCAATGGCCAGAGCTGTGCCGATCCGAAGCCAAGAGCTCAGGGTCTCCTCCGGGTCTTCCACACGGATGCAGGGTCCCAAGGTTTTGGACCATCCTTGACTGCCTTACCAGGCCACAAGCAAGGAGCTGGATGGAAAGTGGGGCTGGCGGGATTACCCACATGGGATAATATTATCCCATGGTGTGCCCACATGGGATCCTGGTGTGTGCGAGGTTAGGATTTCAGCTGCTAGTCTACTGTACTGGGGCCTCAAACTCACGTTTTCTGATGGCTGGATCTGTAGCACCACAACACTGAGCCCAAATATCACATTCTTAAACGGATGTGTTACTATAATTGCTGCTCATCACCCCCCCCCCATTTCATTGCTGATGCAAAATTTAATTATTTTCCCAATAACTTTCTTTATCTGCTCTTTCACCATCTGTCCTTTATCACTCCTTGATGATAATGCCAGATTTAAAATAAATGCTAAAAAGAAAGCCTGCATCTACTGTGAAAGTTCTTGGATCTGATGTCAAATAGGGCCCACAGGTCACCTCCCCGCAGTGTCGGCACAGATCTCCCCTAGCACCAAATGGTTTGTGTGACACTCAGTTTCTTAGCTGTACTATTTGTGGTTTCACACAACTTACAGGGGAAAAATGATGAAGTCAGGCACTTAAAAAAAATTTTAAACAGGCACACACAAGGGAGATGAGGATGCAGAGGAATTCAAAATAGTACCATCTGTATAGTAGAGAACTCCACAGGTGTTAGCCAAGGCTCTGTTGGCCTCAGAGTATCCACTCTTCCTTGGCCCTGGAAGCTGTTCCAGGTTCAGCGCCACCTCTTGTTGGCACCTGTCTGACTCCATTGCATGTTGCAGTTCATGAATTTAGGAGGATTTCTGCTAGGCGGACCTGAAATTACATTGAATGCTTCTTTCCTTGGCCTCCTAAGCCCAGCCCACTTCAGGCTCTGGGCTTTATTCATGCAACAATTTGCAGACTGTGAGATTAAATTTTCTTTGAATGTCTAGGCAACTGCTAGGTTTTGTTTTGAGTGTTTCATTTCATGCATCTCTGGGTTTTCCGATAATATTTGATAATATTTTGTAATCCTTCCAGCATTCACTTCATTATATTGTGGTGACACACCATGACCTCCAGGGGACAGTGTAGAGTCTCCTGGTTACTTCACACTTTGAGAAAGGGCAGAACCGAACTGGGTATCCACTCTGTTTAATTGGTCAACATTTGGCCTGAGTGGATAAAAAGGCATGAATGAGTCAGGGTCACCTTTGTTACTTCTTTTCTCTCTGCCGTTCGCTTATTTTTGAAATCAAATTTTATTTTGCCATAGTGTTTAAAATTTGTTTATGTAAAAAGTGAGTACATTGTATATGTCCATATTTAACAACACCACGATAGGATGTTCAGTCTGTGGTGTGCTTGTACGTCCTTGAAGATTGCTATGACGAGTATCCCTCCTAACACGCAGACATTCACACATACTCGCACACACGCACACCGTCTCACAAATTCACTCACACACACAGTTAATTCCGAAATGCACATGTAAACTCACAGTGAAAAAACAAATACATTCTTTCACACATTTTCACACACACATGCACATTCTCTTCGTGGGTTGTAGCACCTGTTGTATGGCATAAGGTGGTGATGGAGTTAAAGGAAGTGATACGGAGGGTTAAAGCACTGATCTGACAGGATTAGTATCATCTCTCTACTAAGAAACATCAAAGTTGTCAATGCCATATGAAGACACAGAGTAGGCAGCTAGCTGTTGGCAAAGCAGCTTTAGAGATGATCTAAAGAGATACAAACTCTTCTTCAGAGATTGTATTGACTGATGCCTTTCAAATGTGTGTGTGTGTATCTAAAATGCAGAACTACAGAGACAAATTTTTCCATCAATGGCTAGAGCTGTGCTTATTTGAAACTGAGAACCAGGAGTTTCATCCGGGTCTCCCGTGTGGATGGCAGAGGCTCAAGTACTCAGACCTTGTGTTGCTTCCCCAGGTGCATTGGCTGGGAGATGAATAGAAACAGGAGCAGTCAGGGTGTTGACTGGTGCCCATAGCAGCTGGCAGCACTGCAAGTGATAGCTCAGCTCTGCAACACCACAATGCCTTCTGCTTACTGGTTCCTGGATACTGAACTTTCTGCCTCCAGGAGAGTGGAAAATAACATGTTGTTGCTTTTGTTTACTCAATTTCTGATATTTTTTCGTAGCCAACTAAGTGGCCTGAAACAAGGATTAAGTGAAATAATGCAGGTAGAGATGCTTTTTGGAGTAGTAAATATGAAACCTATTTTATTTTTTTATTGATGTGGTGATGGAATGGATTATCTGTGTAGTGAGTTATGAGAGCAAGAATGTGAAGGCTGGGATTCACAATATTGGGCGGGGGGGATGAAGACTGGTCAATATCTAAAGGCAGTATATAAATACCATTGGCTGAATATTACCCTGAAGAAGGAAGATAATGAGGCACGGGATGTATGCTCTGCATGTTAGTTTCAGGTCACCATACAGCCATCAGGTTATAACATAGAAGGCATGAAAATGGGGACTTCCAAGGATGACTTTCTGAAACTTGTTTCAACACAGATCTTCTTTCTTGTTTTCGTTTGAGTGTTTAAGATGTGAATGTGTGCTTTGAATAGATATGTTTGTGAATCTATCTACCTACCTATCTTTATAGTCATATCAAAAAAGATAAAAGTAGAACACATTAGGGGGACTACAAAATATTTGTGGAAAAAAAGAATTAACAGGCAATATTCATTTTTTACAAGCCCCTCAACATTCAGTCCTCCATGTGTGGGAGCTAGGAAGAGCTCCCATACAGCAAAGGCAGTTCCTGCTTCAGATGCATATATTTCTAAATGTTTAGGGAAACGGAAATGAAGAGTCAATTTTATTTTTACTTTTGTAATGTAGACTTTTACAAATTTTTTCAGTACCCCTTATATGTGTAGACTCCAGGCGTCTTATAAAAATAATTTTTAAAAGTTGTTTAATGATTTATTTGAAAGGCAGAGAAAGAATGAGAGAGGGACATGGGTGGAGAGAGAGAGAGAGAGAGAGGGAGAAAGAGAGAGAGAGAGAGAGAGAGAGAGAGAGAGAGAGAACATCTTCCACCTTTCATTCTCTCCTCAAATGGCATGACTGAAAGTCTGAGCCAGGCTGACGCCGGAAGCCAAACTCTCCAGGTTTTCCGTGTGGGCAGCAAGGATCCATATACCTGGACTACCATCCCTTGACTCCTGGCAAGTACGGGATGTGGATTTGCTAAATGGTGGCTTAATATTAGTCCCAGATTCTGTAGTTCATTTTCTAGGCATTTTTGGATTACTCAAATACACGTAGGGGTGACAGGGCTGTGTGGGGATGAGATCTGTGGTGACTTCTGGGCCTTCACACTTTGTATTTTCCTAATTTAAATAAGTCTTCAGAGATGTGCTAAGATTGAGCAGCTGTTGGTTTTTTCGTTCAGATGGGAAGGCTGCTTATGACCTTGTGGTCTAGGACTGGGGATAATTGCGACCTTCCCCTTGTGATGTTTTTCTGCTTGCAAAGAGAAAAGGTGCTGAAGATGTGCCTTCTCTGTGTGTAGATCTATGATCCTTGTCTAGGTCAGGCTCTCACAGTGGTGCTGTGGGTGATTAAGGAGGTCACATTAGATAAAGGATTGGCAAAACCCAGATCAAAGAAGTGGGATAAATGCCAAGAAGATACATCACAAAACAGACCAAAGAGCTAACTCATTACAGAGCTGTGGGGATTTTCAAGTCAGGGGTGGATTAAGCACTTAGCATTTGGACAAGAATGTTAATTGCAAGTTTAAGGATTAAGCAAGTGAAGATGGTGTGAAGAAAGCTTTGCAGTTTATGTACAGAAAGCTCACAGGTCCAGTTTAGCCTTAGAATGCGGAACAGGGAGGTAAGACATTGCCTACTGCTTGTGCATCCTGAGACAAGTCCTGGTTCTCCCAGCATCTGTGTTAATGCACGCCCTGAGTCTCACACCAGATGGAGACCGTGATGGAATTCCTGACTCCTACCTTTGGCCTGCCTCAGCTTTAGCTGTTGTGGCCATTTGGGGAGTAAACCAGCAGATGGAGAATCTCCCATTCTCTTTCCCTCTCTCTGACTCTACTTTCAAATAAATAAACACGTAAATTAAAAAAGTAAATCTAAAACAAACAAAAAATTATTCTGAAAAAGTCCTTTACAAATTCCTGCCATCACCATATCAGGCCTTCCTCAGTTCCCTGTCTTTTAAAACATAATAATAATTCATAGATGTGAACATCGAAATACTTCAAGAATTCTTAGAAACTCAATTAAAAGAGAAGTGCAAAAACTTTGGAAATCCATGCATATCAGAGGTCTTCAGAAAGCTCATGAAGTATGTTTTATGAAAACCCTTGTGCGAAGTTCATAACTGCCTTTCTTACACAAAATATTCTTATCATTTAATTTCATTTTTCTGTAACCTTTTGAATGCCTCCTCATACTTCCCAGGTGTTGGTTTGTGACATGATGTTCTCAGCACTGTCAGCCCATATCAGTGTGACATTGGAGACTGGAATTGAGCTAGTGTCTGCCCTGTTCATAGCTGAGGACATGTGGGCCTACAGAGGTTAAATGACTTGTCTGAAAATAGTAAATAACCCATAGGGCTGGACATCAAAACTTCAAACATTGTTAGTCGTACTTTTTAACTTGTTAGTTCTTCTATACTCTGACCACTCATTGTGATACCATGTTATTCACTCCTTATATCATTGCAATGTGGTAATCTCTTTACCTGCCAATGTTTAAAACACCCAGCTTCCCAGGATGCATCTGTGTCATACCTGGGATCAGAACAAAGGAGACATCATGGGGGCATCTGGAAGTTAAATCACTTGTAACGGTTCCGTAAAAATCCCAGATGGATTAATGCTTACTAAGACCCTACCCCATTTATTAGTTCAATTAAGTAACCAACCCTTACATCCCCCATCGCCCAGAAATTGATGGGGGTTGCCTCTGTCCCCTGACTATTATTTGGACTTGATGTCTCTCTCTCTCCCTGTCTCTATCTCTCAGTATCACTCTAGTTCAATCATAAGAGGCATTTCTCTATGGGAGGGGTACACACCACTCATGCATGAATGTATGTTCAGCCTCTCATCTTTTAAATACATGTCATTCTGATTTGTGCATGTTACTGTGCCTCTGCTTAGAATTCTTAGCTCTTTGGCAGCCAGGTTCTGGGTGGTGTTCAGGTGTCAGAGTCATTTAAATTATACTGGGGGTGTTTCTCTCAGAACTGTCCATTTCCCCCTGGCATTTACCTGAGCTTTCATATAGGTTGTGTGCTGTGTCAGGTATTCCTGTGCACCTCCGGCAGCTACCCACAGTGCACTGCTCACAAGTCTTCCTCTGTGAAAGATGGGTAGGGCAGAAAGGATGTGTGATACAGAAGGAGGGCTGCCAGTCTGGTACAGAGTGGTTGTTCCATGTTTCCCCACATTTGGCAAATTATCCTTTGCTGCCGAAAAGTAATGTTAGCAGTGCCCATTCCGAGCTGCTGGCTGCAGGGGTAGGCTAGAGACCCACCTCTGAGACAAGACAGCCACATTTGACAGCCACCATCAATGAAATGTGGAAGTGGAAATTCATGTGGGGGAGTGCTGCTTTCTGTAAGCAAGTGATTTAAAAATTGTTGATTGGACTCAGAGTTTGTGTGGCCTAGAAAATATCACATGTAATCAATGCAAGTTCTTATTTAAGCAGGAGCTGACTAGGCACAGTTATTGTCTTTCCTTGTTTTTGTTTGTTTTGTTTTGTTTTAAGATTCATGGATTTTAATTGGAAAGTCGGATTTACAGAGAGAAAGAGAGACACAGAGAAAGATCTTCATCTGCTGGCTAACTCCCCAAGTGGCCCCAAGGGCCAGAGCTGAGCTAATCCAAAACCAGAAGCAAAAATCCTGGAACTTCTGAGTCTCCCGCATGGGAACAGGGTTGCAAGGTTTTGAGCCATTTTCTGCTGCCTTCGCAGGCGCACCCATAATGGGATCCCTGTAGTTGCAATGTGAGGATACAGCCACTAGGCTATTGTGCTGAGTCTGTCCTTCCCTTTTAAAACTCCAAGAGAACATGAAGTGATGCAATGTATTCCCTCATACTAATAATTTTAGAAAAAAGTCTAAAATGTCTGAAAACTTTAGAGTCAAAAATTATGGTAGAATTTATTTTCATCTTTTACTTTTAAACAAAATTAAGTATATTTGAGACATTTGTAGCTTACTTTGTGCAATTATTCTGCAATTCAATGATTTCCATATGAAAATTTTTCTGACTTACACTTAAAAATACTGAAAACTTAGCTGAAGATTTTTCTGGGAGTAATGCATCAACAGAGTGACATTTTCACCTTATAACCACAACTTTATGTTTTATATTTTACTGAGAATATTGCCACATTGTAAATAAACACTGTTTTAGATGACTATTGTTGCTATGACTACTACTGCCTAATATAATAAAATGGTTGGAAATGTCCTGGCAGAAGCAACTAAAAGGAAGAACTCAAGAGATCAGAAGAGAACACAGCGTGGGTATATTAGGTTGATCATGGAGTATAAATGGAACAGGAAAACGGTTGAACATCAGGCTTTGCTGACAGGGGCCAATGGTGGGCCTCAGGGAAGGTTCAGACACAGGCGCTTCTGCCCCTGGCGGCTGCCAGGATAGGGTTTGAGAACTCAGAGAAAGTAGGAAATGTCTGCAGATGGAGCTGTGTAGGCAGTAAGCCTGTTCCTTTCCACCCGCAATATCTGCTTAATTGTTGAAATGGAATTCAAGAGTGTCCTAGGTTGAGTGCAGGATTGATGAGGTGCTATCTATACAATGGCCAGTAGAATACTTAATCTTACTTTTCTCCCCATTTCCCAGAGTTCTTACAGAGAGGCCTCCCTTTTTCTGTAATTGAGATCAAAGTGCTCTTCCACAGAATCAAGTAACCCATGAAAAAATAATATATTGGGTTCTTAGAGTTTTGGAGGTACCACCATGGTACATTGGTTTATTTGTTTGCAGTTATTTTATTTTGCTATTTATTTAAAAGCTGGGAGAGTTTCAGACCTATTTGGACCTCTGCTTAGATGGAGAGGGGTAGGGTGGTGGGGATAGTGGGTAAGGGGAACGTTTATGTTTTCCCACCTATGTCTGCCAAGGTGGGGGCAAAAAGAAGAGGCGGAGATAGTGTGCCATTCTTTGCTGTCACACCACCTTAGTGCCCAGGGACAGAGAAGTTCGCTTGATGTCACCTTTGAGGCTCTGATGTGGGGAGAATGTTCTGAGGGTAATGCATGAGTGGCTCTGATTGTTCTGAATTGTCATTGGCTTCAGCATATCAGAGGTGAGAAACTCTAAGGCCTCAGTGTGCCAACAGACTTATTAGGTGCCCGTTGTAGATCCTTGTCTGAAGTGCTCAACCTCTCATTCTTTCCATCTGTTTTTCATTTCTTGTTGTTGTTTGCTTAAATTTTATTTTACTTTCATTGGAAAGGCAGATCCACCCATGAACATCCTTTTACTGAAGACTGACATTTCTCTTTTTGAGCTGTCTGAGATGGATGTTAGAATACTTTCCCCACAAGAGGTTTGTTGGTTTCCACAGTCTCATCACATGCCCACACAGTGATTTATTGACAGCCATCTAGCCTCTCATCCAGCACAGCTGCGTGTGGAGAACTGGACTTCCTGCAGAAAGGCGTTCGTCACCACTTTCCTCTGTACTATATTGTTTTGCCGCTTAGGAAGTATTGCTTTGAAAATTCTAGACGTCTCTTTAAAATATCGCGGGAAAGCTAATCCAGTTGTGAATGCATTTTATTTTCCTTCAAGGAAAATATTTTGTCTCATCCCCATTTTTTTTTAAATATCAAATTGTCAGGGTTTATTTAACAGTTGCATTTGGGGTCTTCCTTTTACGCAGTAGAGACATGCACTGTCGTTTTTTTTTTTACATATTTTTTTTTATTGCATTTCATTGTATGACAATGTTTCATAGGCTCTGATGTTCCCCCTTCTCCTCCCTGTGCCCTCCCCCCATGGTGAATTGCTCCACCTTATTGCAGTATTACAGTTCAAATCTGGTCTTGTTTGTTTCAGTGCAAGCATGTGCCTTGCATAGTGTCCAGTATCTTATTGCCCAGCTGAATTCAACAGTTTCTTGGGGAGACTAACTCTGGTCTGGAGACATAGCTGGCAGATTATCGTTCCGACCAATTAAATGCCATAACATAACATCAACAACAGTTTCCATCATTATGGGGTTAATTAACATTGTATTGAGTGACTGATATGTTAGACAATGATAGTTCTTAACTACATCCTATGACTACTTGATTAACATTTCAGTTATAGTTTGTATACAACTGGCTTCTCTCTACCTTAAATTGGCTACAGGATAGCATTCAGCTATCTCATGTCTATTTTCAGTTTTTAGCTGTTCATTGTGTTGAAGCATAATTTTTACTGAACTTGGCAGATTTTAGGATAGTCTAAACTGGCTTAGACCTTTAGCAAGGCATGTGACACCCGTTGAGGCATAGAACACTGTTGGGAGGGGTGTGAGAGAGATCCTCCATACCCTCGTTAGGAGTTGTTTATTTTCATGTCCTACCAGGTAAGGTATGTGTGAGTCCCTACTGATCGTTTTCTGTCTAATTCTAAGCTTTCCTTTGTTGTTCTCTATTTTAATTAATTTTTGTTGTTGTTGTTGATGTTTGTTTTGTTTTGTTTTGTTTTGTGGGGGCTCCAGGGTGACCCTGATGGTCACTGCAAGAGAGGGTGGGGATCCAGTACTGGAACTAAGTAAGGACCAGAGAAAGCTCCTGTCCCTGGTCTTGGAGGGAGTTTATTGTTCTTCTGTTTCTGTAGACCGCTCAGGGCTCCTGGCTGTTGTTCCGGTGACATTGGGCTCTGTGGTCATCCACACTTTTTCCATAAGTGGACACAAATATGTATTTTAAAATTAATGTGAACTTTCTTGTAGTGTTTTCATTCATTTGGGATGTATCAAGACAGTATTTACTACAAAATGGCAGATAATTACGTTTGCAAGGATGTGAGTCTGTTTTTGCATGGGCAAAATGCACTGGGGTGTGATTCCCTGAAATCTAACTGAAAAGATTAGAGAAGCAGGCTAGGTACTAGCCTTTACAGTGCTCCTGGATAGGGAAGTTTCTTCACAGTGATATGAAACTATCATAGCAAGGGCGGAGGAGAGCAAATGTATTGAGATTGCTGGAGAAAGAAGAGTTGATGGGAAGACCGGGGACCAACTCAGACATTAGGGAATTTGGCAGGGCTCCGCTCAAATAAGCAGATCCCTTTATAGTAACTCCCATACCATAGGGACATTGCCTCTGGATCATGGAATTCTATTCGTTTGTAGATACAGGTATGTTTTCTGTCCTTGTTGGTGAGAGTGAGCCTGTGAGAGATCCTTGCTCGTGTAGTCTTAGCACTTACCCCAAGAAAGTTGTGCAGTAGGCACTCGGTGGGCAAATGTCAATGAACTGATGGGAAATGACCTTACAACATCACACCTCATCCTCAGGTGGCATTCATTGCCTCTGGCTTGGGTTTTCATCCTCACAATTTTAACCTATAAAAATACAGATTGTGTGTGCAAAATGGAAGGTTTAAGAAGTAAAATTGAAGCTACCATTGGGGTCAGCAGAGTGACTTAACATAATAATCCTCAGCCTGGCAGCATTGGCATACTGGACAGTGCCCTGGCTGCTCCACTGCCTACCTAGCCCCCTGCTTGTGGAATGGTAAAGCAGTAGAGAAGGAAGGGAAACAAATCTTTAGTAGCTCAACGAGATTGCCCAGCACATAACGCATCAGGCAGACTTTCCTATGGAGCTGTGTGGACTCAGCTTTTACATAGGCTATAGAGACTGAATTCAGAGGCAGAGCCAAAGCAAGAAGCCTCTTGATCTCATCGATAGGTTGTATCAAGTGATAAATAAAAGAAGAAATTCCTAAAATAATAATTCAAGGTATTATTACTTTGTTGAGGGAAGCGCCGTCATTACATGAAGCTGGCGATGGGTGAGTGTGTCACGGAGCACCAAGGAAGCGTGGTCGTTGGTCTGATGTCATTCCAGCAATGCTATTGATAAAGCTCTTTTCTATCCACATGCCTTGAGAGTTAAAGGTGAAACAGGTTGCAGAATAGTTTGAGCAAACCCAAACAGAAGCTCTTACACAGAAGATCATTAGTCCTTATCATAGTGCTTAGAAGAGGGCTGAACAAAGTAAACCAGAACCCATCACTGAGAAGGCTGAAGAATCTTGCACCTGTTTACCTGGGTTTTGCTTTCTCTGAGGCTTATGAAGGCTGTTTTTTTTTTTTTTAAATAAGAAACAAATTGAGCCCTAGAAATTGAGCCCTCAGAAGCTGTCAGAGTTGAGTGGATCTGGGAATGCTAAGGAATTGCAGTTACTGAATCATGAGAATATCACATAGCGGCTTCTTTTCAGTTCTAATCTGCCCTCACCTTGCCCAAACCAGAAACTACAGAGAACCAAAATATTCACCTTTACTATGGAAAATGAGTTTATTATCCTCTCTAGATTTTGCAATATCTTCTTTTCAGGTCTATTTGTTATTGGAAAGTCAGATATACAGAGAGGGAGAGAGGCAGAGAGAAAGATCTTCTGTCCAGTGATTCACTCTACGTGTGGCTGCAACAACGGGAGCTGAGTCAATCTGAAGCCAGGAGCCAGGAACTTTTTCCAGGTTTCCCACAAGGGTACATGGCCTTGGGCCTTCTTCTACTACTTTCCCAGGCCGCAAGCAGGAAGCTGCATGGGAAGCGGGGCTACCATATGGGAACTTGAGCCCATATGGGATCCCAGCGCGTTCAAGTTGAGGACATTAGCTGCTAGGCCGCCTCACCGGGCCCCCACCCTTTCACTTTTTGTTGCTTCTGTTCTTTGTTGGTGAGATGTGCCTCCCGTAGGAAATAGGTAGGTGGGATCTGTTTTTGGATCCAGTCCATTAATCTATGATTTTTGATTAATAAGTTTAAGTCATTTACATTCAGGGTTAATGTGGATAGGTGGTGATTTGGTCATGTCATTTTAGCAATGGGCTGTTCGTTGTTTAATCTTCCTATGTTGCTTTGTATTACTTTTCATAATATCTGTTCCAACCTACATTTTCTTCAACATTTTTTTTTTTTCTCTCCCTCTAGCTTCTCCTAATGCTGGTTTTCTTCGTTTTGCTTTGCCTCTTTTCATCTGCTTCTGTGGTGGACTTAAAACAGGAAAGAGACATACTTTTCACTCCTTGCTTCACTCCCCCAAAGCCTGTATCAATTTGGGTTGGATCAGGCCCAAAGCAGGAGCCTGTAGCCACCAAACTGACGGAGAGCCCTAACATCTCTACGCCTTTTCTTTTTGCTAGTGGTCATTTCAAAGGGTGTGAAGTGGTGCCCCACTGTGGCTTTGATCCATGTTTCCCTGATGAATTGTGACAATGAGTGAGGTTTTTATATACTTATTGGCTATTTGCACCTTTCCTTTGGGAAGACTCTGTCTTTTGCCCATTTTAAAATCAGGCCATTTGCTTATATTTTCTATGAAGGTATGTTAAATCCTTAGATATTTGGAATTAACTCATTTTAAAACAGAAAACTTTCATTATTTTTTCCCCATTCTATGGCACTTTTTAAAACAGTTTTCTTGACTTTCTTTTTTCTTGTGGTGGAAAAGGTCTTTAGTGTGAGGGGCTAGTGCTGTTACACAGAAAAGCACCACCTGCGACGTGGGTATCTCATATGGGCACTGGGCCTTGACCTGGCTCCCCCACTTCACACTAATGGCCTGCCTGGACTAAGGGCGTGATGGAGAATGGTGTGAATGTGAGTGTCGGGCCTCTGCCACCCCCACGGATGATCTGGATTAGGCTCCAGGCTCCTCACCCAGACATGAGTTCTGACTCAGCCTCAGCCTCGGCAATATTTGGAGAGTGAATCGATGGATTGAATATTCTCCTTCTCTCCATAATCTCTCTCCTCTCCCTCAGTTTCTCTCTCCTCTTCTTATAACTCTGACTTTCAAGGAAAGAAATAAATCTTACATCCAGAAAAGGGAAGGCTTGTTGTTTGACTGTTCCCACCCGTTTTTGGTTTTTGTGGGTTTTTGGATTAATATCCGAATATCGCTCATGTCTGTTCTTATAACTTGCACAGCTTTAGATCTTATGTAGAAGTGTTTAACCTACTGCACATTATTTTTTTATGTGACGCAAGAAATCTATTGCATGAGGATAATCGGTATTGAAGATATTTCCTTTGCTCCGTTATCTGTTCCTGCTGCCGTATCGTAGTCAATTTACCTAATCTTTGTCTGAATTTGTTTCTGGAATCTTAATTTTTTTTTCCAGTGATCTCTGTGTCTGTTTTATGCAGTGTCATACTTTCCCATTATAGCATTTTTCTAACATAGTTTGACATCAGTGTGTTTGATATTTCTAAGCTTGCTCTTATTTCTCAAAATCTCTTTGACAATTTAGGGACTATTTCCTTCCCATGAAGGTGTGTTAAAATTAACATGCAGCGTATAAAAGATGAGTGAGATTGACGTTTTGAGATTTGATTAAATTTTAGAGTCTTTGCCTATCTTCTTAAGGGACAGTGAGATTTTTCTACTTCTTATATGTTGAGATCTCTACCTAGTGGAGTGGTAAGTGGAATGAAAATATGAAATTTATTCCCTTCAAATAAATATGTTATAGAAAAAGAAAATGAATGTGATATTAAATTTTTGAGATGGGGTGTAATGAATCTACGAATCTCTTCAGATTTCACGGGCACTGTTGATACTTAGGAAACAATGTGCCCCATCAAATTCATGAGCATGACATTTTTTTCCAATTTTTGCGTTTGCCATTTTATCTTACTGTATTTAGTGTAAACAGAGTCAGTGATTATTTGCAGGCAAACAATTGGATAGTCGAGTTCAGTACCTTAACTTCTTTTTTTCTAAATTGCTTTATATTCAAATGTTTACTTATTTATTTGAAAAGCAGACTGACATGAAGAGAAGTATAGGCAGTGAGAAAAAAGAAATTCCCCATCTACAGGTGCACTCTCCAGATGGCCACATCAGCGGAGGCAGGGCCAGGCTGATGCCAGTTATCAGCAACTCTATTCTTGTGTCTTGTTTTGGGTGGCAGGGGCCCAAAAACTTGGAACATTATCTGCTGCTTTTTCAGGCACATGAAGAAGGAACTGGATTAGATACTGGGCAACAGAAACTCCAACTGACCCTCTGATATGGGATGCGGGCATCACGGTCAGTGGCTTACCCACTGTGCTCCAGCAACACCCCTCTTTCTGAATTTTAAGGGAGAATATTTCATGTCTTTATCTAACTGTGGCATTTTTTAATGTTTCAGCTTTCTATGATAGGTGCAAAGGAAGGAATCCAAATACGGATCCTCAGTTTTAGTTAGATTTAGGAAAAAATCAAATTGGGTGGAAGAGCTGTCTGAAACGGCTAATTTGAAATGTTCAACTAGGTGAGGCAAATTCCCCCTTTTTATAAAATTAACATTAAATACTGATGCACATGAAGGCTCTTACAGGCTCTGTCGGAGAGTCTGCCTTTAGTTCGGAGTGCACTGGAGACCCGGGAGAACAGTGTAATCAGTGACATCTGATCTCTACTTGTAGCAGTTGTCCTCACTTTTGCGTCTGGAATGGATGGGAGGAAGGACGACATAATAGTTGAAATGGATAGATCTGTTCAAACTCTGAGCTGTAATGTCTGGGTGAAAGGTGGTGATGATTTCGTTAGGGTGTGGTTGTAGAGCTGGAAAGAGGTGGAGGGGTAGACTTCATTGTGTATGGACCAAACTTCTGTAGATGTCGTGAATGTGGCACCTTTCTGTAGGATTGGTGGTAAGGAAGAGAAGGATGGCTACCAAAATTCCAACAGGGATAATCAGTGGAAAGTGATGCCCGTGACTGAGATGGAGCTGTGAGGCGGGCTTGGTTGGTGAGGATGGCTTAGTTGTACAAACTAAAGGGTGTATAAAAGAAGGCCTAACTATGGGATCCAAGCAGACTAGACAAGATCAAAAAGAATATGACCTGTACAAGAGCTGCAGCTCTCAGAGTGAAATGTGAGCATGGAATGCGGACCACAGGAGTGACTGAATTGCTGGATCAGTCTCCCTTTCAGTATTCTGAGAAGCTGAAGTGTAATAAACGCTGGTTGACACACAATAATGTTACATGTCTGTGTGGTGCAATCTTTCCATGACTGTTTACTGCTGGGGTCCATGCAGTGGGTGTGGAGGACACGAAGGTGTGTGGAGAACTGTTCCATTCTAGGCAGGGCTGCAAGGAATTTCCTGCTGCATGGCAGGGCCCAGTGGATGTCTCTACAAGCCCCCTGAAGGCAGTTTCACCTTCCTTGGTGTGGACACTGGACCACCCCGCTGAAGAACTTTGTAATCCATTCAGGCATTGTTTGCTGCTGCAGAGTTGGTTTTTTACTCTGTGAGTAAAAATGTGAGCTTGGAGGTTAATGTTGCTGATAACTGCAAAAGGGCCATTTATGGGCCTGGCGCGGTGGCGCAAGTGGTTAAGGTCCTCACCTTGCACGCCCAGGATCCCATATGGGCACCGGTTCTATCCCAGCAGCCCCGCTTCCCTTCCAGCTCCCTGCCTGTGGCCCGGGAAAGCAGTCGAGGACGGCCCAAAGCTTTGGGACCCTGCACCCCTTTGGGAGACCCGGAAGAGGCTCCTGGCTTCGGATCGGCATAGCATTGGCCATTGCGCTCACTTGGGGAGTGAATCATCGGACGGAAGATCTTCCTCTCTGTCTCTCTTCTCTGTATATCCGCCTTTCCAATAAAAAAAAATAAAAATAAATCTTTAAAAAAAGGGGCCGTTTATTATTCATGCTGTCTCTGTTTCTGCTGCACCCATTCAACCATCCTTGGTCTTTAGGTTCTCCCCTTTTTTGCGATGTATTTCCTCCCTTAGCTGATTCAAGATTAAGTTGTACAATGAGGATTATAGTAGGAATGTGTTACGGATTGATATTCACTATCTATCGAGAACTTCTATAGAGCGTTTTAAGGTGAAACAAAAGGCAGAATTATCCTTGGAAACACCCACTTGACCATGATGTAAAAGGTCTGTGTCAGTGCTTGGAACTGCTTCTGTATAAATAAAGGGGACAGCTTTCTTGCATTTGTCCATCATGATTATGAAATCGTAGTGGTCCATTTCTTTTCTAAGCCTGCCCCATGCACCCTTCTCAAGTTCTGAACTCAGCTGGAGCTGGACTCCGGCAGTATACATTATGTCCCTATCAAACCAGAACAAATAATATATCCATTGCTGTAAAGTTTCACCATTTCTTTCTGAGTACAGGATAATTGAGAAAGACTGGTATTAATGAGTGCAATATTAATACAAATGCTTCTCAATGAGGTATGTTCTATGTTGCAAATAAATTTAACGTATTCCACTTAAGAAAAACCCTAGGATGGTGATGTATCAAAACGCAAATAGTGATCCTGGCCATGACTAGTGTCATTGTCCCTGACTGGCATCACAGCAGGTTAAAACAAAACAAAACAAAACAAAAAAACAAAAACAGCAACAAAAAACATTAACCTTGGAAAGATCAAAACTCCAGATGGGAGGCGTGGTTTGTATTAAGTGCATTACCACTTTTGTAGTATGGTTATATAGAAAACTCATTCATGGGGGGCTGTATAGTGCGAAGAAAGTCCCAGGGTTAACTGGAGACTTGGGTCTCATGAGCTAACTGATTATCTAGCATGCAAGTGCTAGAAATCCCAGGATGTGGTGCACAGACTTGCATGGGGGTTGGGCAAGTAAATAGACAAGGCATTGTGCTATGTGTAAGGAGAGAGGTGATAGCATGCCTCTACAGGAGCAAAGCAAGGCACCTTTGGGAAGCCCACCCTGGCTTCCTGGAAGGCATGACCTTGCAGCAGATTCTGAAGGGAGCAAAGTACAGTAGAAAAGTTACCACAAAGGAGCATGCTGCCCAGAGATGTCACTCAGGCCACTGTGGTCTGTGGGAAACTTGAACTCTTACTTGGAATCAGTTAAATCTAGTTTCCAAATCTGACACTGTCATTTTCTGACAAGGAACAGTGACAAACGCTTTATCTCCAACAGGTAAGGCTAGGGGAAAGGAACAATTCCGTATGAAAGCAGAGATGAGTAGGACTCAGTCATGATGATGTTAAGACCAGGGATGCTTTCTCAGGCTGTGACCGACACCTATGCTCTTTCTAAAGTACTTTTTTTAAAATGTAGATTTTTCTATGTTTGAAGTGATATCTATAGTACTTGTTCAGTTCTAAAAATGACAGGTTTTACCGGAAGACATGGCTGTAAGAGCAGCTAAATACAAGTGTTCCAACATGAATGGGACCCTTTATGACTTCTATAGTGCACTTACTGGTGACAAAAGTTAGTTCCACTACAAATGTATATATTCTAGAAGCATATTGGAAATGAAGTGACTATCCATGGCTCAAGGTAGTTTTATTTGGTTATTTCTTATGTTTTCATTAAAAACAACAACAACATCAAAAGACAGAGAGGCAGAGTCAGACAGACAGACACGCAGTTTCCATCAGCCAGTTTATTTCTCAAGTGCTGGCAATAGTTACACTGCCCCAGGGCTATGGCAGAAATCAGGAATTCAGTCTGATCACACACTTGTGTGACAGAAATCAAACGATCTGAGTGATCATCCACTACCTCCCAAGTTAGGGAGCAGGGGTCTGGAGCCAGAGCCAGCCTCTGAACCCAGCTACTCAGATGAGGGATTTGGGTATGTTATATGTTGGGCTCTATTTCTGCTCCCCAGTTTTATGTGTAGTTCCCACACAAGGACATGCTATCTCTCTTCATGGGACATTCAAAATAATATGCATTGCTTGTAACTTAGCAGCATTGATATGTACTAACCACCATATCAAAGAGCTGAGATTAAATAGGGGGAAAATGAGTTGCATGCACTCCTGGCCTAGGCAGGCAGTCCATTTCTTAGTTTATGAAGTTTAAAGATCTTTTCTCTACCAGTTCCTTACCATTAATAACATGAATTTGTTGTGGTTGCCATGCAACCTTACGAAAGAGACTGGGGAAAGAATGGGGGACTCTAGCCGGGAGGTGGGAGTGCTGTGTGAAAGCAAGATGAGAGGCAAAAGTGGAGCAACGACAGAGGTTGAGCTTGGCATTCCAGAGCCCGGCAGAGACAAGCGGAGGTGAAGCGTCAGCAGGGCCTTCCACCCAGAGAGGAGATTTGACCCTTGCTCCCTTGTCTACACAGTTGGAGAAGACATGGAGGTTGGCATTTTGGATGGCACTAAACTGATGTTTGTAAAGTCATGGGTTGGTTTTATCCACCTAGGAATAATGTGAAGATGAAGATTTCAGGAGATGATTGTATGGTGCTGGAAGACTTAGATGTTTTGCAGGGAAGTGTTAGTCCTGGAAGCTTCATAATACTTCCAAAGACAGTATCTCCTTGGGATGAGTGGTGACTAACAGAGGGATTAGCAAAGATGTAGAAACACAAGCAGAATCGATCATGGAAAAATACACAATGTATATATATTTGAATTCCCCTACCAGTAGATGGTGGGAGTCCAATCTGCACCAAGGAAAGTGGCATTTATCATTGTGCCTCCTGTGTGTCTATCATGTACTGCTGCGTTGTATTGCATTGAACTAAGGATTAGAAGGAGTCAGGAAGGCCTGGCACAATGGCTCAATAGACACATCCTACACCTTCAAGTGTCAGCGTCTCATGTGGACACTGGTTCATGTCCTGATTGCTCTACTTCACATCCAGCTCCTTGCTTGTGGTTTGGGAAAGCAGTGGAGGATAGCACAAAGCCTTGGGTCCATGCATGAATGTGGGGGACCCAGAGGAAGCCCCTGACTCCTGGGCTTTGCACCAGGTCAGCTCTGGTCACTATAGCTACTTGGAGAGTGAGTCAGTAAAATGTAAGATCTTTCTGTCTTTCCTTCTCTGTGGAAATCTGTCTTTCAAAAAAACAAATGAATCTTAAAAAAAAATAATAAGCAAATGAAGAGGAGTCAGGAAACCAAGAGGGGTTTTTTTGACTGGATGTCAAGTAACGGCCTCACAATGTCACACCTGTCTTTCCTAGTCTGCCTCAGAGAATTTTATACTCTTACTTTACATTTGTGTGTTTTGTAATGGCATGCATAACGATTTAGTTTTTAAATTGACACCAACTTGTTTTATACTAAAGACTGAGAGCATCAGGGATGAATGTGCCTGTTACTTCAAACCTCTGGTCTTAATGCTGGAGTCCTAGGAAAGGGGACACCTGAGGAGGTGAGGTGTAGAAGAGGATAAGAGACACGGAGAAGGTGAGAGTCATTTCAGTGCCTTGACCTTCATTTATCCTTTTGGACGCAAGCTGTAACACTGCCACTCAGCATTGATGTGCTCCGTCTGCATCCCAGAAAGACTGCTTGGACCCTGATGACATCAGAATAGGCAACGACCACGAGTGGACTAGACACACAGTGTTCCCTCAGGCTCCTGGGCTCACTGTCCTCAGCCAGTGATGTGGGGAGAAGTTAAGTGGGAAATGTACCTGAGGCAAGTGTCTCATATGGAGAATCGTTCGCAACCTTAAACTTTGAATTACAGCCAAGTCCTCACTTTGTGATCTAGCATTTTCTATTACAAACACACACACAGGTGTGCACACACACACTCTCTCTCTCAGTTACTCACTTTCATTTTCAACAGTAGTAGAATTTTGTGTTGGAGCCCTGATGGGCTTACGTAATTCATATTAAACATGATTGACAAAGATTCTGAGAGGTGAGTCCTTGGCGTACAGTAACAAAAAACAATCTGGTCACACTTATATATTTTATGGGAACTATTCTAATATAATTTTTCCTACCATTTTTCTTTCAAGGAAGCTTACAGATCCGCTATCAGTTGAGCAAGGAAGAGTCCCACGTATTCACCATTGACGCAGAGAACTTTGCTAACAGAAGGATGCATCACTTGAAGATAAACCGAGAAGGGAGAGAGCTTACCATGCAGGTAACTCACCTCCTTTATTCACAATCAGTCAACAGGCCTTGGCTGACAGTTGAGGTTTTCTGAGCTTCTGCCCAGAGTCAAAGCAATAGTTAGGTGCTATAGACACAGTCATGGGTCACCCATGTTCCAGCCGTGGAAGAACTATGTGTTCCTTCTTCCCTCTGGCAAGCATAGAACCTTCAACTTTGCTGGACATGCAAGTCGTTGGGGCTCGCATCAGATCTACTTAATCAGGAAAGGTGGGAGAGGGGCAAGCAATAGGTGCTATATGATGTATTTACATGGGTAACACTCAGGCTGGATTACAATCAGGAATGCACAAGGACAAAGAGGAAGTCACAATAGGTCTCAGCAAGGGCAGTGGGGAACATGTACCCTGGATAAGAGCACTGCAGAGGTCCAGGGTATCATTTGGTCATCAGTACTTATGTCATGAAACTAGGAAGCAACCATGTCTTAAAGTCAACGGGGTGTATCATTGCATTCTGTGAAGTCTCAATGATCTCTGTATAAAGCACCAACTGTAGATGATGCCAGGTAACAAAAGGCCATTGGCAGCAGCTACCGCACCCACTTGGAATCCAGATCTCAAACAAGCCCTTCAGTATTCCCAACGGTCACCCCAAGTCAGTTCTCCTACATCTCTGTCTTCATTCTCAGAGGCTGAGTTTGCTTTCAGAGGAGCACACCTACTGCTCTCAACAGCCTTTTCCCCAACAGCCTTAATTACTGTCCTGTCTTGCTCTCTCTGATAGAACATGATGAATCCATGGTCAAGCAAAGCCCTGGCCTTCCCTCTGTGGGCCAGATGGCACACCCAAATCAAGAACATCACTGAATTCTCAGCTCTGTCCCTTTCCAACGTCTTCTCAGGTTTTTGGATGTTTCTTCAAAAACATAAAACATGTCATTGTTCCACACATTGAAACAATCGGAGCAGGCTTGGAACTGCAGTTAGCAGCTGAAACACCCGTGTTCTACTCAGTGTGTGTGTGGGTTCTGGTCCTTGATTTGCTCCCCATTCCACCTTCCTACTGACACACATTCTGTGAGGAGAGAGGTGAAAGCTCCAATAATTAGATACATACCACTCACATGTGATGCCCAGGCTGGCTTCCTGACCCCTGGCCTTGGCCTGGCCCAGTCTTAGCTGTGTGGGCATCTGGGAAGTGAGCCAGTGCATGAAACATCTCTCTCCAACTACCGCCTGCCCCACATCTGCCTTTAAAGCAAATGAAACAATTAGTACATACTAAAAACAATACTGATTTGCTTCAAAATCAATACATTGCCAAGTGATGCCTCCTGTAAAACAGGAATTCCATAATCACTTGTGGGATCTGGCGTGATAGCCTAGCAGCTAAAGTACTGGCCTTGCACCTGCAGGGATCCCATATGGGTGCCAGTTCTAATCCTGGCAGCCCTGCTTCCCATCCAGCTCCCTGCTTGTGGTCTAGGAAGGCGGTCCAAAGCCCAAAGCCTTAGGATCCTGCACCAGGGTGGGAGACCCAGAAAAAGCTCTGGGTTCCTTGCTTTGGATCGGCTCAGACCTGGCCGTTGCAGCTGCTTGGAGAATGAATCAATGGACAGAAGATCATTCCCTCTGTCTCTCTTTCTCTATTTCTGACTTTATAACAACAACAACAATAATAATACTAATAATAACTTATGGATGAAGTGGCTGATTCTTTTGAGGCTTATTATATCCCAATGACAATGGACAGACTTTGGATTAGATTTTCACACTCAGGGATTTTCAGTAGTCATCACTGCATGGAACAATGCATTTGCTAGGGAAGAGGCATGAGGCAGAGATCCTGATGCTCTAAGGAGAGTGGTGAGACAGCTGTGGAAAAGAGGTGTGGGAAGATATCACAGGTGAAGCAATAAAGCCTTGAGTAACCCTTGGGATCCAGCATACTGCACTATTCAGGACTGGCTGTGAGTGATCCCAGTTGGTTGCAACTTAAGGTCAGATTGTCAAATGCGAACTTCAAGTAAATCATGAGCAATATTTAGTGTATATTTACTGAGTTTATCTCTGAAGTTTACCCTGGAAACAAGTGGCAGAAATTTCCTATGGGCAAGTTTAGTTTTCAATCTGAACTGAAGGAAAGAGGAAAGGGATATCATGATTTTTTGTCCTTGCTGAGGATCTGACGGGACAGTGGACCGGGGAAATTTTCCTGCAGACATTTTATCTGTAACTCCTTTTGCCTCCTACTTGATATTTTCTATTTTGTTTTTATGAATAGAAGATACATATAGGACAATATAGAGCAACAGAGATATTTCTTCCCACTTCCACCTACTTTTGCCTCCCTAGGATATTATGAAAAGAGCATTTTTTACAATAAATGAGTATTATCTGTTGGGGGTTGTGATGTCATGCATCTGACAACTTGATAACTTGCTATGGTCATGGAGAATCACACGAACCTGTCATGCAACCCTTCATTACATGGAATCATGTCTGCATCATGTATATTTCAGCATATTTGAGAAACTTGTAAACACTCTGCTTTGAACTTTCTAGTACATTCATTCATCAGCTGAGAACAACTGCCCTTCAGTATTGAATAGCATGTCTACCAATATTATCCCTGAGATCAGAATGAGAGAAGGAATCTTTTAAATTTTTTTCATTTAAAGAATATGAAAGCTGCCCTGATCTGGTAGAAAGGAGAAATGTTGAGACATAAGAAGTAAATGTGTGCATGTGACCACAAAAGTGAGCAGTTTTTATAAGACATTATTAACCAGCGAGAGGACAGAATGATAAATAAACAAAATTCAACCCAAACATCAGTGTTTGTTGACTGTTTCATTTAAATATCACTTGGGAAACTGAAGTTAATAGTTTGCTAACTCTATTCAAGGTTTGGACAGAGGCATTCATCTTTTGTTTTATGCACAGCAAGTTTTCAATGCACAGTGGCAATCATGTGCCACAGGTCATTACCAGTATTTCTTTCCTAGTTTAAATCTCTAGGGCACCAGAAGGTTTCTGGAGGGAGTTTGCTCAGGGGAGAGGAATGCATAGGAAAAGAGGCACTAGAACGCTGGTTATTGTCCTGGACTTGAGGTTCCATGAGTTTAGCAAAGTCAGACCAACAGCCTCTTTCTTACAGAAAAGCTGCCAGGAACACTTCATACACATTGTATATTGTGGGACTTAAACAATACATCTATGTTGGTGCTGCAAATCCACGCATGGCTCTCTTCCTAATGTGTAGTTTCTGTGAGTTGAGGAACTCCCACTCCACGAACAAAGGACAAAGGAAAGCCTTTCCAGAAATAGCAGCATGTGCATTCTAAGAACAAAGCTGAATGAAATAGTCAGAATTTCGCTAGAATGAAAGCAATGGCACAGACTGGACATCACTGCCAGATACCTAGATAAAGCGATGGAGCTGCAGTGAAGAGCAAGCAACGTAGGGGATGTGCCTAGAGATGGCTGAAGATGATCTTCATAATGCAGTCCTGGAAAGATCTCCCTGGATGGTCGGGTTCTCAGCTGCCCAGTGGATGGTAGCTCTGCAGCTATCCTGTAGTCTTCCTGCCAAATGTTTTGCCAGCTGTCACCCCTGCCCAGTACAGTCCCTCAATTCACACCTGAACTAGAGCACAGTCAGGACCATCCATGCTCCGGGGGGTGGGGAGGCGGGGAGAAAAGATACAGGGTATGAGTGTGTGTGTGTCCCATTTAATATTAATCCTGCACAGTTAATTCCTGAGCAGATTTCATTTGTTTGCTTGTTTCTCAACCTTGAAGAAAAATATCTGTCAAGAACTGTATAGAATTTCCCCAGGTGAAAGCTTGCAAGAAAGGCCACATTTCGCATGACAGAATGAAAGGGATATTTTGTGTATATTGTAGGATAATTAATGAGACTTTTCTAATCTCCACTTACAGAAAATTCCAGAGAGGAATCTGCTCTGTTTGCCCTGCCTGTGTTTTTTTCAGGTATTTAAGGATGGGAATGTTTAAAAATCTTTCACAAATAGATCTCACCAATAGCTCTTTGTTCTGTTTCTCTGTAGGTGGACCAGCAACCCCAGCACAGCTTTAGTTTCTCTTTGGAAGCCAGCCTCAGGACTGCCAGGTCCTTGACCCTGGGCAAAGTCACAGGTCAGTTGCTTCAGTCCACACCTTTACAGTGGGCTTTGTTAACATACATAAACAAACAGAACAGGTGTTGATGTGGTGATTCAAATCTGGAGCCTTAAACTCCATCAAAGATGTGCTGTTAAAATTGCTGGTATCGGAAATGCTGAGATGTGTGTGTGTGTGGCAAGGATGTGGCCTGTGATATTCAATGTTTTATAGTGCTTCAGATGTTGACAGAGGTACAATCATAAAGTAATTAAGTAAAATCATCAGGTGTTTTTTTTAAATTTTAATTTAGATGATGCTTACGTAGTTGATCAGGATGGGAATGATCCAGAGTCAGGGAAAAGTGTGATCATTGCTTCCAAGTTTTCTGTTTCACTGCTCACTTTCATTACCATGTACACACCATTTGTTTTTCTTTTCTCCTTCTATCTTGAATGTTTCTTGTTTTTACCAGAAAATTTCATTAATCCTTTATATGCAAATAAAATGCTCCTTATTTCACTTTGATTCTTGGAAGATCATTTTGGTAGACATATGACTCAGTATTGAAGGACGGGTGTTCTCAGAAATTGAGAAATCATGCGGTGCTGTGATGGGGCGCGTTGACACCGACGCCTATGAGGCAGTTGCACACAGCCCTCTCTCCCCAGCTCTGCATTCAGTGATGTGGTGAGGACAGCTTGCAGTTGTCCAGATAGAGATATCACACCTTGGAAACCTGAAATACTGCTGATCAGTGCTGCTCACCCCTGCTGCTGAGGGGCAGGTTTTTAAATTTTTTCCCATTGCATCGTTGGCTGGTGTCTTTTGGCTTCTGCGGTTGTGATGGAATCATCTGCTGTCAGTCTACCCAACTTTGGAAGTGCTCTGACAACCCTCATGCCTTCCAGTGCCAAGCTACTTTGAAGGTCATCCTCTCTCTCTCTCTCTCTCCCTGTGGCACATGGCTTTCTGTGTTATGTTTGGCTCTAGCTTTCTGATGTGTAAGGCTTTTCAAAGACCTTTCTGGATATTTGCTTTCTTACCGACTCTATTCATTAATTGCCACATATCTATGTATCTGGTCCACAAACATTATTCATATAAATCTATTCATTTTCAAAAATTCTTTACTTAACAAGTATTGCTTATCCCTTTTTTCTCTCTTCATTTCATTTAAATGGGAATTAGATGAATCTTCATTTTTCTAATCCTAACCTTAAATCACTTGTCCTGTTTTGAAATATCTACTTATTTGTATGAAACAGTGACAGTGAGTAATCTTCCACCTGCTGGTTCACCTCCCGAAAGGCTGCAATAGCTGGGAGTTCCAAATCCAGGAACCCTATCCTAATCTCCCACAGGGATGGAAGGAGACCAGGACACAGGAGACCAGGACATAGGCCACCTCTACTCCCATCTAGGTGCATTTTCTAGCAGCTATATCAGAAACATGAAAGCTGGGACTTGAACACACCCTCTGATTGGGATGTCTGCAGCGCAAGCGGGAACTTAACCTCAAGCACTGTAATGACAGCCTCCTCTCTCTTCAATGAACTATTTTTGACTGTGCCATGAAAATCACATTCTGGACAGCTAAACTGGTTTAGTATACTGATTCATAGTCTCACCACTCATGCCAATTCCAATTTAATCAATTTCAGTTAATCATTTTTCACTTGTTTTATTTAAAAAGTAACATTCTTTTATTTTTATTATTCCTATTTTGCACTTTGAAATTTTGCAAGGATAAGGTTTCCTCCCTTCTCCCCATCACTCCTTCTCTCCTCCCCATCATCCCCTATGTTTTATAATAAAAACACCTGTATTCTTCACCTGTATTCTTGAGTCCAACATTCTGTGCTTTACGTGGGTCATGACACTGTTGCTAAAAGTAATGGTAAGCAGCCTAGTATTCTGTTTTCCAGACATATTTAGAAGTTTCATCTGGGGCCTACATCTATTCCAGAGTAGAGTTGTATTCTGTTGATTTTCTTTGATTCCTGATACACTACTCTCCATTACATCCTTTGTGAAATTACAAACGTGTATTTATTATGTTTATTTACCTTTATGTATTTTTGTTTGGGAATTTGGACAGAGGATGTCTTAGAGCAAAAGTATGATATTTGACTTTTGGGGATTGACTCATTTCACTGAGCATAATGGTCTCCAGTTGGGACCATTGGTTGCAAACAATAACATTTTTCTTTAATAGCAGAGTAGTATTCCATGGATTAGATGTGCCACAGCTGCTTCATCCCGTGCTCCTTCAGTAGGAATCCAGGTTGTTTCCATGTAGTTTGATGGTTGATTATGCTGCAGTACATACAGGGGTGCAGGTTGCTTTCTCATATGATATATATCAGCTCTTTTGGATATATTTCCAGGATTGGGACTGCTGGCCATATGGTAGGTGAATTTTCAGTCGTCTGAGTATTTTCCATATCAATTCCCACAGTGGCTGCACCACTCTGCAATTACAGTGGGTTAGGGTACCTTTCCCCTAACATCCTCAGTAGCAGGTGGTGTTGGCAGTATTCTGTATTTAGTCCATTCTCACTGGAGTTAAGTGGAACATCAGTGAGCAATTTTTTTCCCTGTATCTGTTAATCATTTGGGTTCCTTCCTTAAAAATGTCTACTCATCTCCATCCATTTCTTAACTGGATTGATTGACTTGTTATTGTGTTTCTGGAACTTTTTTTTCATATCCTGGATATTAGCCCTCTGTTTGTCATGTAGTGTGCAAAGTTATTCTGCCACTCTGTTAGTAACTCTCTCTCTTTCTCTCTTTGTCTTTTGTTGAAGAGGCTGTGTAGTTTGACGTAGTCTTATTTGTTTATTTGAATGTTGACCACCTGCGCTTTTGATGACTTTTTTAAGAAGACATTGCCTGCACCTACATACATACATCTTTTAGAGTATTTCTTATGTTTCTTCTAATAGTTTGATGGTTTCTGCATGTAGATCTTTTGTCTATTGAGATTTGATCTTTGTGAGGGTTTTATTTTTTTACCTCTATAGACTACTATCCAGTTGTCCAAACCATATTTTTTAAGAGATCAAGCTTTTTCTCTGGGTTGTTTTCTGTTCTCTTATTGAAGATTAGTTGACTGTCTACTTAGGGGCTCTCTTCTGGTGTTTTGATTTGTGTCACTTTTTGTTTGTTTTGTTTTGTTTTTAGATTTATTTTATTTATTTATTTTTGTTGTTGTTGGAAAGGCCGATATATAGGGAAAAGGAGATAATGAGAAAGATTTTCCATCTGGTGGTTCACTCCCGAAGTGGTCGCACTGGCCAGAGCTGAGCCTATCTGAAGCCAGGAAGCAGAAGTTTCCTTTGGATCTCACACGTGAGTGCATGGTCCCATGGCATTGAGTCATCCTCCACTGTTTCCCAGGCCGCAGGCAGGGAGCTGAATGAGACATGGCATGAAATGAACTTGCACACGTATGAGATCCCAGAGGATGCAAGCTGAGGATTTAGCCTCTTGGCTATTGTACTAGGACCATCTCCTGGTGTTTCTTTTCTGTTCCATTGATCTTCTCTGTTTCTGTACCTGTGTGAGGCTGTTTGGTTACTGCTGCCTGGTAATATGTCTTAAGGTTTGCAACTGTGATTGCTCTGGCTAGATTGTTGTTCTTCAAGATAATTTTGGCTGTTTGTGGTCTCTTGCATTTACATATAAATTTTTTTTTTTTGTAGCTCAGTGAAGAATGTTCTTGGGATTTTGTTTGGGATTGCGATGAATCTCGTTATTACTTTTGGTAATTGGACATTTTGATGTTGTTGACTCCACTTTTCCAGAAACATAATGTATATCTCCAGTTTTTAAAGTCTTTTATTTCTTTTTCTAATGTTTTCTAATTTTTATTGCAGAGGTAATCCACAGCTTTTGTTAGGTGAAGTTCAACGTATTTAAGTGTTTTCTGTGTTATTTTGAAAGGAATTGAACTGATGAGCTTTTTAGTTTTCTTTTCTTGCCTAACAGCTAATGGCAATGTCTTTGGATTATGAATCTAAGCCACTCATTTTCAGGGTTACCATTGATAGGCTGTGTTTTGTTCCTGTCATGTTTACTCTGGGTTTTCTTTGCTTAACTTCGGTATCTTTTGTGGGCTTTAAGAGGAGATTTTCCCTTTAAAGGGAAACTAACTTTCTTTTTTTTTTCTGTTTCCACCGCATTTTTGAGTGACATTTCTAGGGCGTGCCTTAGTGTTTGTGAAACATTCCGGTTTCTTTCCCTGCACCATCTTCCTCTTGGGCTGCTGGCTGAAACTTCAGGTGTTCTCAGTGATTTTCCCTTGTGTTCACAGCTCCTGGTGCTCTCCCGTGATCTCCAGACACCTTTGCTCACTTTATGTGGTGATTTTCCTTTTCCAGGTCTGTTCCACACCTGATTTTCCCTTGCTGTTCTCTCTGTATTCTCAGCTGCACCTTGCTACCCTGATCAGCCGTCTTGTTCCCTAAATAACTTATTCTTTCATAAACATACTTATTAAAGTAGTCTTTCCTTTACCTAGTTTCTTATATAAATGTCAGAGAGGGTCCCAAAGCCTTTATCCCACTCCTGGTTTGAGCACTGCCCAGGATTAGGGAGATGGGAGCTGCCCAAAATAACTGGATTCTCTATGCTGCTGGTCTTGCTGGAATCTCCTGGCCATGAGGTCTAAAGGCTGCCAGAATCTATTTTCATTGGAACCTACTATTTTTTTTTCTGTGAGACAAGTGCAATGCATTGAGCTGGGAGTGAATTATCTCCTGGTTCAATACCTGCACAGTTCATTCTTGTTCTTAACAGCCCCACAACCTTTACCTCAATATACAAAATGGCAGCTGGTGTGGCAGTGGTTGATACTGGGCCTGTTGGCTGTTAGGTCTGGAGGCCACCAGAATCTATTTTGTGTGGAACCTCTAGGATGCTAAGTTCATTTTCTTTGCCCTGTGGGACCAGCACAACGTGTTGAGCCAGACATGGATTTTCTCTCAGCTTAGCTCATGTGGAGCTCACTGTTGTTCCTTCAACATACATCTTCCTCCCCAGCAACCTTGCCAGATACTCATACAGCCTTTTCCTCAGTACACAGAATGGCACATTATGTGGCACTGGTGGGGATCTCAGTCTGCTGGTCTTTAAGTCTTGGAGCCACACATACCTATCTTGGCTGGAACCTATAGCATGCCCAGTCAATATTCTTTTCCTGTGTGGGACCAGTGCCATGCTTCCATCCAGAAATTGGCTAGATCCTGGCTTAGCACATGTTCAGGTTGCTGTTGTCCCTCCAACTCCACAGCCTTTTCCTCAGCACACAACGTGGCACTGGTGGGGATCTGAGCTGTGAAATACACCCTATTCTTGCACACACCAGCTTGGGCTTTGCCACTCTGCTTGGGCTTTGCCACTCTGCTTCTGCTCATGCTTGAATGATGCAAATCAGCAGGATGACCAGTTCTATGCGTGGGTTCAACTCCTGAGCTCGCACTAAACTCCTCTTTCCACTTAGAGCTCTCATCAACTGGAAAAAGTGAGAGTGGGCAAGGTTTAGATGTGGGAACCAGGAAAGCCATCCAAGTTGTCCGTGTCAATGACAAGAATCAATTGGGTGGGCGTCACTGCTGCCACTCAGAAAGTGCATTAGCAGGAAGCTGGAGTTAGGATGCAAATGCATAATGTGGGAGGCAAGAATCATAATTACAAAGATAAATGCCTGCTCTCTGCCTTTTTTAGTTTCCAAGGAATAACGGGACTTCTTCCGGAAAGCACATTCTGTTTTATTCTGTTGAAATTTCCCACAACAAAGTCTTATCCATTCACATGATATGGGCCTAAAAATAAAGCAGTTGTAAGACTTTCGTAATGGGGAGAGTATAACATGTTTTTGTTTGGGCTAAGTATGGAATGAAAATTGGTTTGGGATTCTAACTACAGCGATGTCTAAAGTGACCTAGCCAAATTACTTATTGCACTGGGCTTTAGTTCTCTTAATGGAAAGACAATTTGTGTTTTTCAATTATGTGTTAGTATTTGGATTAGATCCTAATGCTGGTGATGTGATTGCTATGAGGGCTGAAAGTTAATGGCAACAGTTTAATAACGATAATGGTAAAAATTGTACAGCACACCAGATCATCTAATTCAGCTCTTTCCCTGTTCAGATTGACATTGGGCTTGCTTGTCTTCCAGAGATAAAAGGGTTTCCTAGAGTAGAGATAATGGCTGCCCACTCCTTGCCTGTTGCAGCTTCAATTTTACTTGTCCTTTCTGCTCTGAATGGATGGATGAGACAATTAGTATGGCCATGACTGTCACTGATAGAGAGAGAGATGCGAAATATTATGTTTGTGAAGGAACTTTTTAAGTGTTAAGCTCAAACCAACCAGATATTACTCAAGCTTATATTTTTGGGAGGAAAGTCGCATGTGATGGATTATAGCTATCGGACATTCAGTGGCCCAACCAAGCCTAAAATCATAGAATGTATTCTTATAACTGGGAATGCAGGCCCTATCTCTGTCTTTAATAAAGCATGATGTAATCATAAAGGCCCTAAGACAGAACCTTAGGGTTATATCCTCCTGGCATATTGGAGTTCCAGAATTTATGCTAAAGCAATATTTGCAGGCATGTATCATAAATATCACAGTGAGGAATCTAGTTGGTTTTATGCTACATAAGAATGTGTGCAATGTCATTACTCCAACTGTCATGAGGTCTTGGGTGTGTCTCCATGCTCCCTATGTGAACAACGCTTTCTCACAATGGTCATTACATTGAGGTAGAAAAGTGATTAGGTTCTGGGTGCAAAAGGCACCTTCTGTCCCGTCACTGCTAATGGCACCTCTTTGTGCCTCATTGTCCTCCTCTGTGAGGTGGCAGCTGTATCATCTGTTCTATTGGGTTAGTATGAAGATAAGAAATGGTGAATATAGAGTTCTGAGACCTTATGCCGCTGGAAAACAGCAGCTGTTGTTAATAAGCTCATGCACCCACACTCCCTATTGATTTTCCTAAGCTGATATCTCTCTTCCTTGACAATGGTGCTGTTATCAATGTGTTTGCCCATTGCCTGGGGAATCTGGGGTAGTGCTATCATTTCAGGGCTGACAAGGTAATGAAATGAAGAGGATCTGAACTGAGAGTAATGAACTCCCTGCATCAGCCTCTGAGGGCCTGTCACACCCCTGGTGAGAAGGAAAGCACCAGCAGGTGGATGGGCACAGATTAGAATGCAAGATGCTTTCCCGTGAGAAAAAGGAGCACAAGGGGGCAAGAAAGATCAGGGAGGATTGTATGACTTTGGAATTACTGACTTATTTATTTCGGTATAGGACAGCTCCATTCATTGATTGGTTCATTCTCCAGATCCCCAATGTTGTTGAGGTGGATTGAAGCCAGACCAAAGAACATAATCAGCATGGACTAAATGGATGGTAGGAATGCAAAGACTTGAGCCAACACTGTCTCCTAGTGCATACCTTCAGAAGAAGGTGGAGAAAGGAATCAGAGCTGAGGACAAAACATGCTTTAAATCTTAAGCCAGACTCCAGTCTATGGATCTCTACTTTTGTAAGAGGTCGTTGATAATGATGTTATACACTAAAGCACGTCTAAATAGCATGGAGTTCATTTTGCCACTTAAACCTGAAAATATTTCAAGACTCCAAATATTTGGTCTGATTTAGAGAAAATGAGCCAAACTAGAAAATTTCAAGGCACAATTATTGACTTATTTTTTCCAATAGAAATCAGTTGCCTGATTGAAAATTTCTGGTTTGGCTCATTTTCTCTAAATCAGATCAAATATTTGGTTATGTGCCTCACCTGTCCAATTTGTCTCTTTGCCATTTCCAAAACTCTTGCCTAATGTATACCCTTTGCATGTGACATATTTCTCATAAAAGATTTTTTGAGATTGGCATCCTGGTGCAGTGGGTTAAGTCACCAGCTCCAATGCCAGCATCTTATATTTGAGCACCAAATAGAATTCTGGCTGCTCAGTTTCTGATACAGTTTATTTCTAGCAAACCTGGGAAAGCAGCTGATGATGATCCAAATGTACAAGTGCCTTGTCACCCACATGGGGCTCTGACACCAGGCTCTGGATTGGCTCAGATCCAAGCATTGCAGTTTTGGGAAAGTGAGTCATTGGATTAAATTTCTCTCCCTTTTTCTGAGTTTTCTTATTATTATTGTTCTTCAATTCAAGTAAATAAACTAAGTCTTGGCAACATTGGAGATATATTTTGCATATATATGTGCGTGTATATATATATATATATATATCTCAGATAGATGGATAAATAGGTATTATGCCTATATATTATTTGTAAATAATTAATCCAATGTACACTTTTTAAAGAATTATTTATTCTTATTAGAAAGGCATATTTATAGAGAGAAGAAAACACAGAAAGCTCTTCCATCTGCTGATTCACTCCCCAAAATTGTCACAATGTTTGCAGTTGAGCCAATCTGAAGCTAGGACCCTGCAGCTTCAATCAGATCTTCTATGTGCGTGCAAGTTCCCAAGGCTTTGGGCCACCCTCCACTTCTTTCCCAGGTCATAAACAGAATGGGAAGTAGAGCTGAGAAATAAACCAGCACCCATCCATATAGGATCCACTTGCAAGGTTAGGATTTAACCATTGAATCATCATGCCAAGCCCACTGTATACTTGATCAAATGTTACACAGAAAACAATGTCATATATGAAAATTCTAAAGATGTACAGCCTGTGAATCCTTCCTTTAAAGCCTTAAAACATCTATTTGTGAGGATAAGGCAACATAGGAAGTTTTTGCTTTATAGGCAAATTGCACGTTCTTGGTCTGGCCATTGCCCATGTTTAATGATGAAGGGCATATACTGCAATGGATAGTTACGCACCTGTAATCTGGTTCTTTACATACACTCAGGTCTCCAGGCCTGCTCAACTAGGTCAGGAAGAAGCAGACACAGTTGCAAAGCAAGGGTTTCAGTTTGTAGCCCTCAGTGGTGATTTTCACAGATTCATGTGCCCTTTCTCACCCCACCTTGCATTTCTGCATAGCTCCCTGCCTATGCTTCTTCTCTGAATATATAGATGCTTCCCTGGAGAATCAGTGACTTCTTCGTTATTCACGTTTGTATCACTCCCACGTCGAAAGCACAGGACTATATACTCTTTGTGAGCGCCATATGCATTGTACAATTCAACCCTTCTGATGATACAGGCTGTTTTCAGTGATCAAGGAAAACACCTGTGTTCATATTCAGAGTCCATACTCAGTGAACCATTCTGCTCTATTTAAAGTGAGCAATTTCCAGGGATGGAGGAAGATAAGTTATAAAACCTTGGCCAGTTGAGATGGTAGGTCACACTCAACCACTCCCCATCTAGGTGTTGTGAGCTGCTCACTGGATCTAGATTCAGGGCTTTGAATGTCAGGTGAGCAATTAAACTCATATCTGCCGTGAAGACACCAGCTAACAGGGACCCTGTATTTGTCCTTTGGGATGACCCAAACTTCATTCGAAGTGAAGAAGCTGAGAATGGACTCCTTGGCACCTGGCAAGAACTTAATGGTTCCCTGCCAGAGTGCAGAGCCCAATAGGTAGGTGTCCTGACAAGACAGGAGACGAGAGGGTAGGCTGTTTCTAACTATAAAAATCCAGTGGAGTACCTGAAGACCCAAAGTCCTGTGCCAACAGTACTTACAGAACAACCGATCTTTAGGGCAGAGTGTTGTATTCCAAAGGCATTATAAGGCTAGAGACTAGAGAAATGTGGAGGAGAACCAAGCCATCTGTGACCAGATGCTATAACTTCCTGATCCTTAGTGGATGCCAAACCCTTCTTTAGGAAAGGTGGCAACTGAATTTTAGCTAATGAAAAGCAGCAGTGTCGGGCCCAGCGCGGTGGCGCAAGTGGTTAAAGGTCCTCGCCTTGCACGCCCGGGAGCCCATATGGGCGCCGGTTCTAATCCCGGCAGCCCTGCTTCCCTTCCAGCTCCCTGCCTGTGGCCTGGGAAAGCAGTCGAGGACGGCCCAAAGCTTTGGGAACCTGCACCTGCGTGGGAGACCCGGAAGAGGCTCCTGGCTTCGGATCGGCATAGTATTGACCCGTTGCGCTCACTTGGGGAGTGAATCATCGGACGGAAGATCTTCCTCTCTGTCTCTCCTCTCTGTACATCCGCCTTTCCAATAAAAAATAATAAAAATAAATATTTAAGAAAAGCAGCAGTGTCTGTCCATTGCAGAGTATAATGCAAGCATGGAAGTCCCGTCAGCAGCTCTGGATGTGATGTCAGGAAGAGCCTACTTGTCACCCATGCCAGCCAGGCTTCACATGCTTACATATGGTGTGGGAAGTCAGAAAGATGGTCATGCCTGTCAGGATAGAGAATCTCCAATGATGTGGATTAAGTTTTTGTACACTGAGTCATAAGGAAAACTCCTAGAGGTTAGCATAGGGTATCAAAGTCAAATTACGCTTCCTCAACACTATGTACATAGTTTTGATCTCTATGTGCATGCTCATGTAGGGGATTATGTGTGCATATACACACCAGTATAGGTAGACATGTCTCATGCTACACACTGTAAGAACATAAATGTGTGTAGAAATCTTCATGCACATCTTTATTAGTGTGAATACACTCATGTTTTTATATGTGTGCAAGGATATGGGTATCTAAGCTAGTGCATATTTGTGTGTGAGTTCATGTGCGTGGACATGCATACATGCATCTGCTTCTCCCTGTGTTTTATTTACCCCCATAGAGAAGCTGGTTTTCCTATTTCCTTAACATAGTCACATATTCATTTTTATTCCATATGAAAGAGACAGTAACAGACAGACTAGCAGACTTCAATCTTCCATCTGCTGATTCACTCCCCAAATGCCTGTGACAACCAGTCCTGGGTCATGCTGAAGGCGATAGACTTGAACTCTGTCTGGTTTACCCACATGGACAGCAGGATCCAAATATTTGAGCCATCACCTGCTGCCTCTGAGGGTGAGCATGGACAGGTATCTTGGGAGCAGAAGAGCCAAGACTCAAAACAGGCACTCTGATTCATGGTGTGTTCCCTTCACCTTGCTTCTTCATAGATTTTGCAAACTCCTGCCCCTGTGTTATCTGTCTTGAGCCCTTCATTCCTGCTGAAGGCATTCCTCGTAATCCTGGAAACCCAGGACCATCTGTTTCTGTTTCAGAATGGTGTGACCAAATGATCTGGTTTCCCAGAAAAACACAATGACAGACTAAGTAATTTTTCATGTTTTTTTTTAAATTAATTGATGTGAAATTCAGTCATGTAAAATTAACCACTCTTAGTGATATTGGATAGTTTAAAAATTGTTATTTCTGGGTATCTCAAAACTGCTTAATCATGCAAAAAAGAAAAACAAACAAACAAAAAAGACCAAAAAAAAAGTCCAAAACAAAAACCAATCTGCCCATTAAGAACTTATCTTCCATTCCACCTTCTCAGGTGCTAGCTATCAGTGTTTGTGCTTCTATTGGTTCAGGATATTTCACAAAAATGGAAACACACAATGGAGAACATCTTGAATCACTTGCTTATGATGCTTTTGAGATTCCTAACTTCGTAGCTTGTATCTCTACTTCATGTCTTATCATGGATGAATAATATTTTGCTGTCCAGTATGATGCATATATATCAGGCTTTCTTTCATTCCATGTATTTACTAGTGAATATTTGAGTTTTCTCCATATTTTAGCTAGAGTGATAAGAACTGCAAAGAGTATATATGTTTATTTTAAATTCTCTTGGACATGTATTTGGTGGACTGTGGTCTTTGAAAGTCTTTACCATTTGAAAGTTAACTGTGTGAAATGATTCCAGAAAACACTGCATTTTAAGTTGAATTCTCTGTGCTCCTAACCTCCTGATTTCAATTCCAATCGTGTTCAATGGCGTCTATAGCTATAGTCATTTCTTTGTATGGCCCTGAGCATTCACAGCGATTGCCACACTTTACCTTATTGAACCTCAAATATCACATAATCAAATGGTCACTGGATAATTTCCAAGGTCATTCTTTAACTTATAGCTCAGGGAGGTCCTATGAGCAGTCAGCATGGCAGCCAGTGGCAGGGTCGAAAGGCCTCCAAGTTCACAGGGCTGCTGTGTGAGAGTGGGCAGCTGCTTCTGATCCGTGGCAGCCAGTCGGTTCTCTCTGAAATGTCATAGACTGCCAAGGGACCCTTGAAGTTTATTCTGGTTTGGAACATTGTGTGATTAGGTGATAGATGGAAGTTCAATGAAATTTAAAATATTCTAATGAGAAAGTTACTCCAAGGTCTTATTTCATTTGTTGTTGTTGTGGGAACAAAATAACAAATGGGGAAAGTGAAAGCTAGTTTTGCTGCGTCACATTGATTAATTTTTGAACAACAAGCAAAGCACTTCCAATATCTAATGTAAAGTAAATTGAGCTTGATGATATTCCTAGCTAAAATGGCATCTATTTAAGGATCACTTTAAATAGGAATGTGGAGCTGATATGCTTTAGTTTTCAGCTTGTGAGAATCCAGACTGTGTCCTGTCCCCTGCCTCTCTGATTAGTGTGATTCTTCACCCGTGGTGTGGACTTTTGTACTTGTTCCTGTGCAGAGTCCAGCCACACAAGCCAGGTTTCCCATGGAAGGCTGCCTTCGTTCATTCATGGTGCACTGCACACACATGAGCCTGCTTGCGTCTGTCAGTGCCCTGCCTACACATGAGCGTGCTTGCGTCTGTCAGTGCCCTGCACACACATGAGCCTGCTTGCGTCTGTCAGTGCCCTGCACACACATGAGTGTGCTTGCGTCTGTCAGTGCCCTGCACAAACATGAGTGTGCTTGCGTCTGTCAGTGCCCTGCCTACACATGAGCCTGCTTGCGTCTGTTAGTGCCCTGCACACACATGAGTGTGCTTGCGTCTGTCAGTGCCCTGCCTACACATGAGTGTGCTTGCGTCTGTTAGTGCCCTGCACACACATGAGTGTGCTTGCGTCTATCAGTGCCCTGCACACACATGAGCGTGCTTGCGTCTGTCAGTGCCCTGCCTTCTCATTTGAAATGCGTCATTACTGCTTTCTGTGGTCATCATGATTATTCCTCATACTATGTCATTTTATTTGAAATCATTGCAAGAAGGTATATTGCAGTAGGCACCACTACTCCAGAATAAGAAATGCATTCCCAATGTAACTGCCAAGTGTATCTTGACAGTAGGATGGTGGAATTTCTAACTTTCTCTATAACTACAATGTCAGGATACATGAAAATGCAGAATGATGGACCTGTGACAGTTGTTGAAGGACTGTACTATTGTTATAGGGGAAAACACTGGAGGGAAAGGAAATGGTGAAGGTGGAAGGGAGGCTCTCTGAACCCAAGGAACTGTGTATGAAATATTTAAAAAAGGGAATCAAGGAAATTATTACTGTGTAAAACAAATATAAGAAACATAACTTTTAAAATAACTAATAATGATTTCAAATTTTGGTCTCCCCCCCCCCAAATAATGTAATTTCTTAGAAAATGGTATTGAGAACATGACTGTGTAGTACTAATAAAATTTCTGAAATAGAAAAAAAGAAATATAAGAAGTCACAGATTTAAAAAAAAAAAAGAACTTCTTTTTTTTTTTCTATTTATTTGGTATTTTCAAGAAGCAGAGAGACAGAGGAAATAGTCCCCATCTGCTTGGTTCACTTTCCAAATGTCCTAAGGCTGGTTTGGGTCTGTCTGAAACCCGGAGCTGGAAATTAATTCCAGATCTCCTACCTGGGTGAAGAGGAGATACTCACTTGAAAGCTCACCACCAGCACCGCCTCCCTTCCCACAGGGTCTTCATTAACAGGCAGCTTGTGTCAGGAGCAGAACCAAATGTGATGCTTACGTATTCGCTGACTTTTCCTTTAAAGATATATCTATTTTTACTGAAAACACAGATTTACAGAGAGAGGAGCAAAGAAACAAAGATCTTCCACTTGCTGGCTCACTCCCCACATGGCTGCAATGGCTCTAACTGAGCCCATCTGAAGCCAGGGATTTTTACCAGGTCTCCAATGTGGATGCAGAATCCCAAGGCTTTGGGCCATTCTCTATTCTCTTCCCAAGCCACAAGCAGAGCGGTGAACTGGCCAGAACAGGAATGTATGCCCATGGGGAATCCTGATTTGCACGGGAAGTATCAGCCAACTGAGCCGTTGTTTAATGGCTTCACTGGCTTTTTAATCTCTAGTTTAAATCCCAGTCCTTGAATCATTTCAAGCAGGAAGGGGACAAAATTCTTAAATACAGCAATTTCTTGTTTCTTCCTATGGATCTTTTCTAAGCTGTTATTGTTATTTTTTTTTTTATTACAGTGTGGAGGGTGTTTTTAGGCATTTACTCAAATGTTCCTTTATCACATAGTTGGTATTTATTGACTAAATTAAATGTTGCTATGCCTTTTCTGTGTTACTACCAATGTCAAGAATTACTGTAATAAAAATGGTAGCTAGTACTTTGCATTTCTATTATTGCTCTTTCATGTAATTCTTATGCATTTACACTTTTCAACCTTTTATTAAAGAATTTCAGTTATTTAAGTCAAGACAGTGTTTTTTTAAAATTATATTTTTGACAATCTTTACATAGTTAATTAGGGTAAAAAGGTTCAAGGGCTATAGGAAAGTGGGTAAGACTATTATTTCCATATTGTTTTCTTCATGTTTTTTTTTAAGATTTATTTTATTTTTATTGGAAAGACAGATATACAGAGAGGAGAGACAGAGAGGAAGATCTTCCGTCCGATGATTCACTCCCCAGGTGACCACAACGGCTGGAGCTGAGTCAATCCAAAGCCAGGAGCCTCTTCTGGGTCTCCCATACGAGGGTGCAGGGTCCCAAAGCTTTGGGCCGTCCTTGACTGCTTTCCTAGGCCACAGGCAGGGAGCTGGATGGGAAGCGGGGCTGCCGGATTAGAATCAGTGCCCATGCGGGATCCTGGGCATGTAAGGCGAGGGCCTTAACCACTTGCGCCATTACACTGGGCCCTGTTTCCTTCATGTTTAAAGTGGGATGTTAAGGGAGAAGACCCACCCAACTTCCCTCCCTCAGGTCCCGGATGTGGGGCATGCTCTGAGGAAGCCAAGACAGTGTTAACTTCACTGTTATTGCTTCTGTTTCCAGGATGTCAGGAATAAATATTTTAAGATAGTCATTTATTATTACATTTATGAAAGTGATTTGATTTTAATCAGCTATCATTTATTGCACCCATGTAATTGCTCCACTTTATCTTTTAGTGTTAGAACTTGAGTAATGGATATGATGAGCACAGAATTAAGCTTAATAAGCACTTTAGATTCTGTATTGTCACCCTGATTCAGTTGAAGTTTTACCACCTGAATTACTCCACCAGAACCTCGTGGTGCTCCACTCTATGAATTTGCCATCATCACACTTTGAAACTGACTACTTTGAAACTTGCAACTGCTGATATGTTGTTCAGTGTTGTTTCCCCACACAGAAGCATGCTCTGCAGTTCTGTATGATAACTGATAAGTGCCAGCTTTTGTCTGCTGCGAATAACCCTTAACTGATTTCATTGTGAGATGGTATGCAAACATTCCAAATCCTTCTCTATCAGTTGGGATGTCAAACAAATTTATCTTTTGTGGGATCCCAGGGATTTGCTGGTGATATGAAACTCTCATTGTCATGGTGCTAGTTGACTTGATAATATATTATGTACACTTTCTTCCCATGCTTAACACCTCTAAACTCTCCCTACTGGTGCTCTACTTCTTAAGTAAACCACTTGCACTCAAATGCAAACCTTGTGAGTGCTTCTGATGGCATCTAAATTGTATCAGTCACCTATTCATTCATTACCTTGATGATTTGGTATGCAAAGCCACATTTGGTGTGCTCTATGCCACAGAGTCTTATAAAGAATATGCAATAAGTGTTACTGACATGACTGGATCCAGTGTCACTTGTAGCTGGAGATGTCACGAGGTTCTTAGTTCTAGACTACAAGGTGCATTACTGGGACTTGCCTTGGGTGTCCTGTTTCTTTCCATACAAAGAACAATGAGCTATTAGAAAACAGCATATACCATACATATTGCTCTGTATTTGTCAGGTGTCAGACAACAAATTCAATATATTTCCTTCTTTATCATATCTAAGAATCACAGTAAATATACGAGATAGAATCTGGAGTATCCATTGTTGTTTTATTTTTAATATGTACTTATTCGTATTTGAAATACACATTTACAAAGAGAAGTAGAGACATAGAGAAAGTTCTTTTGTTATCTGGCTCAATCCCCAAATGGCCACAACAGTAGGAGCTAAGTTGATCAAATGCCAGGAACCAGGAGTTAGGAGCTAGGAGCTTCTTCTAGGTCACCCACATGGATGCAGGGTCTCAAGGATTCGGGTCACCCCCTGCTGCCTTCCAAGACCACAAGCAAGGATGGGAAGTAGAACAGCTGGGTCATGAACTGTTGTCTATATGGGATCCCAGCTTACGCAAGGTGAAGATTTAGCCATACCTATCATATGGGGCTCTCCACTGCTGTTTTAAATTATAACATGGTGTATCACCTTGTGATGTGGTGGTTAAGCCAGCATCTTATCAGGGTGCCAGTTCAAGTTCCAGGTGTTCCCCTTGTAACCAATTATTTGTCAATAAACCTGGGAAGTATCATAATATGGCTCAAGTTCTTGGACCCTTCTATATGGGCCTTCCTTATGGAAGGGCTAAGGGACTTCTCAGCCCCTGGTTTTGGCTTGGTCCAGCCCCTGACACTATGATGATTTGCACAATGAACCTAAGTATAGACAATTTTCTCTCTCCCTCCCTCTAGCGCCCTGCTGTGTAACTTTTCCTTTAAAATAAACCACTAAATATGTATAATATATGTGTGTGTGTATATACACTATCCCATAATTTGAAATCCTAAAAATCAGACATGTTACAATGCCTCTTCATTTCACAGATTAGCAATTTTCATGTGGCTTGCTGAGTAGGTTCATCATTTCCTGGGATGTGGTATTCAGTGAATGGCTGGCACAGTCCAAATAACTAAGTGGATTCCCTAACAAATTTCTCAGCAGGAGCACCTGCAGAGCTGAGGCCAGCTGGCACCTCTCACTTCACCGCGTCTCAGAGCCGCTCCATATTACCTATTCATTGAATGTGTCAGCCCTCTTGGAAACTGATCCTATAGCTGGTAGTTCATCATTTCCAATGAATTCCATTGGAGAAATCAGTCCCAAAATTCAAAGTTAAATATATCCAATATAGCTACATGTGTGGGTGCTGTGCTGATGCCTGTGTTAAAAATCAGGAGACAGGTCTAGTGTGGTAGTCCAGCAGCTAAAGTCCTCACCTTGCACGTGCTGGGATCCCATATGGGCGCCAGTTCTAATCCTGGCATCCAACTCCTTGCTTGTGACCTGGGAAAGCAGTCGAGAACAGCCCAAAGCCTTGGGATTCTGCACCAGGGTGGGAGGCTGGGAAGAGGTTCCTGGCTCCTGGCTCCTGGCTCCTGGCTTTGGATTGGCTCAGCTGCAGTCATTCTTGTTACTTGGTGAGTGAATCACAAGCCTGAAGATCGTCCTCTCTCTCTTCTCCTCTCTGTATATCTGCCTTTCCAATAAAAATAAATAAATCTTTAAAAGAAATCAGGAAACAAACTGAAAGATGTGAGTCTTTTGTACTGTTAATAAATAATTGGATGCAGAACCAGGCAGCCTTATTCATTGGCTATGGAAATCCGTATCTGGAGGAAAAATTGCAGCAATGTTTAATTGAAATAAGGTGGAGAGTAGGAAGTTTATCAGTGGGGATTTGGGCCAGAGTTTGTTAGCAGGCTAGCCAATATTCGATCCCATTCTCTGTCTCCTTAATTAAATTTTTTTTAAACTTGGTTTTCATCTCAGTGTTTGAGTGAACAGTGTTCCCAGTTAAAAACGACATGGTCGTCGCTTTCATAGAGTGTAAAACACTGTGTGACTGGTCAGAACCAATGAATCATTTGCAGCAGAATTTTGGGTTTTTCAATATCCAGAATGTTCCCTTGCCTTCAGTGTAGAACATATAGAAGTTGGGACCAGGACTTCTGACATATATCTAGGAAAAAAAAAATCCTGGTTTACTAACACTGGATCGCTGACAGAGAGAGTGTATGTGTGTGTGTGTGAGAGAGAGAGATACTCAGATTTTATTTCATCCAGTTTGTTTTGTTGTTTTCTCCCTGATACATACAGTGGAGTGCAGATTATAAACTCCTGTGTATAAATAGATTTTGTATTTTCTGAGCTCAAGTGGACAAACAAGAGTGCCATCATTTTAGCCCAAACTGAGAGACTTTTATGAAACAACAGTGACACAAATTACTAAGAATTTGTGACTTGGCAAAGTAAACAGTCACTCATGAGTTTCTAACTCCAGAGAAGTCAGCGGAGAAACTGAGAAACTAGTATTTGTTCATATTGGGATCAGTGAAACAATTTTGGACTCTTTTAACCTGATAACCACCTTACTATGTAACAGACACAGGTTAATATTTAAGGACCAACATAAGGAAGCAAAAGATGGACTGTCCAAAGCAAGGGCTCCAGTTAAGATGTGTTAGTGCCAAAGCTGGGGGCTCTATCTTTATTGGTGTGGGAGGGAGTGGGTGTTCATGAAGAGGCTTAACGCCCAGGAACTCGCTACCATTCCTGTGACTGCTACACTACGATTTTGGAATAGCAGCTCCCAGAACCAGTCAATCTTTCTGCAGACAGCCTAACCAGGGCATTGTACTCTGTTCTTACCACTCAGTATTTGATGTGCTGAATTAGTGTTTTGACTTGAAACGAAGTGCAAACACAGTTTCTGTGCTGGATCCCATACAGATGTTTCTTCTGTGAAGACTTTAATGGACTCATTATTTTAGTTAAATATGTTGTGTTGAACCATCACTCAACCTTAGTAAATTGTTAGGCTATCAGTTGCCTAACCTCTTTCATTATTATTATTAGATAGGAAGTTTGTCTTCTCAAGATAAACCAGTATTGATGAAGATTAACAAGTGTAAAGAGAAAACCTTGACCAAATTCTGAAAAACCTTCGTGAAGCATAAGAGGAAGATTCATCCAAGAAATACATGCGTCCAACAGAAGACATTGTGTGTGTGTGTGTTTTTTTTAAATTAAACTACTTGTCTGGAATCTCTTCATGGACCTAGAAAGACTTCAAACAACCTCTATGAAGCCTTAATTCTTCCATCTGTGGTACTGAGGCTACTGGTCCCTGTCTTGCAAGGCTTTTGGGATCGTTGAGCTTGAGTAGCACAATGCTTGGTTCATAATTGCTACCCAAAGGTGTTAACAAGTTCAAGGAAAACCAACCTAAGTCTAGATTCAAACTCCAGCTCTGCCACATTCGCTGGCTGGACTGGAGGCTGCTGTTCAGCCTCCTTCGTTTCTGTCTCCTCCCCTGAGTATGGGCAGGGAGATGTGGTTCCAGTGTTCTCAGATATTGAAAGCAGCATTTGTCATATTTTATGTGACCATTCTTGGTGAATGCCATGCAGGGAACAGTCACCTCGCTCAGTCTTCAGGATCAAAACAATGACTCTACAAGCATACATCCTAAAGATGACACCAATAATTCATAAAAGCAATGTACACGATAGCCAAATTTAGAATCAATCAAGATTTCCATCATCAGATGAATGAATATGTGGCATCCTTACCAGATGAGATACTACTCCGCTATTAAAAATAAACGGAAAAGGAAAGAAAGAAATGAATTTCAAACCTTCGTAGCAAAATACATGCAGTTGGAGGGCATCAAGCTAACTGAAATAAACAAAGCCATGTTCTCCCTTATATATAGAAGTTAAGTCAAAGAGAAAATGGAGGAGAAATAAAAAGAGTGGTAAGGAGAAAGAAAGGAAGAAAGTGATAGGGGGAGGGAGGCAAAGAAAGAAAAATGCAGAAAATGTGTGTGTCATTATTACTGAGAACACAGTTTCACAGATTTCATTTTATCCCTTTAAATATGCCCTTTAATTATAAAGGGTATTATATGAATCAGTGGTTACTTCAAAATTTGTTATTTATATTTGAAATAGTCGTTTTCCCCACTCATTTTGTCCAAAATATGCAAAATGTAGAGAAGGGGAAGAAGGGTAGGAGCGAGGGATGGACAACGGAGACAGGGACGGAGGGAACAGGACTGTGTTCTTAGAATTCTATCTATAACCCACACAGTCTACTAAAAATGAATTAAAAATCAAAATAATAAAACAAAGTTTTAATAAAACTTAGGGCAGTTCCTCAACCTTTGAAATGTGCCCAAATTTTTTAATAGTTTCTAAATATAGAGAGAAGTTAAAAAGCAGTAGCAGTGATTTGTTGCTTCAAGGAAGCACTTGTGTTCCTTGTTTCAGATCTCAGTCCTACTCCTCATTCCAGCTTCCTGTTAAAACACGCCATGGGAGAAACCAGGTGATGGTTTCAGTGCCTAATTCTTTGTAACACACAGAGGCACAGAGGCGGAGTTTCTGGCTGCCAGCTTCAGTGTGGCCCAGCTCTGAAGTTCGCAGGCATTTGAAAAAGGAACCAGTGGACAGAGAATTTATCTCAATTAAATAAGATAATGAAGAAATACTACTTGGACCTCACACTGTGGCTTAGCGGCTAAAGTCCTTGCCTTGAACACACCAGGATCTCATATGGGCACCAGTTCTAATCCTGGCAGCCCCTCTTCCAATCCCAGCTCCCTGCTTTGTGGCCTGGGAAAACAGTCGAGGACGGCCCAGAGCCTTAGGATTCTGCACCCACGTGGGAGACTCAGAAGATGGTCCTGGCTCCAGGCTTCAGATTGGCTCAGCTCCAGCCATTGCAGCGACTTGGAGAGTGAACCATCAGACGGAAGATCTTCCTCCCTGTCTCTTCTCTATGTATATCTGACTTCACAAAATTATAAGTAAATATTTTTTTTAAAAAGGAAGTAATATGTAAAACAGGAAAATACTGATTACATTGTATGAAACACTTAGAGAATTAAAATACTTTATTTCTTTCTAAAAGAAAATTTTCATGAATAACTAGAGAGTGCTTATCTTCTTATTGCATGTGTTTAATATATGGAGTGATCTTTTTTCAGCACATAGTGAATGACATCCTCTTATCCATTTTAGAATGTTCTTATTTTAAAAATTTTAAAATTAATTAGTTACATTGCATTATGTGACATAGTTTTATAGGCATTGGGACTCCCCTGAACCCTCCCCCCATGGTGGATTCCTCCACCTTGTTGCATTACCACAGTTCAAGATCAGTTAAGATTCTTTCATTGTTAGCATATACCAGGCATAGAGTCCAGCATCTAATTGTCCAGATAAGTTCAACATTTTCTTGGGGAGACCTTCTCTGGTCTGAAGGTAGAGCCAGCAGAGTATCATCCCTATCAATTAAAAGCCCTGACACAACATCAGCAATGATTTACGTTATGGAATTAATTGACATAGTATTGAGTAGCCAACATGTTAAAAAAAGAGAAAAAAAAAATGCAAGTTCTTTACCACGTCCTCTGACTCCGTCATTGACATTTCAATTTTAATTTATATACATCCAGGTTCTATACACCTCAAAATGGCTATAGATTACTTTTCAGCTGTCTCATACCTATTTACATTATAGTATTTAGCATTATATAGCGTTAAAGCATAATTTTGCTGAACTTGGCTTTTTTTTTCGGGTGGTCTGAACTGGCTTATAACTCTAACAGGACATATGTCAACAATTGAGGTACAGAACATTTTTTTAGGAGAGGTGTGCAGAGAAATCTTCAATACCCTAGTGAGGAGTAACCAATCTTTGTGTCCCACCTAGTAAGGTATAAGTGTATCCACGCTGACCGTTTGCTGTCTGATTACAAGGTTTCCTTGTTGTTCTCTATCTATTCTAGAGTTTTGTTTTTTGTTTGATTGTTTGTTTTGGGGGTTTTCAGGAGCTATCCTGATGGTCATGGGGGGGCAGTGCCCAAAGTTGGAACCAAGTGAGGACCAGAGAAAGCTCCTCTCCCTAGTCCTGAAGGAAGTTTACCGTTCTGTTTCTGTGGACTGCTCAAGGCTCCTGGCTGTTGTTCTAATGCCCTTGGATCCTGCGAGGAAGGATTTGGATTTGTTTCATCCCATGTGGTGGATTCAAGTGGGAGTGGATGACCTCAGAGTTCTTGGCCTCTGAAGGCACTCCAATTCCCTGTGGTCTCCTTGGTGGTTGGGATGTAGTCCTTGGTGCTCATACTGAGGGTCCTTGGTGAGAATCCGTGAGTCTTGAGGATTGGGATACAAGCCTCCTCCTGTCTGCCTGCTCCACTCTGGGGTCTCCCCTCCCCCGCTCTGTGCATACGACCTCCTGTTAAGAGGTTGTCAGGACTGCTCTTGATTCCCCCTGTATGTCTTTGTAGTTTAACATTGTCTATTGCTGATTCGAGTCTGTTGTCTATGAGTTACCATTTATGATCCTGGTAGGTTATATTTCGCGTCTTCCTTACACAATCTAGGGAGATGGAAGATTTCTCTGCTCTCCTCCCCACTATGGGATACCATAGGGTATTAAAAGTATATTAGGTTTTACAGTTCTTTGATGTAGATCATAAGCAGTCTGACTTACATTAATTGTTAGTTCATTTGTTACTTCACAATATCTTATTGCATTGTGAGATAGGCTGCTTGAGGTTGAGATAATATTACATTTTACATATATTGTTTTTCAAATTGACATCATATCATCTTAAGGCAAACATGTGGTATCTAACCTTTTGAGATTGGCTCATTTCCCTTAGCATTATGGTTTCTAGTTGGGCCCATTTGGCAACAAAGAACTGCGTTTTGTTTTTTTTAATAGCTGAGTAGTATTCCATGGAGTAAATGAACCATAGTTTTCTTATCCAGTCTTCTGTTGATGGGCATTTCGGTTGCTTCCATGTTTTTGCAGTTACTGATTGTGCTGCTGTGAACATAGGAGTGCATGTTGGTTTCTCATGAAACAGGTGTTTTGGATATATTCCTAGGACTTCTATTGCTGAATCATATGGTATGTTCTTATAATAATTTGCCACTGTGCTTCTAAGAGAAAGAAATGAGATGCTGAGTAATGTTCCTACAAATTTAAAGAAAATGACACATCTGATCTTGCTGCAAGTCATAAGTGATTGCATTTGAACCTGGCACAATAGCTCAGTGGCTAAATCATTGCCTTGCAAGCACCAGGACCCTATGTACGTATCAGCTCATATCCTGGCTGCCCTACTATCTAGCTTCCGACTTGTGGCCTCTAAATGCAGTAGAAAATGGCCAAAAGCTTTGGGATGCTGCATCCAGGTGAGAAACCCAGAGGAGGCTCCTGGTTCTTGAGTATGGAATGACTCAGCTCTGGCTATTGCAGTCATTTGGGGGTTGAACCAGGGGACAGAAGATCTTTCTCTCCATGTCTCCTTCTCTCTGTAAATCCACCTTTCCAATAAAAATAAACACATGTAAAAATATATAGGATTGTATTCCAATTTTCATGAATATATTCAGACTTTCTTTAGGAAGTCTAAAGATGGCATGGAAAATCCATTCTCACCTAGTAGATATAGAGCTTGAGTAGAAAGGCAGTGTTTACAGGAGGCTTAATCAGCGAATTGATACAGGTCAATGAAGCCTCTTTTGACTTCCCATCTGTCTAAATCTCCCTGTTTTTCCTCTTGTGACATGTTGTAACTTGTGTTGCAGTAGACTTACAGTTATTTTCAGAATGCATAAATAAATGGTGATGGGAGTAATAACACAACTTCAATCGAACTCCTAGAGCACAGAATGGATTTATAGCTTTTGTTAGTATTCATTAAATGAATGAATGAATATTTACAAGTTTGAAATGATTCTATGTCAAAGCATAAACGTCCCTTGAAGATTCCTTTCTTTTCTTCCTTCCTTCCCCCTTTCCTTTCTTTTGCCCTCCTCTCCTTCCCCTCCCTCTCCCGTCTCCCCTCCCCCTGATTCTCTCTCTTTCTTTCTTTCTTTCTGATATGTGATTGATATGTTCATTCTTATGGTGGGATGGACCTGGAGACAGGAGATGAATGGAGGGGGCAAGTTTTCATCAGTTACAGAGTAACCATGTATTTTCTGTCATTTCAGATATTTTTGAAACATCATATTTTCCATGATTTTTTCAGAGATCTCTGTTTTGATATTCCAGAAAGCTTTGTCCTGGATCCTGAAGTTGCTAAAGCAAACACCTTGGGTTTCCTCGGATGCCTGTCTTCAGTCCTTTATAACCACATAGCACCGTTGAAGGCAGCCCTGCGTCACAGTACCACTGCGCCTGTGACCATCCAAGGGACCTTGGCAGAGGCCAGCTGTGGCTCCTCGCTGGAATTTGATGTCAATGCCATGATCACTGAGCATTCTTTATCAGGTACTTTTCAGAGAATGCCCCAGGGGAATCCCTTATGAACATTATCTGTAAGATGCTTATAGGGCCTGGTGCCATGACTCTATTGGCTAATCTTCTTCCTTGCAAGTACTGGGATCCCATACAAACAGCAGTTCAGGTATCTGCTGCTTGACTTCCCATCTAACTCCCTGCTTGTGGCCTGGGAAAGCAATAAAGGATGGTCAGAAGCCTTGGTACTCTACACCTGCATGGGAGACCTAAAAGAAGCTGCTGAGGTCCCGGCTTTGGATCAGTGCAGTTATGTACATTGCAGTGACATGGAGAGAGAGTAAACCGGCAGAGGGAAAATATGTCTGTCTCTCCTTCTCTTTGTAGATCTGTGTTTCCCATAAAAATAAATCTTTTTTTTTTATAAAAGCTAATTATAGTTTGAGGGGTTGATTAACATTATGGAACACATTGATTATACCTGGTTTAAGATCATGGCTGCTTTCTGAAAAAAAAATGTAGCATCGTCATTCATAAATATACTCTTGCTTAAATACTTTTTTAAAACCTTTGATATGTTTCAGTTACTATGTCGTCAAATATATCTGGGATTTATTTAATCAAGTATGATGAGGTGACAGTCATGAAAAAACTGTCTTTTACAGAAGAGTTTGCTAATGGTTCCCAAAGAAAGTGCCACTCTCAGCCACCTAAGGAGACATGGGATTGGTCAGGAGGCAAAAGGAAAGTGAGAAAATGGTGACTCAATGACCTGGTTGTGGTTTCTATGAGAAGCAGTGGATGAGGGTGCATGGTTTGCAACAGATATTGTTTTCAAATTTTACCAAAAATGCCTACATGTAACATGGGGTTTTGCAGTCAGAGGTGCTGAGGAGAGTGTGAGATTTTTTGACAAAGCTCACCAGAGTATCGATAGTGTCCTGCCCTCCCATTACTGCCCCTGACACACGTTAAGGACAATGGAGCTAGATGTTGAAAGACTGTTTTTATGGATGAACGTATCATAGGCAATTATTGAAACAGACTAACTTTGTTAGGAAGAGGGGACTAAAAACTGATATATGGTCTTCCAATTGTTAAAGAAAACTTGGACACAGGAGGAACGAGAAGAAGCACTACTGGAATGGCTCTCTCACCTCCTTTATGGTCACTCTGCAGTGAGCCTTCCTCAAGATTAACAGGCATGGCATTTATTTTTTTACACATTTGCTTTTATGATATTGACGCTTCAATCACATTAGATGTGAGTCAGCTATTTTCAGCTATCACAAATAATAGTTAGAATGAATTAACTGAGATCATGCACATTATTGTATCATCATAAAAATATTCCAAGAATGGATGTATCTGGACCAGGTCAACGGCCCTTGGTTTGTAATCTTAAAGCAGTTCGTAGGCTAACAATGGTGAACCAAGAAAAAGGGCATGATTGGAGTCCTACAGTGTGGTTAAGAGTTGTATATTTCGGGCGGGGCACAGTAGCCTAGCAGCTAAAGTCCTCGCCTGGATGTGTCAGTATTCCATATGAGTGCACGTTCTAATCCCGGCAGCTCCACTTCCCATCCAGCTTCCTGCTTGTGGCTTGGGAAAGCAGTCGAGTACAGCTCAAAGCCTTGGGAACCTGCACCCGTGTGGGAGACCTGGAAAAGGCTGCTGGCTTCCAGCTTTGGATTAGCTTGACTCCAGCTGCTGTGGCTGTTTGGGGAGTGATGATCCTCCTCTGTGTCTCTCCTCCTCTAAGTACATCTGACTTTGCAATAAAAATAATCGAATATAAAAAAATAGTTGAATATTTCAAATGTACTAGGGGACATTCCAAGAGAGAGGTAACATGGTAGCATACTGGACTACTGTTTGCAGAATGGTAACTTATGGAAAATTTTATAGACAAATGGTTTTAGATTCCTGCTTTCTCTCTTTGCAATTTATTTTGACCATATCCCCTTCACATTTTTTTTTACCTCTTCTGCATTCTCATTTCCACCTCTCCTTTACATAAATGCCACCAACTAACACACTTACATTAATACACAGGCTTGTCACTATCACACCATAGTTTTTCCATGTGCATACATGCTTGCCAATTAGCTACACACTCATCTTTCTATGCTTACAGAGACCAAGTCTTTCCTTCTTTAAGTTTTTACTTTTGTTGAAAAGTCAGATATACAGAGGAGAGATAGAAAGATATTCCATCCACTGATTCATCTGGCCATGACAGCCAAAGCTGAGCTGATTTGATCCCAAGAGACAGGATCTTCTTCGTTTTCCATATGGGTGTAAGTTCAAGCATAGGAACCATTCAGTAACAGGAAAGAGCTTACAGACAAGGCACTGCCATTACCTGACTCAACAGCTTATCTCAGAAGCTACATGGAAGTGATCATGTTCTTGAACTATGAAGTATAGCTGTGCACATTGCTTTTCTGTTACCTGTGTTTATTTTGGTTCCCTTCAAGATGTCAATACAACTATTTGAGGGCAGCAGGTATGATCCATACGTATATCACCCCCTCTGTCTCAGTGCTTGACTGAGGAGTGAAGTTTGATGTCTCTTCCTCCTTTTAGATTCCTTTGGGAAGGTGGATGAGCGGGAACCACTCACCAATGCAGTTCAAAGTGATTCGGCAATCATTGGAGGTAAACCATTCAGTGTCATCAAAAGCAGAGAGCATACAGACAGTCCTCCATTCTGGGAAAGTTATTCAAGGCTTCCTGAACCAGGAACCCCACCTGGTATGCAGCACTATGAGCCTTCCTTCAGCAGTCCCATGTGCTGGGGTCACAAGCTTCTGCTCTCAGAGCCTCTCATGTTCCATATGTCATTTTGCTTACTACGATTCATCAGTCAGCTAAACACCAGTCAACAGTTGGAGCATCCATTTGCAGGAATCAGCCTCCAGCCTGTTCACCGCATCCAGTTGTCATGTTTCCCAAAGCATTAACAAAGCACACCAATAAAACTGTATATGTGAAGAAGCTCTGTTGCAGCAGACAGATGGGTGAAGATACAGTCCTGTCCGTTTTTGCAACCAAATGATATAGGTTAGATTTAACCAGTAGGCATATGACCATGGGATTGGAGTTTTCAATCCAGCTGCACAAACTAATACAGATGTAGTATTCCCCAGCTCTGCCAAGTGTACGTCTCCCACCCTCTGCCACGTGTTTCCATCCTCCCATTGCCTGCAACCCTGCACATTTTTTATTCAGACTTGACTCTATGGGTCTGTATAAAGAATATAAGCATGGAGGTAAGCAATAAGACTCAGGCACAGCTCCCCTGGAATCCACAGCCTGGCTGAGGAGGTGAATGGTCAACAGACAATAGGAAGCAGAAATTTGGCAGTGGGAGAGAAAGGTACACCCCGACAGTCTAACTGTAAGCAGCACAAACCATTACCTTTTCTTGCAGAAACTCCTCAACTATAAAAGCTGCATTTTTAGCTTCAGGGAAGAGGGTTCAACCTGATGGTTTTCTGGATAGAAATGATTGTGTGAATGAGAACGTTGCCGCAGCTCTCCTTCACATTATTTCTCATTTGCAAGTGGAGAAAAGGACTTTGTTTTCCTGCTTGCTTTTTTGTCAAAGGTTGACTATGTGGGTCTCTTTTAAGAGTCAGGAAGTTACTCCAGTCCGTGGGGAAAGTTTCCAAATGTGTTCACTAACTGAACATTCCAAGCATCTTCAAATGGAAAACTGTTGCCTGTTTCATCTCTGCTTAAACTTGAGATCCACTCATGAGAATTACTCAGAGCCACTCTTCTTGTTCATACATTTGTTATTTTGAGTGGTTTTACTCCGAGTTGCCTGTAATAGTTGGAGAATGTGTAATATGATGATTTATAAATTTATTTTAAATGTATAAATATATATCCATACTCTTTAAGTGTATGGTATTTAAAACATAGAACTATAATTACATTCTAAAATGTCACAAAACCGTAACCACAGTCCCAGCTCTGAAAAACATCGTGAAAAAACTTCTAATGAAAATATTTAATTCTTCAATTACTGTGTTTATGCACACCATGATGCATGGTTTACAAAAGACAGCTTTCCCAAGTAGACAAGTTTTTAATCAATATTTACACCACCTAGGAAGAAAAACAAAGCAATGGCATCTGCATTTATTAGGAATTAAGCTGTTGATTACCGTAAACATCTTTGGCTGTTTTGTGAGAAATCTATATTTGTGTTGAGACACATTGTCCCACTTCCACATTTTGCACAGCCTTTTTATGTCACAAGAGCCTCCATAGAAGAGATAGGATGAGAACACGATGGGACTGGGCTGAAACTTGCCACATTGAGGACTCACCATACCTGTGAACTATCCCGTGACTATCAGGGTGTTCCAGTGTTAGGAATGAATGCCTTAAAGTGCTAATCAAATGTTCATGATTAGTAATGATCTTTCAGGAACACATGGTGTATATTTGCATGCAAGTAGCATGTGTGTGGATGAAAGACATTTAAATTTTTTTTAAATTAAGATGTGAAATATCTCGAAACATTTCATTGATAGGTAACCAAAAAATGTGCCAGTTACAAATGATTTCAACACTCTGTTCAAAACAGATTGTGAAAAAAAAGTTAATTTTTACTGGTGAAATCTCCTAGTCAATGAAGTATGGACATGTTTACTTTTATTATTTAAACTGCCACCCAACTTAGTGTGAAAGAAAAGGCTTTTTCTGAGATGCAGGCTGAAGGTCCTGCAGCAGGAACTGCCGTTTGTATTTGTTTGGTTACTTTTCTTTTCCCTTCTGCTCCATTTCCTCCTTCTGCAGGCACTGGGTAGGAAGGCAGGGCCACTGTCCTCATGTCACCTCTCTCCCTTCACCCTCCCTCTGCAGGGGTCATAGCACTGGTGATATTCATCATCTCCTGCAGCATCGCCATCATGATCCGCTTCCTGTACCAGCACAAGCAGTCCCTTCGCACAAGCCAGATCAAGAAGGAATACCCTGAAGATTTGGACAGCACCTTCAGAAATGAGATTGACTTACAGGACACAACGAATGAGTGTAAACAGGAGTATTTCATCTGAAAACCTTCAGGGTCACCTAATACTCTCCTTTTGTAGTTCTTATTTTTTTCCCCCTCTCATTCTTGAATCTGGATGTTCAGCCGGGCCATTCTCTTTCTCTGAATTGCTCACCATTTGATTTTTGCAACCTCCTTGCATCTACCACAGTGTTGATATCCTTGATCCAGCTTCAGAGACCAGGCAGCTGCAGCTACTCGCTTCTGCTCTGACACCATCATGGTGAACATGACTTTTCAGGGCACTGATGTTACTGCCCTGAGCAAGGAGACACGTGTGTGCACAAGTGCATACTCAGTTTTGTGTTCCTCACTTTTGCACCCATTTTTCTGGCAGATTGCTTTGAATTTGAACTCCGCGATTTTAGGCTCACAGGGTGATCCCTGACATCCTCTCCTTTCAAGTCCATTCATACCAGGGAACCTAGGACGTTGGATAAGGAGTGAGAGGTGTGCTTGTGCTCCCTTAAATGTCCTCAGCAGAGGCAGCCCCTGGCCCTAACTCCTCACTTGTAACCTCAACGACTCTTGTGCCCTGGATATTTTCAAATGTAGGCTTGCTGGTGGTAGTGAGCAATTGCCTGTTTATTGCTGACTTCATCTCCTGGGGCTGCGACTGTAGAACAGCACGGAAATAGCATAATCTTTGGGGAAGCATGACACTAGTAGCCTGACTCTGGGAGGTAAAAGGAAAACTTCTCGAAAGTAGATGCTTCATAACTTTAGAACTGCCATTTTCACTCTTTCACTCTTATAAGAAATGCTGGGTAGGTTATTTATTGATGATTGAATTGAGATAATCTATATATGCTGTCACAGCATGAAGAAGTTCAAATATGAGTCTAAAATAGAATCTGGTTCCACAAACAAGCTAAACCATTGTCACTGAATATTAAAGAAAAAGTGAAAAACAAAACAAACAAAAAAACAGTTCTTTCCTACGACCTATGAATTGAATACTTGGAGCACAGATTGGATGCAAATTTATAGATGCTACAATCTAGAACAAAGGTAGAGTAGCCACGTCATCCACTGGGCTGTTTCCAGTGAATTTTGGATTCTTTGAATTATATGGCATTCTGCTCACCTTCAGTTAGCCCATCCACTTGATAGCACACTGTTTTCAAAGAGTCTACATATCATAAGCATAAGAATCTTCTCCTCACGTGCAGCTCTTTCGCAGGCTTCTACTTCTAAGTGAGGTGATGGAACATATCAGAGCCCTGACCCCTTGTGATGACAAAACAGCAAGGTGATACCTTCAGGAAGACACCTTGATTTCATTCCTAAGATAAAGGTGAGTGTCCAGATGATTTTTGCTGTAGTAAAATGCATCATTCTTGACCATGGTCCTTCTTGGAGAAAAGGCAGAAGAGACACCAAGAATGCCAATATAGTGGTGATGTACAGGTGTGGGAAATAGACATGTTTCTGCTTTGCAAGGCACATTTCATATGGAAAATAGTTACAGCCTGCTTTCAAGCAGCCTTGGTGTTCAGCAGATCTTCCGTCTTCTTCCTGGTGGTCCCCTCTCCTCTGCTATTCAGTTCTGCCCTGCATCAATGGACTGACTGATTCTATCCAGCTGCCAGCTCACAGCTTCGTTTTCTGTATAAAGCTCATGGGGTTCAGATTTAATTTGGGACCCTAATATTTTTCAACTTTCTGCATGCACAGTCTCTCCTTAAATTTTTTTTACCGTTTTTTTTTGCATTAAAAGGCAATCATTTTAATTCTGTCTTTTCTAGTGATAGCCTCATAAATGCATTTTAAAATAATTCTAACAAGGTCACCTTTTCCCTTTCTAACTTTAATGAGCGATCTTTTAACAAGATGGTAGACAGTAAAATACCAATTCCTCTTCTCCTTTCTTCCCCTTTCTCCAATTTTCACTATTGCATTTTCCTTTTCTATTAAAAGTTTACATAAACCAGGCTTTGGCTTGGCTGAAATGTCTCTGTCCCTTGAAACAAAATCCACCATGAAGTGTAGTGGGGTTAGACTGTGGCATCTCCAGTTATGAAATGGAAGGTGAAGGAAAGTATGATAAAGCTGGGATTCTTTCTAATCCGGGTCTCAGAAGTGAGGACAGTTGCTGACTTGTGCTGGTAGAAAAGATGGAGAATGAGCAAAGGCCACCTCGGTGTGCTTCATGTTCTCAGCTGCCTACAAGCTTGTACTTACCTGTGTATGATGTAAATATTGATGTGAAGCTCCATCCTAAGCATATCTGCACCCCTGAACCCACTGGTACCCTGCCTGCACATGAGGAACACATAGTCAAGTACATTACACCCGACATACCAAAAGATGCATGCAGGAAAAGCCCAGCCTTCAGTTCTCTGTGTGCCTACAGAATCAGGGCTAAGTAGAGTTCTTTTTATAGGGTTAGATATTTTATAAGTTCAAGGTACTCTATATTTTCCACTAGATGTACCAAAAACAAACAACCAAAATGCACCCTGCAAAGCAAAGTACAAATTCCAGTTTGAAATACATGTGAATCATAGCTGTCTCCTCTGTGCCAGCAAGACCCACTGTTCTTATGCAGTGTTTTAGCTGCCTGTCTCATTCTGAGCAGCTATACGTATCTACTTTTGACAGCATCCTAATCCTAATATGACAGCATCCCAACCCCACATATAATATTACAAATGAAGTATTTGGCTTATTGACTTGGAAGGAGGAGGCAGTGAAATAAAGAGAGAAAAATCTCCCAGCTGCTGATTATTCCCCATAGACAGGGCTGGTCAAGGCTGAATCCAGGAGCCAGGAGTTCCATTTGAGTCCAACAATTACTTGGGCCACCGCCCCGATTTCTCAAGTGCATCAGCAGGGAGTTGGATGTGAAACACAACAACCAGAACTTAAACTGTCACTCCACTATAGAATGTGTTATAGGTTTGTGACTTAATCCCATACACCACAACACTGGCCTTAATGTCTCTTTATTTTCATGGTCTTCATGCTCCCTGGATTCATGCTTTGGCCAAGTGGACCTCCATTATCTCCTCCACTTGTTCAAGTGGAGTTTTGGCAAAAAGATTTCATAGAATATTATCACGTCACAGGGAAACTAAAAATGTGAAAACAGTTTCATTTGCTAAGGCAGCAATTTCATTAATACTGGTTTCATCAAACTTACGTGTTTCTCAAGCAACAGCAGAAGTCTTACTGGCGTTCCCAACATCTGTCCTGCCTGCCTCCCTTTGAATTCTGCCAGTAACAGTTACCCATCAAAAGCTCTTTGTAACACCAGGTCAATATCCTTAAGCTGGAAGCTTTCATGTGGCTAGTCCTCAATCAATCTACAGGTCACGTGTAGATTAAATAAATAAATACATTTTATGTTCCTTCAGGTAGCAGAGGAGATTAATGATGGAAGACACAGATACTCTCAAAACGTATACCCGATGCTGTTTTACTTCTCTCATGTAGTTTCGAAATGTTCTCTTTAAAAGACATGTAGTATAATTGAATTACTTCCATCGTCTCTTTTTGATACTTTCTTAGCTTCCATTCGCACTCCTTCACTCATACGCTTCCCTGGGAAGCCACCATATTTGCAGGTTTTATTCCATCTAGTTCTCAGCTCTGCCTTCACCCATTGCACATAGCTGGACAGCATACAGGGGGCAAAATAGAATCCACACGCACATGCACACACTTTATAAACACAGGTCTGTTTCTCAAATTTTTAGCAGGGAGTTTTCCTGAATGTCTTATTTTTTTGTTTGCCTGGAAGAGAAAGACATACCTCCAATATGTTGTCAGTTGAATCCCTCATAGGAGATTTTAACATCAAACCACTTTGCTTTATGTGACTTTTTTCTCTTATTTTGCATTAAAGTACTCCAAAGAAGAATAGGAAAGAACACATTTTTAGTAAAACACTGTGCTTTGTGTGCTAGTTGTCTTTCATAATGTTTGTAGTCTACACAATGGCTGAATGTATGTAACCAAAGTAGCAATGCAACGGTTGGCTTCAGGGTTTTGATCACCTTGTGATCTAAAAAAGGTGTTGATCCAAACAGAAGTGGAAGAAGAAATTCATGGCAGGAATTGGTGCCCAGAAGTGGAGAAGGCCATTGGCTACACTGTGCATCAGGAATGGCAGATCTTACAATGTCCTGGCTCCTAACACAAGAGTCTGTTTCGTGCGTTCAGGTCATGATCTTACACACAGGGCAAAGAGGCAATATCATAAGCTTTGCATGAAGAATTCTTGACTCCCTTTTTTAAAAATAACATTGTTAATCATCTAAAGCCCCAACTGACAATTCTTGTTAAAAATTTGAGAAAATTGATGAGAATTGTCCCAGGTGCTTCTGAGTGATCACTGCAGTTACCTAGCCAGCTCAGGTTAAGCACCAGATGCAGCTTTAAGGAAAAGAAATGGGCTGAAAACTCCTCCGGTCCACTTTACTGAACCAGATTCCCCCTGTATTCCAAGAGGATATCATGAGATCCTGGAAACTGTTCAAAACATTATCCCTCATCAGTCCAGCCATCCAGAGACAAGCAAAAAGAACAAAAAGAACGGCCCTCCCCAACCCTGACATCACACACTGCCAGGGGCCAACCATCAACACCATCTGAGAATATGGTTGCTCTCCATTATCCTGAGAATATATACAGAGATTATGAACTAGAAGGTCAGAATCAGAGCCGCACTGATGGTGGGGCTAATGAAGTTATCTACTAAAGCCTGGCATATTCTCTCCTGCTTCAAATGCCAGCAGGAGCCTTGGAGGGCATAAAAGAGGTTCTTGGACACACAGCAACCCGTGGATGCTGTGAGAAGCATTCTGCAGGACTACACTCACCATGAAATTTGAGCGCGTAAATATAACAGACTTGTGTCTAGTCACACATTCCCACCACATTTAAACATATCTCAAGGTTTTACGTGAACTATATACAGTGTGTCTTCACTTTAAATGGCAGTATCAACTTAATAAAATATTGTGTTGCCTTTAATCCTCTTGCAGGAATTATCAAACTATGTTAAAAATCGATGTGCTTGTATGGAGAGCCTTTGTGTTTAGTGATTAATATTTGTACTTTTTTCCCTTCTGAAATTTCGTTTACTGAGCTAACACTTCTCTTAGTTAACTAGCCTGTGTCAGAAAGGCAACCATCTGTGAAAAAAAAATAAGCCACTAAAACTTTATTCATAAAAGCAAGTAACAGGTTGAGCATGATCCATGGGCTATAGTCATCATCCATTAGATGCCATCACCATCTGATGGGAAGTTAGTCTTCCTGAGGTATGGGTGGACTCTGTTTACTTGAGGAGTGCAACAGAGCGGCTTGCTTTTAGCCGGTAAACAACATGCCAGACATCTTACGCTCCAGCATATAGCTATATATGCGTGGCTGGTTTTCAGGGTAAAAGCACAAAACGGTTCATTTCCTTTGTGGGTCTGCTGGAGTCTCCCTGTTCCTTCTGATTTTCTGATTTTTATTCCTGAAACAAAATCCCAAGAGATGTTGCCTCATTCAAAGTCACTTTTGTAGACCACATAACCCATCTTATTCTACCATATGAGAATGATTAAAGTCAGCATTGGATTTGTTTGTTTTCTATGGTTATTGTTGTACTAAAAAAAAAAGACTTAAACTGTAGATAACATATATTTAATAAAGAGAGACTTTTGTATGATTTAATGTGGAAGACAGATGTATCTTGCTGTGTGTTCTTGGATTCCTGAAGTTTGCACAATTAATCCTTAAGCTCCCTGCCCCATCCCTTAAACCATGAACTCACACAGAGCATGACCTGGGGCTTGTTGGGAAAGCCTGAAGCTCATGTTCTCTGGGATTATTAATTTCAGCAAAGCCAAAAGTGTTTCCATGTGCTTTCTCATTGCTCACCTTGGTTACCTGGACTGCACTCTGGCTCCAGTGTGCACAAGGAAAGCTCATAAATTTGGTCATATTTCAGGACAAAGTTCTGGTGCAATCCTGGTTTTAGCTACCCACACCAAACCTGGGGACTGTGTGGCATTCTCATCAACACCAAGTCATAAGTGTCCACAGTTTCTCATATGCATACACACACAAATACATGTATAATTTGTTAATTGGTTAAATTAATTTAATTAGTTAAATTAATTTGTTAATTTGTTAAATGACTTAATGATTAAGATGCTGTTTGGAATCAGCATTTCTCACACACTTTAAAGCGTCTGAGCTTAACTACAAGGTCTGCTGTCAATCTCAATTTCTTGCTGACCACATCTGAGAAAGAAGCAAGCGACGGCCCAAGCAGTTAGGTACTGGGAAATGGGGATTGAATTACCAGTTCCCGGCTTCATCATGGCACAGCTCTGTTCATTGTATGTGAGCTAGCAGGGGACCAATGAATGAGACACCTTTGTCTCTCAAATAAAATAAATTATAGTAAAGAAGTTGTACTACTTAGGGAACCCAGACAACAAAGGTTTGGCTCAAAATAACTAGAGATTCATTCAATATTACTGACAGATTAAGTCCGACTGGATGGATGAATGAACACGTGGGCTTGAGCAAAGTTAAAGCCCCGATGTTCACAAATGGAAAGGCAATGTGACTTGGAGTCAACTCAACGCATGGTAAGGCTTCAGGTAGCAGGGCCCAACAGTCATGGGTTTCAGTGTGGAGGGAGGCAAGGGCCCTGGGTGCAATGACCAGGCCTCAAATCCAATAAAAGATATCCACTAATTTTCTGAATTTAAATCGGTTGACCGCACAATCCTTTTTGTTATTGTTTTATTTTATATTGTTTTGTTGGTTTTTATAAACAAAACATTGGAAACAAAACCAAACGAAGTCTTCATAGGTCTTGAGCTTTAATGAAGAGATACATGAGAATCACTTAGCAAATTGGAGTTACTATGGCGCTAATAAAACTACTTTTAAAATTTCACCTAACTCCAGTGAGTTTGGCCTACATTCAGAACTCTGACAACACTTGCCCTCGGAGATGTGGAGAGAAAGTTTCTCAACTTAATTGTTGGTAGGAGAGCAGCTTAGTGAAGCTACTGATTAGCTCAGCTCTGGCTTTTGCGACCACTTGGAGAGTGAATCATCGGACAGAAGATCTTCCCCTCTGTATATCTGACTTTGCAACAAAAATAAATCTTTTAAAAATTATTAAAATATATGTTTAAAAAAATGGATGCATTCTTGTGGGAAAGGCAAAATGGAAGGAGAGGGAGTTAAGGAAAATATCCATTCACTGTTTCACTCCTTAAACGCTCATGAAAAGTCAGGGTTGGGCCCTGCTGAAACCAGGAACCAGAGATTTCAACTGGACTTCTCCATGGTGGTAGGGTCCAAGTACTGAGACCATGGGTACATTGCCAAGCTCAAGATTGGAAGCAAAGTATCTGGGACTCACGGCCAGTACTTTTCTACTAGATGTGGGTGTCACAAACAGCAGCATTATCTGCTGTACTCTGCCCTGGTGAAAAACTCTATAATCCGAGTATAGCATTTTGTGCACAGATGTTTTAAAAATATGCATTTTAAAAATTATTTTTTTATTAATGGAAAGGCAGAGTTACAGACAAAGGAGAGACAGAGAGAAAGAGAGAAATGATCTATTTGCTAACCCACCCCTCAGTGGCCAGCTGAAATCAGGAACCAGGAACTTCTTCTGTGTCTTCCATGTTCGCCTGGTCGGAGGCTCAAAGACTCGGTCCAACCTCTGCTGCTTTTCCAGGAAGTTGGATCAAAAGTGGAGCAGTCAGGATTGAACTGGTAGCCCTGCATGGTGGAGCCATCAGCAGAGGCATCGCCTGTAATGCCACCATGCTGGCCTTGCAAATGTTTGAAATGGTTTCATACAGAGATCTTAAAAAATATGCAGACAATATGTAGTATGAAAAAAAATGGGGTCAAAATAAATGTGTTTACAGCTCCTTTTACGTCTTGATGTTTTGGAAGTTTCCCTGTGTTCTCCTGACCCCCTCTCCAGGTTTTTCAGGGATGAAATGTTCTCAAGAGGGTGGGTATCCAAGCAAATTCATGGAGGCAACTAGTGGCAGGTGAGTGGTTGTCTGCGTTGTTGTTTGTTTGTTTGTTTTTTATTGGAAAGTCAAACATACAGAGGGGATGAGAGACAGAGAGAAACAACTTCTGTTTGTTAACTCACTCCCTAAGTGGTCACAATGGCCAGAGCTACACCAATCCGAAGCCAGGAAGCAGGAGCTTCTTCTGGGTCTCCCAGGCGCATGCAGGGTCCAAAGACTTTGGGCCATTCTCGATTGCTTTCCCGGGCCACAAGCAGGGAGCTGGATGGGAACCGGGCAACCAGGATTAGAACCAGCACTCAAATGGATCCCAGCACATGCAAGGTGAGGACTTTAGCCACTAGGCTACTGCGCTGTGCCCCAGGTGCTCCTGTTTGAAACTGCTCTCATAGACAAGTGGAGGAGATAACTTAAGTTTAGTTTGGTTAAGCACTGAGGCTGTTTCCTCACTGTTATTGATTTCATAGGACAGAAATTCAGCCTAAGATAAATGGTGGAAAATGGAAAGATAAAGACAGAGAAGTGAAGATTAGTCTGCAATTTAGCAATGATTTCTCAGAGTTCAATTGACATTGGATTTACCCAGTGTGTGTGTGTGTGTGTGTAAAAGTAGACCCAAGGATTTGTCATATTTCTTACAAAGGAGCTCACTGTTAGTGGGGAAACACAAGTGTACACGGTTGTAACAAATTAATGTTGCTGGTGTTGTGTTAAAATTTGCAGAAGAGGAGAGTGGGGTGTTGGTACCATAGCCCAACAGAATAAACAGTGTGTGTGTGTGTGTGTGTGTGTGTGTGTGTGTGTGTGTGTGTGTTAGAGAGAGAGAGATTTCAAGGATTGAATTATAAAAACTTAACTGTAAGTTAGACCAGCAGGCTAGAGAGAAAATTGCAGCTCACATTCAAAGACACCAAATGGCAGAATCCTTTCTTGTTTAAGCAAGGATTGCATTTATTCTACTAAAGACATCACTAATTGGATGACCATAACACCCACTGCAGAGAAAAATCTGCTTTTTAAGAAACTCATTGAATTAAAAGTTAATTTTACTCATTAAAACACCTTCACAGAAAATATCTAAGAGTATTTGACTACACATGTGGACGCTGTGTTCCTGTCAATCTGTTACAATTTACCATCTGATCAAAGAAAAAAAAAAAACAACGTAGCTGCCTATAGAGGCACCTCAGCTGTTCACTAATCTGAACCCTTACCCTTGCCCTGTTTTTTCTCCACTCCTGACTTTTGCTGGGTTTAAGCCTCAGTGCCAAGAAGTCTTTAATTGTCTGATGGCATCCTAGCTATCCTGCAGCCCACCTAAGTGCCTTTTGATCCACCATCTCAATTCTTAGCCCGTGCTGGATTCCTGGTTGTCAAAAAACATCCCTCCCTTCTTGACCAACAGCCCGATGAAGCCAAATATGACAGCAGATTTTTTCATCAGCTGAAATGACGTGATGTTTTACAACCAGATAGCAGATTGGAGCCCTGATGCCCTTTTCAGCAACAACAATAATAGCAAAAAATGTGTTTAAATATGTCAGGCTCCGCTTGGCCATCTTGTCTCTGAATTACTCATAAATGGAGTTCCAACCTTTGAGGTTACTTGATTCCCTAAGGTTGTTTACTCACTGAGTGTTTCCCAAATTGATCCCAACTTCCTCTCACTCAATCTTCCCAGTTAAACAAAAATCCCTTGTGCTGGAGGATAAAGCTCATTACACAACTCCAGCATTCACTTATTTGCAGTTTGTGACTTTCCCTTGCAGTCTGCATCCAAACTACCATGTTTGATCACCGATGAACCAAATTGTTTTTCCCGACTGCTTTGGAGAGCCCTTGAATTAAATCAATGCAGATCTTTCATTCATCCCACAAGGACCACCGTCCACATTGTTGCAGCTTTCTCTTTGCCTAGGAAAATCTGACTGCTCTGGATTTCTGGATTCTGGGTGGATTTGGCCAGTATAAAATCTAGGAAAGAGGGCCCAGCTGCATGGCCTAGTGGCTAAAGTCTTTGGCTTGAAAGCGCCGGGATCCCATATGGGTGCCAGTTCTAATCCCGGCAGCTCCACTTCCCATCCAGCTCCCTGCTTGTGGCCTGGGAAAGCAGTTGAGGACGGCCCAAGGCTTTGGGGCCCTGCACCCATGTGGGAAACCTGGAAGAAGTTCCTGGATCCTGATTCGGATCGGCATAGCATCAGCCGTTGCGCTCACTTGCGGAGTGAATCATCGGACAGAAGATCTCCCTCTCTGTCTCTCCTCCTCTCTGTATATCTGACTTTCCAATAAATAAATAAATCTTAAAAAAAATCTAAGAAAGAGACTGAAAGTCTGTGGAGAGACTGAGGTAAGTGGCCATCTGCTCTAAGCTGGGTATTGGTCAGGTGATATCTCAATTGATCTGAAGGCTCAGCTTCTTTTCCGGAACCCGCTACCCCATCCCGACTTCTGGTTGCTGGTGGGAAGACTTCTGTTCTAACTATTGCACTACGATTCCTGCCCATAACTTCCTTTCACATGCTCAGACACTGTACATAGTCCGCAGTTTTAGCAAGCCACCTGCCAGATACACTGTCCTCCTGACAGGGAATCAAAGATAAAATCCGCTCATGGTGTGATGAGGATGTCTTGCTTCCAATGCTTAGAGTGATTTTGTGTTTTATTAGGGATCAGCTAAATCATATGATTTTACTCAAGAACCATCTGAAAAACCTTTTCTCTCTCTCTGTTCCTCTGGAGCTCAGACAGCAGATCCCCTTAGTTAGAAACTCAAGGTCAGATCTGGAGCCTGACGGAGCTTTGGCTTGCACCTGTTTAGGTGAGTTGGCATTTTGATCCAGCCATTAAGATGTCTGATTAAGATAGCCACATCCCATACCGGAGTACATGGGTTCTATAGCATGTTCTGCCCCTGATTTAATTTCTGCTAATCTAGGCTCTGGAAGGCAGCAGACAACGGCATGTGTGTGCACAGGTCTTTGTTACCATGTTTGGAAAAATGTATAGGAAATTATGTCCCATCCCAGACACTGCTTGAACTTGGGGAGCGAACTACAAATGAGAGTCCTTTCTCTGATTATTATACATGACCAAAATTGTAGTGGTGTACCTTCTGTCCATATTTTTCTATCACTTAATTGCTCTAATAAATCAACTGACTTTCCCATCATAGGGGAGCTGCTACTTTATATGACTGGGGGCCATTGCCTAGGATCTTGCTGCGAAAAAACTCAGCCTGTTTGTCATTGATATGCACAGACAGAACTGTCTCAGGATGGGTGAGGAACTCAGGTGGCAGGCACAGAAACAGCTGTCAGGACAGCGGAGTCGCCACTTCTCAGGTAGAGAGCTGAGGTCCCGTTCTTCAGGAGGCACAGAACCAAGGTGTCTGTGGGATTCAGAGTCACCACATGCACCTGACTGTCTTGCAGGCTACTTAGGAGAAACCTCCATGTGAAACTCTGAATCCTGGATGAACACAATGCTGTGAATCCATTCTGCCTGGAGAATTGGGTCACTTGCCCTCAGCTGCCTTCAGAAGGAGGAGAAAGGAAATCCAGGATCCCCCATGCTCCATACACTGTTGTTATTCTCCATGGGATTCCTCCAGGGATGCTGCTGAAAACTGCAGAGGAGAGCAGCTTCAAGTTTTCAGAAATTAACCCTAAGGGCACAACAACACTCATTTCAAATGATCCTTTTTCTTAAAAAAAAAAAAAAAAACTTTATTTTGTTCAAAGGCAGAGTGTCAGAGAGAAACACAGAACAAGGGATCGCGTATGCACTGGTCCATTCTCCATATGGCCACAGCAGCCAGAAATAGGTCAGACCAAACCCAGGTATTCAGAACACACTTTGGGCCTCCCACACAGGTGCATGAGCTCAAGTTCCTGGACTATTTCCAGCTTTGTTCCCCGGCATATGAGCAGGGAGGTAGAATAGAAGTGAAGTAACCAGGATCACCGCAGGAACTGCAAAATGAGTGCCTTGTTCCCACAGATTAAACTACTGCACCACAGTGCCGTCTCCCAATTCTGCTTTTTCTTTTCCCTCGCTCTTTCCATTCCCCTCTGCTCCATCCCCTGCACAATTCTATCATATTTTATATCATGACTTGAGTTGCTCATGTTTAATAAAGCTGAACAGTTAATGGGAGGATATCATTTTCAGTGAAATAACCCAAACACAGAGACAAAAGCCATATGTTCTTCTGTACAGAGATGCCATGTGTATTAGTTTTTACTGCCAAAAGTGTTTTTATTGAAACACTGTTTTGAGTCTCTGTAAAAAACTAATTAACCGAAATGATACACTACTATAGTGTTAATGATTTTGTGACTATTCTAAAAGTTGAACATTCACTTGATAATCGTTTATAGGACTTACTGGGCTATGATTGTTTCACATCTATTTCTGGAGCTTTTGTTTAGTAGAGCCATTAAGTCTTTGACTAACATAAATGAAATATAAGTTACATTAAAAAACAGTACATAGAATATTAGTTTGCAAACCTTCCAAACAGAAATATGTACATAGTGCTACTTATTATAAAATGTCAAATTCATCATGAAAGGTGAATATTCTGACTTATGAAAAGCTTTACTCTTATATTTATGGATGCTTCAGGGGAAGAACATACAAAGATGTACATATCTTGTTCACAGTCCAAGGAAATGCCCAGCACGCACTGAGCCTGTCCACACTGGACAGAGAGAGGCTCTGCTGGCCACAGAATCACATCAGACACTCAGCAACCTGCCCTCGCCTTCCTGAGTGTCAGCTGGTTTACACCCAGAGTGGAACAAGTTCACATCCTGAGAACCAGATGGTCCCACGTGATGAAGCTGATAGGATTGGCCTGTGAATCAGTATTCTCCTCTGTGGCTTTGCAGTTATTCTTTATGAAAGCTTAAATTTTTATGGTTATTTAATACATGCACTTTAACTTCAGAATTCATTTTAATGATATAGAAAAGAAGTATACTTGGATTCTGGAATCAAAATTATTAACATGCATATGTATATGTGTACAAAAATGCTCATTTAGCCCTGGCGCAGTAGCCCATGGCTAAAGTCCTTGCCTTGAACCCATATAGGAGCCAATTCTAATCCCGGCAGCCTTGCTTCCCATTCAGCTCCCTGCTTGTGCCCTGGGAAAGCAGTGGAGGACGGCCCAAAGCCTTGGGACCCTGCATCCCCGTGGGATACCCGGAAGAAGCTCCTGGCTATGGATCAACTCAGTTCCAGTCACTACAGCCACTTAGGGAGTGAATCATCAGGTGGAAGATCTTTCATTCTGCCTCTCCCCCTCCTCTCTGTATATCTGACTTTCCAATAAAAATAAACCAATCTTAAAAAATTTAAAACCGCTCATTTATAGCAAAGTTACCTAAACAATTCCAACAATATAATGACAGTGGCATCTTTGAGATTACGAAGAGTGGGAACATTGATACTTGCTTCTGATTTCATATTTCCCCCTCAAACTTTCTACAATGACCACTGATTACTTTGTAGCAAAAAGTAATAATTGGAAGCACTTTAAAGCAAAACCTATGCATAATGTCTCAATCCACAGGTTTTTACTGTACCGGAAGAGGGTCTATTTGCTTCCAGAATTTCCATGTGTGACCACAGGATGTATCACCTACCCCAGTAAAGAAAGGAGTATATTGTCTTCATTCTGTATCTTTCTTTGTAAAATGGAGATGTGAAACATCTGCCCTAGATATTTATTATGAGGATTAGAGGAAATGACAGTTTCCAACTCTCATCTGAGTTGCCAAGGGCCATGGATACACAGTAATCGCTGGTTGTCTTACCCCTTCCTTTAATTTTTGGAGATCAAGGATCAGGGAAATTTACATTAAATAAAAATAACTGGGCCCAGTAGTGTGGCCTAGCGGTTAAAGTCCTCACCTTGAATGCACCGGTTCTAATCCCGGCAGCTCCACTTCCCACACAGCTCCCTGCTTGTGGCCTGGGAAAGCAGACAAGGAAGGCCCAAAGCTTTGGGACCCTGCACCCGCGTGGGATACCCGGAAGAAGTTCCTGGATCCTGGCTTCGGATCGGCATAGCATCAGCCGTTGTGCTCACTTGCGGAGTGAATCATGGGATGGAAGATCTTCCTCTCTGTCCTCCTCTTTGTATATCTGACTTTCCAATAAATAAATAAATCTTAAAAAAAAAAAAACAACTGAGAAAGCCTAGCAAATGTAGTATTACTGAATTTCTGGTTATAGAATGTCTGCATTTTGGGATAATCAATGTGTTAATTGTGTTTTGAAAAGAACTAAGATCCAATTCTCCCCTTCTTCCCTTTACTCTGAGGAGCAGGTCAAGCTCCTCACACAGTCCTCAGTACTGGACATGACTCAAAGTTTCCGACTTACAAAGAAAAGGTTTCTCACTAATTCTCAGTCTTTTTATTCCTGTTTGTTGCTTGATTTTTTTCCTTTGTGTTCATAACTTTTAGGAGAGAAACATTCATGGCAAGCCTTTTAAAAAATGCTAGACAGGCCCGGCACGGTGGCGCAAGTGGTTAAGGTCCTCACCTTGCACGCCCGGGATCCCATATGGGCGCCGGTTCTATCCCGGCAGCCCCGCTTCCCTTCCAGCTCCCTGCCTGTGGCCCGGGAAAGCAGTCGAGGACGGCCCAAAGCTTTGGGACTCTGCACCCGCATGGGAGACCCGGAAGAGGCTCCTGGCTTCGGATCGGCATAGCATCGGCCGTTGTGCTCACTTGGGGAGTGAATCATTGGACGGAAGATCTTCCTCTCTATCTCTCCTCTCTGTATATCTGCCTTTCCAATAAAAAAATAATAAAAATAAATCTAAAAAAAATGCTAGACAACTGAATATTGGTTCAAAAAAACATCCTTAGGTTCAGGGATCTGCTATTTCCTTCTTGCGCATGAGGAAATCTAGCCGTCAATTGCCATGAAAATTTGTCCTTGAATATTTCAACCACACAGGTGTCTTCTTCTGCCAGAGGCCCTTTTGCTTCAAAAACTGAGGGTAAATGTGAGAGGGAATTTGGACCCTTACCTGTGATATTGCAGTACACTCGGAGAGGTGCCAGGGGCCCGCCGCCGTCTGAGTCGATGAAGAAGAAACTAGCTGTGTTCCCTTGATGCCTGTACACCTCGCAGGACTGCTCATAGATGGCTGAAAAGACACAAAATCAAGGGAAAGAAAGCGTTGTTCACCGTGGTTACCCCCTGCAGAAGTCAGTAACTCCTGCTTGCTTCTCCTTTCTTCTGCATGCATGCCTTTCCCATTGGCAAGCTTGAATTTCTCCCCAGGCCTCCTTTACCAGTATACAAATGTGTGTCAGACACATTTACCAGGGCTCTTCCTGCATCCTTCTGCCTTCATTCTTCTAAATTCACCTCACGGGTTACATCACTCTCAAATCTCCTCTTGCCTCTTTCAAGGCCCTCATCTTTACAGACTTGTATGTCCCTTCCCTATACTCCATGGTGTATGGATCTATGGTTTTCAATCTATGATTCTTTTTTCCCAGATGGGGAAAGCAGTCATCATGTGTTGTTTAACAATGTAGCTTAACATCTACTGTACTGTGGCACTCAAGGAAAATTCCAACAGATATTTGCTCAGTGAACTTTCAAGAATGCCTCTTTGGGGCTTGTATTATTTGTGCAGCAGGTTAAGCAGATGGTTTGGGTGTCCCTAGCTCCACTATTTCTGATCCAGGCTCTCTTTTTATTCTCCTGAAATGCAATAGATGGTGTCAGAATTTGAATTTATGTCACCCACATGAGAGACGCAAATGAAATTTCAGTCCCTGCATTTCCCTGGCTGTGATCATTTCAGGAGTAATTATACACAGAAATTCTTCCTGTATCTACCTCTCTATCTCCCTGCCTTGTGAAATAATAAAAAAAACTCATTTGTCTGCTAATCTATGACATTTGATTGATGTGCCTAAGCCATTTAAACTCAGGGTGAATACATATGGGTGGTAATTCGGTCCTGGCATTTTAGCCATGGGTTGTTCATTGATTTAGTCTTCTATTGTCACTTTACTGGGAAGTTCTTTGCATTTACTTTTGGTTTTGTTGGATGCTATTCCTCTTCTCTGTCAAGAGAATTTCTAAGTATCAGTAGGGCAGGAATGAAAGAGGCATAATCGCTGAGCTTTACTGTGAAAGAATTTTCTTTCATTTCCCAAGACAAAGGAAAATTTTGCTGGGTACTTTATCCTGGACCAACATTTTTTCGTTTTTTTTTTTTTCTTTTACAATCTGGAAAATGTCGCTCTACTCTTCTCTGGCCTCTAGAGTTTCCTGTGAGAGGTTTCCTGTGAGTTTAATTGGCATTCCTCTATATGTCAGTTAATTTTTTTCACATGCACATTTAAGGATCTTTTCCTTATGCTCAATTGAAGAGAGCTTGATAATCACGTGTTGTGGTGAAAAACGCTTTTCGTCAACCCTGTGGGGAGTTCTGTGCCCCTCCTGAATGTTGTTTGCCAATTCTTTCTCTGGATTAGGGAAAATTTCTTTTATTATTTCATTAAATGCATCTGTAAACCCAGCTTCTCTTTCTGCACCTTCTGGGACCCCCAAAACTCTTTAATTTGGCCTATTAATAGTATCTTTCAGTTCTTGAATAATTTTTTTTTTAGCTTGGCCCATCTTTGCTTCCAGCTTTTTGTTTGTTTCCCCCAAATGACAGGATATATCTTCTGATTTTGAGATTTTTTTTTTCTTCTGCCTCCTTCATTCTATTTTGGAGACTCTCCACTGTGCTTTTAATTTGCTGCACTGTATTCTTAATTCCTGATGTATCAGCTTTCATTTGATTTATTGCTGCTATTTCCTGTGTGACATATTTCTTAAATTCCTTGAACTCCTGCTTTACATACTTCTCATTGTTGATAGGAAGCTTTATAACAAGCTCTGAGTTTAGCAAAGACTTTTCCTTTTTTGTAAGGGAGTCTTCGGTAATATTAATTTTGCTTGTGTTTCATCTTTTGCTCTTGGTCATTGTACTTCTGGTTAGCAGATTCTTCTCCTTAGAGCAAGTTTCTAAGCTGTGTCACCCACAGGCCTGCAGTTTGATTTTACTTATTATAGTTGGTACCTGGCTCGTTGCTTGCAGTCACATGTGCTATTTCTTCCAGCAAGTTCCAGGTCTGAGTTCTTATGTTAGATTTCCACAATGGTTCCTATTGCCCCAGTTCCTGGCTCACCACTCCCCACCTCTTACGGTACTGTGCTGAGGCTGCAGCATTTTCTGTACAATGTTTCAACCAATTCTTGTTGGAGTAGGTCCCTGGATTAGGGAGATACCAGATAACTAGGTTGTTGGTGTTACTTATCTTGCTGGAGCCTGTTGGACATTATGACTGAGGACAACACAGATTTATTTTGACCCGTACGATGCCAAAATAAGTATTATTTTCAATGAGGTAATAGTGCACTGCACTGAGCTCACTATTGTCCTGCAGTTTTAACACATTTGTACACCATACAGAATAGCATCCAATGTGTCACTGGGGGGCTACCTGTGCCTGTCTTGGGTGGAACCTATACAATACCATGTTGTTGCAGTTTACTGAGCCAGAAATGAGTTCAGTCCAAGCTCAGTGCATATGCAGTCCTGTCCCTTAGCCTTTGCCTCCTTAAACAAAATGGTGCATGATTCATATCTAGGGGGGCAGACTGGGCTGTGAAAACCACCCTGCCCGCACTGCCCATCTGGGCCCTCCTGTGCAGTCTCTGCTCCTGATGAAATCAAACAGACCAGCAGGACGGATAGTTCTTGACGGTTCTTTGTCTGGATTCATCGCTTGAGCTCCAGGTGAACGTCCCTTCCAACATTGTTGCTGGTGGAATTCCACTTACTGAATGCCCCTGGGGTATTCTTCACTCACTGCAACACCCGCAATATTATGTCTGCTGCTTTCCTGTGTCTGTCAGTCTACAGGAACCATCTTGAGTCTCCTAAAATTGCTATGTCTTTTTGTTTGTTTTAAGATTTATTTATTTTTATTGGAAAGGCAGATGTACAGAGAGGAGGAGAAACAGAGAGAAAGAAATTCCATCTGATGATTCACTCCCCAAGTGACAGCAACGGCTGGTGCTGCGCAGATCCGAAGCCAGGATCCAGGAACTTCTTCTGGGTCTCTGACACAGGTCCAGGGTCCCAAGGCTCTGGGCCGTCCTCAACTACTCTCCCAGGCCACAAGCAGAGAGCTGAATGCAAAGTGGGGCCGTCAGGACCAGAATCAGTGCCCATATGGGATCCTGGCGCTTTCAAGGTTAGGACCTTAACCATTATGCTATCGTGCTGGGTCCAACTTGCTATGTCTTATGCAAGGTCTCCATTGACCCCAAAAACATCCATGATGAAACCATCATGTTTTTGTCTGGGAAGATTATGGTAACATCCAGGAAAATCAGAAAAAAACAAGTTACTCTGTAATATTTGTGTCGAAGCAGCAAGTAGTCACCCACCCTGATGTTAAATGGGGCAAGCTAACACTAGGAGTATAAGATGTACAGCGAATGGTACAGTGATAGATAAATGAAGCCTCTTTAGAACAAACTTTACATTAATGTGAACAGGTGCATAGCATAACTGTATAAAGAAGGTAGATCTGCATTTCACATCAGAGAAAAAAAAATAGTCTGAATATAATTCAGCAGCTAATTTACAGCCTAAGGTATAACTGAAAATACCCTTGTGATGTCCACACTCATTACAGGTAATGACAGCATTCTGAAAGCAAAGTAGTTTTATTTAGAGCTCAACTTTTCAACACCAAGGTCAGAGCTGCAGTCCTTTTGCCCCATTATTTAACTCCTGCTGTAAAACTACAGATACAGCATATGTGTTTGAAGCCATAAAAATGACTCACTTCTATTTGCTTTCCTGATTCTTTGTATTCTCAGCGAAATAACAATTGTGACATCAATGCATATTTAGTTACCTGTCTACACGCAGGACCTAAACATATACATAAATCAAATAAATTCTCGTAATCAAATAAATGCTTGTGAATCATTTTGCATTCATCAGCCTTTTATTATGTTTATCAAATCCTTCATACAGTGCATTTCTGGGACTTTGCTTTGGCCTATTTTCATTGCGGGGGAAAAATATTAAAATGAATGGGATTGCTGAAATTAGTTTAAACATGTCAGGATATTAAGTTAGAAAACACATTATTTTTGATGTTCCTATCTTCAGATAGCTGGAGCAGTCCTAGAAATCGATATTTTCATCACTTCGAGGGAAGGTGGGTGGAGATGAACCCAAATTAAGATGCGATCCATGGATGGGAGAGAGGGTGTGTGATCCAGGGAAAGTGTGAACGAAAGCTGTCATGAAACTGTTCTGCGTTTTCTTTATGATATTGACCACAGAAATATGCACATGTGATTGGATTGCACAGAGCTAAGCACTCACCACTGTGCATATTGCGAAAATGCCAAGTGTCTGACTGAGTGGTCGGGATGTCTGTGTCCTACAGTAGATGATTGAGGTCAAGTCCTGTCTCCGGTTCCAGATTGCAGATTCCTACTCAAGTAGAACCAGGGAAGTGGTGGTGATGGTGGCCAACCATTCACTTCCCAGCATCGTGATCCCAGCTGGCTGAACCCTGGCTGTCGCAGGCATTTGAGAAGTGAACAACTGAATGGTGATTCAATGTGTCTGGGAATTTCATTGAAATCAAAGTGCACATCAACAGTTGCTAACTACAAACGGAACGTTCTGTGCAAAATTTTTGTTATACCACATGCTATCTTAAGCTTCTGGAATCAATAACTTACAGAAACTTAATTATCCTTAATATAAAGTAAATATGGACAATTAGGCATACTTATATAATTCTTTCCTGTAATTCACAACTAAATTTCATCCAGTCCGTGGGAGTAAAGTCATGGGCATGTCGAAGCAAGGGCTGCTATGAGCCTCTATGACATATATGTCCTGGAAAGCTGTGATTCTTTAGCTGAGTAACACAGCCATCAGGTGCAGCTGAGCTTCACAGGTGCGCATGCACCATTGAGGACCTGTTCTGATTTGCTGACACAGATTATCTGGGAAGAAGGCCCTAGAAACTTTATCCTATCATCCTGGCATATATATGCACTGGGCTATGGATAAATAAATTTTGTAAAATCAGGCCTATTGCAGTACCCTAGCAGCTAAAGTCCTTGCCTTGCACATGCCAGGATCCTATATGAGCAACGGTTCTAATCCCTGGGAGCCCACTTTCCATCCAGCTCCCTGCTTGTGGCCTGGGAAATCAGTTGAAGATGGCTCAAAGCCTTGGGACCCTGCACCCACATGGGAGACATGGAAGAGGTTTCTGGCTCATGGTTTCAGTTTGGCACAGCTGTGGCCATTGTGTCCTCTTGGAAAGTGAATTAGCAGATGGAAGATCTTCTCTCTCTTTTCATATCTGTATATCTAACTTTCCAATAAACTAATAAATCTTGAAAATAAAATGTATAATGCCACAGTTATCAAATGATGGCAGAAAAATGGAAATATTTAGATTTGCACTTCACTATTATAATGTATTGGCATATTCCCAATCCAAATAATGCCTTCAACTCTTTCAAAATGCTGTCTCAAATTTTTAATTCTTATGATCTTTAAGTTCTTTTTGGGAAGATAATCCTCTTTCAGTTGTGACAGCCAAGAATATTTCACAATTCACTGATTGACTAACCCTACTCGTGGCCAATAATCTCAATAATGTCCCACTCTGTGCCTTTCAAGACGGACAATTCTGAACTCAAAGTTTCTCCTTTCATCTCTGACAACAGAAGGGGATCACCACAGGCGAATCTTCCCAGCTTAGAAATGGAACCAGAGAAATCACTAGCAATTTTGACTCCTTTGGTTTCTCCCAACATGTTTACCTTTCCATAGGTTCAGACTTCGGGAGATCAAAAAAGCTGTAGTGTTCTCCACTGAGGAGAAACCAAACTTTGAGTGGACTTTGAGTGGACTTTCACTGGAGTCTACACTAAGGTGCAAGGACTTCATATGCTGGAAAATTTGTTTGTCTTATTCTTACTATTTCATCAGAGGATCAGAAGGAGTGGAAGAAGGAAAGAGCTAAGGAGAGGAAGAGAGGAAACGGAGGACAGAGAGGAGGAGAGTAAAACAGAGTCCTTCTGTGCTCGTTCATTCTCCAAATGCCCCCAGCAGCCAGGACGAGGCTGGCAGCTGGGACTCAAACTTGGGCCCCCAGGAGAGTAGTAGGGATCTGAGTACCAGGGATGTCATTTCATTTCATGGTGTAGGTGGGAAGGAAGCTGAAATGAAGAGTAGTGTTGTATATCAGATCTAGGCATTGCCGTGTTGATTGCAGATGTCTTAAACATGATATTTTGGTTAGACCTGTGTGAACTTTATCAAAGAGAGCCCTATGCATGACATGGAATATGTTTACACACTCTAGGATTGGCAGACAACTGTTTCATAGCTCATATAGGACTCTGATTCAGAGTGTCTTCTGTGAAGAAAGAAATACTGCAGCAGGAGAAAACACTCAGCATGAAATTCAATATCGTGGTAATAGTCAAGCTTTACAGGTGTCAATGCTTGTAATTCAAATGCTTATTTGAAATTACTCAGCAGTTTAGTTTATGTTGGAGCCCCAGCATCACAGGGAATTGTATAGAGGAGGTGAGGTTACAAGTTTGGTCTAATGGAAAGGAACAGATGAAATCATCAAGATTAATTGTAGGGGGTATCTGTAGGAGACACAGTTACCATGCGCTGTAACAGTTGCTATTGGCCAGCATAGTGCCTACTTCCCATGAGGAGCAGCTTCAGGCACACTGTATCCAGCATCCCTAAACTCATGCAGAGAAAGAACGTGCATCTCAGAGTCAGATGATCAGTAGCATAGAACTGTCTGCTACTCATGTCAATATGTGACGTGCTGGGAATCGTGTACAGCCTTACAGTGCCTTGCAGCTAAGTCTTTAAACAGCATTTGCTCAGAGCATGGAATTGTGTCAGTTGATTCTTTTTCACATTTTGCTTTAATCAGTTACCACTGGGCACAGAACAGTGTCTTCATATCTTATGATATGTGATTCTTTATTCTCTAAAGAGTTATTTTTACAAAAGACAAAGCAAAACAGGAGAAGACAGAGAGAGAGAGAGACAGAGAGAGAGAGAGAGAGAGAGAGCTCTAGCCACTGGAATGCAATGTTTTCCTCACACAGGGCTGGGCCAGACAAGGGCAAATTCTCCTGAAGTTCATGTTGGTCTTCCATGTAGATTCCAGGGAACTAAACACTTGGTCCCAGAGCATCAGGAGCTAATATGGATTGGAAACAAACTTGCCAGGACAACAGCCATCATTGACATTAGATAGAGAGTTTTTGGCACCTGCTCCTATACTACATAAAGCATTCCCCAAGGTCAAGGTCATTTGTTTTTGCATTTAGCTGGGTACTCTGGCTCAATTATCACTTTATCTAACTCAAGCAAAAACTGTGAAGAGAAAAACGTAAAAAAAAAAAAAATTTCTAAGAAAGCTTTTAGAAAAGAATTTTACTTCAGTCCCACTTCTCCCTCCCTCCCCCTCTCTCTCTCCCTCTCTCTCTCTCTCTCTCTCTCTCTCTCTCTCTCTCTCTCTCTCTCTCTCTCACACACACACACACACACACAGAGCAAACGTTTAGGAGCAAAAACAACCAAATCTGAAGCTCATACGTATCACAAGCATGTATGCTGTAGGTAAGCCAAGGGCCGCTCCCAGCTCAGAGTTCCAGGGCCAGCCGCCATCTCTTTGAGCTCACTCAGTGACTGATGTCGTGGTGTTGTCATCTCACTTGGGAGAAACTCCTATTAAAGCATGAGGCCTGGATGTTGTAAGCAGATCAGATTGATGCAAATCCATTGTTTGACTCATTCAACTTGAAACGAATCTCTCCTGACAGAGAGACACAGCTCACTCAGTGATCCTTGACTTTAGGAACGGCATGCACACAAAGTAATCGGGTGTCTGTGTGAGAACCCCTGACTACTTTCCCCAGGAATGAAACAGAGAAGCCCACAGCATGCTGTCCTCGATGGCTCATTCTAGATCTTAGACTCCAGTCGCCCTTTCCTTTGAAAGCCCTGGTCTGGTTGGCCATTCGGGAACAGGCGTCCATTGTGTTTGCCATGTGTTAACCTTGTCTCCAAGGCATAAACCCGGAGTTTGCAACCACGTGACGATGTCATGCCACATAGAGGAGAGCACAGGGAGCATGCTATTAAAGGGAAATTGTTTTAAACCAAGATGTTGTGAGTAAAAATTCTGTTTGTGCTCCTTAGAAACTGCATATGCCTGGACTTGCTTAAGTGTCCACCAAATCAAGAATTTGGCTGCAATTTTTAACCTAAATACAGAATGTTTACATCAGATCTTTCCTTACTTAAAAAAATACACTTCTGCATAGAAAAGCTTACAGATTCAATGAATGTGATGAGAGATACGGTGGCATGGAAAAAATAGGCAATCGGTACTTAGAGTCCAGCAGCGCCAGAGTTCATATCCAGCAAGTGCTGTGACTATGTGGGCGTCTCCCTGGATATTGAAGATACTTCCTGTGCCATTCATGACACATTCTGCATATCACACTTGTTTCACAACTACTGGTATCTATACTGACATTTTTTTTAACATGTTTTGAAGAGCAACCAAAAATTCTTGTTTCCAACAGAGTAAGAGGCATGCCAGCACTAATTTTGTCACTTGGGCTTGTTTATGACAAAGACAAAGAGAATGTAGTCTACCTTTGATGATAAGAATATCTAGTATGTGAAAGGCAATGGTTGGATGGTGTTTGAGCTGGTTGAAAGCTAAGGAGGGAGTTCCAGGCAGACGTGCCCGCCTGCAGCCTTCCTGGTAGAAATGACCACAGACTGTAAAGCTCAGGGGAAGGAAAGCATTGAGGGTTATAGCTGACTGGGGATAGTTTGGTGTTTCTCAAGCAGAAATGGAGCAGGACGCATGCCCACTTCCTCTTATGTGCCTGAAAAATTCCTCCTGTATGATTCTCACTGCCTTCATTTGTGCTGTGTGAAGATCCCTGAGGTCCTGGAGCACAACTCAGTGAGGAGACTGAGGTTAACTGTGACTTCATTCACCTCCGTGAAGATGTGAGCAAGAAGAAACAGCTGCTAAGTCTCTGGGGTGTTGGAATTCTCTGTCAAAGTTACCGTGCCTTTCCTCAAATTCTTGCTGCTTAAACATTAGTTCAGCAGCCAGTATATGTCGGAGGGCAAAGCCTTAGAACACGCATCCCTGTAAGCTCCTGAAGATCATCTGAGATTGTAAGTATCTGGTCCAAGGACTTACCACCTGGAAAGGTGTGCTATCAGTGAATTGGTGTCTTCCTGTCAACTCCTCACTGTCTTAAAATGCTGAAGCACTATCTCATACATAAATTGTCATATTTCCAAAATCAATCACAACTCAGTAAAGTAATTAAGATAATCCTAATAAAGCCTTACGGATCTTAGAAATGAGTCCACAGAATTCATCTGTGTGTATTTTAACATCAATGCTGGTCAGTTCAGAACCCTTTGTATAGACTCCACAGAGGTCAAATAAATGACTTTTTTCCCATTGGCATGCCATAAGGACTTGTCTTCCTACGTGAATTGGTCTTTGATTTTTCTCAGTTGTGATAAAGACACCCTGCAATGAAAAAGTGTCTCTCTCTAACCTCTGTAGCCCATGGGATATTTGACACTATAGAATTTACAACAATAAATACAGGCAATTGGGTCAAGGAATCAGCAAAGGGTCTGAACAGACTTTTGTCATCGGAAGAAATACAAGTAGCCAACAAATGTATAAAAATATGATTGGCATCATTACCCCTCATGGGAATGAAAATCAAAGCTGCAATGAAGTAGGATGTCACTCTAGTTAGATTAACCATTAAAAAAAAAAGACAAAAATTAACAAATGCCTTACAAAAGTAATATGGCCATCCTAGAAAATAGTACAAAAGTTCCCCCAGAAACTAAGAGCAGATTTATCCTATGACTCAGCTAGCTCACTTTGTGGTACATATGTGAAGGGAATGAAATCAGTATGTGCAACCCCGTATTCATTGCAGCCCTATTCACAAGAAAAAAGATAGAAAATGAAGTTTATTTTCCACCAATGGATGAGTGGATTTAAAAAACGTAGTGTGGTGAGTATATACAAATAAGAGTATTCCTGCATTAAAAAGAATGAAAATTTGAGATTTGTAACGAAATACATGACACTAGAAGCAATTCAGTGAAAGTTCAGATCAAATAAATCATCCTTACTAGAAAAAGTTGAAAGAGCAGGAACAAAGGGAAGTTGCATGAAAGGTAGTAAAACTTAGTCAGATCCGTGTGGCAGGCCACAGCACTCCACAGCACTGTGGGCGACTCCTTCTCGCAGTCATGAGGGAGGGTGATAGGCTTCAATATTTTTAAAGATAAATAAATGAAAAGTCTAATCTCCTGGTTTGATCAGTCTACCCTATTTGTCTGGGTTGAAGTGCAACAAGCGATTCATTTTAGATTGAATTCAAAATGCCATAGCTCTTCCAGCAGATCATGCTTATAATTTATTTCCATCACCAGAGTGCTCGAAGAATACTGATCGCAACATGACATCCGCGAAAGGAACTGGGATACACACTTCTGGGCTAGAGGTACATCAACCATAAAGGTAATGGGACTGAAGCCTCAGGACCACCTCGCAAAAATCCAGAGTGAATTCCAAAATGTGGGTTCCAGCAGTGCATTTCCCAGGTTTACATGAACTCTGTGTGGGTAGAAGGAGTTCAAAGAGCAGCCATCCCTAAACATGGAGTCATGGTTTGCCAATTAATCTGAAGACCACCGGGGCTCAGTGGACGCTGGTAGAGTCCTTATCTGGTCTTCCATTATTTGCCTTGAGACCACATCTTCCAGAAGCAACGCCATGATAAGTCCCCTTTCTAAGGTTCCCATCATGGAGGAATATGAGCTGCATCCCCAGGAGGTAACTCCATTTGCAGAGAGATACTGCCATAGACTATCACCTGTATTCAGGGCCCATTCATTCTGCTTAAACTCGTGAACTGAACTTAGGCATAAACATCTTTCTTCCTTCTTTTCTAAGTAGCTTATCTATTTGGTTTACAATATTACTGGGCTTTCAGTAATATTTTGAAGATAAAACTATTTGAAGAGGAAAAGAAAACTGCCCATTTTTTCTTTCATTTGGCATTCTTAGGTATGCAAGAAATATCTTTTCAATGAGCTGTCTACCCACCGTCACTTTATTTAACAGACTCAAGTATAGAAAGTTAAAGAGGCAAAGAGAGTGTGGGGAGTGACTAGATAATTGGCCCTGGAGACCCCTGTCATTTTGGACTTGGTACGATTTTAAATATCTGCTTCCCCTAGGTCTTGGTCTCCTTAAAATTCACATGCCTTTTAAGTTCAAATTGTGTTGTTTGACAATCTGCTGTAACCTTGTAGCCCTGGTCCCACCAATCCAGTCTAACGTCATGGCACCATACCTGACGCCCCTATGCACCAATCCCTCACAGCCCCTGCCCCAGTCTTTGCCCATCACTGCACTTAATGCTCACCACCTCGACAGCCCAAATCACCAACCCCTCTTGGCCCAGCCATATCCAGCAATTGCTCATGGCCTGTGACACCCATAAAAAGGCACACTCCCGAGTTCCTTCAACTTGTTATCTGCCTCTCTCCCCATTTGCTGGAGCCCCCTTCTGCCATGATGGCAGGAGACATATCTGTCCCTCTCTCTGCCTCCACTCCCATCACCACGGCCTTCATTCCTCCTGAGTTGTTCGCTGAATCTGGTGTTTTGGCTTGTGTTTGGCAAATTGGAAAGAGCTTATTCTGAAAAGAGCTTAAACCTAAAAGCTTACACCAAAAGGAGCTAACATAATCTCCTCTCTCTGCTGCAGGGCTTCATCAGAGCAGAAGTCCCTTCGACATATGTGGACCTGAAATAGAACTTTGATATGATAGAATAAATTGCGAGAGCTGCTGACATGAGCTCTGTAAGGCTCCTATATTATTTAGACACATTGGATCTAGAGGTGGAGGACCAGGGATGAGCAGATAAGACCAACATGAGGTGGAAAGACATGTTTCAGAGTCCAGGAGGATAGACTCAGTTCAGTCAAAGCATATTTGCATGCTACAAGGTAGATATGTGTGGCAAAGGCATTTTTAAAAACTAGTATTTCAATTAAAAAAAATAGTTTAGACGTGCCACTGTCTAGCTTGTGAATAGCACTGTCCCATTCCCCAGCTCTTCCTACTGCCAAGCCTCTCATGTTTGATTGGCAATTAGGGAGATTCCACTCTGCATGGAGATTAGCCCAGTGAGGCAGAGGCAGGTCAAGTGCAGCCACTGCTACATGTGGGCCAGCCTTTGTGGTTTAGGAGTGACTTCAGTGAATGTGCCTTCTATTTCCAGTGCAAATGCATCCAGTTTCCTAACAGAGCAGTCCAGGCCACAGGTCCTCAGCAGCAATCCCCCTGGTTAGCCATGTCTAGAAGAGCATAGGCCAAGGGAGAGAAGCAAGATTGGAAATGCGTGGAGCCAGAAAATAATCTGCAGAAACTGTTATGACCCTTACATGTAGTTAATGTAACTAAAAGGGATGGTCCCAATTTCAACTGCAGTCATAACAGTGTACGTAGCCTTACAAATAGTGTGTGGATTTAGAAAATTAAATGGAAACTATTAGTATTAATACTAATGGAAAATCTGAATTGTTTGTGCAGGTCCTTAGTTTTGTTTTCACAGAATCATTGTGTCAGGAAGCAATTAGAAGCAAGGTTGGCAGAGAAGGCGTTTGTTCCAGCAGAAAGGATGCCCACATCCCAAATCAAGGTATCTCAGTGTGGTACCTGCCTCCCACTGCCTCCAGCTTCCTCCCAGAGCAGACGCTCTGGACTGGCTCTGGGGATTGGATTCCTGCCACGTGAACTGAGCCACCTACTCCCTTGTTCAGCTTACCAAATCGTAGTGCTTGTGGACAGCTGGGGAGCAAGTCAATCAATGAGAGTTCTCTCTCCATCTCTTTCCCTCCTTCCCTCTCTCTTTTCTCCTCTCTCACCTTGTCTCCTCAAAAAATCAAACTTAAGGAAAATTATTTCTTGAAAATGATAAAACAGACAAAATCTATAAATAAATGAGAATAATATAAAAATTATCCAAATTAATAAAATCATTACATATACAAGAGACCCTGAAAAAGTTCCTTGGGAAAGTAACACTAGGTGCGAAGTGAATTTAAATCCCTGCACATGTGGATATCCTCAAAAAACTTGTGGAAAAAGTATGCGACATAAAAACTGTGTGAGTAGCTCAAATGTAATCTGCACATTTTCAGTGAGCTTTCTGAAGTATCATGTTTATTTGTATTTAGTTTGTGAATATTTATTCGAGAGAGAGAGAAATGTATTCCTCAGATACTTAGAACAGCCAAGCAGGTTCAGGCCAGGCAAGGCCAGGAGTCAAGAGCTCCACTGAGGTCTTCAAGAGCTCCACTGAGGTCTTCCACGAGGGAAGTAAGCACTGAGTACATGAACCATCACCCGCTGCTCCCTAGAACACACATCAGCAGGATGCTGGATGGGCAGCAGGAGTGGATCTTGATCCCAGCCACTCTGTCCCAGGAAGCGAGTATCCTAGTGTCCCACACATCAACTTGAACAGCTGTGCTCCAATGCCTGTCGCCACTCATTTTATTTTTATTTTTTTTGTAAGATTTGCTTATTTCTATTGGAAAGACATGTTCACATGGAGAAGAGACACAGAAAGGTCTTCTGTCCATTGCTTCACTCCCCAAGTGGCTGCAACAGCTGGAGCTGAGCTGAGCTGATCCAAAGCCAGGAGCTTCCCCCAAGTCTCCCTTGTGTAGGGTGCAGGTTCCCAGGCAATAAGCTGAGAGCCAGAAAGGAAGTGGAGTATCCAGAACACAAACAGGCGCCCACATGAGGTCCTAGCACATGCAAGGTGGGGTCTTCAGCCACTAGGTTACAGTGCTGGGCCCTATCATTCATATTTTGTAGAATGATCTTCCATCCACTGGTTCATTCTCTGGATGGCTGCAACAGCCATGTTTGAGCCAGACCAAAGTCAGGAGCCAGGACCTTATTTTCTGCGTCTCCAATACAGTGTTTGGACTATTATCTGCTGCTTTCCCTGATGTATTAGTGCTCCAGGCCTCTGGGACATCAATGCTGCAGGGGATGGCTTGACCCACTGTGCCACAGCCCAGCACAATCTTTGTATATATTTAAAAGATAGTCTTTAAAAGATAATATTTTCAAATTATGCCTTTTCTAATTCTAAAATTAACTTAGGAAAAATACTGACAGAGGAGCCTTCAGATTAAATCCGTTTTCAGCCACTTGAGCCTTCCTGCTGTAGTTCAGGATGCATTGCCCAAGCCCAGCAGTAGGCAGTACTGTTTCCAAGGTCATTAGTACAGGCCGCCGTAGGGTGCTTTGTGGCTTTGTGAGTTAAGCTTCTGTGTGTGCACTAGAGTCCCAGTTGTTTCACTTCCAACTGAGATCCTTGCTATTATGCCTCTAAGAGCAGTAGGAGTCGGTCCCAGCACTTACACGGGAGATCCAGATGTGGTACCTGGCTTCCTGGTGCCTGGCTTCAGCCTAGGCCAGCCATGTCTTGGTGAACTTGGGGAGTGAACCAAGGAACAGAAGGTCTCTCTCTCTCTCTGTGTGTCTCTCTCTCATCTTATGAGATGATAGATAGATATTTGAAAGAATACAGATTGGCAGTCGACAATTTTCAGGACATTTGACTTAGGCATTGCTTAATTCCAGTGGTCCTTATCCTAATTTTTGGTTCTATATTGTGGATTTACATTTGTGTTTTCCCTTTATCTCTATCAGAAATTTCAAGTTAAAACTCCGTTGGGGAGTGATTCCACATGGATGGCTGGATAAGCAAACTCAGCCTGCCTGCTAACATTATGTGTCGGTTCCTAGGGCAGACTGGGCCAGTTAAGCAGCACTAACTGCCCATGGGATACTGTCCTAAGAGCCTGCTTCCAGTTCCCTAAGTGCAAACGTGCCACCAATCAGGAAAAGACACAAAACCACCAACGCCTTCAGGCCTTTAAAAACAGCCTTATGCTAAGTGGTCATGTGTTTCTGTGACACTGATGTCACCAGATGTACACAGCATCTTCACTTAAGTTTTTCCAGATCACTTACATCTGAATCCTGCAAAGAAAAATTTCACCATCAAAGTCCCAGCATAGGAATGGCACTTTTTCTCCCCACTTAGGAATGGATTTGCTGGAGTACTATTTATACTGTAAACGTGACTGTTAAGACTTAGTAAAGTAGGCACAGCATGATGGAAATGATCTCTGTCATATGTGAGGCTGGGACCTCCACAGACAGCACCTCACATTTCTCTGTTAGACTTCTGTTGGAGGGTCCTGCTTTGACTGTGCACCTGCCAGGTTCCATTTGAATGAATGGCTCTCGCCTGATAGATGCCTTCTTTTAAATCTTTAAAAATTTAAAGTTAAGGCAAATTCAACTGCAACTTGAGGCTGTCCTTTGGTGATGATAATGATTACTATTTGCTGAGAGCCTTCAATAGGATTTTTTTTTCAATCACTGCTTAACTTTTGCCCACATTCAGCTATGTCTTTTATCAGATTAGTTTATGCTTTCATGCTAGAAAGTTGAAAATGAAAGCGCTTTGATTTCTTGGTAGATGAATCACATAAGGGAATCCGTATGTTCATCTGTATTTTTCATCCTGTCATTAGAGGATTGGAATGTTTTAAGCAATCACAAACACATTCTGCCAACCTTCACATCTTCCCTTCTTGTACTTTTATTGCCACCTCACTATAATTCTAGTTTGCAATCAAGGAACCTGGAATGATCCTTGCCAATAGAGAAATAGAACACTGTGTGTCATTCACAGGAGAATTTTAAAGACCTATAAAGCATCAGAGGATAGTCTTTCCTCTAATCACTATTGTCCCCGAGCCTGGCTGCCCAGAGCCTCTTCAAGGCTGACTTTCCACCCCAGTCCAGCCAGAGCAGCCCAGCCCACATGATCCCCTCAGTGCTCCACAGGCCAGCTCTTCACTGCCCCCACTGCCCGTGTCCCATGGCCCCGCAGATCAGCCCAGCCCACACAATTCCCTCAGTGCCAGCTCCTCCCTGTGCTCCCTGCCCATGTCCTATGTTCCCACAGTGAAAGTCTGGAACATCAGCTATTCCTTCTGCTCTGAAGGACTCCTGCTCCCCTTGGTCTCTGCACCTGATGTGAGCAAAGGCATCCTGCAGGGATGGATGCTCTTCTCCTTTCTTTCATAGACTGAGGACTGACTTAGCACTATTTTGTTGTGAACCTGCAGCTTGTTTCTACAGGGAGCTTCAGAAAATTCGCATAAGGGGCACACGTTTGGCTGAGGAGTTAAGATTCTGCTAGGTGAGCCCATATTTCATATCAGGGGGATTGAGTTTCAACTCTGCTTTGAAATCTGTTCATTGTTAATTCACATCCTGAGAGGGGCTGGTGACGGCTCAAGCACTTGGCTCCTTGTCATCTAGGTTGAAAGCCCTGTGTTAGATTCCTGGATCTTGGCTTTGACCTGGCCTAGGCCCAGCTGTTGTGTGCATTTAAACTGGGGGATGAGCCATCTTTCTGATTCTGTCATTTTGCCTGTCAGTTGAAAATGAAAATAATCAATAAGATGCTAACAAAAAGATGATGGGTAGATATGTAACCTAGTTATTAATATATGTCCAGCTCCCCCATTGAAGGGTTTGGCTGGGCTGAACATCCAAGATCCTGCCTCCATCTTATTGGCTATTCAGACTCGGGGAAGAAGCAGTCCTAGTTCAGGTAACTGGGTTGCTCCTGTCCATCCCATGGGTGACCTGCATTCAAGTCCCGGCTTCTGGCTTCAGCCCGGCACTGTTCCTGCTACTGTGGGTGCTTGAGTGGTGTGCCAGCTAACAGAAGCTATCTTCTTTCACACTCCTTCTGCACCTTTTTTTTTTCTGAATTCAAGTTCCATAAGAAACTCCCACTTCCTAATTACATTTTTTTTTTCACTTATGAAGAGGCTCCCTCGTATTTCAACCTTTGCACACGCCACCAGAGGGCAGCACTGCAGTTCAGTGGGTTCAGCCACAGTCTGCAATACCAGCATCCCACGGGTGCACCAGTTCTAGTTCCTGCTGTACCAGTTCTGATCAAACACACCTGGAAAGGAACAGAGACGACTGAGGTGAGTCTAAGTCTACAGCCATACGGGAAGCCCGGGTGGGATTTCTGGGCTGGCTCCTGGGTTTGGCCTGAAAAATTGTCAGTTCAGGAGTGAAAAATTAGATTCAATCCCTAACTCTCTCTTTCAAATAGATAGACACATCCTTAAAAATGTGGAACCATGGTCTGTTTTATAGAAACTGTTGCAAATGTGTACATTTTCCCTTATGAATGTTTTAGAGCCAAAATATTTAAATGCTCATGCATACTCACATACAAATTTAGTTCACAAGTTCATGTAAATGTAATAATGTATTAGTATGCCCAAACTTTCAAAAATCCATGAACATAGGGATCCTTAAAAACTAAAGAATTATACAAAATAATACATATGCTCTTCAATTTTTGCAACAAATAAACTCCTCTTTTTATTCGTTTTTCTACCGACTACATGTTTGTAATGGGCTCACAGAAACCCCCAGCTTATAGACAGCAAAGAATAGAGTGGTGGATGGATAGATATATAGGTAGGTAGATTGGTAATGGATATTCAGAAAACTGTATTGTATAGATCAATAGTAAATTAACGTATCCCCGGCACATTAAGGCTACAAGGAAGTGGACCAATGGTTCACCAAGCTCTATCACTGTTTAGCAGACCTTTAATTGATGCTGTTTATACTGTTTCACAAGGTGATGCTCAGAGTGGCAAAAATGGAAACATTTGCCAGCATTGTATGTTACTGAGTTTATAGGGAGACCAGCACTCCTCCATCCCTAATAAGAGTAGGATTTAGTGCCTTTATGAGCCAGCTTGTCAATATGAAAAAATTCACATCTCACTGGTGGCACAGCAGTCTCTCTTCTAGGAATTTAACCTACAGATACTTGTTTGCTTACAATTTTACAAAGTGTCACTCACTCAAGTTTATCCATTTTGTTTTTATTTGTATAAGATTATCAAGAGTCTAAAGAATGCCCATCAATGGGTGATAAATGAATTATGAGATAACTCTACAAATTAACCTGAAAGAACAGCATTGAATTGAATGCCAACCTGGATTCTCGCCCTTCCCTTGCTTTCCCTTGCTGTGTGGGTCAGGACTGGCTTCAGGGTGTAGAGTAAGTGTGCAAGGCTGAGTCCTGCTCTGCACGCATCTCATCGGCTCCGCCTTGCCCAGTGCCTGCGCTGGGGCTGTGCATCACCTTCCACCTCTCCTACTTCATTATATTCTGAGTACACGGTGCAGCACCGCCCCCCTTCCTAACCTTAGTCCTGGAAACAAGAGTCAGATCCTCGTGGCCGCAGTGTCGCTAAGAGTGTATGTTCTGAGTGCACGGTGCAGCACCGCCCCCTTCCTAACCTTAGTCCTGGGAAGCAAGAGTCAGATCCTCAGTGGCTGCAGTGTCGCTCAGAGTGTTTGGCTCCTTCTGAGAGCCAGACTCAGAGTACCCACTTACTCACATGCGATTTGTATATGTGTGTTCCACATGGATGGGTAGCCTGGAAGCAGGAAAGACTTGCCACAACTGGCACTGAAGAATATAAATCTCTTCAAGAAATTCCATATTCAAAAAGCACAGCAATCTGAGGATACAGTAAGCCCTAGTTCATGACTTGGGAATCAATTTTAGTTATAATGTACTGATGGTAAGAACTCTGCACACTAACTAATGGAAGCAGAACACAATTTCTCTGTTAGTCGTTGATTATTTCTAAGTCCAGTGACTTCCAGAACAATGAAGCCCATGTACATCCTACTTCATACAAGAGAGTGAAATGTGACAGTGTTATGAACAAAACATGTCATGTTGATTGATCCTCTTTGAGGAATTGTATAGAACCTCAGTAGAGGTGCAAATGGTAGGTTCGCCATCCTAGGACCACTGAGGCCCCAAATGAAACTGCCTCCAGAAAGCCAGAAGGGCAGACTTGAAACACAAACACAGCAGGAAGCACTGATGCACCTGTTTCTAAGTCATCCATGTGAGGACAAATTCAGAAGTCACACTCGTCTTCACACTTCACTTTCATTTCAGGGAAGTCTGAATTTCTCACTAGTACAAAAGTTATCCAAGAATACCAGAACATGGAGAACTGTAAACTGTTGGCAGGAGCAAGAGAGCACGGATCTTCTTTCTGAGCGTCCAGGGTCTCTGATATCCCTCATCTGCACAGTCACTCCAAGGAACGCCCATTTAGATCACATGTGGTCATGAACTCTAACAGTGGCAGACATGAACACTTGGTTCTCACACAGTCATCCTGACACTAGCAGCAGGGCGAAGGGAGAGAGGGAGTGGTTGCCAGGGTGTCCACTACCTCACTAACTGTCAGAAAGGAGGCGGTGCCGATGCATCACTAACAACTCAGTGGTTGACAGACTCAGCTGAGCGTCCTGAGTCCTGCTGGTCCACTTCCACCTGGTATGTTTTCTACACATATTTACTCATCCAAAAGTCCTATTTACTCCAGTGGCTTAAAATGGTGCACTGCAGTTACATCAACTACAGGATGACTTGCAGGCAAGTGTGATCATTAACATGATTTGATATGGGAATCATTAAGAAATAGACCCTATCTAAAAGTCAGAAGTCTCAGTTCCTTCATCATATCAGAAATGCTAATTTTCTTGAGGCTGGACCAATGAAGCTATGCCTTAAGCCCACACCTGAGACGCTGGCATTCCACATGGGCATCAGTTCAATTCCTGGTTGCTCCACGTCTGGTCCGGCAAAGGATATTTCAAATCCTTGGACCCTGTACTCCCATGGGAGACCTCAAGGAAGCTCCTGACTCCTCAACCTCAGACTGACTCTGCTCCTGCAATTGCAGCCCTTTGGGGGAACAAACCAGCAAATGGAGAACATCTGTCTCTGCTTAACTCTGTAACTTCTCTCTTGTCTCTAGGTGCCTTTCACACACACACACACACACACACACACACACACACACACACACACATTTATACCTGGTAATCAAAGAATAAAACCAACATTTGCTGTGAGGTGTGCTGTGATTTACCGCCTCTCATCTTCCCTTCAGGGAAAGGGCATTAAAGCACGTCCCCCAAGAAACTGCATGAGTACAGGACCGCGGCTTCCTTCTCTCAGTACTTCTTTCTGCCTGCGCAGTACTACGGACCAGGTTGTGGCTTTGTCGGACGCATAAAAGAAAAACCAAAGTGCCTGGCATTGAACAACTGGAGCTAACAGTAGAGAAAGACCCAAAGGAGAGCAATTTCCATCACAGGTACAGAGAATGGCCTGGAACACAAATCGGGACAATAATAAGCGCGAGTCTGAGAGACGGCAGTGGTAAAAGGTATCCGATGTGTTTGAGGAGTGAAGAGTGAATTGAAACACACTCCGCCCGACTTGCTCCTCCTGCAGACAACACCGGAAACAGTTTGTGGTATCAGAGGGCTCTAAATAGTGATGAACACAGCCTTCTGAGGTGAAGAATCATGTTCTGTGTTAATCATTAGGACCATGGAGAGTCACCAAAGCATTTCAACCTGAGACAGTGGCGGGATGAAAGCTGCTCTCAAAAAGAAACATGGCAAACGAACAACCTTGAACATTAGTAGAAAGAATTCACCTTTTCCTGAATATGATTCAGGCTTTTGTCCTACTTGGGTTTTGGACTTGATGTCCTTGCACTCATTATGCTATGATCCTCTAAAGCTCATGTTTTTCCTTTTTACATCAGACAAAGGAGCACTCGAACTTTCCCTCTGAGGTTGTGCTGTGGACACAGTGGTGTAAATACCAAAGAAAGAATCTGTAAGCAATGGTTATGATCATGTTTCTCAGAGAGATTCAATAAGCAAGGATTCAGAAATGTATTCCAAGAGGAAGGGCAGATTCTATTATCCCTCTTGAATGTGGTATAGGTTATACCCAAGATGGTGAAACCACTTACCTCAGATCACAATACAATTGTGCTATTGAATTTTAATGAGTAAATATTTTGTGAATTATATACTTAAAATTCTTCAACAAGATTCATATCAAATGAATTCTGCATTTTGTAGTTTAACCATAATTTTTATGATCAAATCAGTGGAAAGTTAAAAAACAGATAAATCGGGCCCAGCGCAGTAGTCCAGTGGCTAAAGTCCTTGTCTTGCTCGTGCAGGGATCCCATATGGACACCAGCTCTTTTTTTAATTATTTTTTTAAAGATTTATTTTTATTATTTTTTATTGGAAAGGCGGATATACAGAGAGCAGAGACAGAGAGGAAGATCTTCCATCCGATGATTCACTCCCCAAGTGAGCGCCACGGCTGATGCTATGCCGATCAGAAGCCAGGAGCCTCTTCCGGGTCTCCCACACGGGTGCAGGGTCCCAAAGCTTTGGGCCGTCCTTGATTGCTTTCCTGGGCCACAGGCAGGGAGCTGGATGGGAAGCAGGGCTGCCGGGATAGAACCGGCGCCCATATGGGATCCTGGGCGTGCAAGGTGAGGACCTTAACCACTGCGCCACTGCGCTGGGCCCCATGGACACCAGTTCTAATCTCGGCAGCTCTGCTTCCCATGCAGCTCCCTGCTTGTGGCCTGGGAAAGCAACCAAAGAGGGCCCAAAGCCTTGGGACCCTGTAATCAAGAGGGAGACCTGGAAGAGGCTCCTGGCTATTGGCTTCAGATTGGCTCAGCTCTGGCCATTGTGGCCTGTTGGGGAGTGAATCAAGGCACGGAAGATCTTCCTCTCTGTCTCTCATTGTCTTTGCATATCTGACTTTCCAGTAAAAATTAAATCTTAAAAAAAAAACAAAAATCATGTTGAGCACTTGTCTCATCTCCTTATTCCTGTATTCCTTATTAATATTTGAGGATATAGATTCCCATTGACAATCCCAGAAACATGTTAGATGCCTTATTCCTAATCTACATAATTGTGTATAGGAGCTACTATTTTATGTACCAAGAAATCAAGGCTGAAGAAATTCTCATAGTTTGTCTAATATGGGAGGGTCATAGATAATCTTGGTCTATCTAAATTCAAAGTTTCTGCACAGATGAAACATTGTTTTCTATATTTAATTTGAAATGTAAGATTCTGCCATCCCTTCTTTCTCCTGGAACATACTAGAATGTGGTGTCTCAGTGACCATTCATCTTCAGTTGACTGGAATATTTTGGAAATAAGTAATCATTGTTCTTGTTTAATATTAAAAGTAAATGTCGATGATTCTCCAAAGACAAGAGCATCGGCAGTTAGATTTCCTCCAGTTAATCATCTATTACCATATTTTGTGGTCTTTTGTTGCTTCTTAGAGTATGAAAAGAAGCCCAAATTTGTGATAACATTTCTTTCTCTCTAACAGCAAAATCCGAACCTTGAAGTTGACTTCACTGTTGCCTCAATTGATGAGGAGATAAGAAAAGTTTGAATAAATGGAAAAATGTATTAAGAATTGGCTGTAAGAAACTCTCCTACAGATTCCAAGAGAAGAATACCAGCCCAAGGTGGTTACACCACCACTGGTTACTCACTTCTGACCCTTGTATGTACCGAGTCTTGCCCATTCAAAAAGTCTTTCACATTCAGTTTGCCCACCCTGATCAGTGTTTCACAGAGCAGCCCCATCTGTACACTCAGGCCTATTCACTGAATTATACACTTCCCAGGCTACTGGTCTCTTTCCTTGAAGAACAATGAGCTGATCTTCACAGCAGGAAATTCCTCTGAGCTGTCCAGGTGCTGACAGTTTCTGGGAAACCAATCCATCAGCAAATGAGTCAGGAACAGAGCATTCCAGCATGTGCCAGTGGAGCTGGGCAGAGGAGAATTGCAGATGCATTTTCTCTTCTGAGCTTTCCCTTCCTCTGCTCATGCTTTGCTTGATTCACTTCTCCATCGAGTTGGAGAGTTGGGAACTACTGTGGGTTAGAGAGTAGCTTTAAGGATGATACACAACTTCTCTACTCCACAATCATCCTTCTTCTCTCTAGTTAGGGCATCAAACAACGAAAGTCTTCCTTTACATTGGTCTCACTACTGCTTCTTATGTTTTAGAGTTCTTTGAAATGTTTACATTGCAAGTTTTCTCGAACATACTTAATTGGCCTCATTTACTGAAAAGGCTTTAATTGTTATACAGCCATTGATTCAGATTTTCCTCTCGGGTGCCATTCTGGAGACTGCTGTCTACCTCTTCATCCAGCAAAATGAGGATGCTCATGTCCAACCAGCAGCAGTATCCATCACATCTCTTCTTCCTGCATCTTCTGTATCAATTCAAAAGGGACTAACAGGATTTTTTTTTTTAAATTTGCCAGGCATCAGGAGCACACTCTAGGGATGCTATTTTATTTGATTTGCACAATATTTGGTACCGTGTTTGTAGTTATTTGTTCCATAGTACAGAAAAAGAGATTAATATGTGTGAAAACAGCACAGCTTGTCTTAAGTCATGGGTCTTCTAACCTACAAGGCCTGCTCATAAAATCAGGCTGTCATGCCAAGCTGCATCAAAAATCTTACTATGGTTCTTGAACCACAAAATCTTACATGCCTATCTCATCTATGCTCATCTTGCCTTCAAGATTGGTTTCATTTTACATGCATGTTTTTATCTTTTTTTTTTCACACTTGGTCCCTACTTTCAAGATGTATCTGATCTCAGTAGTTGCTGCCTACACAGTTGCGAATAGTATCTCATAGCTCTTCATGGAGTACCCAGATCTTTCAACTTGTGCACACGTTCTCCCACACTACCATGATCACAGCTACAAAAGTTACTCAAAAACAAAGCAAACATCAGCACACCAAATGCTAGTAAGTCAATTGCCAGCACTTAAACGAAACCAGCTGGGCCTGGCTTCCAGTTAAGAAGCACACCCTTTCTTAGATTATCATCTGTTTCCTTACCTGACTAAATTTCCTGAGTCAACATATTAATCCATGTCATATTGAATCCTAGATTTGTCAGATATTCCATAGCCCATGTTTGTGGTAAGATTTTTCATTTCCCTGAGCCTTGGCACTTGTTGCTTTCCAATCCTGGAAGGTCATTCCCTGGGCTCTGTTTTTCTCATCCTTCAAGTCTGTTCGGAAATGTGAGTTATTCTGAAACTCTATATACTTTCCCAGGATGAATAAATGCTGCTGTTTCATAGCTTGGCACTACTCTGTATGCATACCTTGTGGTCTCAATTATCTATTTGTTAAAATTCAAAGAGGATATGTCTACCATATGCTATGGATAGCAGGGGAAACTCAAAACTTAAGGAAAAATCAGACACCATTCTCTCCTCACGGAGCTTTCATCTAATCCACTGAATTATCCTTTTCTGCCAATGCATCTCACCGTTTGCATGATATGCCATACATGCTACCACTAGCTTGGGAGTGATTAGCGTAAATGTAAGTAGGGAATAGTTTTTCCCTGAAGACTTTTATAGAATCACTAGAAAAGGAGACACGAATAAAAATGTTGATGGTACAAAGGACTTTCTTTAGTATCATATAGTGAATCAGTGTTTGGAGGTAATAATTTGTGCATCCTTCCTCCCCTAGTTACTGATTGCAGTTGAGTGCAACCTTCTAATGATATCCATGGTTAATAAGCAATATGAATTTTCTTCAGATCATAAGAAACCTGTGGAATTATATTGGGCTAAAAAGTGAGCTGAGCAGTGAAAGAGAAGCCATGCTTTTAAAGAAATTTTCTTATTGCTTTACCAGTTACAACCTCCATCCTTTCATTCCATCCACTCAATTGATGTGCAGTCACAGGACCCTTTAGCTACTGTTAAAGTAGCAAATGTGCTAGCCCTCTGAGATAACTACTGCAATGTGTGATAGCCACGCAGCTTTATATGCTTTCAACCAATACATGGCTATTGATTCTCCCACAACAGATGCAATATAATGGGTTTGGGAAAAGAAGAAAGTTGATGCCTCCTTGCAAGGCTGAAAAACTAGTTAAAAGGCATTGTTATGATGTCAGACAAGTTACAATACAAAAAGGCAATAGCATCAGACATTGGTGTTGGAAAGATCTAGAGCAGCTCAACTCAGTAGGAGGACCCAAAGGATGATGAAATATAAGTGCTTGCACCACTTACTGTGTCAGTTCACTCCGACAGTTATCACTTAGTGCATAGGTACTGATGGCACATGTAGTTTTCAAAGAATACTTGCTGAATGGTAAAATAAATGCCCAAGAATGTAAGCTCATTTCTATTTCACCATCCATCTATTAAAGAACACCTTTATTCATCTAAGTTCACCCATGACGGGCAAAGATAATTTCGATTTCTACGTGTAAAATATGTGTCAATTAGTTTTATAAATTATAGTAAACAATTCTGGTAGGGAAGAGAAAGCAGGGTCTTAGGAATGATGAAAGCTACAGTGTAAGACTTTGTAAGGCAAGTTGGCGATATACATTAATTTCCGTAAAATTCCCCGTTACCTTTGACTCAGCAGTGCCTATGTTGTAGCCACTTCAGAACCCGATGGGCTTAAAAATTAAAATTCTCTTTGAGTCTTAATCTATTTTATTTCCTCCTTCATAATACTCTTTAGATTATTCTAGAGAACAGAGACTTTCCCATTGCTCCATTTTCCAAAGCTGTTATCCAGAGCCATGATGCTGCACTATCCTGGTGTGTCCTAAGCAAAAGAAAAGGGCGGGGGGGGGGTGTCAGAGATGTGTCACCACCAAGTTCACATACAGAAGTTTGGGGATGTCCTACTGGTTTGCAATAAGCAATGAGGTGGTGCCTAAACATCTGGCATCTTCAGAGGGCTTTGACTGATATCATAACAATATCAGATACTGGTTACTGGACCTTGAAAAAGCTATGGAACTAGTTGGGTTATAATATGCTCATCTATAAAATGAAGATAATGCTACAAATCTCATTTTATCATTATATTGTAATGATATCTATCTATCTATCTACCTACCTACCTACTGAGCCTCTACAACCAAAACATTTTCTTTTTCATTTTAGTTTGGGAGTTTAGTAATATGGACAAGAAATGCCATGCCTAAGATACATTCTCTGACCTTAAGCCTTGATTTAATAACCTCCTGATTGTATATATTGAATAAATCAAATAACCATGGCAACTGTTTCTGGTAATTGGAAATTCCTAAACATTGAATGGGTTGCCAGGGCTTCGGTATATATAGCAAGTACTGCTTTGCCTTCAATTTCTTCTCTGTGAAAAAAACAGGGAGAAATCTCTGTCTGCCAAAAGGAAGAGGCATCATATAACAGTGTCAAACTGAGGCGTGATGGGGTAGGCGGTGAGTTCTGGTCTCCTCTGCAGAACAGGAATTGTCCGCATACCCACCCACCCTTTTCCTTTTAGAGATTGTTTTCATCAAAAATGTGTTTGAAATGTGGTCTAATGTGCATAACTGTGTTCACTAAACATTGTCAGGAAAGAAGAAGACGAATGAAGATGAAATATAAAGATCTAAACTGCTGAGAGCGACCTGCCATGTCAGAAAACCTTGGCAATTCTCATATTTCCATTCACTAGAGAATACACTATACTTCTGTCTTACTTTGATCTCTCTCCTTCCCTCAAAGTCTGTGCAGAAAGAAGATAATCCCATTTGTCCGGAATCAGGTTAATGCTACTAGAGAGTACTAATAACAAATCTTACAGAACTCCAAAGTAATGAAGAGAAGATTCAGGAAGCACCCCTCCTTTCAAACATAAATGTCTGATGAACATGAAAAGCTCATACTCATCATTATGATTATGGATGGCTGCTTCTATAACATATGAGTAGGACGGTGGGATTGTCTGTATTCGTTGTTGCTTGAGGACATCCCACTTGCTAAGCTTTTACAACCAAAACACTCTTTTCCATCTCAATTTGGGAGTTCACTCTCACTGACAAGAAACAGCATGCCTAAGATGTCTGCATTTTGATGGCTTTTACTTATACGCATGAATCATACTTGTGGAGGGCACAAAAACAGCTACTGATTTACTGAGTTTACAAAGTGACTCAAAACAAGGCTCCTCGCCCAACAAAAAAGAAGGAGATGAATCAAAGGAAAAGACAAATTCCTGAACTGCACTAGAGTCCAAGCTGTGCTTGCCAAATATCACTTCTGATTTGCTGTGCCTGGATGCCAGGAAGGGAAAATGATGTCTCACAGTTGCAGACCAAGAAAATTTACAGAAAGAGGGATGGAATGGTGAAAACAAAACAAAACAAAACAAAACAAAACAAAGCAAAATAAAATATTTTTAAGGTTTTATGGGCAGGGTCCTCTTCATCAGTCTTGACAGAATCCCTTTAAAAGTCAGCACCTGCATTTGTGCCAGTTGCCAGTGTGCTGGAAGGCTGCCACCCTTTGTGCCAACAAGTAAGGTGGCTGCCTTCTTTGCATGTCAGGCATCAAGCTTATGGGGACCTGGGACTGTAGGTTTGCAGAGGGCATGGGATATGGCACCCATGAAGGTGTGTAAGGACCCGGGGGTTTGTGTCCAGCAAAGATGGAACAGGCCTGGGGATTTACTCATACACTTAGTCCCAGGAAGGGTTGGAGGAAAAGAGGAGAGACCCCTAGGCTAACATGGCATGGGTGCTGGTGGATTGGGCACGAGGAACTTTGAATGGGCTTTGATCTTGGGTGTGGAGAGGGGTAAGGTCACAGGCCACCACACATGCCAGGAGCTTGGGACACTAGTGGGTGGGCAGAGCTCCAGGCTAGCACCCCACCCTGTTGGAAGACTAGGTTTCAGAAGACTAGGCTGGGGAACCCATGTGTTCCCAGGCACATGGGACTATGGATTGCTCAGGGAATGAGTATGGGCATGTGTTGGAAGGAAGGCATCTGAAGGAGTATGTTGTAGGTGAGGAATGACTTCTAAGGGACTTTACATTGAGAAGGACACTATACTTGCAGGTAAGCAAGGAGTCTGAGACTGAGCAGTTTAGAGGGGGGAAACTGGAGGATTTGTCTGGGTCCCATGGATGAATTGCTCATGTGGAAGACACGAGTTGGGTTAGATAGCATGGACCAAACAGACAACCACCCACCAATATTCTCTAAAGCAAGAGCTGGAGACCTACTCTGCAGGGCTAGATCACAGTACCTGCCAGTGAGTGTCATAACAGGGAATGGACAATGTTAGGCTGGGCCATAATACTAATCAGCACATGAGATAACCAGGTGTAGGGGAAGATTCTGTGGAGGATATGTGGGCTTAAACCTGAGGAACCACAATTTACACTGGTTTGCTCAAGAGCTGGGGGTAGTGAAGGTCTGAGCTAGGCATGATGGTGGAACCCTCTAACACTCATGGGCACTGGGACTGGGAACCGGTAGGACTGATCCAGGCTGCAACACCCTTAGGCACACCCAAGAATAGGGTGTGGGGTAGGCTGGGCCACAACATCCACCAGCTCATACAAGAGCCAAGATAAAGGCAAATCATGTGTAGTAATGGCCTAGGACACACTGCCACATGTGAAATCTCGGCCTATGAGTGGGCCTGCTTGGGAAACATGGGAAACTCCCCTGGTTGGACAAAGCTCCTGCTGGTGAGCTTGTGATTCAGGCTAGAGTATTGATCAAGCCGGGCAAGGCGGCCCCAACCATTGGCAAGTGTGTCAGTTGGTTCTGGAAGGGGTGGACTGGGCAAGGCCAGGCAAAATTTTAGTCTACTCACATGTACAAATTCCAGCCTGGCTGGAGTGTCAGTCATGCTGGGCTTAGCTATTGCATCTATTGGTTTGCATGAGCCATGGATAAGGGTAGACTTGGCAGGGCTAGACTGTAGCACCCACAAGTGAGAGTTGGGTGTGGGGGATGGACAGAGCCAGGTCAGGCTGCAGCATCCAATAACAAATGCCAAGATGGGCAATAGGTTAAGTTGGATCAAAACAACCACTGGCTTGAGCAAGATCTGTGGTTGGGAGGAGAAGTGGTTGGGAGCTAAAGTGACACCCCCACTGGGTTGTGGATCCCATTAGTGACCACCAGTGCTAGAATGGAGGTAATATTCTGGACTGAACATGACTGTAGTTCCCTTGGCATGGGTGTGGACTGGGTCTAGGGTTTACCAGACTGGGCTAGACTCACAAGAACCAAGGTGGCTGTAAGATAGACTAGACTAGGTGTCAGCACCCATTGAACCATGCAAAATCTGTGTCAGGGTATAGGCCATGTATAGCTGTGCTATAGAACCCAATAGTAATAACTGGAATGGATGTAGGCCAATTAGATAAGGACACTGCTCCTGCCAGGACAGGAGGTAGACTAAGTTAGTCAAGGTGAAGAATCCACCAGTATGCATGAGATCTGCCATTAGGAAAAGACCTGTTAGTGGAGCTTGGGGAACTCCTCTGTCAGGTCATATCCCTGCAGGTGAGTACAAGAACCCAAGCTGGGAGCAGCCCTCATCAAGTAAAGTTACAATACCCACTGGCATACGTCTGAGTCAGGTCTGGGGTGATGGCAGGGTGGGGGAAGGAGCAGGGTGGACCAGTTCATAACACCTACTGGCAGATCTGAGAACCAGGACATGGTGCAAGACAGGCTGGGTTAGACTGCAACAATAGCCAGTTCATATTAGGGCTGAAACTGAGGGCTGGCTAGGTTGTGCTAGCTTTCAGCATCCATCAGCATGAGCTGGAACTAGGGACAGTCTGAAAAAGGTCAGACTATAGTACCCACCCCCAAATGTGAAGGTGAGGCGAATCAGGTCATGCCAGCCTGGGCTAAAGCCTCCACCAGCACATATGAGACCCAATGGCAGGGAGGAGGGGGTAGGCCCAGTAGCGGGGAATCATGAGCTCTACTGCTGGGCCACCTCTGCTACTGATGAGCATGAGAACTGAGACTGGAGGCAGACCAGACTGGGGAGGGTTTCAGCACCCATCAGCCTGCATGTGAATTGAATCAGGGGGAGAGCCAGGCTGCATTAACCAACTGTATCCACTGGTACATGCATGAGCCATAATAAGTGCTGTCTGGTTGTACTTTGCCACAGCATTGACTGGCAAGTGCTGTGTCTGGGGGCAATCCCTGTTAGACAACAGTGTAGAACCACATGGAGAGTGCAAGATCCAGGACTGGGATTGGGCACAATAGGCAAACTATGGGCACTTCTCTGGTGGGCTCCAACTCCTACTTGTGAGCATGAGAACTAAGACTAGGGGTGTACCTGACTAGAAAGGCCCCCATTGGCACCCACTGGCATGAGTGTGGGTTGGATAGTGGGGTTGGTTTGGTTGAGCTAGGTTCCAATGCCCATTGACGTATGAAAGAGCTGAATGGGATGTGGGATCAACATCCTGGCAAGCACAGAAACCAGGCTTGAGTGTGGGCCTAGTGGAGTTTATTGGGGGTCACTCTGACTAGGCTGCAGTTCTTGCTTGTATACATGAGGGCCGAGTATGTGGTGGACAGCTGCAACATCCTTTGGTTTGTGTAAGACATGGGGCTGGAGACAGAACCAACTCAGGAATTGCAGCTATGAGAGTGTACGTAGGATGATGTGGGTGATAGACTGAACCAGACCCTGTACCAACCAACATGCGTAAGAGTCAGGTCTGGGATGACCTCAGACAGGGCTTCTTTGAGGATCCCTCCCCCCAACTAAACCACTAGACTCAGAAGTCCAACCTTGAAGAGTCTTAGGATCTGTAAAATAATCTTGGAGTACATGTGTCAGAGCTGAGCTTTCTCAGTGGCAATGATGGAGCCCAAGTATATGGGCATAGATGGCACACCCAAATGCACATGAAGGATATGGTAATACAACAGGGCCTGTGGAGGACATCCGGTACCAGAGCAAAGGATAGAGAAGAGAACAGATTGGACAATTACCCCAGCCTAGCGCTGACAGTAAATGTCTGGGCAAATGGAGATTCTCAGGTGGACTACGTCAGCCAATGGGCCTTGGAAAGACTTCCTCATCCTTGGATTGATGAGGCTGACAGCAGTTCAGAACTATCAAAACTACTAGATCTGAACACTCTGAGCATGCTCCGAATAAGAGATTTGGGATGACATCAAGCGGCCATTTAACATCCCTTGATACTGAGGCAGTTGGGATGCTAGCTGCGGCTTTTGCCTTTCTTGTCCCCATTCCCCCAAATACAAGAAGAAAAAGAAAATTTGGAATCATTGCTCTCTTCTACTTTCCCCTAATTTTTTATTCTTGCGACCCTAAGCAGTGGTCAACCTGAGCCTGCATCCTTCTCAATTATGTAAGCATCATTTAAAAAATAAAGAAAGAGAAAAAGAAAAAGAAAAAGCACCCAAGCTGCACTTATTTTCAACTTCACACTTATTTTTCAAGGTCCAGAAATCTACTGTTAGTATGATGGATGGTGTAAATGAAAGGAAACCAGCACTCATGCAGTTCAGCTCCTCCAAAGACTGCTAAATTACATTTATAAGAAATGAAAAGAGTGATTTTTAAAAGTGGTAGGTAGGCTGTAATGTAACTTAGCTAAAATTTTGCTTTCTTTGCCTCATTTTCTTTCAGGTTCTATTCTTTCACTCACTATTAAATTGATGACCATTCCACTTCCTTCTGAACTTCTTTCAAAAACAATGCATTATATACAATAACCTGAAAAATTGGTGTGTGTGTGTGTCCTACAATATTTCCTTGTAAATACATGCTGCTCTCGGCTACCTGGGGGATAGCATTTCTGGAATCAGATTTCAACTTGATAGTATCTATTGTAAATTTTGCATAGAAACATGTAATTTTAGCTTACAATGGGCCTACAAAATTTCGTGAGTTTTCTCTCATCTCATTCTCATATATAGGGTGCGCTAAAGTGGTAATAGCATGTACTTACTCAAATATGAGAGCTCAGTAAAATTGAAATCCAGGGTTTTTGTTGTTGTTGTTGTTGTTGTTGTTATTCCTGCCTCTACACTGTTCCAAATGTTCAAACAGAAAAAAAAAATCTAAGTGGATATTTTATAATAAGGTCAGGCAGCATTGTCCCTTTTCCCCAGGCAACTATGAACAATGATGAGTTTCACTGGGTTAAAGTTTCTGGTTTGGTGAGCCATCTCTCCATCACTGCTGAGCGCTATGTTCCAGGGCACAGGGGAAGCTGTGTGCTAGCTGAGACATCCTCAGCAGGGAGGGATCCACACTGTGCATTCCTGAACAGGGTCAGGCCCCGGCCCCGCTGGCTCCTACAGCCAGCTACCTTTCTGAATTGCTGAGTGCCAATCCAGCAGCAGCAGGGATAGAAGAATCCCAACATGTTATGTCCAGGCACAAACTCCACTAAGGTCCTCAGGATGGTGCCGGGCTTCAGCTCAGTTATGTCTAAAACTCTCTTTGATGATTTATTGATTTCACAGACTGAAACATGGAAAGAGGCAGAAAACTACCTTCAGTTCATTCAATCCACAAGTACCCAGAGTGACTGGGGATGGGGTGGAGCCCACAGCAGATAGCAATGCGATTTATATCTCTCAAGTAGTTTCCAGGGACTTAACTTTGTGAGCCACTACAGCTGCGACCCCAAATTCGCACATGCAAAATCCAAGGTCCACAGCAAGAAATTGAATCTCTTGGCATTCCAACATAGGATGAGGGGTATGTACTCTCAAGCTAACTATCCACCTCTTGGCTTGGCTGCTTTGTCTTTCCAAAAAGTATCACTCCAAGCCCTTAGCTTCTAAATCCTTTCGAATGTCACATTCCCATGAATTGATAATAAAACTACAACTAGCCTCTTCAAATTCATGTCTCTTCCTTGCACTCAGAGTCCACTTCTGCCAGTTTTGTATGAAATATTCTACCCAGACCATTGTGGATATTTAGAAAATGAATCAGCAAACATAAGCGTGTGTTCTCTCTGTTCTCTCTCAAATTGCCCTTCCCTCTCTACATGAGTCTCTTTTCTACATGCACATTTTTTTTTAAAGTATTGGCACATTTTTTTCTGGCAGTTAAATTGAGGGTTTAAATGAATGGGACACCTGCTATAAATGGTGCTCCCCATAAGATTAATGGTTCCATAACTTGTTAAAAATCCTAACTCGCCTCTCTCCCTTTTTGTGCACAATTGAAGGTCAGCTTCAATTTCCATATTGTTTTCCTTAGGCAGGAGAGAAAAGAAAAAACATTTCAATACTCCTCAAAATGCAAAGTACTTGTTCACTCCAATTGCATCAACACTCCATGCAGAGAGAGAGAGAGAGAGAGAGAGAGAGAGAGAGACTGTATGGTCTGGGCACCCTTTTGAGATCCAGGAGAACTGCTGTGAGATGCCCTACAAACTCATTAGTCCATGTTGCTGGCCCATTAGCTGGAGGAATCCTCAGCGAGGATCCACAATTGACTTCTTGCTGTGAACTAGACCTTGGGTAGATTTAGGGAGCTGACTTCTGACACTTTTCATTCACTGTATCCAAAAACAACTGCATCTGCAGTAATTGCAACATGTCTCATTTATAATGAAGATCCATTACAAATACTGGGTGAAATAGAATTATGATAATTGTCAGAAGGGAGAGGCATATAAATAGGTTTAAAAAGCTTTCAGAAAAGCTATTTGACCAAAACAAGATCAATGCAGTTGGCTGCTAATTAAAGTAAACAGACAAAGAAACACAATTTAGATGATTTTTAATATATTAGTTCGAGTGGAACCCAGCTTCTTCCTGAGCCCAAGGATCTGTCTGGTTCTGTGCTTAATCAAAAGTAAATCATCAAATTGAAGGGATGGCACTCTTGGTGCTACAAGGCTCTAGACCCAAGACTCACAGACATTTGCTTCTCCAATGGATCAAGCCCGGTTAGCCAATATTGTCTAAGGAGTTAATTTAGAGGAACTCCAGGTCTAGGCAGGGAAATTCTAGGTCCAAAGCAGTGAATTTCCAAGACCACTTGAAGCCCTATTGTCATCATAACAATTCCATGAAGAACACGTCATCACCATCATGACCAATGAAAAGATGGTCATGAACCTCATAGATTAACCATGAACCATGGACACAGCCCCGATTGAACCTGTAGGAACATTTACTCCAACTACTTGGGTATCTATGCTGTGTAATTTACAATAAATACTCCTTCTTTTCCCCACTCTGATATCACAAACGTATTATCTGTGTGTTGGGCAAGCTTTTACAAGTTTGGAGTTGTGTAGCTACACCTTCAGTGAACCAACATGGTTGTTCTGCAATACTCGGGGCTCAGAGGTGTTGGGCACTCTTCAAAGCCCAATTCCTTAAGGCATGGAAAATTGGGACTCAAGAGAGGGCCTGGTGCCGTGCCTAGCAGCTTAAGTCCTCACCTTGAATGCACCAGGATCCCATATGGGCACTGGATTTAATCCTGGCAGCCCTGCTTCCCATCCGGCTCCCTGCTTGTGGCCTGGGAAAGCAGTCGAGGATGGGCCAAAAGCCTTGGGGCCCTGCACCTGCGTGGGAGACCCGGAAGACTTCCTGGCTCCTGGCTTCGGCTCGACACAGCACCAGCCATTGTGGTCACTTGGGGAGTGAATCATAGGATGGAAGATATTTTTCTCTGTTTCTCCTCTTCTCTCTCTATATCTGACTTTGCAATAAAAATAAATAAATCTTAAAAAAAAAAGAATCAAGAGAAACAATCAGCTTGGCCCAGCAAAACATTTTGAAGAAGTGATTGGAATGAAGTAAAGTAACTGCTCATAGCAGTTACACTCCCTGAGGAATAAAGAACCAAAAAAGACCACAAAGGACGAGACTCCCTCTTAGCTAGATTGCAGGTCATTTTGACAAAAGAGATAAGATTGGGTGCAGTGTGCTGCCTGAACTCTGACAGAATGGGAATATACCTCAGAGTTTACAAATGGGTTCTGGATTTCCGGGGAGACCAAACTGGGTGCGACTTTTTTTGCTTACAGTGAGATAAAAGGGTTTTTGTAGTCTGTATGATTGTGTTTAATGGCATGGATATTTCCTCTCCATTGAAAAGCATACCAGAGCTAAATTTCAGGACACTACCCATATCCCATTATGGATGGGAACCATTCTCAGACTTTGATGATAAAGAAGGTGCTGATATTGTAGGTCTGAGTACATAATGTTCTGCATTTGTTATAAGCTCTCAGGTGACAAAACTACCCAGTGCCAGACTGCATGCAATAGCAAAAAAAAAAAAAAAAGTCCTGCCTCCAGGCCAGAACCGCTGTGTGGGGATGGAGCTGTGGCAACTGCAGGAGTTTATTCCTTTTCTTATTCCTTTTCTTAGTTTTGATCTATTTTATAAACATTTCTAATTTTTGTAGTTGCCAAATTCAAATAATACCATTTGCAATTGTTATGCATAAGATTCTGGTTCATTTCACCAGGCATCTGCTAGTTTTGCACTGCAGGTTCACTGTGAAGATCTTAATGTCAACTCCATCCTGCATTCCCTGTGTATCTATGGGAACTCCTGGTGATATTTGCTTCAACAGGAAAAACATACAGGGTACCAGGAACTCCTCATCTGGTCTATACAATTCACATCAGTAGGGTTAATAAGGTGAGGGCACCAGGGTCCCAGAATCTCATCCACTTATGGGCAGCAAAGTTACAATGCACGCTTCTGAGACACAGTCAAACCAGGAAATGGGTGACAGTGACACCAATACATAACCTAGCACGAGCAGCAACAGCAGTGACTGCACAAAGTTATGGATTTTCTAAGGAATGCACACGATTTAAATTTGAACATTTTAACAATAAACCATTGTATCTTGTTTTGAATGTTTTTTTGGAACGCTAACCAAAATATCCGCCGTTGCAAAACAAGGTGTTCTCAGCCTTCACTTGAGAAAAGCTACATATTTGTGTGAGTCAAGATTGTCTGAAGATTCTGCAACCAAAAGGAAATAGCCAAATAAAATAGATCCTGAGACTAACTCAGGAATCCTCTGTAACTTCCATCACCCCTCTAAGTCAAAGCTGTTCATTGTTTTCATGGACCATGTTTAGAAAAAAAAAACTAATCTTCAAATACTGCCCTTATTAGTTATGAAGAGATCTCAAATTGTGTTTTGCAAAACAAAATACTTTGATACATTGAAAACATTAGAAATAGCTCATATAACACAAACAAGGAGGGACACAGGTCACAAGTAGATTCATTAATGTCCTCCTGTCCCCCGCTTTTCTGTCCAGGGTTAATTGCACTTGTAGGAACTTAGGATGACCCTTGGTTGGTGGTCACTCACTGCCTGACCTGGAACCCAGAGATGGCGTGAAGAGGCTCCAGGAGGGCCTGGATCACCCTAAGTGCTGATGAGTTTGGGTTTGTTGCAAGGTTCTTTAACTCACATCCTGGAATACGATTCAACAATTAAACAACTAGCAAAAACTCAGCATGTATAAAGAAAAAAGTACAAATCATCCACTCTGGGATGAATAAGAAGCGATCTTCCTGGGTAATTTTTTGTAAAAACGAAGGGATTGAGAAAGTTGATGTCTGTTTATGGCCCTCAACGTTTCCTGAATGCTCCCTCTGGAAGGCACTTTGTCTGCCTTAATGAGTTGGTGTCCTGCTGGTGCTGGCAACCTAAGAACCACAGAGGCCCCCACACCTGCTCATTACATGGATCCATGGTTTTGTGCAAAGATGACTGTCATGGTCCTGTTTATGAGATGGTGAATCTCCTCTGATGAATTGCATTTTTGCTCAGAGTATGAACATGAACACTCAAATATGCTGAGAAGGAAGCTCATTTCATTTTCCATATTCCAGAATCTCCGAGATAGGTCTTGGAGCTCTATCAGTAACTCCAATATGCATAGTGAAATTGAGTTTACAAAGTGGAGATCTCCTTTAAAGAGTCACTGAAAACCAAAATGTTGTTGATTATCTCTAATTAGACCATACTGTGTGCTTATTTAAAATGGTTCCTTAGGACCTGGCATGGTGCCTGAGTGGCTAAAGTCCTTGGCTTGAATGCACCTGGATTCCATATGGGTGCTGGTTCCAATCCTGGCACCCCTGCTTCTCATCCAGCCTCTTACTTGGGGCCTTGGAAAACCAGTCTAGGGTGGCCCAAAGCCTTGGGACCCTGCACCCACATGGGAGACTTTTAAGAAGTTGCTGGCTTCAGATCGGTGCAGCTCCAGCCATTGTGGTCACTTGGGAAGTAAATTACTGGATGGGAGATATTCCTCTCTGAATATCTGACTTTGCAATAAAAATAAATAAATCAGACCTGGCACTGTGGCCTAGTGGCTGAAAGTCCTTACCTTGAATGTGTTGGGATTCCATTTGGTCACTGGTTCTAATCCAGGGAACCCCACTTCCCATCCGGTTCCCTGTTTGTGGTCTGGGAAAGCAGTTGAGGATGGTCCAAGACCTTGGGACCCTGCATTCATGTCGGAGACCCAGGGGGGCTTCTAGCTCCTGGCTTCAGATCAGTGCAGCACCGGCTGTTGTGGTCACTTGGGGAGTGAATCATCATACAGAAGATATTTCTGTCTCTCCTCCTCTTTATATATATCCCACTTTGCAATAAAAATAAATAAATCTTTAAATAAATAAATAAATAAATGAATAAATCTTTAAAATGAGTCCTCCTTTGGAAGGTAGCTTGAATTGGTCAATAGAAATATTGAAATATTCCTTGATAGATTAAGTAGTAGAGTTTTTGACAATTTGAACTAGAAATAGTCAAGCACTTCTCTGGCACATTTTGGAAGACAATAAGTCACATTGAAAAAAAGTTTTTTCCCCCCCTTCTGGCATCCAAAAGGGATGGAGATTATGGTTACACAGTACCTGCACTGTCATAGCTGACAGTCTCTCAGCCTCACCATATCTGAGTATGGAAGTCTAACCTAGCCTTTAGACTGGTGTCAGACACAGCCCCATGCTGCTAAAGTGGATCTGAGAAAAATGTCAAATCCAGCACTTTGCCCTAGCAAAGTCTCCAGCTACAGCTTTTCAATAGGAAAAGCTCATCAATAGGATGGTCACTGTCCAACATTTCTATCTAAATGAAATTCATTGAAACTAATTGAAATATAAAGTCAAGTTCCTTTAGAGGAGCTGCACTTCACGTACTCAAACACTCTAGTGACCAAAACAATTCTAAGCTCAGAAAATGTTCACACAGGACTGGTGTCCATCAAGTTATTGGATTCATAGAAATAAACATTTCTCTTCTCAGCCAGTAAGAACTACTTATTCCTAAGTGATGATATTGTATTTCACTCAGAAATCAAAGTATGAAAACTCAAAGGTGCACCATGAATATCACCTCCAGCATCCACTGTGTGGTGGTACATCGGAGCAATGGTTTTCATTGTGTGTGTGTGTGTGTGTGTGTGTGTGTGTGTGTGTGTGTGTGTATGTGATGTTGACTAAGTTTGCATTTATTTCTTCAGCTACAATTAGGTTTATCTGTTTGATTTTCCTCACTTATGAGCTACCATCTTGTCAGCTAGCAATGTTCTTTAACAAGAGACATATTACATTCACCATAATCAGCTTTGATCCGGGAAGAGTCTAGATAGGCTCAGATACGAGCCAATATCTTTAAGATGCTCTAACAAGATCTCCTGGATGTTTGGCTTTATTTTCAAGGAACAACCTTATTTCTTATTTTGTCTAATAAATATAGATATTAGCTATACAACGTTGGCAAAATTGTCTGACACATGGAAATCTCAGTGTCCTTCCTTGCAAAATGCAATTATTTAATCTATGTGATTTAAAATAGTATTTCATTGAATAGAGTGTAAAATTTATTCAGAAAAAAGTTCATCATAGCACCTGACTTAATATTAAATTTTACTAATTTATTGAAATTATTTTATACTAAACCATTGTATTAATCACAATGTGAAAAATTCAAAGCAGAAGAAAAATATCCTTATATACTTGAATTTTCTTACAAAGAGGTTTTAGATGGCGTTTGGCAAAAGCTGGGAACTGCTGTGTATGTTAGAAGATGTGGGAGAATTTGACATAACCAAATGAACAATAACAATGTTGTTTAAGTCTCTGCCAGCAACTTTGAACAAAGAAAAGGATGAAAGGAAGAAAGAAAGGACACAAGGAAGAACAAAAGGAAGGATGGTCTGGAGGAAGGAGGGAAGTGAGGAAGTGAGGAAGGAAGGATGGAAGGATGGAAGGATGGAAGGAAGGAAGTGAGGAAGGAAAGATGGATGGAAGGAAGGAAGGAAGGACGGAAGGAAGGAAGGAAGGATGGAAGGAAGGAAGGAAGGAAGGACGGACGGAAGGAAGGAAGGAAGGAAGGAAGGAAGGAAGGAAGGAAGGAAGGAGGCACGAGCTGGATGAGATTCTTATGCTGCATTCTGGGCCCATGAGAATCCTTTCTTGCTCAGGAGTTTCACTTTCAGATAAGCAGCCACCTGGTTGGAGACACACTGGCACTTATCAGTGGAGTGTTCCCTACTTCCACTCCCTCAGTGTAAACAGTGCCGGCTTCAAAAGCTTCCTAACACTTCACGAATCCAGAGTATACACCGTGTGCACATCTGATCAGACAACATACTTTGTGCATATCTGATCAAGAGACTGGTAGACCTTCCAGCAGTCACCAAAGACACCTTATTTCTCTAGCTCAGCCTTTGCTTTTGACTTGCCCTTTGTTGTGCAAAACTATCTCATTTATTTCCTCCTTAATTACAGGATTATCATAAAGTGCTCTCTACACTTACTCCCACTCATTATTTTATATATGACATTGTTAAATACATCACTCCAGCTTGCCTGATTCACTATTGCTTACAGAAACGCCCAAAATCATGCATATATGGCAGCTGACAGCAGCCTGGTTTATACCAGGCACTCTTGCTATTCAAACAGAGTGTGATTTGGTGTGAACTTCCCTGGGAATTTTTCAAAATGAGAAACAGGTGAAGAGCTTTCATTTTAAATCTTGGATAGCAGCCTCCAGGATTTTGAGTGGGCAAAGTTGTTCAAGATCATTCAGTGTCTCTCTTTCCTCAAGGCTACTTCAAGATGCTTGTTGAGTTCACAAAGCTTCATTTGCAGCTGCTTCCCAGTCATGGAGAGCAGACTCGGCTTCACCTAGACAGGCTTCAAGGTTCCAGCAAGCCATTGTAAGGCACGTGTTGTCAACAGACAGTCTTTTGACATAGAAGATGGCCAGTAAATGCATGTGAGTAGAATAAGAATTCATGCAATATTCAATAAAGACAGGAAGCAAGAGAAGCCCATGGGAAGCCACAGAAGGCAATTGGAAATATTGAGAGTCTTGTGTGTGAAGCCTCAAGGACCTCCATGTGCTAGATATCATATGATATGTGGGCAAATTCTGAACTCCACAAGAGCTGGAGTTATAATAATACATATATGCTGTAATAAAAATAGTGGGTCTAAGTATTTAAAGATAGCTTTACTTGTATACAACAAATTTTGAAATCATATATATATGAATTATATATATTATATATATGTATATATATATATATAATTTCCATGATCTTTAAGATCCTTCATGTAAATATTGAGAAAGAAGGAAATGGCCATAATGTCTGCAAGACATTATTCCCTCTTGGAGGCAACTTAGTAAATTTATGTCAGTGTAAGAATGCAAATTCAATGGAACCCATGAACATTGATAAGTCAAAATGCATAGTCTCACACACACACACACACTGATCACCATGCATGGAATACCAGAGAATAAAGGAACAGACAGTTCCAATAATGCACTACTACTACTACCACAAGGCCTGATTTGAGTTCTATCAACTTCCTCAGAGACTTTCATTCAAACTATAAATGGCATAAATTAATTTTAAATTTAAATTTCATTGCAAAAACAGGTGATCTTCTGTTGTGGGTGAGATCCACATTTTCTCCACCTCCAAATATTTTTAATTCCCTCATCTTGCTTTTCCTCCTCCTCCTTACTCTTCTTCTTCTTCATCTACTTTTCTATTCCAACTGTATCTATAAATAGTGCTTATAAGAGACAAATAATGAATTCGTTTTGGTCCAAAAACAAAGCAGCCCTGAAAGACTTTGGTATTTTCTCCTTTTTAAAAATGATTTTGTGACACAGTCTCACAGGCTTTGGGATTTCACAGGCTTTGGAATTTTCCTTTCCCTCTCCCCAAACCTCCACACACCCCCACTGATTTCCCCATATTATTCCAGTAGTAGAGCCCTTTACACACAGTCCTAAGCCATCATTTTGTGTATCATGACATCGTAGGAATGGACAATGGCAAACACCCCAGCATCCTATTGTGAGGAGGTATTTAACAGTTACATTGGAAGTCTGTCTTTGATATAGAAGTAGAGATGCATAGTGCATTGTATCTTCACATATGGATATGATAGCCTCTATTATACAGTTCTCATATATCCCCTTAAATGAAAAGCCATAAAACAAAATCAACAACAGGAAGAAAACATGCTACTGAATGACCAATGAGTTACTGAAGAAATGAAAAAAAAAAAAAACTTCCTGAGGAAAACAATGATTCTTGATGAAGAAAACAATAACCTATGAGTCAGTGAAGAAATTAATAATAAAACCCACGAGATGTATCAAAAAGAGTATTGCAAGGGCCATGGATCTTACATTTCACACGAAGTTTGCCTTGTATTAGTGAGAATATAAGATATTTGTCTTTTTGGGATTGACCTCTTTTATTCAGCATCATGTACTCTAGTTGGGGCCATCTGATTCCAAATGGTAGAATTTAATTCTTTTTTTGAGGTTTATTTTCATTGTAAAGTCAGATATACAGAGAGGAAGCGAGACATAGAGGAAGCTCTTCCATCTGATGGTTTACTCCCTAAGCGACCGTAGTGGCCAGAATTGAATTAATCTGAAGTCAGGAGCCAGGAGCTTCTTCCAGGTCTGCCATGCCAGTGGAGTGTCCTAAGGCTTTGCGCCAGCCTCAACTGCTTTCCCGGGTCACAAGCTGGGAGATGGATGGGAAGCGGGACCACCAGGATTAGAACTGGCACCAATACAGGTTTCTGGCCATTCAAGGCAAGGACTTTAGCTACTAGGTTACTGTGCCAGGCCCTAGAATTTCATTCTTTTGAGTTAAGATGAGTCATCCTTCATCTTTTGAGTCAAGATGAGGGAATAAAAATGAAGGTGGCATTGGATTGCACAAGGTAGCACTCCAGAGAATTGGGTGATGGAAAATCCCGAGGTGGGTGTTGAAGGAGAGCTCATGGAGAGGTGCTTCGCGTGAAGGAACCAGGGCCATCTCTTTCTTTGAATAATTAATTTCACATGTTTTCCATCTCTCACATCTGACCTGAAAGTCTTAAAATCATCATGTTCTTGTGTTTCCATCATAAGCACAGGCTTCCTTCGGTACTGTGTTTTTTTAAAGAGCTGAAGCTCTTAGTCCCAACATCTCTCAGGGAAGATGATCTAGTTGTGTAGGGATTTTGATGAACGTTTCTCACTATTACCTGGATGTGCACATGAACACCCAACTCTTACAACCGTTGCTCTTGCCATGAGTCTATCTTCCTGGAAAATGCTGTGATAGCTCACCTGGCTCATTGATGTGGCTGTGTTGTCAGAATTGATATTATAGATTACCACCAGTATTTGAGAGTGATGCTAGGAGGGAGGCAGTGACAGTGGGATTCAGAGCACCGGGACAGAATTGAATGTAGTGCTAGCGTGGGCTTGGCCAGCTCTCCGTTTCGCATGGATCAAGGTGCCTTGATGCCCTTTCTCACACACAGGTGGAGCAGTATCATTTCATCAAGATAATGACCCACTTTTCTCGTGAAAACAGTGTGAGGAATGGATAAGGTTGTTAACAGAACACAGGTGTATTTGTTCAAGTTTATTTATTTCTATCAGATTTAAGTTTTGTGTTCTTCCCAAACTCTGCTTTCTTAATAAGATACAAACAGCCTGAGACAGAGGGTGGGGGAAAGTGTTGCCTATTTGACTTTGAGAAAGGTGTGTGATGCCCCTAGGTCTCAACTTCATTCTTTGTACAATGGAGTCAATATTTCCTGTTCTAGGGGCTGGTATCATGACCTAGCTGGTAAAGCCATCACCTGTTATACCAGTATTGCCTATGATAGCTGGCTCCTGTCCTGGCTGCTTTATTTCCAGTCCAGCTTCCTACTAATGGCAAAGGAAAGTAATAGCAGATAGCCTAAGTGTATGGGCCACATGTGGTAGACCCAAATGAAGTTCATGACTCCTGGCATTAGCCTGGTCCAGCTTGGGCCATTGCAGCCATTTGAGGAATAAAGCAGCAGATGAACGGTTACTCTTTCTAACTCTAACTTTCAAATAAATGAATATAGGTTTTTAGAAAGTTATGTGCTACATTGTCTCATTGTATCAAAAATCACACACACATAAGCACACACGCAAAACGGCCTAGCCCCTTCATTGACATTACGTAAAGATTGGCTCTTGTTAAGGTTGTTACACAAATTTTAAACTGCTTTCTATTCCCTCTGACATTATCTTGAATTTCCTCTTAGTAATGATGCCTCAGTGCAGTTCTTCTTACCCAGCCAAACGCATGTCCAGTACCTCACCTGCAATCTGTCCCAGTCTAACATCTGTTACCAGAGGCCCTGGAGGGGCCTGGCCTGACCTCCATCAACCCAGCTCACCCTTCAAGTTCCTGCTCAAATATCACAAAATGTTCACATCCAGAGCCACTACTGCTGTTTTGGCACATGTTCAGACATTGCTTGTAATACCCATATTGCATTTAAGAGTGCTGGATCAAGTCCTGTTTGCCTCACTGCTTCTCCAAATTCTTGCTAACTGATATAACTGGGAAGGAAACAAGCGATGTCTTTTGCAACACAAATGAAGTTCTTGGATGGAGTTCATTGCTCCTGCTGGTGTCAGCCCTGCCCAGCCCTGGTTGTTGCAGCAGTTTGGGGAGTGAATCAAACAATAGAAGGCTCTCTCTCTCTCTCTCTCTCTCTCTCTCTATGTGGGACACATCCTGGCCACTTGAATGCCTTTCTCACATCTGTGGTTCTTTATCAAAATTTGCATAGATTGTGGAATCCTGAGATTAAATCATGGCTCCTGGAAACAGGAAATTCATGACCTCGGGCGCTCACTGAATTTCCATAAGCAACAACGCTGCTACATGTAAAAGGCAGAAATGAGACAACAAAGTGGTTCTCAAATCTGAAGTTTCCTCAGAATCACAAGTGAGAACCCCTGCCATTTATGGTCCAGTGGAAATGGGTTTGGGCCTAAGCATATGTGTTAATAACGGGTTGGTGTTACTGGTCTAGGGGAGATATTTGGGGAATCACCTTGTGGTATCCACAGGACAGTGGGGAAAATGAGAATGTTGTTCATTGTTAAATATAATATAAATATGACCTTTTCTTTTTCTTGTTAAAAGAATAAACTTGATAAAGAAGTGGAAATGATTTTGCTTTGATTTTAGCTCCCTCCCATTACAAATTGTGGAAGATTACCATATGGAACCAGCTCTCACAGTGGCGTTAGAAGCTCTGATTATGTGGGCATTGCCCTTACCATGGCTTTCCTGGCATCCAACAGAAAAGTTCTACAATTTACAGAAGAAACAAAGGATATGTATTACCCCCGCCCCCCAGTGCAGCAGTTTTTACATTACCCTCTGTTTTTAATAAACTCCCACACACAGGGTAGGTTTTTAGTATGAATCTGTTTGGAGGATGATCCAACACCAAGTGACCTCCATATGAGTGTTCACAACTCTCAAAGTCTGAGATGAGAAATGTGGATAAGACTTGACCCAAGAGGCTTTTCTTCAAAGATACATATGGTGGGGAAAGGAGGGTTCACAAGGGCAGAAATCCTACTCCATAACTCATGTCCTGATCTGTCTATGACCACATTTCAGAAACAAAAAAAATCAGTTGTTTGATTTTAGAAAGAATCAGAGCCAAGCATCTGCCTTGTGGTACATACTAGCATATGCAATAGGGGCACAGCCCCTGCTTCTACTCTTGCGTTTGTTGCTCTCTGAACTACTTCCCTGTCTGCCAATGCGAAGCTAGAGCTGCATGGGGTCCATGAATCCTCCCTAATGACATAACTGTCTAAGGAAAACATGAAGGTCATGGGATCTGAGGCCCCCAGGACACGTTGTTGAACCATGAAACTTGCACTAGCAATGTTGATATAAATGTGCAGACAATGGTTTTTAATAGGGGCAAAGTCTACTTACTATGCTGATAAAATCTCAAGCCAGGAAAAGTAAGACTTTTTGTAGGGAATAGCCAGAGACTATTTTCATAATAAAGGAGTGTGCTATGCTTGCTGAGAGTTGCCAGCTATCCTCAAGTCATCTACCCACCGAAAGAAAGAAAGAAAGAAAGAAAGACAGAAAGACAGAAAGACAGGAAGAAAGAAAGAAAGAAAGAAAGAAAGAAAGAAAGAAAGAAAGAAAGAAAGGAAGGAAGGAAGGAAGGAAGGAAGGAAGGAAGAAAGAAAGAATCACTATAATCCTCCCCACTCTGATCCAAGCACTCTGCAGTTGGGACACAAGCAGGAGCTCAGTGACAGTGATCAAGAAGAAGGAACTCAGTAGTTTCCTACAGTGTTTCTTGGGTTGATTTTGACTTCCATTTGGAGAAAGCGACTGTTAAAGCTGTGACGTGTGAGACTCTGGCTACAGGAATACCAAAAGCTTGGCTCTAGGTCTGGCTGGAATCATTCCCTTTGACTGCCCATTACCACCTTTGCAGGCTTCAGCCAATTCTGAACTTTCTGGGAGACACTTTAAGACAGCCCAACCATAGAGGTAGGACCCAGCAAATTGCTAGCAATGCATCCCTCAGCAATTTGGTGATACTGGGGAAAAGTGTTCACTTTTGCCTGCAAGTCTCAAGGAAACCTCACCCACAGTTTCCTGAAAATGCATGAGTCTGGAGGGAAGGGCCTTCTTCAATTCTGCTGGTTTGGAGCTTGATCCTTTAGGAAAATGCAAAGACCACAACTTTGGCATCTAAATGTTTGCTTTCCCCCACCCTAATGAAGGGTGTCTAGATACCTGGAGGAGCAGGGCCTCCAAGCATGTGAGAACCCAAACTCAAGGAAATTACAGGGTTGAAAGATTTGGGGACACATGAGATACACATCCATGCATATCACCCCTACCATTTACAATGAGTGATCAGCCATGGTGGGATTTGGGATGACATCAGAGAAACACCTATCCTCTCCACTCCCATGGAAGCTAGAGAGTTGAAAACTTGGGGAATTTGTCTAAAGAATATCAACTGCCAGAGATGCAGCTGAGTAACTGTCTGTCACATCTTTAACTTAACCTTCAACTATTGCTTCTATCATCCTGGCTTGGTAAAAGAGAGAATGCGAACAGAGTTTGGACTAACATGTGGCCTACTCAAGGTATTTGCCTTTCCAAGGCATTGTCACCTGTACTCCTGCACTGGGATTCAGGAACGCCTATAGGAATGACCTCCACTTGTTACACTTGTCTCAATCTCTGTGGCCCCTCTTGCTTTGAATTTGTATCTCAGAGATCATTATCTGTTCAATTTGGTTGACATTCATGTGTAATTTTTTTTTCTGTTCCTGTGGACCTGGAGCACCTTAGGGCTTTGACTTTGCACCTGACTCACGATGCCCCACTCTGATGCTGCCTGACATGGCACAGAACTTCGAATGCATCTCTTTTAAATGGAAACACATTGAGTATGATAAATTTACACAGCTTTGCATAGATTGCCTAATCCCGAAAAATCTACCTGGTTGAACAGAAGGTGGGGTTACATAAAGACTCATAGAAACACAGTAACTGCTGCTTCCTGGGGAGTGTGTTGGATCCTATACTGGGAAGATACAGTGACAATGTGTATCTTAGTTGCAATTTTAGCCCTGTGTGTCCTTATGAAACCTGACATACCACTCTGAGTCTTAGTGCTTCTGAATTCTTAGGCACTTAACAGCCCCGTTGGTACCCTGTCATACTCAGGGACATACAAGCACCCCTTGCCTGCCTATGGGTCTAAACCATAGAGGGTGATCCACAGCTGTTCACTGAAAGCAAACAATATTGAAAGTGATTTTTCTCTGTACTATCTAAAGCAATTCTGTCCTTCCTCCTATCAATTTTAGGGGAGAGTCAGGTTGGGCTCATGAAAAAGAGGAGATAAAAGACAGAATATGAGGACAGGATGGTTAGAAGAGGGATAATGGTGGCTCACGGTATCCCTGTATTCTAGAAAGGAATGTGACAAAGTGTGGTCTTCCCCCATCCTGTGCTTGGGCCATCAGGCTCTGGGTTCACCTGCTGAAATGTGCCAGCTCCTTTTTCCTAGACATCCTAGGATGGTGTCCTTTGCCCACTAATGAGACCCAAATTGATGAAAATTTTGTAATAATCGAGAAATGACACTACCAGTTTTTCCTCAGGAAGACCTTTCAGAGGTGATTTGTGCAAAATGCACAAATGGGACAGTAGCCATTCCAGACCACATATCAAAAGGAAAACTTAAAGGATCGTTGGAAAGGCAGATCTCTTCCAATCTGGGGGTATTCATAACCATTATGTGAATACAGCCTTGGATTGCACTTATCTGACGTCTTCACAGTGGCCAGCAATGAAGAGCCTTAAGCATATCTGACACATAGATGGGGCTAGAAGAAAGGGAAGCTGAGCGAGCTGGCTCCCACCTCCTTTTGAGAAAGAAGCAGGGGTAGTGATGACAAGGCAGGGGACCTGCATCCCTGTGTCCCCCTAGGAAGAGGCCTGGGGAGGAACTGGGGCAAGATACTCTGTCAGAAGCCCAAGAAAGCAGAGTCCACACACTCGTCCATGCCCACACTAAAGAAAAATCACAGTAGAGGTGATTGCATTTGTCCTGAAATGAGGTTTGCGTTGGTTTACACAGTCAAACACCTAACTCAGAAACCATTTGCCTTTCTAGCCTCTGATCCTCTTTAACCAATGTTTAAAAAAATTCATTTGAAAACGAATGAGGCAAGCAAGCCTTTTGCCACATGTTCACCTTCTGCTACAGGAGTGTCTGGTTTACCAACTAAACACAGGGCCCAGCGCAGTGGCCTAGCGGCTAAAGTCCTTGCCTTGAACTCGCTGGAAACCCCTATGGGCGCCAGTTCCAATCCTGGCGACTCTAATTCCCATCCAACTTCCTGCTTGTAGCCTAGGAAGGCAGTAGAGGATGGCCCAAAGCCTTGGGACCCTGCACCCATGTCGGAGACCTGGAGGAGGTTCCTGGATCCTGGTTTCGGACCAGCATAGCATCGACCGTTGCGCTCACTTGGGGAGTGAATCATCGGATGGAAGATCTTCCTCTCTGTCTCTTCTCCTATCTGTATGTGTGACTTGGCAATGAAAATAAGCAAACCTTTACAATATATAAATAAATAAACTTGAACATAATCCTTTCTGATACAAGTAATCAAAACTACAATTGTAGGTAACACAATTATACAGACTACAATCACCCAAAAGTAACAATGCAGTGTAGATATCAATGATATCCACATAATGGAAAACAATGAGAGCTTCTTTGATTAGAAATTAAAGTACCATAGAAACCCCTATTGATAAATGCTCTTTGTATTTACGCATGTTTTATAGAAGGCTATGCCGGCAGATGGAGGAGCATCAACCATGGCTAGAGACTTTAGGAGTGCAACCACTCACTGTGAGACTTCCAATTCTGACGACTGCAAACATGCACATGTTAGTGAAGCATCTAGTCTGTTACCCACTTCACCTATCTCAATAGAAAACACAAATAAGGCAGAAGAGCCAGAAAGCCCACGTGAGTTTCCTGATGGCCCCATGTGCAGTAGTATTCACATAAAAACATATGTGCAAAACTCCAGCTAATTATATGCGTCATTCTTGGCAAGAACATGAATTAAGCTCTACAGAGCTGACCTGTATGCCGCTTAGCAGAGGCACCTGCTTCTTCTACCCTGAGCTGGTCAATCACCATCCTCTCTGCATGTGTTCTCTTCCAATGCTTCTCTCTCTCCTGCTTTGGAGTACCCCATCCACCAGGCAGATCTCATCACCCCCTCCATTATTCTTGCCTGAAGTCCTTGCGCTCACATTTTCATGGAGACATTGTTGTTATTCTTTAGGCACAATGACTTGTAAAATAATATAATTACATCATCCATTCACTGGAACAGTAAACACCATCAATTATAGTATGATATAGTATCAAGGATAACATGTAGACCTTACATATTAAAATGAACTATTATGAATTTATTACTATTTTTGATACATGGGAGTGATGCTTCAATGTGAGTTATCTTACTATTTTGTAATTGTTCGTTTGTTCCTGGATAAAGTATTTGGCATAAATACCCTATCACCAGCACATAGATAGGCACTAAGTTTATTTACCCAACTGCGAAAAGATGTGCTGTGTTCAGTTAGCAGAATTATGGTAATGAAGGAGGCAGGTGCTCAAGAAGGAGGGTTGACCCCTTAAGAGACACTCAGAATCCACCATTTTGGATTGTCTGTATCATGTCTTTTTAAATCTACGAACCCTGGTTATGAGAGGAGCCAGATGCCAAGAGGAGAGATTGAGCTTTCACTTTCTGTGGCCTGCAAAATACAAGTGCTGAGTCTCACTAGCCAAGCTCTGTGTCTCTCAAGCTGGAGCAGTAAGTGGGAGGTGGCACCAGCAATGAACATCCTCCCCAAAGGCTGTTGCATGCCCCTGGGCACTGCCCGGAGCTGCGTGGGGAGGCTCCCACAGGCCTGCTGCTCACCAGCCTGGTAAGCCAAAGGCACCTAATCCAGCAAAGTATGCACCACTTGGGAAAGGAAGTAATCCCTCCCCACTGTTTGCTATACTCTCTACTTCAAAGGAATCAAATGTCATTCATGCATAAAATTAAAATCCTTTCACAAACTTGTATTTTGATTTAATTTGCATCTCCCAATACTGCTAGCCAAGATGAGGAAAGACTCAACTAACTGTATCCATTTTTTCTCTGAGCCTGCAATCCTTTCAAAAATATTTTCTATTAGGTGATTCAGTTATGTCCAATGTGACTCATGTTGGTGGATTAGACTTTTGCTTAGAGAAACTCAAATGTAGAGAAGAGAGAATGGAAAGGGCTGGAGGAACAGAGAAGAGACAATCGTTACCTGTCTTCGATGCTACACAGATCAGTGTGTAAACCACTAAAATTCCCCAGGGCACCTTGCTGAACTGAAATGAGGTCCTTGGGCTGGTTATCAATGAAGATGAGCCTCATGCAGCCTTGGAAAGCCTTAACGGGACTGAGACATTGGGACTCGGTGAGATGGTCGGGGCACCCTGTGGGACAGAGAGAAAAGATGAAGAATGCTGAGATGATTGGTCATGGCGTTGGAAACTTATCATGGGAAGACCTGCAGATCTCTTTATTTTGATTTTTCATTCACAGCAGTGCAAGCATGTCCTGCAATACATGGGAGTTGATGGGATTGGTACAAAATGGGTCATACTCTGTCTTTGTATAGAAAATGGATGTGTGTTGTAGGGATTGTTGATGCTACAGAATTATATTTCTGATTATTTTTCCCTGTTAAACTCCTTGCCACTCTCTTCCATGGTATCCTTCACTAATCCACAGGAAGCCACATGCTGGGATCACTTGGAAATTCTGATTTGTCTAAAAGCTTAAGTTGAAGTGAACCATCCAATGTTGAATTGCCCTTTCACAGGAAAATATGCTTTGGATAAGTATCATGACAAAGCAATTGTTTGATTAATTGTCGGCTTTAACAGGATTGGTTCCTGAGAAACGTACACACAGGGACATTACTGGGATTTTGAATTAATTCGCAAAGGAAATAGATGCCTTACGGGAATTAAGGACTTAACTGCATGCAGTTCGAGCACACAATAACGCATGTGAAAGGTTAATACATGAGCTTTTAAAAAGCATTTTTTAAAATGGATTGAATTGATTTAGCATAACTGGCAAGCAGCACACATATCCACTTCTGGCTCAGGCAGGTAGAGGGCAGAGCAGATTTAGGAGTGCTTACCCACTTTGCAGACTTCCCCAATGGTTGTAATTTGTTCACAGCATATGGGAATGCAAGCTTGAAAATATGGCAATAACTCTTAACTAATCAGAAATAACCGCAGCCATTGTTAATAGCCACTCACTACTGGGCTAGCACCTGGCAGCTGGTTAACAGCTCATAGACACATTATAATATGAAGAGAAATACAACTGGTCATTGAAGAAGTAAAGAGAAATGATGCAAGTGGGCTGTTGCTACTGAAACTGATTTTTTACCTTCCTTAAATTTGCAGCCTACATATGAAGCATGTGGTTAAACACCATGAAAAGCATAAATGAATCTTCACCAACTGAGCCCCGTGTCCCTGAAATGCACTTTTAAGAACATGAGTCCATCTGCGGAAGGGCAATCATCTTTGCCTTTAGACATGTCAAATGCATATTGCTCCGTAATTATTTGAAACCATCTTCTTTAGATATCCCTTTCTCTCTCCCTGACGTATGACCTAGCATGTAAATTAACACAATCTGTGAGGTGTGTCCTCAAGGGTCACAGGATCCAACATTTTCACTACATCTGCTCTCCTTTCTGTCTTCACTAGTGGGTCATGGATGGCATATAGATCTGGTTGTGAATTCTTATTCACTTGTTCATTACTCACTTCATGAACTTGTGTCATGTCTTCATTACAGCAGACTTGCTACCTATGCAGTGGGAAGAATATCTACTATGCAAGCATGTTCCTTGAATGAACTTACAACACACATCACATTCGTGGATGTGTGGCCTTTGCACAGGTGGAGAAGACTTTAGGTGAAGGACTGAGGCCTTTCTTCCCCCTAAAATCAGACCAGCAAGGCATTGCTACACATGACACCCTACTAGAAATGCCCTATATGGACTGGACTTGTATCTCACACTTACATAAAATCTTTTTTATTTTATTTTTCTTTTTTTATTGTTATTAACATTGTATTATGTGATACAGTTTTATAGGCACTGGGGATTCCCCCCACCCCTCCCACATCCCCCCCCCCCATAGTGGATTCCTCCACCTTGCTGCATAACCTCAGTTCAAGTTCAGTTGAGATTCCTTCATTGCAAGCATATACCTAGCATAAAGTCCAGCATCTTATTGTCCGGATAAGTTCAGTGGCCTCTTGGGGAGACCTTCTGTGGTCTGAAGGTAGAGCTAACAGAGTAAAATCTTTTTTAGATTTCAAAACGTCTCATTCCACATTTCACTGCGTATGAAAGAAGAAAACTTGGATAATCGATTTGAGGCACTGCAGTCCATACTTTTCCACAATACTGCTTTTCTCTTCGGGAATGGGGAGAATGGGGAGTTGCAGAACGGGGCTCAGCGCAAGCCCACTCCTCTAGAGGCCAAAGCCAGTTGGATCAATCCCTGCCTGTGGCCAACACTGGCATTGCTATCTTAACCTTGACTCCCCTCTCCCAGCAGTCCTGAGGATGAGCCTACCCCACCCCAGCCCACAGTCGTTTAAGTGTTTTGCTTAAGGTCAGATATCTAATGTCCCTCTTCAGAGATGGTGTGTGTAATACAAGCTATTGACTAACACATCAGATACTCACTTAAATAAGATCTTTTAGGATACTCACACACACACATAGATCTATAGATATTTCTAGATATAAAGTAATAACTGTGTATAGACATGCAAGTACTTCAAAAGGTGTGTGGAAGGGTGGGCATTTGCATCAATGTCCAGGACTTCACTTGGGATGCCCACATGCCACCTCAGAGTGCCTGGGCTTGAACCCTGGATGATTAGTCACCCCAGGTTCCTGCTACTGCACACTCTAGGAGATGACAGGTAATGGCTCAAGTAGCTTGGTCCCTAGGCAGACGCAGGAGACCTGGGATGAGCACCGGGCTCTTGGCTCTGGCATGGCCCAGCCCTGATTTCCTCAGGTATTTTGGGGATTGAATCGGCAGGTGGGAGATCACTGCCTGTCTTTCTCTCTCTCTAGCTCAGTCTCACTGTTTTTCAAGTCAACAAAATTAATAAATAAAATGGAAAATACCATTAAAAGCAAAGCATTAAACTTCTTTTAACCGTAGAAAATGTCTATTTGATCAATCCGTGTATGGACTTCAATTGTATTTTTGTGCTCAAATAAGCCTGTAATTCCACTTTCCATACATTTTTGGAAGTACACATCATATTTGTCATCCTAATTAGCTCCAAAATATTGTCCTTGGAAAGATTAATAGGATTCACCTTACATAGGAGAGGGTGGAATCTTAGCTGGCTACTGTCTGTATAACAACTATAACATCATGGGCCTCCTTTTACCTCACCATCGCAGCTGCTCCAAGCCATGGGCACGGCCTCCGGGCACGTGAGGAGGGAGGAGAGGGGCTGAGAAAGCAATAGGCAGAGAAATGTTTGGGGTTGCAAAGCTGGATGCTTCCACCTGAGTTTCGTCCTTGCAAATGCTGCTGACTTTCGGTGAATTTTCTCCCAAATTTTCAGCTGAGTTTGTCTTTCCAACAGGACCTCAGACTCAGGTGTAGCTGCAGAAACTTTGGCTGAGTTATGTAATTCCAGTCCTCACAGATACAATACTTTCTTTTCGCAGCTCTGTCCTAGGTAATTTCTATGTGTGTGGTTGTGAGATATTTTGCTTCTCACCAATTTTCAGTGTGTATGTATGTATAGTGCTTGTGTGTCACAGTGAGGTAACTGTTCCCTACATTTCTCCCTGTCCATCTCTGTTTTCAACTTCATATTCTGGAGAACTTACCTCCGAAGTAGTAGCTGCTTCCTGAATAAATCTGCACTGGGGTAGTGTCTTGAGCTGCGGATGCTGCGTCATTATCGATAGCGAGAGTGAGGCGGTTCCTTCTGGCGCTGATGCTGACCGCATGCCACAGGCCATCGTTCAGATTGCTGCCTGGAACAGAAACAGGAAGAGCAGGCGCAGGGATGATCGGTTGATTCTCCGAGATCAGGAGACAGTCAGGGTCCTTGCTCCCCCACCTGCTGTGGTCACATGCATCCTGAGCTAAACCCTCCTGCCTGGGCTCCCAGGTCTTATCAAGGACCATCTCCCTTCATCTTACAATTCCATTTGTGTTTGTCTCTCTCTCACTCTAACTTCCAGCCTGCCTGTTTTCGTTCCTTCTTCCCTCCTTCCCCTTCCTTCCTCTTTTCCTTCTGAAAATGAATAATCCACCTTTAATAAATTTTCCTAAAGATCAAGAGGGAAAAACACAAAATTATATGTGTGTGTGTATATATATACATATAGATATATATATTTATTTGACAGCCAGTGGCATGTTATGTAATAATACTTACCTAAACAAGAAAAAAAAGCATTCTATATACGAAATAATAAATTAATGTGTATGTGTAGAAGACAATGCCAAAAACAAAAACAAAATCAAAGTGATACCAATGGCTTCATGAAGTTCTGGCTGGAGCAGTCATGTGTGTGCAGGAGAGTTGATTAACTCCATATGAAAAGTCCAAGAACGCTTTGTGTTAGGAATGTTTTGAAAATGATCAGGAATTTGCAGCAAGTTGGACAAGAAATGCAGCAGACAGGAAGTCTACATGGGAGTCCAAAAGTCATGAAGCTAAACAGGACAGAAAGATGGAAGGTGGCAAGTAGCCCCATCAGCTAGAGACTGCCCCATTGCTGAAGGGTATCTCCGGCTCTCTTTCAACTTGTTAGGTTTAGGGGAAGCTCAGACACACTTGAGAGAGGCTCTTAGTCCAGGCAAGGTTTAATGAAGTGTCTGACGGACCACTTCCACCTGGCGTGATAGCTGCCAGAGGAAAACGGACAGCCGGGCAGCATGGCTTTGGGTTTTAAACACCGCTCCTGAGTGGCAGAGAAGGGAGCGACAACAGAGGCTTCTAGCTTTGCTCGTGCTCCGGGATGCTTGGCGCGTGCTCAACGGTTGTGCGCTCACCTATCTATGACGTGAAGTTGCGGGGGCGCGGCTTAGGGGCGGGGTCCAGGTGGTAGCCGTTAGTTACTGCAGACTTTGCTCCAGGGATGAGCCAAAGGTGATCCATTCCTGGGCTCATCCCCACTCTACATCGGGCCATCATTCTACCCTGAGCAACCTCACATCTTCCTGCTTCGTAGCCGCCTTTCTACTCTGAGTCACAGAAGTCAGCAGCTTCGCCAGTTAGAACTGCGTTCCTGGGAAGCCTTCCACAGAGCTTACAGGTATCACTTCCTCTCATTACCCTTCTCTCTTTAAGTTCCAGAGGGACTGGGACACTCGAGCAGGAGTACAGAGCACTACACAGAGACCAAGAAGAATCCACCATACCCACAGACTGCCCTCTCAGTTTACCAATATTAGAAGGCAACGTTTGTCCCATCGTGTGTATGTGGATGTCCACTTTACACACAGCATACAGCAAGATTCTGCCCAGCCAGGACACAGTTTTAGAGATTCTTTCTCCAACCCCGGAAAAAAAACTTTTCACATGGTTCTGTGATGTGTTATTTACACAATACTCCCTTGCTCAGGACCCTGCCACTTACAATTTAATAGAAATTTAGACAAACTGCTTAATCTTGCTAAACCTGCTTACTCATCTTGCAACAGAAGCAGAGCTGATTGGCTCAAGAGCATCTGAGTTTTACTTTCTGATGAAAACCCGAATCAGGTGTTTTTCCATACCATGTCATAGTTGACCTTTATGATTCAAAGCAGCATAGTTCAGGGGAATAGCAAAGGTGCTGAATAATTGAATGGATTAACAAGGGGATGAGTTGATAAATCAGAAAATAAATGAAACAAAATTTCCTGAACTTCAATAGACCCTGGCATTTCCTGTGTCTAAATTCCTGCACAAACTCTGCCTGATCTATTCCCTTGGGTCATATCATTTACTGCCTGGCAGTCTTAAGTAACAATGTATCATTGTGTGTTTCCTCTCTGCAGTGGGATTACAGGTTGCTGGGGGTGGAGTCTGAGTCAAGTTGAGATGTGTCCTCATTGGTTTCAACAGGGCATCTTGCCCTCTCCATATGTTCACTAGTTGACTGAACTTCAGATCAGCTGAATCTCTACTGCCAAGGGTTACCACCGGGTTTTCTCATTCGCATTGTTTAAATCACAGGTTAAACCTCTCCTACTTGCTAAGGCATGGCTTGAAACTCATGTTAACCTGGATCCTGAAAATCCTTGGTCAGCGTATGAACAGAACAATATCTGTGATTGCCATCCATGAGATTCTAACAGGTACAGGTTTCATTGGGGGTGAAGGATTTTTTTTTCCTGGTAAGGGTCTCAAAGTTGGCTCAATTATCCACATGTTAACCACTGAAGTCAGAGCATTCGAGAGCTATTCTGTCACTCCAGTCAAGGTGCAAATCTGAAACGCTGCTTCTCTTCCCCTCCTGCTTGACTTCTGTGTCGCAGGTAGCTGGAGCTCCCAAGGAGTTTTTCACCCCTGAGCTTTGTCCTCCCTTCTTGGAGTATCTCCTTGCTCTGTTTAGTCATCATAGTCATGATGTACAGTTTGCACCTCTAGGATATCTCCCCTTTCTAATCCAGTTTGTTGACTCTGCGGCAAGATTTCCCTACTCACAAGCCTTAAAATCTGCCTTAAAATCTCTCAATTGTCCTTCCCAGCAGGGCCTCTGCAATACTGGGGGCAGTACACCAGCTGCAGGTTGGAACACAACATTGTCACAGAACATGGTTCGAAAGCTTCCTGAACTAAACAGAAGAGTGAGTCACATGGCAGAACTGTCACAGTGGACATGATAGGACAAAGGCAGCAATTGCAGGTCTGATGGTAGGTTACTCTATAATCATTATCATCATCATTTAACTCCCTTGGTTCCCTTTTTGAGTAAAACATGGGGGAAGGAAGAGTAGGTTCAGAAATAAGGTGTCTCCATTATCATTATTCAGATGCCCACGACATCGTTTTGGTAAACATCCAATCTTTCTTGGCAACGTAAAGCTTGGATGATTTCATTTCTCCATTGCTTGTACAGAAGCATAAGGCCTCTTCATGGTGTGGTATTCTAAAACTTGAACTTTGTGCTCAGTTTGTGAAAACCACAGCCCTTAGGATAGCTGTTTATTTAACCTCAGTGATGGTATTTTCTCATTATCTTAGGTAAAACACAGAGGCATCAATGGCAATGTAATTGAAGCAGAGGATGAAGTTCACAGATTGATCAATTTTGCTGGATGTGCAGATGGCAGGTAGCTGCCAGCTGTTTATACAGACATGGCGATATTTGAAGGAATAGCTCAGTTAATTGCTGGTCCATAGACTGTACACATCTGACTGCCAGGATTACCGATGGTGAGTACTTCCCTCCTGGGTGACAAGGCTCTCCAGGCTCCCCCCCACACCTCTGGAGACCTTACAGCCTTTTCAATCACGTTAGAACTTTCCCTCAGAAGAGTTCATTCTTGTGTGTGACATGTTCTGCGGCACATGATGCATATGATTGTCATAAAACCAACATTTGTTAAAAACCACTTCGAATCTAGAATTAAGTTCTTCGGAGAGGAATGAAGGTCAATTCCACTGGTTCCTTCATTCAGTCAGCCACTGATTCAAGTGACAAGCACAGTTGCCCTATCCTTTGGAGACAATCCCATGGATGCTTAAGTTCCTTATTTAAAACAGTATACCAGTTGTCAATAATCTGGATTAATTGCAATAGCTAACATAACTAAACCATATTCTATGTAAATGGAAATAGTAGTATTTATTTTGTTTTCTAATACAAAGAAAGAAGGAAGTCCATGTTCAGCATAGATGAAATAAAAAAAAATGACCTCCAGTTAGTTGATTCTATGTGTGTATGTCCACAAAAGAGAATCCTTTGGATTGAAAGGCCTGAAGACATTCAGGCCCTCCGGGAAGCAGGTGCCGCACTGCGTCTTCAACAAATGCAATGGATACAGCAGGTAACCGGGTGTTTATTTCTGTACTATACGGTGGAGACAAAGACCCTGGACAGCCAATCATAGGGGAAGGTAGCCAATAGATGTCGCTATGAGGTGAATGCCCCTCCAAAACCATGTGTTGAAAATTTAACCTCCATTACCTAAAAACTATCGTGGCATCTTGAGAGATGGAGAAGTAATTTTTTTTAATGACACACTACTCTTTAGAGAATAGGAAATTAAGACAAGGTCACACATGGGAGGGAACAGTTGAAGGCATCAGGAGAAGATGGCCGGATTTAACCCAGAGAGGTGTCAGGGAATATCAGCCTTGCCACTATTCTCACTTCAGTCTTTAGCCTTCCAGAACTGTAAGTAAAATCTACAATGTTCGTTCTGGCCCTCCTAGTAGACTAACACAGGAGAAGGAACTTGAAAAGTACTTAGAAATGAAATTAAAGTACAAAGTTTCTGTTGCAAAGAGAATCTGCAATCCATGCGAAAGAACATTCACCAAAAGTTTGATGTGAGATGTGTACTGTATGGAAGTCTGCATGGACTCCAAAAGTGTCATGTTACTATATGAACTTATATTTTCATTTCATTTTCCATGAACATTTGGAAATGCCCCCCATGCAAATTATTAGCACAGTGATATAAAGGAGAAATTAAAAAAAAAATAGGTTTCAAACTTTCTTGAACAGCACTAAACATTCCCGAATTTTTCTGCCATGTAAACTACCAAAGTGGATTTCAGTTTCCTGAAAAGGCGGTGCAGCACAAGGCTGCTGGAAGGTGTTCCCTATTCCAGGGCCAGGCCCACATCTCCCCAACGGGTGAAGAGCACCAGGTATGAGTGTAAATGGCCATGCACGGTAGGGCAAGGTCATGTGAAACAGATCCCAGCTGAGACTGACCTCACGTCAGTTAGTAGCCTCAGTCCACTGAAGACAGTCCTGTTAAGGAATCTGCCTTGAGCTATAGAAAAACATGAAAAAAGTATATATACTAGATATTCAGTAAATGTTTTTATGTAGGGTGTGTGTGGATAGATATGCATCACTTGCTTTAAAATATTCTGTAAAGACTTAGTTGAGTCTTTAAAAAGGTTGAGTTCTAGTTCTAGTGTGTAGGATATTACGATATTATTAGGTGCAGCTAATCCGTGAGCTGAAAACATCAGATGCAACAAGGTATCTTAGAAGCTTTATTCCAGCGGCCAGGAACAGGATGGAGTTGGTGGAGAGAAAAGGGGAAAAGGAAAAGAAGAGAGAGAAAAGAGAGAGACGCACCTGGGGGCCTTTTTGTCTGCTAGGTGTAGGGGGTGGAGATTGGGAGGGATTGAGGGCAGGCCCCAAGGGCTTGGCGACTGCAGGTAAATGCCTAGGGATGATTGGTGAGTGGGCAGGATTGGGAAGGGGCTGGAAGATTGGGGGTGGGATTCTCAGGTGGAATGCCAGGTTACATCTGATTGGTGGGTGGCCAGACTGGCGCGAATTTCTTGAGCTGTGAGGAAGAAGAAATGGCACTGGGTCCAGGGTGGGATATTGGAATAACTCCTTACAAAGACAGCCTTTGCTGAGGTTAGATCAGAAAGTCCATGGCCTTCTCATCTTGTAGGAATCCCAACTAACCCGATGCTGTTGGCTCGATATGACTTGGCTCCCCAGCTCATGCAGACATTTAGTCCCCAAAGTCATAAACTAATGGTGCTGAGGTGGCAGAAACACAATCAACTCACGGTGTGTGGTGGGGGAAGTAGATTGGTGAGATTCTCAGAGTGTGTCCCTGTGAATGTATTCTGGATGTTCTACAGGGCGAGAGATATCACACACACACACACACACACACACACACACACACTTGAATTTTCACCCTATACATCAGCTTCCTGGATTTCCAGGTGATTTCTCTCTGCAGGCACTTCCCCATTCACTGTGTTCATCAGACACGCGGCGAGAGGACTCTCCAGTGATGGGCTTTGAACCTCCAAATCTATGAGCAGAAATAACCTGCTCAGTGAGTGGCTGTGCCTGGCATTTAGTTGCAGAAATAAGGTTAACAGAATAAAATGCTTCAGAAAGACCTACCCTTAAATCTCGAATAACATATTTTCCTAAATAGCCTATGGTACGTGCAACTGCAGGGCTTTCCTTTCAAGCAGTTTTTTTTTTTTCAATAACCCTTACATTTGTATTGTTTTAAAAAGTGACAGTATACAATGTGAATACTTAGTATACTTTGTATTAGAATATTTAGTTTTTTCCCTTTGTATTCAGTTTGGGCAGCAATGGGATATATTGTAACCACCACAGACTTGAGAGCTCAAATAAGCAACTTTAGGGTGAACATTTTCTGATTCAAAAAACATGCAGTTTATTTTTCTGAAACTTCATCCCTGGAACAACTCAATTCAGGTAACTTGTATTTTAAAGTTGTTTGAGTGTTTCTCTGAGATTGCCAACTCAGGAAACAGTAAATTTCCTCCTCCTCCTCCTCCTCCCCATGAAAATCATGCACACAAAGTTGAAGCCCTAAGAAGTAAGGAAGAAAGTTCCTGGCATCTCTGTTGTTTAACTTTCATAACTGAATATGAAAGTATAATTCTGAGTGGTTAACTTAATGACCATGACTGGAAATCTAATGAGTTTTATAAAACTACACGAATTCACTCTCAGCTTTTATGACTTCTTAGAATGAAGCCTGTCTACCTCTAGATCTTAGCTCAGGATGGAAGAAAAAGGGAATTTGTTAAATAGCTACTGAAGATATCTGAGAATTCGAGACACCTTAATCTGCTTTAATGGCTGCCATTGCCCTCCTTATTTATGGCATTTGAATAGCAGAGACAGAGTGAATGATGAGAATAGCTGAGCTTGAAAAAGTCTGCCCAGGTCTCTCAGGTGGGCAGCACACCTAACACCTTGAGCCTTCACCTGCGACTTCCCTGGGTGTGCAGTAGTAGGAATCTGGGGCTGGTAACAAGGCCAGTCTCAAACTCTAGCATTCTATTAGGGAATGTGGGCATCTCAAATGAAGTCTTAACCACAATGCAAATATCTATCCCCGGTTGTTAACTTCCGGGAACAGGCCATTTCTAACATGATCTATTGATCCACATTTAATGATATCCGTGTCTGTATACAATCCCTTCTACATGAACATAAAGTTGATTTCATCTTCCACTTGGAATGAATAGACTGACAGGAGAATATTGAGACACTGCCTCCAACAATACTGTTTTAAAGGGCTGTTTGTTGTTGTTGTTGTTTGTTTTATTTTGTTTTCTATTGGGTGTTCTGTGTCACTTTCTGCAGGCTGCTTTCTAGAGAGACCATAAGAATGAGATTGGCAGTGGATGTCCTGGTCCCACTTGCAACTATGAGTGTTAGCTCAGAAGCAGAGTTCCCCGTAGGAAGCCCCATTGATGACTGCACTTTAGTTCAAGTGAGGTTCTGAGTAAGAATCACATACCCAAATGGCCCCTAAAAGCCTCACCAACAGGAACTGGGGTAAGGTGTCAGCAATCAAAACTTTTAGTGTCCTATAGTACATAGCCATTGGTAACTACTATACTCATGTTTGCTTGAGCAAAAGCTGATATTTTTAAACAGGACCACAGGACACAAGAAAGGCTGCCTTCAAGTTTAATTTTCTGATTCCCAGCTTGAGACGCTCCTGCATTTGTCAGATGCCCAACTTGCCCTTCATCTCCGTTATTGACATTAAGAATACCCCATGGCCTTCACTATTGAGCTATATTTTTTACTATTTATGAATTTCCTTTTATCTGATTTTTTATAATCTCACAGTTCAGGAGGAAAGGAAGGGTACTTAAATGTAAGGAAAATCAGGCAGTCCTGTCCTGCATGACTGATGTTGGCCCTGGGTACACAGCAGAAGGAGACCTGACGAAGATTCATTATTCAGGGAGGGATCTCAAATGATCCATGGGCTGATCATCGGGCCTCAGTCCCTAGTGCAGGTTCTGGCATGTTGGTACAAATTAATGTCTCTAGTACGTTACCATAATTAGAAATGGTACTTCCCAAATATCAGCCATTTGCAGATCATTAAAAGCCAAACAAAACCAAAGGCAGTCTTGGGGCTGGTGTTATGTTGCAGCAAGTCAACACGCCTCTTGCAACACTGACATCTGCCTGAACGAGCGAGGGCAGCAAGAATTCCAGTCACTTCAGATCCAGTCTAGAGGGGGCACACGTACCTGAGTGCTCTGCCAGTGAACTCTCCTACACTAAATATTCCTAATTAAGAGTTCTTTATTTTTAGATTGATTTATTTTTATTATGAAGTCCGATACACAGAGAAGAGGAGAGACAGAGAGGAAGATCTCTCATCCATTGATTCACTCCCCAAGTGGCTGCAACAGCCGGAGCTGAGCTGAGCTGACGCCAGGAGCCAGTAGCCTCTTCCAGGTTTCCTAGGCATGTTCAGGAACCCAAGATTTTGGGTTGTCCTTGATTGCTTTCCCAGGTCACAAACAGACAGCTGGATGGGAAGCAGGGATGTCGGGGTTAGAATTGGCGCCCATATGGGATCCTGGTGCATGTAAGGTGAGAACTTTAGCCACTAGGCTACTGCACCAGGCCCAAGAATCCTTATCCCCACATCTTTGATGGGGATGTTGAAGGGGTAAGGAAATTAGGCCACCAGTTAAAGTTCACTTACCTAAAGTGAATTTCACTTAAGAAAAAGTTTTTCCTAATAAGAACAAAAATGCTGCCTTTTTAGATTGGAGCAGCTGTGCAAACACTGGGCCTTCCCATGAACCCTAGCCAGCTTCTGTGTGTTTCAGAAGAGCCTTCTTTCTGAACCTGGCTGAATAAGAAGCCCTCTTGGCCGGCATCAGCACACATACCTGTGAGGATTTCTGCGACGTGCTGAGTGGTTTTCTGGATGAGGAGCCTCAGGATGCCGCCCTCCAGGCTCAGCAGCAGGGTCCCCGAGCCCTCAGACAGCTCCGTGGACAGAAGCACCCCATCCTTATTCCATGTTCTAAACTGGAAACTCACTGAGAGCCCATTGATTCGTGGGGTCCCAGGCAGCAGCAAGTAACTGCTGCTGGAGTTGACAAATGTGACGGGAACGATGGGTGGTTCAGAGCAGGAAAAAGTGACATTGCCCTGTGAAACAAACAGACAAAAATCAAACAGAAAAGCCAGGACATTATAGTTATTATTATTATTATTATCATCATTGTTATTATTCTGCATTCTGACAGCTGATACAAACAGCCACCTGGAGCTGAGCTAAAATTCATGAACATTTCACATCCAGCTACAGGTTCTTAAAGACACAAAACATAAGCTTTGCTGAGAGACACTTCTGAAATTGTTTTCTCTTAGGTGAAGGGTTCAGTGCTGTGTGCAGAGGATGTCTGATATGGCAGCAAAGGAGGAGGAGGGGATGGGAGCATTTTCAAGGGAGCCTCAGATGGAAAAATAGTGTATTCGCTCATTGCATTAATCCACATGGCCTGCCAGCCATATGCCAAATATTTGTGGCGGTTTTTACAAAGATGCTTGTGGAACAACTTTGTTACACACTGAGATGTGCTACAAACAAACAAACAAAAACTAGAGTCCAGCTCCCATGGAAACCTGGCGTAAGCAAGAACTAAACCAGCAGAGGTTTAACAAGCACATGATCCTTGGATGGGATGACAGGAGGTGAAGGATGTGAATGAGCTGTTGGAGGCAGTTTTACAAGGGTCAGGGTGTGAGCAACAGCTTGCAGAAACTAATACAGTGGCATCCCTGGAGTCCTGGAGGCACCTTTTTCTTGCAAGCAGCAAGTAGGTCACGAAGGGCCAGAGAAAGAGGGAAGGCTGGAAAGGTGAATTGGTAACTGGAAGTCAGAATACTCTGATGCCGGCCATGCAGTTTTCCTTCTGAGTCAGGGCGCTTTAAAGGATCACAAGCTACCCTTGTGATTTGCTGAAGGTATTAGCAGTGGCATGGGGTGGAGAGTGGACAAAAGCCTGAACTTGGGCATGTGAAATGTGTACACTGCAGAAACAGGAAGAGGAAGACCATTATCTGCAACATACACAAACTTCTCCAAGTTGATTGGAGAAAAACTTCAGATTTCTATATTTGGAGGTTACAGGAAATTAATATTCACAGAGCCGTGTGCTCGATTCACTTCCAACACATGAATCAGGAGAAAGCCTGAAATGCTTGTAGCATTGTGAATACGTTCTATCACAAAAATCATTTAGAATTCCTATTGAAAACTCTGTAGCCAGCCACATCATATTTCCCATTCGTCCCATTTGTCACTTTCAGGTTCCAAGCATTCATGCTCACAGCCACACAGTGAGTTGGTTCAGGTGAGCACATCCAAGTCGCTGTGACTGTCTGCTGTCAAAGCTACTGAACACAGCCTTTACACAGCACCCTGGCTCTTCCCCTTTCTGCTGCTGCAGGAGCCAGCATCATGTCTGTGAACATGTCAGCGATTCTACCCTAAGCACCCTCCTCTGGCTACCTGAGGGATGGAAGTTTGTCCTGATGCTCCAGATGCCTGTTCCCCCATCAGAGTATCTGGACGCAAAAACCAGCTCCGTGTCCCCAATGCAGCTTCCTGCCGTTGCAGACCCTAAGGGACTCTAGGGATGGTTTAACAGGTGTGTTTCATGACAGGGAATGCCCATGCTGAAATCCTTGCTCCCGCATCCTGGTTTTGGCCCTGACCCAGCTCCATCTGTTGAAAGCACTTGGAGAGTGACCAGCACATAAGAGTCTATCTCTCTCCATCACTGTATCTCTTCTTCCCTCTTGAGTAATGTTAAAAAAAAAAGAGGAGGAAGAGAAGAGGAGATAGCAATAAATTAGGATGGCCACAATCCTGTATCCCAATGCCTGGATCCATGTTCCATATCTGCTCATAATTCCAATAGCTGCAAATGTGGATCCTCACAGGCAGCAATGATGGCCCAAGTCATTGAGTTCTTGTCACTCATGAGAGAGCAAGCCGAAGTCTGTGACTCCAGGCATTTTGGCCTTCTCTGATTCCTAGATGCTGCAAGCATGTGGGAGAAGAATGAACTTGCCCTCAGCCCTTTACAAAAAAAAATTAAAAATGGTTATGAAAGAAATGACTACCTGGATTCAGCTTTTCCTTGCAGTGGTCAGATGCAGAATAAAAATGTCTAGTATGGGTTTTTAATCCTAAATGTGATTACAGAAACCTCTCTCACAGAAAAGCATCCCTTATGTCTGTGTCCTAAGAGTCTTGTATTACCAAAAACAACTTCTACCAACAGTTAATCATCGGTCAGGCGTCTAAGAGCATATTCTTTCATAAGTTTTTGTCGTGGTGATTCAGACATTTTCCTTTAGTTAGGACAGAGCTCCAGAAGTCACTGAGTGTGTTCAAAGGTGGAGCTGCACATCCATCAAGAAATTGCTTTCGGTTTACTTTGCCTACCGTGTCAGGCAGTAGGCTCAGCCTTGATACGCACATGTCATGAACTCTGTACAGCAATGCCTCAGGCATATTCTCTTCACTTCAAGGGGGTACCAGTTGGGTTTAGAAAACGTGTCTTCCTCATAGTGATAATGGAAGACAATCTCGCACTTGTCTGGTGCAGACCCTTTAAGGTTGGTCGCCACTCCTAATATCTCCTTTCTCTGTCCTGGGTGTTCCCATGCTTAAACCTCAATCAGCTGCATTTGCAACCAACTCTATCTTGTGCTGAAATGATCATAGTATGAACTTGTGGTGTGTCACATAATATTTGCCAAAAATGGCCTCCCTCCCACTAGAATGTGTGTTCCCTGAACTGCAATCCTAAGAACCAGTAAGAGCCCGCGTGCTCAGCAGCTGATACAACTATAATTAGGTTGTACACATATCCCTCCCCCCACACACACACATTCACACTGATAGCTTATCAATTGTGGCATAGCTGCCATTTGGAAGAAGCAACATTACAAAATTCCTATGGAAAGATTAATATATAGTTGTAAACCATTATTTTTTTTTTATTTTTAGAGATAACTCTAAACTGTTTTGATGACAAAAAGTTCAGCTGTACCCAAATTTGAAGGGGAATAGTTGGGAAGTAGTGAGAAAAGATGACAAATTTTAAAAGCATGTATGATCAGGCCTGGAGTGATAGCCTAGCCTTTAAAGTCCTTGCCTTTCATGCACCAGGATCCCATATGGGTGCAGGTCCTAATCCAGGCAACTCTACTCCATCCAGCCCCCTGCTGTGGCCTGGGAAATCAGTTGAGGATGGTCCAAGACCATGGGATCCTACAACCACGTGGGAGACCCAAAGGAAACTTCTGACTCCTGGCTATGTATCTACTGAGCTGTAGCCATTTCAGCTACCTGGGAAATGAATCAGTGGACAGAAAATCATCTCTGTCTCTCCTTCTCTTTGTATATCTGACTTTCCAATAAAAATATACCTTTTTAAAAAAGCATATATGATCATAACCTTTTCCCATTTATTTCCTGATTCAATACTCAGGGTTCAGCCCTCTGAGCACTCTTTTGTGCTGCTGGGAAACAGTGTTGGAAAGTGGGCTCAGGTCAGTTCTAGGTACTGATGTTCTTCGCTAATCAGTTTATCCATGCCAATTCTCAGTCTCCCCGTTTTGCATTATTTATGTAGGTTAACTTTACAGGAGGCTCAGAAGCTAAGACACCCTTGGACTGGACCCCTAGAGCAGGAATTTCTACCAAATGCCTTTGGCATTTCTCACTGTTTAAGAAAAGGCTGGGAGTGGTAACCAACATCTTAATCAACAGGGAACAGGGGTGCTTCAAATTATACTGGGTAGGTTCTGTGCCCTTTCCTGTCCCTTAGATACCCTGCAGTGTCATTGGTCACTGAGTCATGCTCCTCTCTCCTGTGCCCTAATTCCTTTCTCTCTTTTCCAGGTCATCTTTGCCCTTGCATCTCTGAAGTGGTCCAAATTTGATTTCAGTACAGGTCTTTGTTTCTCATGGTAAATTTAAAAATGAGTAACAAGAGAGTGACTGAATGAGAATTCCCTTCCAAATCAAGTCTGATCCAACTTTCCAGAAGAATGTAGGAGTTCAGAGCTCAGCTCCCGCACCATGCCTGGTGTGTGAGACAGCTGCTTCTGCTTCCCATCTCAGCTGTGCTCCTTGCCAGCAGAAGAGCTACACAGTGCTGAAGACTGTCAATGCCAGCTTCAGCCACCAAGGTGGGGTGGAAAGAAGATAAACACTACCTAGGTGTAATAGTGATGTGTTTTGAAATTATCAAGGCTTAGGTGATCATTTACAACCATGCCACTTTTGACTTTTGAGTCCTTCTTAAAAGTCTTCATGGAATGGCCACCCTACATTGAGAAAAGGAACCCCAGGGGACAATCTGCTTCAGCATTTTGTCAAGACAGACGTGGCCAATGACCACAGATTTCTGCCTTATGCAGCTCTTCCCTCAATTTCTTCAATGTCCATTTCTCATTGCTGTGAGAGAAAGAGCCCCATTCCTCAGAGCATCTCCATCCCTCTCAATATTTGGTTTATTCAAGGTTTCCAAACGCCTTCTATTTTTTCCTCAAACATTATACAACAGTGCCCTAGGCACAGGCTGCAAGTCCATTGCACAAATGTGGCTTAGATATTTTGCCTTCTGTAGTCATTGTATATATGTCACGTTCATAATCAGTATACAGCTTCCCTCTCCAAGAGGGAATATGCTGTGACTAAGTCAGGAAAGTGTAGCGTCAATACTGCTTCAGAGATTAAAAAATGAATGGAAAGAAAAGAAAGTCATTGTACCTTGGAGGAGAATCATGTTAAAGTAGTTTAGCAACTCTGTAATTTTTTGTTTCCCTGTTTCCATTACTTCCAGATCAAGCACTTCCTGCTCAGTCTTGAACATGGATATGGTAGTCATGAGCAGAATTCCACCTGCTGTGGAGCTTTCTGAAAGCACGCCCTCCCCAGAGCCCTTCTCTTGTCAGGTAAGGGGCAGGCACAGAGATGGATCCTTTTTATCATGGATTTATGGAAGCAGCTTGCATAGATTCCATCCACAGTGTCAGCCGGCAGGGACACACCTGCTGGGTCCCTTGCTGGTACCCAGGTCACTGCTATGATGAATCACCTCTTAACCTTGTTCTCCTCTCTGATCTTGCAACTTGCATTTAAAAGCAGGTAAAAGGCAAAATGAGCAAGATGGTTTATTGAGCACACATGTTCAACCATTAAACACGTCCAATTCATTAAAGAAATGTCCAACCTTAGTGGTCAGGAAGAAGGCAGGGAAGAAAGGCCAGAGACAATGTTTGAAGTGGATATTTCTAAAGCACAATCTGGGTATACATCTGGAGATCAACAAGAGGTCATGGCCAAAACTACTTAAGAAGACCAGAATTGTAACCCTGTCTAACTTTGGCTAACATAACAGACACCAAAATTGTGTGATTAGAAAACCTCTTCCCTGTTTCTAATAACAAACTAGAAACACAGAAGGGTGGGATACATCTGACTGACAGCACCTTTTGGGGAGGAGCTAGCATCTTGTACACGTTTAAAGGCTCGTGTTCCTTGCTACCTCATTCCGGTGGAGACACGACACCAAGTACCTGCTATCCCATCTATCATGTCGCACCCTCTTCCCAGTAGAAGGGGCCCTAACTGCTGTTAGGAATATGGAGTGATGACCGCGCTGGCTGCTTCGTGCTGTCAAAGAGAATCAGAGGGACATTCTTCCAAGGGTTGACCTAAGTGTCCCAGGAGGAATGTGAATTTCCTCGGTGGGTAGGGGGCGTTGTCTGAAATACAGCCTGGAACTTGAAGGCTTTTTGATATTTAGCCCTGTGTAATACAGAGAACAGGCTGCTCCTGTTTCCCCTAATTAAGTAGTTCAGGGGTCTAGCTGGAGGACTCAAGGTCCCAGACTCAATTTTCAAGCTTAAAATATAATAGAGTTGTCAGAGGTTTAAACCCCTATGAAAGTAAAAGACGTAAGCAATTTCTCCAAAGCTTTAGATTATATCTCCTTTAAGACTGAAGTTGTTAAAGTAATTCAATGAAATAAAGGAAACAGAAAATGCAGCAAACATCCCTGAGATGCATTATGTTTTGTTATCTAGGTCAGTTAGGAAACAGAAAAACTTTAATTGAACAAATCACCACATGGTATAGCATGACATACAGAATACTAACACATAGTTACTTAAAAACAACAACAACAACAACAAAAATCCCCTTAATTTCAAGATAAATCCAGGTGGGAAATAGGTTAATGATTTTTTTCACAGTTATACTTTGCCAAAGTGCTGCAAATCCTAGGAACTGTCATATATTCTTCAACTTAGACTTTGTTGTGCTTTTTCTGGTTACTGGGTATTGATTTGGGTCTTCTTGTCACAATTCAGGAAAAAAAAAATATGTTTACTAGGGTAGCAGAAATGAGTAGAGAGACATTAAAAAAAAAGTTTTAGTTTGAACTCACTTCACAGCTTCCTGATTGAACATGAGGCGCTTGAGATCACTGGTGCATAAAGGCAAATTTCAGACCTTGTAGTTAAAGGCAGCCATACCTGAATTGCCCCTTTGCATGCTTCCTTTGCCTGTGTATCTGAAAATAATCCACACTCTCTCTAGCTAACCTGGTGTTGCTTGCAGCGATTTTAGGTTATGGCTATAGCAAGCATTCATTGATGAACTACAGGTAGGTAGTCCCCAGTTGCTGGCATTTTCTTTCTCGCAAACGTGGACCAGTGGTACTGCATGTGCAAGGTAATGTACACTTATTACAACCCAAGACCGCCTACTATTTCCTTTTATTGCTGAGGTAAGTCATTTAGCTAATTTATGGAACATTTCTAGAAAGTTATCATCTGCTCTAAAAATGGCCATCTGAAAATCAAGAATCTACAGATCCAAGTGAGCAGCAGTCTCTGGGCTGCAGCTCATTCTCCAGCAGTTTGCCACTGCTCCCTGACTCTCTTCTAGAATTTCTTTCCATGTTTATTCACAGCTCAACAGCTTGGCAATGACCCAGATTTAGGCTCATGTCATGTGGGATGAATAAAACAGGTATAGTGAAGCATTCAGTCTGTTGAATAAACCACTAGAAGTTACATACCAAGATGTGCTGTGGCTAGATTTGATCCAAGATAGGACAGATCTGGTGACCAAGGTTGGATTAGAGGAAGGATGGCATTGGCCATCAAGGAAAAGGTACTGAATATTCTCTTATCAGAGCACCTTAAATTCAGTCACAGTGAAATTCTGGTACACCTTTTCTTAAGTATTGAGAGTCACAATGGCTGTCTTACTGTACCAAAAATCCAATTTCCAAACTGCCTTGGGAATATGGCAAAGTCAACTTGATGTTCTGCTTACACTGAGTGCTTTGGGAGTTTTTCAAATGTGCCACTTCCAAGGGTTATACTATTGTACTGAGTTATTGTTTATAAAGAATTTCCTTTGGGAGTATTTATTTTGTGTTTAATCATCATCCAGACATCACAACACCGTTGCGAGTACAATACAAACAGGAGTACAAAGCTGAGCTTCAATCATAAGGCATCAACCAAAGCCAAACAAGCATTGGCAAGCCAGGGAAATGTCTCAAATTAATCTAATCTGTAGGAAATGCTTCAAATTGAGTTCTTGATTTTTCCAATGTGTATAATGATTTCTAAGTTGATTTGTCTGAAAACTCCCAGGACTGATCAGTCATAGTATCAGTCATACTATATCATATATTGGTCATGTCAGACATACTTCCCTGTATGTCTGGAAGGTTCTTGGTTCACAAACTCAGGGTCAGTGACAGGCCAAACAAAAGTTGTGTGTGAGGGGAGAAAGGCTATTTCTTTTTTTAATGCATTTTTTCACATCAATCCATGTAAGCCAGAATTGGTCCTATAGCAAAAGAGTCGGCTCAAAAGGGCAGGCATGGAGCTGGCAGAGCCATGAGATGGGAGTCATAAGACAGAGTCTAGAGCTGGGAAACTGAAATGGAACAATCATCAGGGCTGCATAAAGGAGCTTTTGATTTGACCTTGCAGGTTACGTAGGATGGGATATAGTTGGAGGAAGGAGTTGGGTGGAGAGAGGAAAGAAGCAATGGGAAGAAGGCCAGGGTGCGTTTGGAGAAGTTAAGAAAACAAAACACCTGACATCAGATATTCCAGGAGGAAACATACTGTTTCCAAAGGAAGCCTTCAAGCAGGGAGCATGTGTGCTCCCCGGGCTTTCATTGGAGAGGCATCCGAGAGAGGCTTTGTTAAATTAGAAGGCAGGCTTTGGCAACCCAAAAAAACAAGTGGGCACAGTTCAAAAGATAGTCTCCCACTAGGCCCTTTCCTCTGGCCTCCCAGCAGCTATCCACGGAGCTTCCAGAGGACAGGGACTGTTTGCGACTTAGCGGTAGACTTCAGCCTGACAGATCGTATCTAGATTTTGTCAGCATTTTGCTCTCTCAAAGCAGTCAGCTCCAAATTTCAGCTTCAAGCTTTGGATTCTGCTATTGTCTCATGGTTTGGGTTTACGCCCCATTCAATGAGGCAGCAAACCCCATCCGAGTTTCTAGATTTTGAAGATGGTGGTTCTTTACACTTAAAGGAAAAACTCAGAGAGCAATCTTGGGATTTGGTGAGTGGGAGGAAATGAAAATCAGATCTATGATTCAATTGAAAAGCATTTTAATTTATACTAGAAAACATTGCACCTCTATCCTGGGCACTGTTCAATTTCTCTTTTTTTAAGATATACTTATTTTTATTGGAAAGGCAGATTAACAGAGAAGAGAGACAGAGGAAGATCTTTCATCCGATGGTTCACTCCCCAAGCAGCTGCAATGGCTGGCGCTGAGCCAAGCCGAAGCCAGGAGCTGGGAGTTTCCTCTGGGTCTCCCACATGGGTATGGGATCCCAAGGCCTTAGAACATCCTCAACTGATTTCCCAGGCCACAAGCAGGGAGCTGGATGGGAAGTGGGCTTCTGAGTTTAGAACCAGTGCCCATGTGTGATCCTGGCATGTTCAAGGCTAGAACTTTAGCCACTATGCTATTGTGCCGGGTCCTGTTCAATTTCTGTATATTATGTAAAGCCATTTGAAAAATGAACAGAAAGCTGAAAATAATAATCATTAAAGAATGTTATTGAAATACTGTTGATATTTTTGACACTTATAAAAATTGAAATATCAGGAATTAATTCAATATTAGACAAAGGTTCATATCCCAATGACCATTATTTATAATTGAAAATTGGGTCCCTGCACCCACATAGGAGATGCAGAGGATGTTCCTGGCTTCTGATTGACTCAGCTCTGGCCATCATGGCTACTCAGGGAGCGAACCAGTGGCCAGAAGATCTTGTTCTTTATCTCCCCTTCTCTCTGTAAATCTGTCTTTCCAATAAAACATAAATAAATCTTTTTTAAAATACAAATTTGTACATATGAATAAGCAAGTGAATCTGTATTACTAGTATGAAGCAGTTGACTGTTTTGTTCAGGAGTAGCATTCTCTGAGTGAGAAGCACAGTTAAAACTTTGCCCACTTCCAAAGTATTTGAAGTTAACACTGATGTTCTAAAAAAAACCCTAAGCTTTAGTTACATAATTTTCCAGATATGATTTCATTTTGCAGCTTCCAGGACAACAGCAATTCTTAGTAACTTCTGCTTACAGAGCATCTGTGTAGAGCAGTAACTAGGTGGGAAGAGAACTCATTTTGTTTGAAGGCAATTGACTACTTATTTTTTTTTTTACTGGTTTTAATTCCTGCATAATTTCAGAAATACTTTTGTTCTTTTTTTTTTTCATCACTCTTCAATTAAACTCAGATTGCTAAAAGAGACACATTAGCATCTGGGTAATTCTTTTTTTTTTAATTTATTTTTTTTTAAAGATTTTTATTTTATGTTTATTGGAAAGACAGATATATAGAGAGGAGAGACAGAGAGGAAGATCTTCCATCAGATGATTCACTCCCCAAGTGAGCGCAACGGTTATGCCGGTCCGGAGCCAGGAGCCTCTTCCGGGTCTCCCACGCGGGTGCAGGGTCCTAAAGCTTTGGGCTGTCCTCGACTGCTTTCCCGGGCCACAGGCAGGGAGCTGGAAGGGAAGCGGGGCTGCTGGGATTAGAACTGGCACCCATATGGGATCCCGGGCATGCAGGGTGTGCAAGGGGAGGACCTTAACCACTGCGCCATTGCGCTGGGCCCCATCTGGGTAATTCTTAAGGAACATAGATCAGGAAGTGTTGCAGTCGGAGTGCATGTGTGTGTGTGTGTGTGCGTGCGTGCTGTTCCTGTGTGTGTCCTTCTACTTTAAAACTTCATTTTTTGGACCACAAGCAAAAATACCTTTCCACTCTGCTCACAGATGTATGGGACTCTGGAAGATCTAATTGTCTTTAAGAAGTAATCCATGTTGGTAGTTTTGAAAATGGAATCTAGGTTTTTAGCAGACTGGAAGAGTAGCGAATGTGTGAGAATGGCAAGTGCTGCCAACTGACCTGGACGCAGAGTTAATTTCCAGCTGCAGAATGATCATAAAGGTCAACATTTCTATTTCATCAAAAGCATCTATGGAAAACGCAGAGGAATACCCAATCCTCTCTCTAATTATGTCATGAAAAATTTTCCCAGTTTTTAAAAGTTAAAAAAAAAATGGAGCTGGTATGCCTGAAGAATGAATGTGTGCGTGTGTGTGTTTCTCTGTGTGTGTAAACAGCAAAAAGGATGTCTCAACATTCAATATCATTTTGTGATAAAACAAACAAGCAAGCAAACAAACAAAACCTCAATGGATTCTGCATAGAAAACTCAGCATGGTGAAGCTTGCATATGACAAGCCCATAGATAATTTATACACAATCAGGAAAAGTGATTGCTTGAATTTAGGGCCAGGCACAGGTCAAGGGGATTCTTCTCAGTCCTTCTGCTTAATTTAGTAGTGTATGTCCTAGCGCAGTGAGTTAGTCAAAACAAAGAAATGAAAGACACACACGATCAGAAAGGAAGATGTAAAAATGTTTCTGTTTCCAGATGACTTAATCTTATATGTAGAAACTTTCATGACTATACATACATATACACACACACAATATTAACGATATGAATGTACCCAGTACATTTCATAATAGAAAAGTAGCATGGAGAAATCATTTGGATTTCTATGCTCTAATTGATAAAAGAAATAATCAACTCCATCTAAAATGTTATCAAAAGGGATAAAATATTTAGAAATAAACATTGACAAATTTTTTTAAAGATTTGTTTATTTTTATTGGAAAGGCAGATATACAGAGAAGAGAGACAGAAAGATCTTCTGTTCACTCCCCAAGTGAGCACAACGGCTGGAGCTGAGCCGATCGAAAGCCTAGAGCCAGGAGCTCTTCCAGGTCTCCCATGTGGGTGCAGGGTCCCAAGGCTTTGGGCTGTCCTCGACTGCTTTCCCAGGCCACAAGCAGGGAGCAGGATGGGAAGCGGGGCTGCTGGGATTAGAACTGGTGCCCATATGGGATCCCGGCGTGTGCAAGACGAGGACTTTAACCACTATGCTATTGCACCGGCCCTGAAAAAATTCTTAATTGGAAAACTAGAAGATAAAATGAAGGGGAAACACACATACAAGTGGACGTATACTGTGTGTTCACGGATCAGAAGAATTAGTGCTGTTATACATGTTCATGCTACGCAAAGTGAGCTAGCTACACGTTCAGTGCGATCCTTATAAATCTCCGAGAGAAAAGCCCTAATAAGTCCTATCAAACCACAATAGCTTGTAAATATCAAAGCACTTCTAAGAAATAACAGACCTGGAAGCTTCACACTTCCGCTTCGGAAGTACGTGATGAATGCAACAACCAAAACTACAGCACTAGTATACAGATGGCCACTACAAACAGAAAACACAGCCCCCTCAAACAGGCATAACAACCTGTCATAAACAAACATTTGAGACAGGGGATGAGAATAAAAATGGTGAGAGGAGAAACTCTTCAATAATTTCAAAAGGAGAAAAGGAGACCACATGCAAAAGGATATGTCTGGAGCCTCACTTTATACGTTGCAAAAACATACTCAGAATGAATCAAGAAATTTGAAATATAAGACTTGAAAATGTAAAACTCTTAGAAGGAAACACAGATGCAATGATCGTTAACATTGGTCCTTTGAGTGACTCTTCCCGTATGACTTTACAAACAGTAAAAGCCAAACGGATTCAGTGGAAGGATGCCAAAATGAAACATTTCAGCAGAGTAAAACAAATCCCCAAATGAGATAAAGCAAGTAGATTGAAATAAAGTATTTGTAAACTGCGTAACTTACAACAGGCTAGTGGCCAAACTCTACAAGAACTAATGTAGTTCAATAACAAAAACACACTGTAAATAATCTTCCTAAAAATTAGCAAAGGATTAAGACATTTTGGTAAAGAAGCTATTCAAATAAGCAGAAGAAAGGGGGAAAAGTTTAATGTTTTTTTTTCCCATTTTTCCTGAACTGTTTATTTTTTTTACTTATTATTTATTTATTTAATTAGGTTCTGATAAAGCTTCAAAGGCTCTGGAAATTCCCTTGTCCCTTCCCCAAATCTTTTCCACCCCACTGATTTGCCCTTGATTATGACAATAGCACAGTTCCTCATCAACAGCCGTAAGTCCATCATTCTGCCCTTGAAGTGTATTCTGACATTCTGGGCATGGACAAAGGCAAACAGTCCAGCACCCTATTTTAAGTTATATTTAACAGTTTCATTGGGAGTCCATATATGATTTGGCAGTAGAGATGCATACTGCATTATATACTCACAACATGCTACAGAATGACCTATGAGTCACTTAAAAAATAAAAATCAAGAAACTTATTTAAGAAACTATGTTTCAGGGCCTGGCGTGGTAACCTAGAGGCTAAAATCCTCACTTAGCATGTGCCAGGATCCTATACGGGCGCTGGTTCTAATCCTAGTGGCCCTGCTTCTCATCCAGCTCCCTGCTTCTGGCCTGGGAAAGCAGTCTATAGCCTGAAGCCTGCAACCCCCCATGTGGGAGACCCAGAAGAGGCTCTGGGCTCCTGGCTTCGGATCAGTGCAGCTCTTGCCGTTGCGGCTGCTTGAGGAGTGAATCAACAGATGGAGAATCTTCCTGTCTCTCCTCCTCTCTGCATAACTGAATTTCCAATACAAATAAATAAATCTTTAAAAATAAAACACTGTGCTTCATGAAGGAAACAATGACTTATGAGTTAGTGAATAAATTAATAAGATGCTCTTTTGAAGAAATGGAAATAAAAATATCAAAATCCATGCATGCGATAGTTTCCACTGATCTTTGTCGGTGAGATGTGTCTCCTGCAGCCAACAGAATGGTGATTATGATTTTTTTTTTATCCAGTCCTCTAATCTGTGCCATTTGATTTAGAAATTTACGCTAGTTATATTCAGGGTTAATATGAATAGGAGGTAATTTGATCCTGTCATTTTAGTAATGGACTGTTCCTTGATGTGGTCTTCTGTCGTTATTTTACTGGGATGTTCTTCACACTTGCCTTTGGTCTTGGTGGGTACTACTCTTTTTCTCTGTTGAGAGAACATTTGGAATATCATTTTAGGCCAGGTCTGAAAGAGGCATATTCTCTGAGCTTTACTGTGGAAGCGTTATATTTCATTTTCAAAGACAAAGCAAAGCTTGGCTGTGTACATTATCTTTGGTGGACATTTTCCTCCCTTTTAGAATCTGGAATATGTCACTATATTCTCTTCTGGCCTGCAGAGTTTCCTGGAAGAGGTGACCTGCGAATCTGATTGGGGTTCTTTTATGTGTCAATTGATATTTTTCACATGCAAATTTAAGGATTACTTTCCTTATGCTTAACTGAAGAGACAAATGATAATAAGCTTTATTACAAGGTTTTAAAATTGTTTTCCCCCTATTGTCTCAATGTCTTCCTCAGTTAACTCTGAGGTGGCAAAAGCTTTTTCTCCTTTGCAGGGGAGTCTGCAGTAATATCCACTGTGCTTCTTTCGCTCTTGGTCATTGCACATCTGGTTAGCAGACTCTTCTCCTTAGGTCAGATTGCTAAGCTGTGTCAGCCACAGGCCTACAGGTCATTTTAACCAACTGCCTTTGGTATCCAGTTATTTGGATGTAACTTTTACTAATTCCTCTAGTGAGCTTCAGTACCAGACTTTTGTGCTAGGCTTCAACCAGGGTCCTCCTCTGTAACCCCAGTTCTTGGCGCACCACTCACCGCTCTCTGCGATCCTATGCTGTGGCTGTACCATTACATACACAGCCTTGGATTACATGGTTGAAATTCAGGCTGTACTTCTCTCAACCTAGCAGCCTGTTTCCTGGAGGCATCATGTTATGGCTCAAGTATTGGGAATCTGGATTCCTGCTATTCATAGAGACCAGCAAGGAAAAGATCAAATTCTGGGCTTTTGGCTTTAACCAGGCTCAGCCAATGTTCTTTTGGGCATCTGGGGAATGATTGAGCAGATAGCCAAGTAAATGAGTGTGGTTCATAATATATATCATGTCAGAAAACATTGGATGGAACATCCTAGAAACTCCTACTTTGGGCCAAAGAACCAAGGGCAAGTCACTTTTAGCTCCACCATTTCCTTCCTTCTGCAGCCTGACATACAATTATACCATTGTCAACTTCTGAGAAAATAAATGAATGTGGATGATCCTTACCAAATTTTCTGATGTTTTACAAAATCGTCTGGTGCTCATGATTTAATATGGCTGTCTGTGAGGTTTCAGAGACGGCTGAACATGTTTCTTAATTTCAGACAGTCCAGAAAGAATAAATTGATTCAAATTCAGCAGAGTTTGCTTCTCTAAATCCCTAGTGATTCACTTGAAAATGAGGAAAAAAAAAAAAAAACCTTTCCTGACACGTTTCCAACATGGCCTCGATGACTGAGCTGAAAGAGGCACTAGCTCATGGATGGAAGCAAGCATCCAGGATCATCTAAAAACTTGCTGGCTTTCATATTGGTTAGCCAGTTTCACTGTTGAGTGGACTCAAACCTCTGTGCCTTGCTGAGCAGGTGATCCCTCATGATGTCAGGGAACACAGCCATGTTTAGGTCCACTGGGACAGCTGAGTTATGAGCCAAAGATTGTGTCCAAGTGGTACTGATTGCCACATCCTGGAATGAATATTTGATTTCTGGCATGGAATGGTTACAAACAGATGCCCAGGATGCTTGAGTACTTTTTTGTTTTGGTTTTGGTTTGGTTTGTCAACTATCAAGCAGAATTAAAAGCCTGCTGATTTTGTAGTTCACTTAAAGGCTTTGGAAAATAAGTTCGATGGCCATAAAGTGCTTCGTAAAGGTTGTGAAAAAAAACAAAACCTAAAGCTATACATTTTGCTATAAAGCAATGGAATTTTTGTATATTTTTCATAATATGGATTTTACATGAACTATTTGAATAATTTTATATGCACATACTTATTTTTTTGCAGCAAAATAATCTTTCATTTTTGTGTGTGCAAGAGGCAAACAGACAGGGAAAGACAGAGAAAGAGACTTGAGGACTCCTCACCTGTTAACTCACTCCTCAAACGTCTACGCTGGGCTCTGGCTGGGTCTGGGGCCAGGAATTCAATCCAGGTCTTCCACATGGTGGCGGGGACCCAAATACTGAGCCTGATGCTTTCCAGGGGTTATGCAACACGAGTAAGCCGAACGTCCATGACAGCAGATACCTGAAGCCAGGCATCTGTGCATGGGGTGCAGACACTCCAGGTGCCATTCTAACCACTACCTCAAACATCTGCCTCTACATTTATGCATTAATTAGGTTTTCCACATAATTTTTAAAAAGATTTATTTATTTTTATCACTGAGTCAGATATATAGAAGGAGGAGAGACAGAGAGGAAGATCTTCTGTCCGATAATTCACTCCCCAAGTGAGCCCAACGGCCAGTGCTGTGCCGATCCAGAGCCAGGAACTTCCTCCAGGTCTCCCACACAGATGCAGGGTCCCAAGGCTTTGGGCTGTCCTTGAATGTTTTCCCAGGCCACAGCAAGGAGCCTGGATGGGAAGTGGGAGGCTGGATGGGCAGCTGCTGGGATTAGAACTGGCACCCAAATGGGATCTCAGCGCATACAAGGCAAGGAGCTTACCCACTAGGCCATGCCGCTGGGCACTTCCACATAATTTTTAAAGTGCCCTTGATTGTGCCACACCCATGGAATGAAGCCCATTCCACATCACTTGCCTGGAAGCATCTTCTAGGGATGCTAAACTACCACTCACCGTGGGAAGATGATACTGGGTGTTCCAGCATAAGGGGCTAGGAGGATATTCCTCTACATGAACTATGATCATACATATCCATCATAATGGCACAAGTAACTGAATTAAATAGTGGGGTTAACATGACCTCTACCCAAATATGTGCAGATTAATGGTTTTGTCAGACATGCCTGGGCTTTTTGGAAACAAAATTTGTCCTTTCATCATTATTCACAACCTCAGGGATACAATCTAGAGGCCAATCTTTATTGTTCATTTTAAAGATTTATTTTTATTGCAAAGTCAGATATATGAGAGAGACAGAGAAGATTTTCTCTCTGTTGATTCACTCCCCAAGTGGCCACATGGCCAGCGATGCACTGAGGTGAAGCCAGGAGCCCAGAGGTTCTTCCGGGTCTCCCACACAGGTGCAGAGTCCTAAGGCTTTGGGCTGTCCTCGACTGCTTTCCCAGACCACAATCAGGGAGCTGGATGGGTAGTGGTATTACCGGGATTAGAGTGATTGCCCATGTGCGACCCTAGCTTGTGCAAGGTAAGAGCTCTAGCTGCTACGCTACTATGCTGGGACCAATAGTTCATTTTAAATGATCATCTTCATTATTACTGTTATTATCGAAGAGATGATGCTTATCTAGCTATGGGCTATCGCTGAGGCAAAGGAAACAAAATGAACATTCCTCAGTATATTTGCTTTCTTGGTAGAGTCAAGGCAAGTTGTTGATCTAATCATAGCAACAGAAACAAAATGAAGTGATCAAATGATCCTGAGTCAATCTGAGGGAGCCTGGATCACTTCAGTGACTGGATTACCAGGGAAGCGATGGGATGAAGCAAGGTGTCAGAGAAAGTATAGAAGAAATTGACAGTGGAGTGAAATAATTTCAAAGGATGATTGTGAGCGGGGTGACAAAAAAAAAAATCCTTAGGTGAAACTTTCTCATGAAAGTTGTTGTAGAAGCTAAAATTTCAGGAATCATTACATGGAAGGGATTAATTGGGCCACTCAATTACAAGTTCACCTAACAAGATATTTTCAGAGGCAAAACAGTTTTTAATGAAACACATTACCTAAGTAAATGCACTACAATCTTTGTTTTATTGGGAGGCTGTGCAAGAATAAAGTTTAACAAAATAACCACAATCATGTACACCAATAATTGAGATTCTGCACATAACAATTTTGAGTGACAGTCTGGTTTTATCGCAGGGAGCTCCTGAGATAAACACAAAATCATAAATGAATGGATACCTCCCTTTGCCTTTAAAAATCTGTCTTCAGAATGCCCTGCACCTGTGATTTTTAATATCCATTTAATGGGAGAAAATGTTAGTAGTTTTGCCTCTTCCTGTGTTTGTTAATTCTAAAAGCACCTGTGCTGCCCTTTTTCCTGAAGGAGCTGCATCTTCTGTTTCTCCTCTCGGCTCTGGGATTGCCAGGCTGTGTCAGTAGGGGGCACTGGATGACCGCTATAGAGTGGAAGGCTAGCCTGAGGGGGTGGGGTGTTGCCAGGCTCTGGTGCCCTTCACTGATTAAGCTCAGGGCTCTGTATGTTTGTGCTCCACCTTCAGTCTCCACACCCTGCACAAAAGCTGGGACTCAGTCCCAATCACTACACTCTGGAATTTGGGCATCCCAAACGGCGTCTTACGTGCTTAGCCCAACACTCACTGAGGTTACAATTTCTCAAGAATCAGCCCTAAGTGATCCACAAGCAGTATCAGGTCCTGCTTATTCAACAGAGAACTTACAGGACACTGTTACCATTTTATAGAGGTGGAGAAAAAGGCTAATTATGGTTAAGCAGTAATGATTTAATCATGTGTGAAATGTAACCTGGACTTCTTGACATGTTGTCCACAGACAAACTCTGGGCATAAGTTAACCCTGAATAATGTTATACAAAATAAAATGTAGCCATCATTTGCATTATATTCTTAGAAGGGTGTGTGTCCCATAAAATATAAATGATCACTAGCTATTGTGTTTAATGTTAGGCTTGTTAAAAATCTTTATAGAACAGGATTGTGATTGCTCCACGGACTGCGGTCTTTACAGTTGACATGCAGTGAGAGATACTGAGCTAAATGGAGCAATAAAACTAACTGTAATAATATTCTTAGCTATTAGTGATTCAATCTAAATAAAATCCTGCAAAGAGTGTAGGCAATATTACCACTGCTATATGGAGGAAGAATCTAGAACAAGGAGAGGTAATGCTGGGATTTAATCTCATTCTCTTCATGGGTCATGCTCTTCATGAATGCGTGTCAATGCGCCATTTTATATATTTTTGTAATATTGACATATTTATTTGAAAGCCAGAGTGACAGAGAAGGGAAAACAGATGTAAAGAGGAAGAGATTGTTCATAGATTGTTTCACTCCTTAAATGGCCACAATGGCCAGAGCCAGGACAAAGTCAAGAGCCTGAAATTGAATCCTGGTCTCCCGTGAGAGTGCAGGGGATCATATGCTCTGGACACCTTGCACTGCTGTCCCAGAAACATGTGCAGGGAGCTGGGTTGGAAGTGGAACAGCCAAGACTTCAACCAACACTTCCTGTAGGATGATAATATTGTGATTGCCACAATTCCTCTTCCATGTACGTTTTCTGACTGTCACATGTTCAATATCAATAGTGACACGGATTATTTCCTTTGTGAAAGGTATAAAATACCTGAAATAACAGCAGTAGTTCTTGTAAACATGAAGACAGGAATGGAGCCTGTTGTTTGTTCTCACATCCAGCTTTTGCATATACAATGTCCCGTTTTGGACTGGGTATTAGTCACCTTGGAATTGCGTGAGAAAAGCCCTGTCTGACATTGTCTGTACCAACAATGTTGGAGTACACTTAAATAAGAAACTGATAGAATTATGATTCTTTATGAAGGACTACACTATTGTAACAAAATGGGAAAAATCTGAGGGTGGGAGGGAATTTGGGGTGGAATCCCAGCCTATACATAATTGTACCACATAATTCAAAATTCAAAATAAAAATACATTTAAAAAAGAAATGGAACAGTCAGGGCATCAACCAACACTTGGGATAGGATGATAGCATTTTTTTTGTATGTTTCATAAACATAATTATTTTTTTTAAGAATTAATTTTTATTGCAAAGTCAGATATACAGAGAGGATGAGAGACAGAGATGAAGATCTTCCATCCACTGAATCACTTCCCACGCGGCTGCAACAGCTGAAGCTGTGCCCATCCAAAGCCAGAAGCCAGGAACTTCCTCTAGGTCTACCACATGGGAGCAGGATCCCAAGGCTTTGGTCCATCCTCAACTGTTTTTAGGTCACAAGCAGGAAACTGGATGGGCAGCGGGACTGCCAGAATTAGAACTGGCACTCATATGTGATCTTGGTGCATTTAAGGAGGGGATATTAGCCACTAGGCCACCATGCCAGGCCCCATAAATACAATTTTAGTAATATAATGATTCTTTCCTTCCATTTTCTTTTTTTGGGGGGCGGGGGAAGTCTGTCCATCCTTTCTGCATGATCTTACATCCTCTGGTCCACTTGCCACATTGTCCTTAAAAGCTGGGGCTGAGATGATCTGAAGCCAGGAGCTTTTTCCCTAGGCTCTCACACAGATGACAGCTGGGATAGGAACCAGCACCTAAATGATATCCTGACGATTAACCATTGAGCCATCGTATCAGGCTTCCGTACATTTCTTAAAGTATATATTTGAATGCATATATTATGTTAAAACTTGAGCATTTTTCTCCTGTAATTTCAAATAATTTTAAATAATCTATTTTATCAACCACAGCCTATATATTTCCTTCACAAACATGGACTTTTTAAATACAAACGTAAATAGATAATTTTTTAAATGTAGATATAAATTTTTATTATATATGCTGCTGAAACAAGCACAAATACAGACATACTTTTAAACGGAAATTTTTTTAAAGATTTATGTTTTGGAAGGCAGAGCTACAAAGAGAGACAGAATGGCCACAATTCCAAAGTATTCAATCTAGAGCCAGGAGCATCTTCCAGATCTTTTTAAGTGATTGCCACAATAATACTTCCATATACGTTTTCTGACTATCACATGTTCAATATTAAGAGTGACACGGATTATTTCCTTTGTGAAAGGTATAAAATACCTGAAATAATAGCAGTAGTTCTTGTAAACATGAAGACAGGAATGGAGCCTGTTGTTTGTTCTCACACTCAGCTTTTGCATACACAATGTCCCGTTTTGGACTGGGTGTTAGCTACCTTGGAATTGTGTGAGAAAAGCCCTTTCTTAGAAGAAAAGCTTAGTTCTTGTGCCTTAGGATATTGTTGCTGAACTTACCAACCCTGTGGTTTCTCAGATTCTTGAAAATAGGATAAAGACTCTAGGGGAGTAGCTGGCAGGTGTAATGAAAACAAGGGGGTGAGACTTTCAAAAAGAGCAAACAAGGAGAAACCTCAAAGAGGTGAAGCAAACAGAGTGTCTAGGGAATCACAAGGACAGGCGAGATGAGAACAGAGAGTTGTATATCAAAACATTGGCCAACACAGCATGAAAGTGGCTGTATTGTGACAACCTAGGCAAATGCATCAGTTTTGAATTCTGAATTCTGAAATCATGACATAATGCCAGTGTGTGGTGGCTGAGAGCAGGCAACAGTTGAGATTTTCCACCTCTGGAGGTAACAGCCATTTGCTGTGAGTACAGACGATACTCAACTCTGTTTAGAAGCCAGTAAGTCAAGTGCTAAGTTGTGCCATGTGTGCATGTGTAAGAATCATGGCAAGGAAACAATCATGGATCTGGGAGTTTAAAGGAGATTCTTAGAAGGTTGAGTGCAGGATGTATTGGATGTGGTCAGTAAACTCAGCATACTCAACATGGGTTCCTGTGTTCAGTCTTGCTCAATTGTGATTATAAATTACAGCACTGTCTCCTACTAAGTTCAGATCTGGCTTGATAACTCTCAGCAATGGCCTCTGGGATGCCACTGAGCTCCCACAGGTATTAACAGAAGTAAAACAGGACTGCAGCAGTCACACAGTAGCACAGCCAAATATTGGTTCAGGCTAAGATTTTAAACTTTAGTGTGATTTGCTGTGAAGTTGGTGGTCCAAACTCAAAGTGTCTCTCTGCCTGTATTCCACTCTCCTTGGGCCTCTCCCCTGTGTAGAAACATAATGGCTTATTGTTGGCACAGCCTGGAAACTTTGGGATTGTGCTTTACTTCTGAGAACCAGTTAGGAGTTTGGGGCACCATGATGATTCAGGTGGTGAAAATTACTTGAGATTTTGGAGCAGGATGGCTAAGTGTATCTGGGTTACAGAAGACAGGAAGGAGAAGGACAGCTCAGCTGGCCCGTTTGACATAACAGAAGGATGGGAGGAGAAAATGCACAGGGTGAATTCCAGAAAGGGTAGTCAGCCACCTGAGGCTTGCAGGAAGAGAAGAGGTGCTGGTGAGAACAGGAGGGGAAACAAAGCCCTGTGACACAGGAAACAGAGTGTGAGCTCATGGCAGAGTCCCTGGGTCCTGTGCAGCACTATCAGAAACCTCCTTGAACCCAACAGGAAGCTCACTGTAAGCAGGTTGGGACCAAAAACAGAGGCCTAGAATAAGGGGATATTGCTCTTCATTGAGATTTTCTTTCTCTTGCCAAGGCCTTGGGTTTTTTCCAGGTACTCTTACATTGCAAGAGACACCCAAGAGAGATGCCCACCCTGGGGCCATTTCTAAAATATCTCTCCAATGTTATGATTCAGCAAAGCAGTCCTATACAAGGATGTTCTCCACCTTGTGTTTTCTTCATTCTAATGTGATTATGAGTCAGCATCCCAGGAAAGAGTAGATGAGTACTAAAACTGAGAAAAGGCAAGGATATAGCATTTCCCAGGAGAGGAGGAAGAAGGTGACTGTGGGTGACACAGACACTGAGCGTGAATCACTGACGTGTTCCCATCCTTCTAATCCCATCTCCTGCCTCTGCAGAAGTGGAGTAATAGGCCACAGTTCCACTGGGCATGCCTTTAGGTTATGCTTATGAACTTCATGGAGCAGGTGACTCACTAGATGCAGAGATCCTGAAATTGAAGAATTATCAGTGGTGGGAGGAAAGAGTATAAGAAAAATCGCTCTCTGCTTGTTAATTAGAAGGTTTGTGTAGAAGAAAAACACTTGAGTTGATTTCATTTAGCTTCAGTTTCCTACAAGACAATTAAGTACTGAAATGACCAGAAAGCAACAGGTAAAATGGGCAAGATAGACAAGATCCTTTGTAACACTGTTAGGGTTATGAATGATGATATTTATAGACTGGGGGCTTCCAAAGGTCTACACACTTCCCAAGCTAGGATTAGGGTTAGGGTTTAGGGTTAGTGTTACAGTTTGGATTAAGTACAGCCTCAAAAAATATGGGCTTATTTAAAAATGTGTCACCTTTGAGACAGAATAGTTCTATTTCAAGTCAGCTACTTTATATTTTGAAACTTACCTTTTTGCATCATAGTACAATGTTGATGTGTTTTTGGTGATGAAAATTCAAATTTTAATACACTGCCCTTTTAAATGGGCATTGGTGAATTGATTTGATAGTTAGATAATATTTGTAAATAAAGAGGCAAAAAACTTTTAATAAAGACTTAAAGACATTGAATAAATCCTTCGAAAAACATTGGCCATGTAATTCAAGTTATAAAAGTGTCAATAACATATTACTTTATAAAATACATGTTTAATGTGAAAATGAAACATGTAGAGACGAAATATGTAGAAGTCGAATGCTTTATTCTACAAATTATTATTGTTCAATTATGAAATACAGCAATATATTCAAACATTCTAAATATTTTTTTTAAATGAGATGCTTAGTTTATCAAGTCAGTGAATGAAATTGTTCCCACAGGAAATTGTGTTGAAAGAATTTTCAGAGAGGGCAAATGTTAGAGTCTGTTGATGTATATCTTCCGAAATTTCTGTTGAAATCCAATCGATAATGTGGTGGTGAGACAAAGTGTGCGCTCTCAGAGCGGAGTGGGTCCTAAGGTTAGGGAATTAGTGCTCCTGGAAAAGTAGGTTCAAGGGAGTGTTTGTGTCTCTCTACATGTGAGGACACGGTAAACACTCTTCCATTCTCAGCCTGGAAAGGCGTCCCTAGAAGAACCAACAGTGTTGACACTTTGCACCCCTTAGTTCCCAGGCCCTGTAACTGTGTGGGCAAAAATACCATCTCTTGGGTATAAGCTACTGATACTTGCTGTAGGAGCCCTACTGGATGGAGTTAACAGCCATCTGAGAGCTACGCATTATTACTTATTTTACTTTAAGACACTGTTCTTCATGTGACCTTGAAACTACTTTCATGTTTCTTAGAGGAAGAAGGCAGTGGTTCTAGAGGCTAATAATTGGGTAATCATCTTTTTTTTTCCCCCAAAGTGGGAAGAACTAATGGAGATGATTTCAAAATCAGATTGATCAGATGGTAGTGACAAAGGCAGCAGTGATGTGCCAAGAGATGGAATGATAAGTTAGCTGCTTTTTCAAATGATTCCTTCCATCATGTTAAAGTGTTTTGTCATGGAGCATATTCAGTGAGATGAAATGTGATTCTAATGTGAAGTTGAAGAGATTATAGGCGTCAGTCGATGGTTGAGAGCTTTGTTTTGAGCATTTTTCAGGAGCTTCTGGGTTAGAGGAAGGTGACCCAGAGTTTGGGGTGTGTGTGTGTGTGTGTGTGTGTGTGTGTGTGCATGCACGTTCTACCTGCACATTCACTGACCTCTGAATCAGACTGTTTCTTGCTTTCCGAGTTGCAAGAAGTAAGTAAACCTGCACTCATGGCTTCCGGTGTGTGAGGAGTCAGACGGCATAGTAGGCAGTTAGGGTTTCTTATCTTTGGCGGAGTTACTGTTTAAAAATTGTGTTTCTTCGCATTTCTTAACCTTGCAAGAGCATGCTCTTCCCTTGAGAGAGCACAAGCGGTAGAGTTAACATATCCATTCCCTACTTTAGAGTTATTTTCATAACAAAAGCAAGGGGACATGGTTAAGCTAATCTCATCTCTGGGTCACTGTCAAAAAGATGGTGCCTGAATACTCACTTTACCGTCAGAACGAGAGGAGGAAGCTGCCATCCTCACTCCTTGATTCTGGACCAGATGCTTGATAGTTGCTCATGATAAATTAATTTTTTTTTTTGATATTTGAGTGACTCCCCTGAAATAGTGTATTTATTTGCCATTACCTCAAGTTTTTTTCCTTGGGACTTTTTCTTCCTTGGGAATCCCTCTGTCCACAATGGCAGGAGCCCCATTTTCTGCCTTTTTCTAAATAAATCCTGCTTCACAAGCTAGAGTTGTTCACATGTACATTCTTCACCATGTGAGACAAGACATTGAATTCCCTGCAAAAGCAGGGCAGCACAGATGGAAATAACGCTGTCAGTCATCCTTGGAAAACAGTATTGCTACTTATTTTCATGGGTATTTTACTCAAATACTCTAGGATGGAAACAAAATATTGCTTTAAAACACAAAAATTTTGTCACTTGATTAAATATGGACTAGAGTTTGCCATTAAATTCTTCACATGAATAAAAACAGCTGAGTATATAATATACTTCTTGTGAGTCTACTTAACCACTTACAGTGAATAAGTTAAAATTCAGATTCATACACACAAAAATATAGCTACCATTCAATCTACTTACTCTGTTTGGGAATTATCTTTATAAAATGACGTGTCTTATTGGTTCACTGATCAGCTTTAGCTGGGTGGGTAGACAAATGTTTCGTTTAGTCATAACACCAATGTGTTAGGTGTCTCTATAGACCACACACAGTTATAAATCCATTACAGCTGGATTTGTGCTTCATAATACTTTGAAGAAAGTGAGACCATGCAGGCATGCTGAGGTCTTGGCCATACCTTCAGGAGAGTGGCACAAGCATTGCCCTTCAATTTCCTAACAGGTTAGGAGAACACCAATGGAGAACATCTTACCCGTAGGTTTTTCACCCAACAAGGAGGAATCAGGGAAGGCTTAAAACCCTGACACTCCCAAAGACCCTTGGTTTTACTCCCCATCTCCTTTTGAGAGGCACCCCAGCTCCCAGTTTTCTCTTGGGTGGTGCTTTTTGCATCCCTGCCCATCTGGTCCATTGGCAAATGAGCTTTTCTGTCTGAAACTGGTTCTTGGGTTTTTATTTCTATATTGAGCTGAGGAAAGAACCTACCAGGCTGTTCTGGTAACAGAAAGCACTAGAGTAGCCCACATTCTAAGTTTGAGAATGCTGATGGCTTGCAACTTGTCCAAGGCCCTGTAGCAGAGTGACTTGGGGGGTGGGGTTGTAAACTCAGACATTCACCTATGCAGCCTGTGTTGCCAGGAAGAGAGGACTGGGTCCGCGTGGATTCCTCCAGAGTGAGTGGAAAGAATTTTATGATTGTAACTTCAGCCACAATGTCAGGATGAACATTACTTGTGCCTCACATGGGCCATTGTTTATTCAATCCCTTGATTCCAATTATTGAGTTAGAAAGATACCAATGTCAGTTGATAAGCTCAATGAGCACTAATCTTGTTTCTGTAACTTGGTCTGTTACTAGTGTTTTATTATTATTATTATTCTGCCATTCTGTGGAAGAAAAAGTAGCATGATCATTTCTATTATGTTATCATTTCAATTGAAACAAAAAAAGTTTAAAGACCTACAGTGAAATGGCTGAGAATTCAGGTATATCCCAATAAAGTTATTATTTTTAAGATATATTTTTATTGTAAAGTCTAATATACAGAGAGGAGGAGAGAGAGAAAGGAAGTTCTTCCATCTGCTGATTCACTCCCAAAGAGTCCATAATAGAGCTGCACCAGTCCCAAGCCAGGAGCCCAGAGCCTTCTTTGGGAATCTCCCACACAGGTGCAGGATCCCAATATTTTGGGCTGTCCTCGAATGTTCTCCACATCCAGAAGCAGGGAGCTGGATGGGTAGCAAGGCCTCTGGGACATAAACTAGCCCCCATATGAGATCCCAGCATGCATAAGGCAAGAACTTTAGCTGTTAGGCTACCAAGCAGTGCCCCCAGTCAAGTTATTCTTGTTGCCTCTGTGAAAGAAGATGTAACACTCAACTTAGACTACTGAAACAAAAATTGATCATTTCTTTTGAATAACAATGCTTGAAATGAATCACGTTTAAGAAACTATCAGGGCAATGTATTTCTTATTTGTGTATGTAAAAATCCACATTATAGTTACTCTACAGACACATCAATGGGCCATTTACTTTCTGATTGTTATATGTTGCTCTATTACTATGGCATAGAGAATTTGAGTGAAAATAGTGAGGTATTTTTATGTCTACTTTAAGCTGTTACTTTTACTGCATTTTGACATATAGGGGACCATCTTTTATTCAGATCAAGCTATAAAGGCTGAATTGAATTATCCACAGGAATAGCTGCTAAATCTTCAGGGAATGGGATGAGGCAGGCATGTCCCATGAGGAAAGGATGCCAGATTGCAATGGGGATGCTGCATGAGGCTGTCTGCTCGTGATTCTGATGCTGCACAGACTGTGGGCTGCTGCTCCTTGAGCCTTCAGTCGTGCTATACAGTTGACAGGTTTTATTGTGTTCTTGTTGCTTTGATTCTTCAATTAAACTCTGAACTGCATAACACACAATAATCTGGAGAGTCTATGAATAGAGGAAGGACCAGAAATCATTATTCCTCAAAGCAATAATTAGTGCCATTCTAGATTAGTCAAGTGGAGCTAGGCTGACTCTGCAACTGAGTACTGTCTCTGGGAGAACCTTTAAGCTAAAGCTCAATGCTAAGGATTGTGTACTTCACTATTTAACAGTGTAAACCATTTCTTCCCCACGGGATTTCTAGGAAATAGGCCAGACCTACAAATGTGTGTGTGTGTATGAGTAAATGTTATATTAATATAGATTCTCACATTTTAATAGATAAAATGGGAGACATAAACTCCAAGAAAAGAGAAAGAGGTTAGTTCAGTATTTCACTTTTATCAGTATTTGCTTCACCTATACAAAACTCAAGGACAGCAGAGTTAAGCTACGCTGTTTGCCAAGTGAACTTAGCTGATATCCATGGGACATTCATCGCACAGCTGCAGAATACACCTTCTCTTCATGAACGCACAGAACTTTGTCTAGAATAGACCATACACTACACCACAAAATGACTCTCAACAGATAAGGGAACAAATGAACTGTGTATCTTTTCTAACAGGAGATGAGATGCAAATCAACAACTCAGACACTCTAGACAGTATCCAAATACACAGAGTCTAAAATAATACGCTTCTGAATGAACACCTGGTCATAGCACGAACCAAGTGGAAATAGGAAATTACCAGAAAAGAATGACGATTGCAAAAGAATATATAAAAACTAATGGGTACAGCATTATGAGGTACAGTACTAGGATGCATAAAAGGCATAAACAATTTAACAAGGCATACTGATGATCTAGAAAAACAAGAAAAAACAAAACTTAAACTTAGAAGAAAGAAATAATAAAAAATAGAGGCAAAATGTACAAAATTTAAACAAAAAGTAAAATACAAAACAAAAATGAGATATAGACCTAAGTTCTTATTTTTAAGATTTATCTTACTTTTATTGGAAAATTAGATATACAGAGAGCAGGAGAGACAGAGAGGAAGATCTTCCCTCTGCTGATTCACTCCCCAAGCAGCCACAATTGCTGGAGCTGTGCTGATCAGAAGCCAAGAGCCAGGAGCCTCTTTCAGCTCTGTGGGTGCAGGGTCCAAATGCTTTGGATCGTCTGCTACTGCTTTCCCAGGCCACAAGCAGGGAGCTGGATGGGAAGTGGGGCTGCTGGGATTAGAACCAGCACACATATGGGATGCTGGCACATGGAATGTAAGTACTTTAGCCACCAAGCTACTGTGCTGGGTCCTAGACCTAAATTCTTAAAAGCATAAGCAAAATGACATATCATTGGTTTAAATAATGAAAAAAATGGAAGAAGATTCAAATTAATACAATCATATACAAAAAGGAAGTATAACAACAAATACTACAGCAACAGTAAAATCTAAAAGGAATGGTCAGATCTCTTTAACCAAGCAATTTGCCAAAACTGAGTCATAAGAAACTCAAATAGACCAATAACTTGGACAGAGAATGATTCTCTCAACAAATAGAAGTTTAATACGAATACCACTTAATCTTACAACACTTTTTCTAAGAGTTACTATTTTGTATTGCATATTAGATATACAGAAAGGAGGATGATTCTATGAATCTATCCGATGATTCACTCCCCAAGCAGGCTCAACAAACTTCCTCCAGGGTTCCAAGGCTTTAGGCTGTCCTTGACTGCTTTCCCAGGCCACAGCAGGGAGCTGGATGGGAAGTGCAGTTGCTGGGTTTAGAACCAGTGCCCGTATGGGATCCCTGCACGTTCAAGGCGAGGACTTTAGCTGCTAGACTACCATGCCGGGCCCAATACTACTACACTTTTAAAGAACTAATTTTAATTATTCTTAAACTATTTTAGTAAAGTGAAAGTGGGAGAATCATCCCATTTTCTCTGAGACATCATCACCTTATATCCAAAACCAGAAAAAGACACAGAAAAAAAAAAATAAAAGTATATAATCCAATATCTCTGATGGACACAGCTGCCAATGTCCTCCTCAAACACCAGCAAATCAAACAGCACCCAAGAAGATTATTCACGTGGATTCAATGGGAAATAACTCTGTTATGTAGGCATGATTCAAAATAGGCAATATAGTAAATATGAAACATATCAGTAATAATTCAAGAACTGAGGTGCCTCATTAGCGCAGTAGGTAGTGCATCAGTCTCATAATAATTCAAAAAATGAAAAAGATAATTATCGCTATAGAAGCAGAGGAAGTATTTGATAAAATAGAACATCCTGTCATAATAAACAATAGAAAAGAAATCTTAAATCTATTTTGTGTAGAAGGAACATAGCTCAGGAAAACCCAGACAATATATGACTGAGCCATAGAAAGAATCATACTAAATGGCGTCCGAGCTGGAAGCATTTCCACTAAAACTGAAATCAGACACGCAGAAACACTCAGCATTACTACTAAATGTAGTCCTGTAACTTTTAGCCGAAGCTTTAGACAAGAAAGAGGAATCAAAGGGAGATAAATTGGGTCACAGGAAGTCAAAATGTCCCTACATGATCATGCGCATAGCAGCATCCAAAGTCTCCAGACTTTGGATTCATAAGAAATTCATAAGATTCAGAATTCATAAGAAAGGTAAAGTCTCAGGATCAAAAACCAACACTCGACAATCACCAGCCTTTGTATACACATTAAACATCATGGCTGATAATGAAATACTTAGGAGCAGTTCCATTCGCAATAACTACAGATCATTTCAATACCATGGCGTAATTTAACAAGGATGCAAATGTTGTCCACGATGCTAGTTACAAAACATTAAGGAAAGAAATAGAAAAAAAATAAGCAAATGGTATAATACGTAATGTTCACATATGGGAAGAATTAACACCATCAACTTGTTCATACTATCTGAAGCGATATTTAAATAAGATTGCATTCAATCAAAATACCAAGCATTCCTTACAGACAGACAAAAACAAAACATGCAAACCTAAACGAAAATTCTAACTAAATCACAATAAACTCCAAAGAATGATAAAGAATCCTAAATAATAAAAAGAAGCTGATAATGTCACAATACAGATTCAAGACACAGTACATGGAAGATACAAACAACCTGTACACACACACACACACACACACACACACACACACAAAGATATGTGGATCCATTTTTACTGCAGCTTAATTCACATTAGCTAAGATATTGAGTCAACACAAGTGTACATCAATTGATGCCTAGGTGATAAGAGTGTGGCATATATCCAAAAGGGAATACTCGGTAATTCTCTAATAAAAGGAACGAAATCATCAAAATGGTAATGTTGCTCACATAGGTTACAGTTTTGGCACTCTGTATTAGTTACCACAAGATTTCGAAATTTGATTCTTTTATACAGCCTTTGTGTATACTCTTGTGGAATAGCTATATATACATATATATATATATTTATACATGCACATATACATATATACATATAACATGATATTATATGTATATTTTTATATATTATGCTCTGTGCTGAAATATTTGATTAACGGAGCGTTAGGCCTGTGAATTGTGAAGAGAGATGAAAATACACCATTGTGTACTTTTTCTCTTGTTTTAAATATAGAATTGGGGCAGGAGGAGGGTGGGTGGGAAATGTAGGTAGGAGGAAAAATAGGGTGCAGAGTATCTAGATGCAACTGATTTGTGCAATATGTGAAACTGTTTATACACATAAAATATATTTGAATAACAAGAAATCAAAACCTGGTTTTTCAAACAAAAGGTGATTCATTTGGAGAGGGTTATGTTAGTGCAGTAACTCAATTCCCAACAGAAAAGTGTGTTTCATCCTGTGTGTATAACATGGAGAGCAAGCATGTAAGTGTGCGAGTAAAACCTACATTTTGAGGTTTGATTCTGAAGCTCGAGAAGAATAATGGATTTTCCTCTTACTAATTCTTTTTCTAGGTAAGAATTAAGTTTTGATTGTAAGGTAAATTAGAAGTAGCTTATTTTAACGATAAAAACGAAGATACAGAAAAGCAGTAGAGAACATTGGAGAGGGGAGTGTTAACTCTTAAAGCTGAGCATAAAGTACAGGAAATTCATTTCCATTTGGTAAATAAAGACAATTTTAAAATCAAGAATAAACATGACCGGGTATAATTAGAGAGTATGACATCCTCCTGCTATTTCCTAGAGAGAAAAAAAATCCATGTTGATCCAATGTGGACAGCAAGCCCTAGCGACAGCTGGATTTTAACCTCAGCCAAAAAAGCTGCATTCTCCATTTGCTTGCAAAATGCGTGCTTCTCCCAGTAGTGTAATTCACCCTGATTTAGCCCCATGCTGTTCAGTTTCAAGGGGAATACTACCTGGATAACACCGAGGGCTAAAGAGACGTGCACAAAACCTACAGAGTGAGGTGACAGGAGCAAATCTTACCCTTAGGTGATATAAATTATCATGATAAAGGAAAAAGGTAGGGGCAGGATTTACCTACCTCAGTGTGGATTTGATGCTTCTGTCTCTTAGCCGGGTCAATAATGTTTACTCTGTCATAGTAGAGGTTTTCAATACATCCATGAAAATGTTTCTTTAAAAAGGTCCCAGGTTTGCCTGGTACTGGCCTTCCTCCAAAACTGAGCTGTGTGGAGAGGAAATAAAAATAAGCTCTTGCTAATAAGTGCTAAAGAAATAGACAATAATAAACCACTTGAGCAAGAACCTCGGAGCATACCCTACATGCGGGACCTGGGGAGGATGGGACATTGAGTGGGGTTTCTCCCCTAATACCCCCCTTTAAACATGAAGGAAACAATATGGAAATAATAGTCTTGCCCACTTTCCTATAGCCCTTGAACCTTTTTGCCCCAATTAACTACGTAAGATTGTAAAAAATATAATTAAAAAAATAAAAAGAAAGAAAAGAAATAGACAATAAAAGCAAACAAGTAAGCAGATTATAACGTGCATGAGCCAAGTGGCTCGAGTAATTATAGATGACACTTGACTATCCATTTAAAAGGATATTAATTAGGGCGTGTAAAAAAAATCTGCAATTGCTTGATTCTTAAGGGCTTATCTTACGAAACTTTAAATTCACTTTTTGAAGCCTTTGATATTAAATAAAAGGAATTTCGAAATGGAGACAAAAAAGAGAATCGATGCCATTGTATATATCACTTTTGTAAGCATCTTAGAAAATATGACCATACTAAAGAGACAAATAAAAACAGTTCTATTTCACTATACAGAGGTCTAGATAAAGCCTACATTGTATGCAAAAGCATTAATGAAGATGATTACTCACAAGTTATTATCTATATGAATGGAAAATAGAAAAATAGCAACATTTTTTTATACACTTTTGTAAGGCAAATAAAAATATCACGGGATCTTGTGGAATTATCAGTTATGCTGCTTATTCAACATTTGTGGTAAAAGGGAATAGATAAAATGTAAAATGAATTGCTTATGAATTATCATGTGTTGCAGATTGCTATGTTGACAGTCAACAATGGTGTTCGAAATACAAGCAGATAGCAAACAGAATCTACTTCTAATGGTAGAGAAGATGGGGGATAATACTGTATGACCACTTGTATTTCCAGTAAATGTAAATACACATTATACTTTTTAATAGATATATTATTTTAAAAACTAACCTGGGCTATTGGGAATGCTGCCCCTCCCATCGAGAGAAGCAGAATTATCTCTGTATTGTAATCATGGTAACCATTTCATGCGTAACCTCACTTTCCCCCATTGATTTGAAATGTCACCTTCAGCTTGGACGTAAACTTTATTCATTTTGAAAGATTGCTTGCTATGTCTTTCACCCTCTCACACACACACACACACACACACGCATGTTCACACAAACAAACACTGTAAACGGTGTGTGTTCTCATTCAGAATGTCTTCTCTGAGAGGCTAATGAACGTCAAGGGTTACTTCTAAATGTGGATATTTCTCTTAAGTCTTACACTACCCCTCTGCTCCTCCCAGTGTAGTAGATGCTAGTGATTACTAATTCTAGAAACTTTTTTTTAAATGAACATTTATTCATTACTATTTGGAAGGCAGACTTTGCAGAGAAAAGACAGATGAAGAAAAGGTGTTGTAACTATTAGTTCACTCCTCAGCTGCTTACAACAGCTAGAAGTTGAGCTGATCCAAAGCTGGGAGCCAGGAGCTTCTCCCCGGACTCCAACATGGGCTCAAGGGCCCAAGAACATGTGCCATTCTTTGCTATTTTCCTAGGCTATAAACAGACAGCTAGATTTGAAGTGGAAAACAAGGCAGCGTTCCTGTGACGTGTTGGCACCTTGGTAGAAGGATTAGCCTGCAGTGCCACTGTGCTCCCCCTATGCCCACTGTTTATCCTCTGTCTCATATACACACATATTCATACATATATACATGCATACTGATATACACATATATGTTGATATATCCAAATGTGTATGTATGCATATTATCTTCCACATATGAAATAAAACATAGCATTTCTGAAATTTATCTTTTTTACACATACTTTTTATTTTTGATGAAGCTTAGTTATTCTGGGGAAGAAGGATCTGGGCTTAGGGAAAAGTGGTGCATTCATTCTTTTGAAATTTTCTATCTCTTGCTGCTTCTGAGGGAAGCGCAGAGACAAAGGGAGAAGCCACACCCAGCCTCCTAACTACCGCAGTACTCAGCGATTGGATATAGCCATCTGATATCAACCCAGGCTCCCCAGAATGGTGCATTCTCTGAGGGTTCTGCCCAAGTGGGTTTCAATAATTCTGAAATGATGCTGATCTTTCCAATCCAAGGATGAGGGAACCCTTCCAATGTCCATAGGCTGACAAATTCGAATTTGCAGTCTCCTTTCACCCACATATTTGCTGTCATCATTTGGCTGCAGCAGTTGTCCAATTTGTTCTGTCTTCATTTCTCAGCTATGGTACCAGATGTCCTCTGCAGCTCAACTTCATTGCAATATCCTCCATGTAAATTTGGCCACTGCAGATGCCCAGTTCTGACACATGCAATCTCTGCTCAGACCACCTATCTTGGATGTGAGACGCCAGGGGCCTGAACACTCCCGGCTGTGCCATTCCCTGAACAACTATAAACCCAACACCAAATCCCCACAAGCATCCCATGGGACAGCCACTAGGCTTCCCCCAGTGCTATTGGTGACCCAAGCTACCCAACCAGGACACACAGAAGCAGTATCAACTGTGCAGGCAAGCCCAAAGACCTGGGCCAGTTGACTTGGGCACTGCTAGACTCACCACCCTGGGGCTCATGGGTCTGACACTCACAGAACAGGTGGGCATAAGGGCTACAATACAACCTATCAAAGAGCTGCCCAGTTTCCCTACTGGGCTCACTTCCAGTCCTAGATCTTGGACTCTCTAGATGGTTCTGCAGTCTAGTTTTATAAGATTTGCCCCCCAGTCCCAGCTCTTAATAGTCAACATTGTGGTTAAGCCCAACAAGCGTGCACTTACTCTGGCTTTTTCATATGGGAGTGGATGCAGTTGATTATCCTACCCTGGCTGTCCTCCTAACTCAATTCACATGTAGGCCAACAGGGACTCTAGCCCTGCATGATCTGGTCTGTCCACGGTCCCAGTTCCATTGCTCTCCAATGAGGATAGTGGAACAGCAGGGGAGATGATGATGCCCCCTACCAGGCTCACACCCTTGCCATCATGGTCACTGGTGAGTGCTGTAACCCAGCCTGGCATGGCCAATCTCACCATGGCATTTATTGGCAGGTGCAACAGCCTAGTACATTCTGGTCTGTGCCTGATTCCAGCTCCTGCTGGTGGGTACTACAAGCCCAACTGGCCCAGCCAGATTCCAGTCCCAGCCCTAATGTAAAATGGCTGGTGTTGAGGCCCAATCTGGCCCCTCCTACACACTGTCCTGGTTCTCAGATCTGCCAGCGGATGGTATGAACTGGCCCCGCCTGCTTCCACTCTCCGACCTAAGCCTCAAGTCATGTATGCCAGTGAGTACTTTAACCTGTCCTGGTCTGGGCTGTTCCTTCCCTTGGTTATTATGCTCAACTGCAGGGACTGCATCCTGACAAAGGAGTTTCTCAAACTCCTCTATCAGCTCTCCTCCTAGTGGCAGATCACACTTACACTAGTGGGCCCTTTGGCCCATGTTGCCTTTGTCCACCTCTTGCCCTGAGAACGCAGTGTCCTTGCACAACCAGCACACTCAGTCTGGTTCTTAATGCTGGGTGATACAGACCAGCCATACTTGGTCCACACTGAGATAGAGCTCTCTGAGACCTAAGCCAGCCCATCCTATACCCACACTGACTCTCATGAATACCTTTGGTTGCTGGACTCTCTCCCAGCATGGCGCTCCAGACCCAGTCCACACCCATGCTCAGGGAGACTGCGGGAATGTTCAGTCATGTCCAGTCATGTCCAGTCCAGACTGCTGCCCCCATCTGGCCCTCACACTCACCAGTGGAAACCCCAACGGAGCTGAGGAATCTTCTTAGCTCCTCAATCAGGCCTGTTCCTAGCCAAAAATCTTGCTTACGTCAGCAGAGATTGCAATCCCATGAGGGTGAGCTCATGCATGCTTCCAGAAATTCTGCCGCCACATTTGATTCTCTCACATGTTGGTTACCTAAAATTACCCGCCCCCCTGTTCTTTCAGTGTTTGGCTCAGCTTACTTAATACAATGATACCCAATTCTGCTCATTTTGCTGTGTCAGAATTTCATTCTTCTTATGGCTGAATTTATATCTATATCTATATCTATATCTATATCTATATCTATATCTATCTATATCTATATCTATATCTATATATCTATCTATATCTATATCTATATCTATATCTGTATCTGTATCTGTATCTGTATCTGTATCTGTATCTGTATCTATATCTATATCTGTATCTGTATCTGTATCTATATATCTATATATCTATATCTATATCTATATCTTCTTTTCCTAGTCATCCATTAATACAAATCTAGGTTAATTTCAAAGCATTGCTATTGTGAAGAGCACTGCAATAAACATAGAAATGCATTTATTTATTATTTATCAGAAAACAAAGGAAAAACAAAGAGACTTTGCATCCATTGCCTTACCCCAAAGGAATTACAACACTTGGATTTGAATCAGGCCTAATGGAGAAGCCTGAAACTTTCCTTTATGGGTAATAGAGCCCAGATAATTGGTCCTTCTTTAGCTGTTTTCCCAAGCACATTATCAGGGAACTTGATGAATAACCTAGACTGGAACCAGTTCTTTTTTTTTTTTAAGATTTATTTTTATTATTTTTTATTGGAAAGGCGGATATACAGAGAGGAGAGACAGAGAGGAAGATCTTCCATCAGATGATTCACTCCCCAAGTGAGCGCAACGGGCCGATACTATGCCGATCCGAAGCCAGGAGCCTCTTCCGGGTCTCCCACGCGGGTGCAGGGTCCCAAAGCCTTGGGCCGTCCTCGACTGCTTTCCCGGGCCACAGGCAGGGAGCTGGAAGGGAAGCGGGGCTGCCGGGATAGAACCAGCGCCCATATGGGATCCTGGGTGTGCAAGGCAAGGACCTTAACCACTTGTGCCATCGCACCGGGCCCTGGAACCAATTCTTATATGAGCTATCAAGCATGATGATGGCTTGTGCCACAATGCTGGCTCAAGTATCTTTTCACAGGCTGACATCATTTTTATTTTGGATGACTCGATCATGTGATAGATGCATTTGTAAATTCTGTATTCTCTTAGTGGACTCCTTAGTATTACTAAACTATTGCCTTTTCTCTACTGTTTCTCTTAATTATTAAGGGTCATCCATATTTCCATATGAACTTTAGGTTATTTCCCATAATTCGGAGGATAATGCCATTGATATTTTGATAGAGATGGCACTGAATCTTGAAATTATTTTGAACCATATGGAATTATTAGTAAGAGTAATTTTTCCTTAGTCACAAGCGCAGGACATCTTTGCAAATTTTGTTCTTGAATAACTTAATTAACATTTCATCATTTGCATTGTAGAGGTGTTTGTGATCTCTAGCTACATTTATACCAAAGTATTACATTTTTTAAAGATTTTAAAAATTTTTATTGGAAATTCAGATATACAGAAAGGAGGAGAGACAGAGAGGAAGATCATCCTTCCAGTGGTTCAGTCCCAAAGTGGCACCAAGGGTCAGGGCTGAGCAGATCTAAAGTCAGGGGCCAGGAACTTCTTCTGGATCTCCCAAATGGGTGCAGGGTTCCAAAGCTTTGGTCCTCTACTGCCTTCCCAAGCCACAAGCAGGGAGATAGTTGGGAAGCAGGGCCACTGAGATATGAACCAGTGGCCATACAGTATCCTAGTGCATGCAAAGCGAGGACTTTAGCCACTAGGCTGCTGCACTGGGCCCAAAATAATTTCATTTTTTTTTAAGCTATTGAGAATAAAAGAGCTCGAATCAGTTTTTTATCACCAAGTTTATGGTGTGTGAAAATATAACTGATCTTTGTGTTGATTTTCTATGCTGCAATTTTGCCAAATATGTGGGTTACTTGCACCCTATTTGCATTCATTAGATAATTTGCCATACAAATTATCTGCCTATCCTGTTGTTACTGATGAATTTTTTTCTATTTAGTTACTTGTGTATACTTTAAGACTAAAATTGTGTAGTTTCATGCTAATCTCAAAATATTTTGAAAAGTATAACTATATGAGAGAGGCAAATACTTCAAAAATTTTGTGACAACAAAATTTATACGCAAGTTTATTTGGGTGCAAAAAGATGAAGTGTGTAGTCTTTATGTGTTATGATATTTCTCATGAATTTTTTTTAAAAGATTTATTTATTTATTGGAAAGTCAGATATACATAGAGGAGGTGAGACAGAGAGGAAGATCTTCCATCCGATGGTTCACTCCCCAAGTGAGTGCAATGGCCTGATCTGAAGCCAGGAGCCAGGAACTTCTTCCTGGTTTCCCACGTGGGTGCAGGGTCCCAAGGCTATGGGCCATCCTTGACTGCTTTCTCGGGCCATAGGCAGGGAGCTGGAAGGGAAGTGGAACTATAAGCCGGGATTAGAACTGGTGCTCATATGGGATTCTGGGGCGTTCAAGGTGAGGACTTTAGCCGCTAGGCCATGCAGCCAGACCCTCTCAGAAATTTTTTGATGTCCCCCTTTTGTATAAAGTGCTATTCTTTTGCTGATTAACTTTCATATATTTTTCCTTCTTTTGTTATCTTGGTCAAAACTTGTTCAGCTCTAACCCTAAATTTAAGCACCAGTAATTGCATAGATCAGCATGTTGCATGCCGCCATACAGTGTGAAGGCTGCACATTGCCCCTACGGATTGTCCCTGCAGGGAAGGTCATCTGGGGACATGCTGGAGTGAGTGCCACAGAAGACCAGTTTGACAGGATGGCAGTGACCTCTGTGGGCTTCCACAGATGGGGCCGCTGCACTTGCAGATAGGAAAATAGCTAAGTTGGGGTGGTTTCTAAGGAGGAAACTGGAGTGTATACCTGTTTCAAGCCAAGGCACACACGTTTGTGGGAGACCTGCACATGGATAATCTGGGGCTGGAGGAAATGCTTGGGTAGCCACAGTATGGTGACTGCCCTGCAAATGTTGGGTCGGAGAGAGCAGCAGCACTGATCAGAAGGTGTGAGAACTGTATTTGGGGACCTACTTGGCTGGGCTGGGGAGCTGCATCTGTTGGTGCAGTAAAGAGCCAGATCTGAAATGGGCCAGAGGGCACAACACGCACTGGCAAGTGGCAGGATTAGGTGCTATATATGTCAGTTTGGAGTGTAGTACTCCCTGGCAAGCTCAGGGTTTATGGCTGGGAGTGCTCCTTACAGGGGGATTATAGGCACTCCCCTGGTAAGTTATACCTCCTGTTGGTGAGCACAAGAGCCAGAGCTGGGAATGGGCCAGGATGGATAAGGTGGCAACTCCTATTGACATACCTGTGGTCCAGGTTCAGCGCCAGAGCTGAGCACAGAAGAGCAAGATGGGATGCAGACAAGACCGTGCTGTGCTGCAGCACATGGGGAAAGGTCTGGTGGCAGGTACCAGGGGTCACCCCAACAAACTTTAGCACCTGCTGGTATGTGTAAGGAAAGGGCCTGTATTTGGCTGTGCTAGGTTATTTTACCTGTAGGTTCCTGTGAGAGATGGGGCTTTGGCTATGGATAAATTGACCTGACAGCTGTATTAACCAATACATGCGTTGGCTGGGTAGCTGACAAACTGGACTCTGCACTGACTGATGCACACAAGAGTTAACTCTGAGGTCACCCCAGGGGAGGTTTCTTGGGGGACTATCAAATAGATGGTTGAACTGAAACCTGAGGCACAGGGAAAATCACAGTATTTGTTATCTGTCCTTGGAGTGCTTGTATTGGTTATAATTTTTTTGTTTTGTTTTTTTAAAGATTTATTTTATTTTTATTATAAAGTCAGATTATACAGAGAGGAGGAAAGTCACAGAGGAAAATCATCTATTGATTCACTCCCCAAGTGGCCACAACAGCTGGAGCTACACCAAGCTAAGAACCTGGATCCTCTTCCAGGTCTCCCACAGGGGTGCATGGTTCCAAGGCTATCGGCCATCCTTGACTGCTTTTCCAAGCCAAAATCAGGGAGCTGGATGGCAATTAGAACCTGTGCCCATATGGGATTCCAGCACATGCAAGGAGAGGATTTTAGCCTCTAAGTTACTGCACCAGGCTCAGAGTGTTTGTATTGGGAATAGACCATCTCAGTTACTGAATCCTGTGCAGTAGAAAGCATGTCAGACTCTCACAGTGGACATGATAGCCAGCCCATCTCCTCTAGCAGAGGATACTGAGTGCTTCTTTAGAAACTGGAAAGCACAAGTGTTTGGACAACTCTTAGAAAAAGTTTGCAGCAAGTGTCTGGGTCTGTGGACACATTGAGGTGAACTTTGTCAACCAATGAAACCTTGTAAAATTTTTCTCAACCCTGGTGCAATAAAACCAACAATATCTCAGAACTATTTCAAGTGACACCTTTAGGACATTCTTCTATATTTTGAGGTCACTACGGCACTATTATGATTGTCCCCCATTCCCAGGTGCTGATGTAGTTTGATAGCAAGGAGCAGTCCTCTTTCCCTTCCCTACTGTAGATGCAGGAGGGGAAAAAATTAAAGTATATATATGAAACATTTGTGCTATCCATCTTCTTCCTGGACCCTTCTCCACCTAACCAGAGGCATACATAAGCATGTATCCCTCTCAGCTGTTAACAATTTTTAAAATAGGCTGGTCCAAGTACTATGGTCCAACCATCAATGTAAAATAAATTCAAATGAGAAACTGAATTCCTTCACGGAGCAGAGTTAGGAGATGTGATCAAAAGACAATCAAGTCAGGGAGTTCCACTCATGTAAGGATAGAAGCTCATCACACAAGTTTAATTATGAAGAGTGAGGGTTGCTAAGCAGTGGGTTGCTATAAAGGCAGATGTCTTCCTCTCACCCTCTGTCTTGCTGCATTTTTCTACACCGTTTTACCATTCTTGCACCTCCTCTCCCCTTCTGTATAAATCATAAATCAAATGTGGCAGGTCATCCTGCCTACCACATGATTCTCCTTTCATGAGATGCGCTCATCAGAAAATGGCACAAGCCCATGTTCCTCATCTTCCCAAATCTCTAGTCAAATTTGTTTTCCTTATAATAGTATCCAACCTGAAGTATGTGTAGATCAAGGGTTTTTAGGGTGCCGTGACTGAGCTGCTCCCATGTGGGTCCCTCAAAACCTTTTAAAACTTTTTTGGTAATTTTTCATCATCATTTATTATCCCTAGCATCTATCCTATCATATACATTGGCTTATAATTACAGAATAAACTGCTTGAGACAATTGTTTCCAATTTTGAATGAAAGTACAACATATGTAATACTGTAAGGTAGTTTCATTGGGAGAAATAGTTATTTCATTCATAATTTTCTTCCTAGTTTAAAATATGTCAGAATGTATCAGTGTGTGTAATCTGAGGCAAAAAATATTGTAGCAGAAATTACTTTTTTGTTTATGAATAAGATTGAGAATCTTCATCCTGACATTAAAAACAGTGGTTTTAGTATTTTTAAGCATTGTTTTATTTGAAAATCAGAGGAAAAATGAGAGAAAGAGACAGAGAATCCCCCACTCACTGAATCACTTTCCAATGATACAGAGCCCGAGTCTGGGCCAGGATGAACTGAGGGATCAGCATCAGCAGCATCATTCAGATCTTGCATGTGGGTACAGGGCCCCAGACACATGGGCCATGTTTTGCTGCTTTTTCCAAGCACACTAGCAGGGATTCTGAGTAGAAGTGGAGCATCTTAGCCTCCAGTAACTCCTCATATAGGCTGCTGGAACTGCAAACAGTGGCTTAAGCCAGTATGCCCCCATGCTCACTCCTAAAAAGAAATTTGAAATGCTGATTTCCTTGACTAATTTCTCTACTGGATTGCCTATATTTTAATTGCAGAATATTATGTTTCTTGAGAAATTGCTTTTCGAATTTGGTAGAATGTGACATCATTATGTACATATTTTATCTGAATGATCAAATTGGTTTTAAGAATTTTTAGGCAGATAGAAGTTCTTATATATTTTATTTCATGATTTTTGGATTTTTCCAAAATTAATGAGGATCTAATTGTTAAAAAAAATCTTGTATAAAACTTAATTTGGAGATGTATAGACACATATAATCTTTCATTTCTCAAAACATTGATTTTAAATTATACTTAATTTTTCTTTAAATATGCTTCATATTTTGAAAACCATGCCCTTTCAGCATATGTGGAATAATAAATATAAAGCATTTATTTTTAAAAACACCATTTCAACATTCGGGAGCCTTATAAGTGGACTCTGTGAAGCAAAGTCACCGCATAGGGAAAGACTGATGGGATTGCAACGATGCTAGGGAAGGACCAGGATGCTTAAATGACCTGCTGCCCAGAGCTCTTCTCTGTGGGCTGAACACAGAGTGACACACTGCAGCCTTCCTCACTGCCTCTCAAGCCAGATGTACACTGATATACCTTGGGAAGACAGTTCAACAAGAAATATAGGATCTACATTTCTGCTATGTTTTGATGGAAAATTCTTTTTTTTTATGATTGGTTTTTACAGAAAATGAGAGCTGAGGTAATCTGCACCCAGGAGTCAGGAGCTTCTTCTGTGTCTTCCACATGGGTACAGGGTCCCAAGGCTTTGGGCCATCCTCGGCTGCTTTCCCAGGCCCCAAGCGTGGAGTTGGATAGGAAGTGGAATAGCTGGGACATGAACTGCATCCGTATGGGATCCTGGCATGTGCATACTGAGGATTTATCCACTAAGACAGTCCACCAGAGTCTCTAGGGAAAATCCTAGGAACCTTCACTGTATTTACCTTCTGGGTGGCTGGAGGAAAAGCTCACAACTACATCTGCCAAGGTGTGCCAAATCTCTTAGCTGCCTCATAGAAGTCATCCTGCCATGCAATCCATGTCCTTGATGCAGTCTGAGACGAAGGAGGGCACATGAGTGACACTGACACCCTGAAAATTGGTAATGTATATATATCCTTCCATGGACACAAGATCCTGTGTACTATTTGCCAAATACTTTATGTAGCGGAAGGTTAAGATCGCAATTATAAAGTAAATTAGAAGTATTTTGTCACAAATATTTTTCAAACTAAGAAAAAAAAGGAAGGTAGAGGGCCCAGCATGGTAACCAAGCAGCTAAAATCTTACCCTTTAATGTGCGAGGATCCCATATGGGTGCTAGTTCATGTCTTGGTGGCCCCACTTCCTATCCAGCTCCCTGCTTGTGGCCTGGGAAAGCAATTGAGGACAGCCCAAAGCCTTGGGACTCTGAACCCACGTGGGAGACCTGGAGGAGGTTACTGGCTCCTGGCTTGCGATCAGTACAGCTTTGGCTGTTGCGGTCACTTGGAGAGTAAATCAGCAGAAAGAAGATTTTCTTATCTGTCTCTGCTCCACTCTGTATATCTGACTTTCCAATAAAAATAAATGTATCTTAAAAAAAAAGGATGGTAGAAGTGAGACAAGAAGCATTTCATATGTTATGTATGAAATGCATATATTCCATATACATGTTCTTATATGTATTTCAGCAACCTTGCCCAAATAGCCCACACCCATTGTGATATTTCTTGTTGGGTCCTACAGCCTAGCTCTGTCTGTCCTACACTCAGACCCAGTTCTCATATAATTCAGTAGGTGCTGAGACCTAGCCCAGCCTGTGCTACCCCCATTCTGATTATTGTGAGTGAGCACCAGTAGGTGCTGAAGAAAATCCCATTCTGGCACACCCTAGAACCAGTTTACACCCATGCCTAGGGATACTGTACCCATGTCCAGCACATTTTCCCACACCCATTCCTGCCTTTGTCCTCACCAGTGGGAACCTCAGCTGAGGCAGTGTGTCCCCTTAGCTTTGCGACAAAGTCTACTCTTAGCCACAGAGCTTGTGCACATGGCAGTGGCTTCTCTGACTCAGCTTGGCATAACATCACCCATCTTGGACTTTACCAACAGATACTACGTTGGCCCAGGATGGGGGGCCCTGCAGCCTGATACTGAGTTTGCTCCTATCCAGTTCTTACATTTGCTGGTAGATACTGGAGCACAGTCAGGCATGGCTGGTCTCACTTCATGGATATTGGGGTTCAGAACAGTCCAGGCTGATCCAAGCTGATCCAGGCTGTAGCGCCGACAAGTACATGCAAGAATTGAGTGTGGGATGTGCCTGATCACAACATCCACCAGCACAGACCAAAGCTAAGACAGAGGGGGCAAGCTGTATTAGGTGAAGGCCTAGCACCTGCTGGCATGTGTAAGATCCGGGTCTGGGAGTAGGTCTGGGAAGGAACTTGGGGAACTTCCCTGGTGGACTATCATTCTCACTGGTGAGCATGTGAGTAAGACCTGAGAGTTGGTAAGTCCAAGCAGGCTGCTTTACATTGACAGGCCTGGGAGCCAGTATGGGGTGTGGACCATGCCAGGTAGGTTAGATTATCACATGTACTGACTTTCATGAAAGCCAGGGAAGTGGACATGCTGGGCAGGGCAAGGCTGCAACACCCACCAGTGAGAGTTGCGATTGGGGACAGGCCAGTTCATGCCTGATTTGGGGCATTGATACTCACAGCCCTTGAGTAAACCAGCTGGTTTTGCAGTCCCATGGGGGCAAGTCGATGATCCCTTATAGAATCTGCTTCCAGACCCAGTTCTCTCATGACCTTTTTAGTGTCATGGCCAAGCCCAACACGGCTCACATTCTGTGCCTATACTCACTGGCAGGTACTAGGGTCAAGCCCTGCTAGGCATGCTCCGCCCCCCCCCCCATGGCTTCCATGTGCAGTAGCAGGCAATGATTGATAACAATAAGTCTACCTCAGTTGCCTGATGTGAGTGGTTTGTTCCTGGAAGGGCCTCCAGTTTCTCTCCTCTAAAACACTTGGTTTTAGCCTTCTCATTCACTTTCAAGTGCAGTAGCCTGATTAATGGAAGTCACTGAGAAGTAACTCCTCAACTGTCACGTTGTCCCTTAGCAGTCCTCGCTCTCACCCAGCCGCAGACCTGCTTGCCTTTGCAATAGACAGCTCTTTACGCATGCAAGTGTGCAGATATCTAAGCAAGGTTCAATGGCAGTGTGCCATGCCAACCTTGGGCCCTGCCTGCCTGCATACCCAGGGCCCGCACACATTTGTGCTTGCGACTGCAAGCCCTATCTGCTGGTGAACCAGTGTCTGCCCTCAACAATCTTAAAAATAAATGAAAAATAGAATAGGCATCTATGCTGACACACTGATAGAGTCGACACAAATTTGCCATTAACCAGACCAATGATGCCTGCCAGCTATTAGCTGCTTTTCTCCCAGTAGTTGCCTTGGACAAAAGCAACCTAAGCAGTTACCTACAGATGGAGCTTTCTCAACATCGGCTGACATGGATGGAGAAAGGATTCCAGCAATATTGTCAGCCCCTGCCCATTTCAGCCTAATCTGGACAATCTTTTCTCCAGAATTCCTCATGGATTGGCTGGGAGCCAGTGAACTCTGTGGTGGGTGCCAGTCAAGGACAGAAGTGGAGGGCAGGGTGTGCCTCCTTAAACCTGGGTCAGGATCTATCTGTTAGACCTGGGACAGGGTGTATCTCATAAATGTAAGATGAAGATGATGATACTCTGGTTCTCTGAGGAAGGTCTGCTCCGTAAAGCCTGCTCCATGAAGCTTGATTCTGCCCACTTGTTTTCCTGAGGTCTTAGGATGACCATACTGGGCCTCAAGGAAAGCGATTTTGTTGGCCTGAATTTCTATTAACCCTTGTGACCAGAAGAGATTGTCATACTCAGGAATACTTTGGGCACAGAGCCTTCCTCCTTGCCTCAGGAAGGCGTAAGAATGACTCTTCACCTTCCCATTGTTTCCTTCTGATAGACAAAAGAAAAACATAGTTGCCCAACACTCACACATTACCACAGCTCAGACAATCCTTACAGCATGACTCAACCGTGAGGAGTTCATGATGAGGAGTAGGCCAAGAAAAATGAGCCATTAATGGCCATTTTTACCTAGATGGAGGAAGGCTGATTGTGGAACTAGACAGTTGGCTTCTCCTGATGTGGAATAGTAAGGGGAGTCAGAATTATGGAATGACCATTAAAAGGAGTATTTTAAAGTATTACAAGAGTGCTTGGAATATCCTGTGTGTCATGCACATGTCTGTCAAAAAAATAATAACAGAAAATGACAGACAGTTCTCAAGTATGTTATTAAAATACCAGAAGGACTACACAGACATAGAAAAAAATAGAGTTTAGACTTTAAACATGCAGTGTGCCTGTTGCACCAGGAAACCAAATTAGTAATATGGATGATCAAGTGGAAGAAATATCTTTTAACATAGGACAACAATTTTTAAGAAGAATTCACAATATTCAAGTGATCTGTAAAAGGGATTCAGAAGATATGAAAAAAAAGTTAATCTAAGAAAGGGGAAAAAACGATGGAAAAAACATAAGAAATCTTCTCTGAGTTGAAAAGTTAGAGTTTACGTGTTCAAAGTGCTCATGGGAGAACAGGCCTTTGGTGCTTGTTTAAGATATTTCTGTTGCCTCCTTATCCCATTTCAAGTACCTATGTTCAAATCCCAGGTCTGCTTCCACTTCAAGAATGACCTGCACTGAGTGCCCAGGTCCAAACCTCAGCCTTGTCCAGCCTGGCCCAGCATGGCCTGTAGTGGAACTTTGAGGAATGAATTAGAAGCTGGGATACCTCTCTGCCTTCATGACTGTCTTAGTGTCTTCCTTTCTTTCTTAATGATGCCTGTCAAACACATACACATATATATTTGAAAAGAGCAAACTCTACCATGCAAAAATGCTTCTGTTCCTAGCCTATAGGTGTCTGAACTGCTAAACCCACAGTGTGGCTTTCAGCTGGCTTTGCACAAGGAGAGGCACTGGTGGCAAGCTGGAGGGCCAGGCAGAGGAGAACAGATAACAGGACATGTCTCCACCTTCCTCTCTGCCTCAGGACACATCTTTGGTAACAGTCGCATCTTCCCTACAGCCGTAAATCATACGAGACACGCTTCTGTCAGATGACAGAAGAATGAAATTATACTCTTTGCAACTAAGTCATCCCAAATAAAGACCTTTATGCTCACTGAAACTAGTCAATCACAAAAGAACAAATGTCATATGTTCTCTTATAAGAAAATCAACATGGAACGTGTAACTTCAATAATTCGATCCATAGTGTTTTCGTTTTCTTTTTGGGGGGCTGCATCCCATGTATCTTGATGTGTTTTATTTCTGTTTTAGTTGTTACAAATATTTTCTTTTCTCTTGTTGAATTCATAACTGGCTCATGGATTACACCGTGACATCATTTATTCCAAAGAGATTCTAAGACGGGGAACATATTTTGAAGTTCCCTGCGTGTGGCTGGATCGATGAAGGAGGAGCCGGCGCCACAACTCATGGGCGGGGCAGATGGCTTCACAGCAGGAGGAGCCATTAGTGTAATGGCTCCAGAGCCCTGAGGCCATGGGCCGAGCTTGGCCGGCACAGTAGCACCGCCATTCTCTTTCTTCTTTTCTGATCCTCCTCTTTTTCCTGCGGGTTTACGTTCTAAGCGCCTATCCCGCTTGTACCCTTCCTCCGCGTCGGACGTCTCTGAACTTGATGAGGAAGATACTGCTTTCAATTTCACCTCTATTTTTTGCTTCAAACCGGTTCTCCTCTCCCGCTCTGTTTCTGAGAGACTATCCTGGGCAGACTGAAGGGCTTTGTCACTCTCTCTGACCGCTCCCTTACAGAGGGCATAAACCCTCTGCAAAAATTTCACCAGAGAGATCCGTGCGCCCATGTCTATAACCAGAAGCGGCGGCTCATATACCTCGCTCCTAGTCACCCGAAAGTTCTCCCTCTCAGAGCTCCTTACCTGTCTTATGGCCGCAGTTCTGACTCCGTCCCGTTTAAAAAGGGAGGCCCCCTCCAGGTCCCGGGTTTCGGGCACCAGTTGTCGCGCCCACGTGTCTTATTGTCCCGCAATAAGACTCAGACGCGAGTGAAGTCTCCTGCGGTAGTCTTTATTGTGCACACCAAGATGAGGAAGAGGAAAGGGCCCCGACCCCGGCAGGCTGTCTGCTCTTTGGTGCTGACTGGCCCCGCCTCCGCCGATGATAGGTCGGCGTCATGATCACGCAGGGTCCTGGGCGACCGGATTCGTCAGTCCCCAGTGTTCACGTGCCGGCCACGCCGCAGCTCACTGCGCATGTGCTAGGCGCCTGCGCAGTACCGCGAAGGCTACGTGACTCTCCACCACGCACGAAGGTGTGGCTTCTCCGGCCAGCGCCATTTTAGGTACAGCATGTGGCCAGTGCATACAGATGCGGCTTGCAACATATAATTTCTGAATGTTTACCTTTAAAACAATGGAATTGAAATCTGATTCCTCGTGAAGAACAACAGTGTTTACACATCTCCTTTTAAGTTATTTTCTTCTTATTGATTAAACCTGCGAACTTGCTTCAGTAAATTCTTAGGTAGCCTCTTAGGACAGCAGCCAAGCTGAGAGAAAGGTAATCTGAAAAACGTTCCTGTTTCCAGTTTTGAGGCTGGCTTTGTGTTAAAATGTGTCTCCACGAACTGGGAGAAATGGTTGAAGATTGCTTAAAGCAATTGTATTGTAAAAATTTGGTGTGCTTTTATTTAGAAAATGTCTTCATTTGGCGTTGTACATGATTGTTTCAAAATGTAAATCAAGACAATTAGCAGGTTATTAAGGAAGAGCATTGCTTGTAGAATATTTTGTTACTCAGAAGTGTGGCTATCATAGAATGGAAAGGAAAAGCTGGGTCAAAATACCTAAAGGCTTAAGCAGGCTGAGAAATGAATCTTGTAAGTTTTATATATATAACTGCCTGTACTTTTAAGATACTATTACAACATCATTTAAGTGTTTAACATTAATATCTAGTGTATGCTGACATTAGAATTAAGTGTGCTTACACAGGAATGCTAGTAAATATCTGAAAAAAAAATCACAGGGAGGGGTCTGGTGCGATAGCTTAGTAGTTAAAGCGCCCGGTGCGGTAGCCTGGTAGCTGATGTCCTCGCTTTGAACGTGCCAGGATCCCATATGGGTGCCCCTTCTAATACCAGCGGCTCAGCCTCCCGTTTAGCTCCCTGTCTGTGGCCTGGGAGGGTGGCCGAGGATGGTCCCGGGGCCTTGGGACCCTGCAGCCACATGAGAGACCTGGAAAAGGCTCCTGGTTTTGGAATGACTCACGCCCAGCTGTTAAGGCCACTTGGGGAGTGAGCCATCAGACGGAGGATCTTCCCCTCTCTCTTCTCCTCTGTGTATATCTGCCTTTCCAGCAGAAACAAATTTATCTTCAAAAAGAGAAATTTTGCGGGGGAGAGCCTCCTTAGTCCTCAGGTTTAGGTAACAGATCAAAAGGAGGGGCTTTGTCCCCCAGGCAGGGGAACAGGGACCAACAGACCGAGGAAAGCCACCTGCTAGAGGAACAAATCGGTTATTGGTGGACTCTCTCTAATTGTTGATACGTGCATTCCTCAAGTTCTGCTCCCTAATCTGGGTGACCATCTGGTTGTGGTGTCTGCGGTCACAGCGGCTAGGCCCCGAGGTCTACAAACTCCAAGAGTGTGTGACATCCTACAGGTGGTTTCACAGTGCTGTCTGAGATCCATTGTCTCTCCTTGCTCAGTGTTGGATGCTTCTAAACATGGATACTTTGTTTTCTAGTTTCCAGCAGACCCACTGTATCCATTAAAGCCAAAGTCTAATAGTTAACTCTAGGTATGGCTTGTTCAGATCGCTAAGATGCAATTCTAAACAACTGGTAACTTGAAAACACCTAAGAGATTTTTCAAAAAGGCTGTTACAAAAGCTGTTTGTTTTGTTCACAAATGAGAAGTGCTAAGCTAAATCCTTTTTGAAAAGAATGCATACGTTTATAATTATACTCTTAAAAACAAACAGGAAAGCTATTTTGCTGGCTTGAATTTCTATTAGCCCTTGTGACCAGAAGAGATTGTCATACTCAGGGATACTTTGGGCACAGAGCCTTCCTCCTTGCCTCAGAAAGGCATAAGAATGACTCTTCACCTTCCCATTGTTTCCTTCTGAGAGACAAGAGGAAAAACATAGTTGCCCAACACTCACACATTACCACAGCTCAGACAATCCTTACAGCATGACTCAACCGTGAGGAGTTCATGATGAGGAGTAGGCCAAGAAAAATGAGCCATTAATGGCCATTTTTACCTAGATGGAGGAAGGCTGATTGTGGAACTAGACAGTTGGCTTCTCCTGATGTGGAATAGTAAGGGGAGTCAGAATTATGGAATGACCATTAAAAGGAGTATTTTAAAGTATTACAAGAGTGCTTGGAACATCCTGTGTGTCATGCACATGTCTGTCAAAAAATAATAACAGAAAATGACAGACAGTTCTCAAGTATTTTATTAAAATACCAGAAGGACTACACAGACATAGAAAAAAAAATAGAGTTTAGACTTAAATATGCAGTGTGCCTGTTGCACCAGGAAACCAAATTAGTAATATGGATGATCAAGTGGAAGAAATATCTTTTAACATAGGACAACAATTTTTAAGAAGAATTCACAATATTCAAGTGATCTGAAAAAGGGATTCAGAAGATATGAAAAAAAAAAAGTTAATCTAAGAAAGGGGAGAAAACGACGGAAAAAACATAAGAAATCTTCTCTGAGTTGAAAAGTTAGAGTTTACGTGTTCAAAGTGCTCATGGGAGAACAGGCCTTTGGTGCTTGTTTAAGATAGTTCTGTTGCCTCCATATCCCATTTCAAGTACCTATGTTCAAATCCCAGGTCTGCTTCCACTTCAAGAATGACCTGCACTGAGTGCCCAGGTCCAAACCTCAGCCTTGTCCAGCCTGGCCCAGCATGGCCTGTAGTGGAACTTTGAGGAATGAATTAGAAGCTGGGATACCTCTCTGCCTTCATGTCTGTCTTAGTGTCTTCCTTTTCTTTCTTAACGATGCCTGTCAAACACATACACATATATATTTGAAAAGAGCAAACTCTACCATGCAAAAATGCTTCTGTTCCTAGCCTATAAGTGTCTGAACTGCTAAACCCACAGTGTGGCTTTCAGCTGGCTTTGCACAAGGAGAGGCACTGGTGGCAAGCTGGAGGGCCAGGCAGAGGAGAACAGATAACAGGACATGTCTCCACCTTCCTCTCTGCCTCAGGACACATCTTTGGTAACAGTCGCATCTTCCCTACAGCCGTAAATCATACGAGACACGCTTCTGTCAGATGACAGAAGAATGAAATTATACTCTTTGCAACTAAGTCGTCCCAAATAAAGACCTTTATGCTCACTGAAACTAGTCAATCACAAAAAAACAAATGTCATATGTTCTCTTATAAGAAAATCAACATGGAACGTGTAACTTCAATAATTCGATCCATAGTGTTTTCGTTTTCTTTTTTGGGGGGCTGCATCCCATGTATCTTGATGTGTTTTATTTCTGTTTTAGTTGTTACAAATATTTTCTTTTCTCTTGTCGAATTCATAACTGGCTCATGGATTACACCGTGACATCATTTATTCCAAAGAGATTTTAGTGTTTCCTTTTTGTCACCCTGTGTTGGCTACTCAGTGGTGCATTTTTTCATGGTACGGTAATTTGTTATTGTTGTGCTGGTGGCTGTTGTGCTAACTCATACCAGTAGTTGGCCTTGTTTCATGCTTTCTCAGTTATGGGAATGTATAGCGATGGAGTACTGGGGTCTGCCATATACAGACGTATAATGCAACATGCATCCCTGCTTCCAAATGAAGAATGGATTCCCAATAAAAATGTTGAAAATGTGTACACAATGGGCTGCTGGATGTCTGACACTGTCTGTACCAGCAATGATGGAGTACACTTAAATAAGAGACTGATGGAATTATGATTTTTTATTAAGAAATATAGCATTTTTAAAAAGGAATGTAGCATTGTAGTAAATCAGAGAAAATCTGTCGGGGGTGGGAGTTTAGGGAGAGAATACTAGCCTATATAGAAAAAAAAATTTAAAAAGATAAAATTAGAGAAAAACAACTTTAACCTAAATATCTGAAATCCAGATCTAGATAGCTACTTCTAAAACGGCTTCCAGGGATCTGGTCCTCCTGGTATCCGCTCTCCTGTGTAAATGTCCTCTCATCTGTTTGTACTGCATCTAGTGACTCTGGGAAAAGTGATGAATGCCCTTTTATGATGATATTGTTTCTCAGATTCTCATTCTGTCTCTTGCTTCTGATGGCTCTGACAATAGCCTTAGCCCCTGCTCACTTCAGCCTAATCTGGGCAATCTTTTCTCCAGAGTTCCTTGTGAATTAGCAGACTCTGTGGCTTTCTTCATGGGTACCAGTCATATGACAAGAGTGGAGGCAGGGTTTATCTCTAACCCCTGGGGCAGGGTGTATCTGCTTACACCTGGGGTAAAGATGGCTACACTGTGCTTCACTGAGGAATGCCTGCTCTGTGAAGCCTGATTCATGAAGCCTGGATCTGCCTCCTTGCCTGACTGAGTTTTTGATAACTATACTGGGCCTAAAGGCAAGCTATTTTTAAAATTATTTATTTTTTATTACATTGCATTATGTGACACAGTTTCATAAGCACTGGGATTCCTCCAACCACTCCCCGTAACTCCCTGTACCCTCTGCCCATGGTGCTTTCCTCCACCTTGTTGCAATATTACATTTTAAATTCAGTCAAGATTCTTTCATTGCAAGTGTATACCAGGCATAGAGTCCAGCATCTTATTGTCCAGATCAATTCAATGGTTTCTTGGGGAGACCGTCTCTGGTCTGAAAGCAGAGCTGGCAGAATATCATCTCGATCAATTAAACGCCATAACATATCATTAACAGCAATTTACAACATTATGGAATTATTTGACATGGTATTGAGTAACCAATATGTTAAAAAAATGCAAGTTCTGAATGACATCCTGTGACTACTTCATTGACATTTCAATTTTAGTTTATACACAGAACCAGCTTCTATATACCTTATAATGGCTATAGGCTACTATTCAGCTGTCATTTTAGCATTCAGCAGTTTATAGTGTTCAAGCATAATTTTGCTGAACTTGGCAGATTTTGGGATAGTCTAAACTGGCTTGTAACTAACAAGGCATAAGTCACAATTGAGATGCAGAACAGTTTTAGGAAGGGTATGCAGAGAAATCTTCAATACCTTAGTGAGGAGTAACTAATCTTTGTGTCCTACCTAGTAAGTCCTGTGTGAGTCCACGCTGACTATTTCCTGTCTGGTTCTAAGCTTGTGTGTGTGTGTGTGTGTGTGTGTGTGTTTGGGGGGGCACCGGGGAGACCCTGATGGTCATTGCAAGAGAGGTTAGGGATCCAAAGTTGGAACTAAGGACCAGAGAAAGCTGCTCTCCCAAGTCCCGAAGGAAGTTTATTGTTCTGTTTCTACTGACCGCTCAGTGCTCCTGGCTGTCATTCTGATGACCTTGGATCCTGCAAGGGAAGGGTTTGGGCTTCTTCCATCCCCCATGGTAGATTCGAACGGGGGTGGGTGACCTCAGTTTTCGGCCTCTGAAGCCATTCCAGTTCCCCGTGGTCTCCTTGGTAGTTGGGATGTTTGGTCTTCAGCTTAACAGTGTTGTCCTTGCACTGTTCAGGTCTAACATAGAGTATTCATTAACATGTTCAGTGGAATGCTAAATGTACTTTTTGTTTAACTAATTTACACCTCTAAATTATTCAGAGTTCGAAACCAAGTCCCATAACTTCGAAAGTTCTAGTAGGATCCCTGCAACTCTCAAACATTGAGACAAAATTTGGATAATATGATTGTCATTTAAATTAATTTGGATTATAATCTCACATTATTATAAAATTATGCTAAATGTGTTGCATCATAGATGCTATTAAAGTAAATGTGTATTTATTTTCATTGCTCAAAATGTTTTCTAATCATGAAATTGGTCCAGATTATAAATTATTATTGTTCTTATTTACAAAGAATTCTGTGAGATTTTGCCCTACAGGAAAGCAACACATTCTTTAAAAATGTATAGTAAAATTGGTCATGATGTGTATAATTTCTGAATGTTTACCTTTAAAACAATGGAATTGAAATCTGATTCCTCGTGAAGAACAACAGTGTTTACACATCTCCGTTTAAGTTATTATCTTCTTATTGATTAAACCTGCGAACTTGCTTCAGTAAATTCTTAGGTAGCCTCTTAGGACAGCAGCCAAGCTGAGAGAAAGGTAATCTGAAAAACGTTCCTGTTTCCAGTTTTGAGGCTGGTTTTGTGTTAAAATGTGTCTCCACGAACTGGGAGAAATGGTTGAAGATTGCTTAAAGCAATTGTATTGTAAAAATTTGGTGTGCTTTTATTTAGAAAATGTCTTCATTTGGCGTTGTACATGATTGTTTCAAAATGTAAATCAAGACAATTAGCAGGTTATTAAGGAAGAGCATTGCTTGTAGAATATTTTGTTACTCAGAAGTGTGGCTATCATAGAATGGAAAGGAAAAGCTGGGTCAAAATACCTAAAGGCTTAAGCATGCTGAGAAATGAATCTTGTAAGTTTTATATATATAACTGCCTGTACTTTTAAGATACTATTACAACATCATTTAAGTGTTTAACATTAATACCTAGTGTATGCTGACATTAGAATTAAGTGTGCTTACACAGGAATGCTAGTAAATATCTGAAAAAAATTACAGGGAGGGGTCTGGTGCGATAGCTTAGTAGTTAAAGCACCCGGTGCAGTAGCCTGGTAGCTGATGTCCTCGCTTTGAACGTGCCAGGATCCCATATGGGTGCCCCTTCTAATACCAGCGGCTCAGCCTCCCGTTTAGCTCCCTGTCTGTGGCCTGGGAGGGTGGCCGAGGATGGTCCCGGGGCCTTGGGACCCTGCAGCCACATGAGAGACCTGGAAAAGGCTCCTGGTTTTGGAATGACTCACGTCCAGCTGTTAAGGCCACTTGGGGAGTGAGCCATCAGACGGAGGATCTTACCCTCTCTCTCCTCCTCTCTGTATATCTGCCTTTCCAGTAGAAACAAATCTATCTTCAAAAAGAGAAATTTTGCGGGGGAGAGCCTCCTTAGTCCTCAGGTTTAGGTAACAGATCAAAAGGAGGGGCTTTGTCCCCCAGGCAGGGGAACAGGGACCAACAGACCGAGGAAAGCCACCTGCTAGAGGAACAAATCGGTTATTGGTGGACTCCCTCCAATTGTTGATACGTGCATTCCTCAAGTTCTGCTCCCTAATCTGGGTGACCATCTGGTTGTGGTGTCTGCGGTCACAGCGGCTAGGCCTCTAGGTCTACAAACTCCAAGAGTGTGTGACATCCTACAGGTGGTTTCACAGTGCTGTCTGAGATCCATTGTCTCTCCTTGCTCAGTGTTGGATGCTTCTAAACATGGATACTTTGTTTTCTAGTTTCCAGCAGACCCGTTGTATCCATTAAACCCAAAGTCTAATAGTTAACTCTAGGTATGGCTTGTTCAGATCGCTAAGATGCAATTCTAAACAACTGGTAACTTGAAAACACCTAAGAGATTTTTCAAAAAGGCTGTTACAAAAGCTGTTTGTTTTGTTCACAAATGAGAAGCACTAAGCTAAATCCTTTTTGAAAAGAATGTATACATTATACATAATGTATACATTATACTCTTAAAAACAAACAGGAAAGCTATTTTGCTGGCTTGAATTTCTATTAGCCCTTGTGACCAGAAGAGATTGTCATACTCAGGGATACTTTGGGCACAGAGCCTTCCTCCTTGCCTCAGAAAGGCATAAGAATGACTCTTCACCTTCCCATTGTTTCCTTCTGATAGACAAAAGAAAAACATAGTTGCCCAACACTCACACATTACCACAGCTCAGACAATCCTTACAGCATGACTCAACCACGAGGAGTTCAAGATGAGGAGTAGGCCAAGAAAAATGAGCCATTAATGGCCATTTTTACCTAGATGGAGGAAGGCTGATTGTGGAACTAGACAGTTGGCTTCTCTTGATGTGGAATAGTAAGGGGAGTCAGAATTATCAAATCACTATTAGCAAGGAGTATGCCATGAACATGCTGTGTGTCATGCACATGTCAAGCAAAACCATAACAGAAAATGACAGACAGCTCCCATGTATGTGTGATTAGAATACCAGAAGGAACTTGAAGAACTAGAAAGAACTAGAGTTTTGACTTTAAACATGCAGTGTGCCAGCTGCGCGGGAACACCAAACAGTAATCTGGATGATCAGGTGGAAGAAAAATCTTTCTTTCTCTCTTTTTGTTAGGTTTATTTTATTTTTATTGCAATGTGATATATAGAGAGAGGAGGAAAGACAAGGGAAGTTTTTTTATCCAGTGGTTCATTCCCCATGCAACCACGATGGCTAGTGTTTCGCTGATCTGAAGCCAGGAGACAGGAAATTCTCCCAGGCCTCCCATGAGGGTGCAGGGCCCAAAGGCTTTGGGCCATGCTCTGCTGCTTTCCCAGGCCACAAGCAAGTAGCTGGATGGGAAGCAGGGCTGGTGGGAATGGAACCGGTGCCCATATGGGATCCGGGCTCTTTCAAAGAGAGGACTTTTCCTGCTAAGCCACATCGCTGGATCCAAGAAATATTTTTCAGCAGAGGAGAAAAATATTAACAGGAAGAAATCACCATAGCTAAACAATCTGAAAAAGGGATCCAGAAGTTAATCTAAGAAATGGAAAAAAAAAAGATGGAAATAAATTAAGAAATCTTCCCTGACTTGAAGAAAGCTTAGAGTTTGCATATACAATGTGCTTATGGAGGAGCAGGCACTTGGAGATTGATTAACACATCTCTGTTGCCTGCACATCCACTTTCAAGTACCTGGGTTAAATCCCAGCTCTGCTATCCACTTCCAGCTAGATCTAAATTAGTGCCCAGGTCCAAACCTCAGCCTGGCCCAGCCTGGCCCAACCTGGCCTGTTTTGTACCTTTGAAGAAAGAAGTAGAAGCTGGGATTTCTCTCTGCCTTCATGTCTGTCTTAGTGTCTTCCTATTCTTCCTTAATGATGCCTGTCAAATATGTGCATGTATGCATATACACACATACACACAACATACACACATGCATACAACATACACACATACATACAACATACACATATATATCTTCGAAAAGAGCAAACTCTACCATGCAAAAATGCTTCTGTTCCTAGTCTATCAATGTCTGAACTGCTAAACCCACAGTGTGGCTTTCAGCTGGCTTTGCACAAGGAGAGGCACTGGTGGCAAGGTGGAGGGCCAGGCAGAGGAGAACAGATAACAGGACATGTCTCCACCTTCCTCTCTGCCTCAGGACACATCTTTGGTAACAGTCACAGCTCACCTACAACGGTAAATCCCCTTTTTTTTAAGATCTATGTTTATTTTTATTTTTTAATTGATTACATTGCATTATGTGACACAGATTTATAGGCACTGGGATTCCCCCCACCCCTCCCAAACCCTCCCCTCCCCGCCCCCGGGGGGAAGCCTCCACCTTGTTGCATTACCACAGTTTAAATTCAGTTGAGATTCTTTCATTGCAAGCATCTACATTGCAAGTACATAGTTTCTGTCACTGGAAACCATCTAAGCTTCTCAGCACCCACCAACATTTGATGCACAATACCTGCTCCCTACTCTTGCCCCAGGCACAGTCAATTCCATATAAAGAGTCTGAGATCTAAGAACATGTTGGTTTGACTGCAGATACTTTTGGTCACGTTCTTGAAGAACCCGGGACCCACCGACATATCCTCTGTGCAATCCACATACCTTTCAGTGCTCTGCAGGCCCCACCTCTGAAGCCATTAGCTGGCGCAGCACGCTAGCAGCATCCTGCAGTGGGCCTCGGTTTCCCCATCTGTAAAACGCAGACGTGACAGCAGGAAGGACCCTTGGAGTGTCTAGATGAAACCCGTGGTGCTCCTCACTGTACTGGATCACTCGCTGCTCGAACTGGGACTCGGAGACCCAGGTGACAAAGTCCAAATTGCATGACGCAAGGAAAGGGCAGGCTCAGTGACCACCACCTCGGGTCCCTTGCACAAGTTCCCCTCCTCCATGAAGGCCGACGGGAACCTGAAGAGTTGTGCCATGGCGAAGCTTGAGAAGCAAAGTCAGGCAGGCCATGGCAGCAGCCCAAAGTCAGACGAAGGCACAGAGCTCACGTGGGGTGCGTGTAGGTACCAGGCGCATGGGCCTCAGGCGCAAGCGTCTCCTGCTCCCGCGTGGTGTGCACGTGGCAGAGTCGCGTGCGCGACAGTTGGAGCAGGGTAGTCTTCTCACCGCTGAAGCCGTTAAGGCCTGTTGACTGCTCAAGCTTGTCTTCCAGCACAACCAGCATGTCTCGCTGCCTTTACAGTTAACTTCTTTTATGATTATCAGCGAAAGCTGGGCACACCATATGGTGAAGTCTTGGCATCTTTACAACAGAGTTGCTCAGAGGTAATTGCCAAGCTTGTTAAAGGCAACAAAACATACAGGTATGCCTTCAAGACAACAGCTTCAACTTCATCAGTTGAAACATCCTTGGATTGTATTTCCCTCAATGCTGACATTACATTTTAAATCACTAACTGTGATCTAATCCAGATTCTATTCCTATGAAACCACAGATAACCAACTTACAAGTTGGCCAGAGCATTAAAGAGAAAACATTTAGGGGAGATGGAGAAACTTAGGGATGATTTTATGATTCTTCACGTGCATGAAAGAAATCTGTTTCCTTTGAAATAATCTTAATACATTAGGTGGTCTTTTCTTTTAAAATCAAATAAGCATTTGATAAAGTAATTGATAATTCCTAGGCTTCTAGTTTTCAAAAGCTAAAAAGTATCTGCCTATTCTCAGATTCTGCATCAAAGAATAACAAATCCTTCCTAGAAGTTAATAAATGGTGTATGTTATCCAGAGTATCTATCCTATGCTAATATTTGGATCCAAAGAACAGATACTTTTCACAACTCCTAACAGATTAAAACCTTTTGGGTACCAATTTTTTCACTGCTCCTATAACCATCACCATTGTTTTGCTAGGTAATCAGCAAATGATTGCAGTTTGTTTGGCAGTGTTTCTTCTTTCAACAGCCTGTCCTTTCTTTCTCTCCAAGCAACAGAACCCAGGTTGCCATGACCCTACTGTGCCTCTGCTGGACAGCCTGGTTCTCAGCCATTGGGAAGCAGATGGTCAGCTCTGGTCTTTTAGTAGAGAGAATGCTGAACGCTATCCCCAAGTGTCTGACTCACACGTCTGAGTGGGTTGGAAAACATCCATTTTGTTCAACTTTCCAAAGACTACATCTTGGACTGGTCTTGAACAGCCCTAAAAAAGTGTTAGTCCAAAGCATGAAACTAGCCATGTCACCATCCTGCAAAACAGCTCCTGAGTGGTGCCTTGTCCATCATAATTCAAGTTCTTTAACCTGACTCACATGGTTTATCACCTCAGTCTTTTTCTTTTAATTTATTTATTTTTATTGCAACGTCAGATTAACAGAGAGGAGGATAGAGAAAGATCTTCCATCTGATGATTCACTCCCCAAGTGACCACAATGGTCAGTGCTGCGCTGATCTGAAGCTGGGAGCTGGGAGCTTCTCTGGGTCTCCCACGCGGGTGCTGGGACCCAAGACTTTGGGCCATCCTTGACTGCTTTCCTAGGCCACAAGCAGGGAGCTGGATGGGAAGCAGGATTAGAACTGGCACCCATATGGGATCCTGGCGCATTAATTGTGAGGACTTTAACCGCTAGGCCACAGTGCCAGGCCCTATTACCTTCATTCTTATTTGGTGTTATTGATCACCACATCACACAATATGCTGTAATTATGTAAAAACAGGCTGTTCAGGGTCTCTCCTTCTCTCTCTCTCTCTCTGTCTCTCTCTCTCACACACACACACATTGCTTTCTAATATAAACAATGCATCTTGTATAGTTTGCAAACAATAATAACCTATAGAATCACTGTTGGTTTTTTTTTTTCTGGACTATGCCACATTTTTTTTAATTATTAGAAATTTCTTTAAGAAACCATTACAAAAATGCAGTTTAGTTCTAATCACACAGTGCAGATGAACAAGCTCTAAGTCAGGCTTTTAACTTGTTGACATCTGTTGATGCACTAAGCAAACTCTCAGACTTTGAGGTTTATAAATATCAGTTTGTGGATTTCAAAGTATCGAAGGGACACCCTTAGCTTTTTAACTGGAAAGAGATATTCTGTAACTACACAGTTTATTCCTACCACCAGATAGAATATTTAAAGCTTCAAAAATAAATATGGATGTAGATAGAAATAAATCAATTAGATATACTATTATAAAATAACCACAAGTCAGGGGATTTATATTACATTTTAAATTGTTCACGAATCTGTATGGCCTAGTGTTTTTAAAATCATGGTTGTCTTTACTGTCTTGCATGAAATTCCTGGAAATTCACTCTTTCAGGAAGAGTACAAGCTGACTGCAGCACACCATGGAGCTGACTGCTTTGAACACTCTAAACTCCGGAATGCCAGATACCAAAATCCCCATGTGCTGGCAGGTCTTCATCATGTTCCACTCCAGTACCTCCCAGAAGTAGCAAGACCTTCTGGAAGAGGTCCTGTCCTCTGCATGCCGCCAGTGCCCAGGGCTTCACTGCCTGTAGTCTGCCCTCAGCTGTTGAGCTGTAAGGTCCCCCAAGTCTGGCATAGGGCCTCAGTGAGCTGTGTTGAGTGTTCCTCAGCACTAAGCTTAGTGGACTGTAGGGGCAGACTGTATGCTTCTCTATATCCACAGTAATTACTCTTAGCTGTAAGTTTCCAGAGCTTGACTTATTTTTTTAAAGCCACTTCCGCAACAGAGCAGGAAACCAAACCAAACCAAACCAAACCAACAAACCAAAAACAACAACAACTCTCTCTTTACAAATCAAACATCTGAGTAGGGGGTGAGAGTTAAGGATAAGAGCTTATGCTGCAGATTCCAGATTCCTGGAGATTACCCCAGCTAACTGAAGTTGCTGTGCTAGCAGGGCATGACTGGGTATGGGCATAGACAGGACAGAGCAAGGGCCAAAGCAGTGAAAAGGAGACATGCTCCTTTAACTTACTCAGAGTTTGGCTGTATCTCCTGTGTATGTCCCCACCTCACTTGCAGGGTTCAGAAGGGACCCTATCCCTATTTGATCATGAGGCACCAAGGATGGGGAGATGAGACCCAGAGGCAGACACATTGGTACCTCACCCCTTCTTTCACCTCTTCTGTTTATAATTTATTTTTATCTTTTGAAATCTTTTTGTTTGTTCATTTCCTGCTCTCCCTCAAGCAGCCTGGGAGTGTGCAGGGAGCATCAACTCACCTCATAGTCAATGTCCAAGGAGTCTGCTGCACCCTTGAACCTGAAGTGCTGTGTGTGCCTGTCCATGGTGAAGTTCACCTGCTTGCCCACTCAGTCAGGACTGAGTGCCAGTGCTGGTCATGGAGGAGGCTGCCCAGGGTGGCTGAAGGTGGGCTGCTGTGGAGCCTGGCCATGCTGTCTTCTGTGATAGGGCAAAGAGTCAGAAGGAAGTTTTGAATGTGGCCAGATGAGCGTCCCTAATTGGAAGTATCACAAGCAAAATGATTGAAAAATTCAAGGTTTTCTATAGGAAATGTGACATTGCAGGAGGAGAATTTCACATGAGCTGACCTCATGTGAAGGGTTGCTTTCAAAATGCAGGTTTACCAGAAATACAATAGCAAATTATCTTTGGGGTATCGGCATAAGGTTACGTTAAAAGATGAATGGATCTTGTTTTTTAGTTGACTTGCACCCTTATGCTGTGGATATGGGTTTAAATAAATCTGAAGTCTGAAATAGTCATGGTTGCATAGGTTTCGTACAGCTGGGACTCAGCCTGGAGAACATGTGTCTCTGTGCCATTGCTCTCTATCTCAAAGTTGGAGAAGGATCACCTCTGTCGGTCTCCAATGTGGTAGAGTTGTGAGAGACTAATGCTTAGCACACAGACAGGGGACCACATTGAATAGTTTAACTGATGCTTACACTCGCTTCCTGAGATGAAATGATGAGCTTTCAGGACTTGAACAATTTAATTGAACATGCATCATTTATTTGAGGCACAGAAAGAAATCAGGAGGTGTGTGTGTGTGTGTGTGTGAGAGAGAGAGAGAGAGAGAGAGAGAGAGACCCTCACTTCATGACAATAGTCATATTGAGGCATACAGCTCAGCGTAGGGCTTCTACATGAACTGCAGAGGCATAGATAGCTCACTGTTTTCCTTCTCTAATCCCCTCATCCAGGAATGACTAGAGTTCAGGACAGGGGACCTTGTCAAGGCACTTGAGCTTATATAAAAACAGAGAGAAGAAACACTTGTCTCGCTGCATCTATGTGCCGTACAAAGTCTGGATCTATCTAGATTATATACCTGAGACTACAGAGATTTTATTCCTAGAAATACCTGTTTTTCATTCCAGGATTTTTCTGGATTTTACTCCTGGATCTACCTGGATTTATTCTGGGATTTATGTGCAAGTAGTACCTGAATCAACCGGCATATTTTTCAAAATAAAAAAAAAAACTTTGTGTATTTCGTTTCTAAATGTACAAAATTTTATTCCTGTATCTACCTGGATGCCATTCCTAAATCCACCTTGATTTTTATCCATGGATGTACCAGGAATTATTTCCATAACCCACATCCAATCCATAATCTGGGTTTAATACTTGAATCTACTTGATTATATACCTGGGTCAATGAAGATTCCATTCTTAGATCTGCATGGATTGTAACCTGAATCTAACTTTTTTTTTTCAAAATCTACCTACATAACATATCTGGATACTTCTACTCACATACATGTGAATATATGGATTGGATTACTGCATCACTCTGGATTACAATATGCAATATACCTGCATTGGACATTGCATCACCCTGGATTTTTCATGGAAATCTGAATTTCAATTCTGGTTGTACTATCTTTATTTCTGGATATACCTGCAAGGATTTACACTAAATATCTGTATTACATAGCTGAATTTACCAATGTAATATATCTGAATCTACTTCTATTCCATACATATATCTATCAAGATCAAATTCTTGGATTTACAAGAATTTAGCTCCAGAATTCACATAGAGTTCATTCCTGAGATTATGTGAGATTAATTCATGGTTTAAATGCAATTTAATACTGTCAAGGGATGAATTGACTCTGGGATCACCTGTATTCCGTACTAGAACTCGGTATTGTTTCCTGGATCGAAAAAATTTATTCCTGGATCTCGTGGTTAAATAGCTAAATCCATTTTCTTTATCTGCATTTCCTTGGTGGTATTCCTAGCTTTACCTTCCTACAGTGTCTGGATTAATGTGGATGATAGATCAAAATTACATGGATTTATATTGCAGGAAATACATTAGGTATTTCTCATGGATATATTTGGAGTTTATACAAAGATTTCCTTCAAATTT